>NC_142015.1:9591966-10294466 GCF_049901735.1 Notechis scutatus
ACAGCTGATTCATGCGGCAAAGCGGTTTGCCATGCCTCAGCTGTTTCAGTCACCGAGGCAGCAGCAGAAGGTAAGTAATTCAGTTGAAAATGGGCGAAGCATGTGCTCAGTGAACCGGTTTTTACACCAGTTGAATTGCACCACTGTACTCAATGCATTTTGACATGAAAACGTTGTCCTGGTATCCATCATTTGTTTGGTACTCAATGCACAAGCTAAAACTTTTTGGTGTCAACTGTCTCGTGACACACTGCATTATTCCTTACATGAAAAAAAAAGTTTGGTATCATTTTTGATTCTCATCATACCTCCCAGAACCAAATAATGAAGAGTACTAAGGTACCACTGTAATTTAATGTCTCATGATATCTTAAAATTAAGTATCAGCACAGGAGTATCAGCACAGGAGTTGATCAAGCTCTACAGTGGAGACCATGCTTTCATGCAGAAGATTCAGTCATAGGTATGTCTGGGTAGGATTGGAGAAACCTTCTGCTTCCAGGCAGTGTTGGCAATATTGGTCTACATGTGTCAATAGTTTAATTCAATGGAATTCAATGATACAAGACATTTTTGTGTCAAAACACTTTTTGGAAAAATCCTTCACTAATACTCCTGAATACTTTTAACAATTCTGAGATAAGGATAGTAACATTGTTTCCTGATAGATTACCAATTCAAAACTTTCATGATCTTAGGGCCACTCATTGAGTAGAAAAGAAGATAAGGCAAGGAATGGGAGTTATTCCCATTAGGATAGATTTTTCAATTGAGAGATTTGAGAAATGAGAAAGGATCTGTACTGGGACCCATCCTTTTAATGTGTTTGTATAAATGGCTGAATCCAATGTATTGAAACTTTGAAAATCTGAACTGCATACAAATCGTTATCAAAAGGATATCATTTTAAGGGGAAAAGGGCCAATATTCTACTGCTCTTATGCAAACATTTCTAGTTACCATATCTCTCTTGGTTTTGGTAATCTCTTTAACATACTCAGTTGGAATCGGCATGAATCAAAATACAAACCAGACATTCAAATATACTTAAAAAAGAAATCTGTCATCTGTAGCTGTGAAAACTTCCTTCACACATGAAAACCCAGAGATAAGAGCTAGCAGCTAAAATCTGCAAAGCTTACACAGTGTTTAAAGAAAGGATTTTGTCAGATACAATTCAGGTTTGCCAAAGAAAGATACTGATCTCATCCAGTTCTGGGTTGAATATTTCTATAATCCACTCACCCAACAGCCTTCCTTCCTGTATCTTTATCAGAGACCATCTGGTCAAATATCATGTTGAGGAAAGCATCACTCCGCAAAGAAAGTAAATGAGTGAGAAAGCAAATAATGGACCAATTCCAGCAAGATCCAATAACAAAATATACATTTGTATCATTTACACTGCACTGATTTATTACCATTATTTCTTTCGCACATATTTCAATTTTTTTTATTATTTTGAATACATATTTGGCTGTGTTATATTTGCATTACTGCAGTTATTTATTTTGGAAATAAATCAAATTCAGTTCAAGATTGTTCAGTAAATGTTCATTTGACTATCTTTACCTTCTCTGAATTGGGTTCTCCAGAAAACATGCATATCTATGGCTGAAGATAGGATTTCCATTTCAAATTGAAATGCTTTCAGCTTTAGGGGAAGAAGACAGAGCCTCCTCGCTGATGGATCGCAACTCTCTGTGGCTATGGTCCGTGCTCTTTCGTTGGAGAGCCCCGGTTATTATGATTAGGGGTTGAAGCTGCCTTGGAGGGGCGGCGGAGTAAGGGGAAGCTGCAAGCCAGGTTAAGGGGAGCCACATCTCCCCCCCTGGGCTTGGTCTTTTACCCCCTGAAGATGACTGCAGCGGTGGTTTAAAATGGCCACCCCGAAGAGGAGGACTCAGCTGGATTAAGATTTGTGAAGGAGGGAAGAAAGAGCCACAACATCTGAACCGGGACAACTGGGCAATACAACTAAACAAAAGTAGCCTGGGATTAAGGTAACATGGAATTTTTAAGAAAAGAAAAGTGAGCGGCAAAATTACAAAGGGACAGGGGAAAAAAAAGAAAATATTTTTGACAGCTAAGCGGGGCTTCGAACCGGGAAAGGAAGAAGCTGGAACTAAAGATTTAGCTAAAATGGACTAAAATATTTTGGGAATAAACGGGCATAAAACAAAGCTGGACTTAAGATTGTCAAAAAATAATAATAATAATAAAGTTTACAAATTGGAGACTGGACTGTGCTGAAATATTGAGGTTCAAAAAACCCTAAATAAAAAAATAGGGGGGAAAGGTGAAGACTTTGTATAATGGAGAGTGCCACCTTTTGACAAAAACTTGAGCTCAAACAAAAGAGAAAGCATCCTGTTTCTGAATGAACTTGTGTGGGTATAACATTAAAGAAATATTGAAACAAAGTAAGAATCTTAGAAAGTGAAAGCAGAACCAGAATAAAGAAAAAAGCAAGGAAAGACTGACTGTGGGATTGATTGATGTTTTTGGTATAGACCCCCAGCTGGAATAAGTGAGAACTTTAGAAAATTGAAAGAAGAAAGAACGAAAGTAAAAGTGTTTTTTTTTTTTTTTTTGTGGACTTTAACAATCATAAAATATAAGAGTGTGTAATGATGATATCTCCTCGGAAATTAAAAATGGAACTTAAAAATATGAGAGAATTACTACAGGAAAGAGGGGAATCACTTTGCTCTGTGTTAGAAAAAATGGAAAAGGCGATTGAAGAACAAGAAGAAAGAGCTTCAGAGGAGGAGGAGCCGACTCAAGGAGAAGACATTTTAAATAGACAATATACACAAAGAACACTACAAAGAAGTGGGGAAAGAAGGAAGGTTAAAAAGTTGAAATTTAAGAAGGCAATCAAAGGGGGGAATACCTGTGAAGTCAGGAAAGGCAGAAAGACCCAGCAGAAAAGGGGAAAGGAAGATATTAAGAAAGAGAGGGATATAAACTGAAATGAGAAAAGAAATGGGGAAAAGAGGGGGAGGAGAAGCAGTAAGAAACAGGTGCATGAAATAAAGAAATACAGAAATAGTAAAATGTTGAAAAGAAAATGTTTTTTCAGAGATAATGGCTGATGAATTAAAAAGGGGATTCTGCAGGGTGACAAGGGGTAATAAGAATATTTCTGCAATTAAAAATATTTAGAAAATAGGGTAATATAGATGCTGATAACTCTTATTAAAAATCAAGGGGGGGAAATATGCTGCGGAATCCAAATGAAAAGATGTAATGATTATTATTGTAACTTCTTAAAAATAATGGTTTATTGGGAATCAAGATGAGGGAATAAAGGTATATTTTAATCATTGAGGTGTCACACTCAAAACAGTAAAAGGGGGGAAACCTATACTTTTTTTTTTTTAGTGTTAAAATTTGTATTAATCTAGAATTTATAAAAAGAATGTGTAATGGAAAGGGAATATGACAGACTAAAGAACCAACTAAATTAATAAGTTAATATAGACTATTAAAAGCAAGGAGAGACATTGGTAACGTTTTTATTATCATTATTATTATTGTTATTATTGTTATTATTGTTGTTATTATTATTATTATTATTATTATTTATTATTATTATTATTATTATTATTATTAGGCAAACGCATATTGTTTATCTTTATTTTTAAAATAAATATTAAAGGATTATATTTGAAATAATTGAAATGAAACAAAAAGATGTTTTAATTGAGATTGATGAAAGAAGCTAGGATTAATGTGTTTGTTTCTCTCCTTACTGAAAATTTGGAATGGAAAAGGTAATAGTAGAATTAAGTATGCATATATGAATGTATAATTGCTGTCATATTTGTATGTAAAGGTGATGACCCGGAAATATGTTGTCCACTAAAAAGAGATTTTTGTTTTTAATGTGAAAAACTGAATAAAATTTGTTTAAAAAAAAAGAAATGCTTTCAGCTTTTATTATTTCTGCTACAATTTATTTAACCAGATATGTGATGGGAATTTATGAAATATTAGCAAATGTAAGTCCATGGCTAGTAATGCATTGTGATAATTGTACAACCCTAGCTTGCATTAACAGAGAGATAGAATTAAGATCATGTGAAATATTAGTACCACTTTATAAAGTGCTAGTAAGACCACACTTAGAATGTTGCATCCGATTTTGGTCACCATATTATAAAACAAATGTAGAGACTCTGGAAAGAGCGCAGAAAAAAGCAACAAAGATGGTTAGGGGGCTGGAGGCAAAAACATTTGAAGAACGGTTGCAGGAATTGGGTTTGTCTAGTCAGGAGGTAGGACAAGAAGCAACAGATGGAAACTAATCAAGGAGAGAAGAAGCCTAGAACTAAGGAGAAATTTCCAAACAGTAAGAACAATTAACCAGTGGAATGGTTTGCCTTCAGAAGTTGTGGAGGCTCCATCACTAGGTTTTTAAGAAGAGACTGGACAGCCATTTGTCTGGAATGGTATAGGGTCTCCTGCTTGTGCAGGGGTTTGGACTAGAGGACCTCCAAGGTCCCTTCCAACTCTTTTATTCTGGTTGCACATTCCATTCCATGTCAGCAAAGCAAATTTATAAATGCTTAATCTAGGGGATCATTTTAATTCTATCCTGGTGTAATGCAAGGATTCTAAGAAAAAGTAGAATCTCTTTCAAGTCAAGTCAGTTTGGATTACTTCATGGAGTCTTGTCTAACTATAAAAAATGGTTTTCTGTAGCTTTCTTCAAGAATATTTCATTTTTTTAAAAAAATCTCAATAAACATATCTTCTCCTGGGATTTTCTAATAATCTCTTATCCAAAGTTAAGTGGCTTAATTTTTCAAGATCCAAAGTTGGCTATATCTCAGGGCTTAGTTGGTGCAAGAATATCTATGTCACATCTAATGACCTTAATCTGTACCTTACTTTTTCTTTTATCAATGCTCCCCATTTTCCAAAAACTTCTGCTTTAAAACATCACTCTTGGGACAAGAACATCTATGCAATTAAATTTGAGACAACATGTTACTATTTAATTTTTGCTGTAAAATTTTGAAGAGGTCAATCATCTTGAAATGAGATTCTTTCTAATGCATGATCAACTTCCTAAGTATGTCTCTACCCCCAGGAATCACCTCCCTGCTTTCCAGTGCTTTGCTGTTCTCACCATCCAAACTTCTAAGTAATTTCACTTCCTGTAATTATTTTCTTTCAATTTTCTTTCCTTTTTCTCCTAACTGCACAAGAACTGTAAGTTCATAGACAACCCTTTCCTTTCACACCCATGAAGAAATGGATTGGGATTGGATATATAAATATGCATTTGTAGTTTACTAAGCATATCTTATTCATTTATTCCTTCTGCATGTTTTTTTAAAATAAATGCTACATTATTCAATAAAAATCTAAAAAATAAAAAAGATACATTTATTAGCGGATTGAAAACAATAAGCCAGGGAAACACCTTACTAATACTTGGATAATAGGGCACCTGATTGTAGGTAAGATAATCATCATCATGAAAAATAAGACCCTTCTCGATTATTGCCAAGAAAACAACACGAGGTACCAGAAATTAAGTTCCACTTATGAGATTCTTTGTCTTCAAGTCACTACACTTGTCTACCATTTGCAGCATCACACTAGCCAACTTTCTTCTCATCCTGTTCTGAGTCAATGAACAGATGAGTTCCCAAACTTTTATTCCATTGCTTTCTGTCCTCAGTTCATCAATTTCTTACCCAAGAAAACAAAAGCAAAATCCTGCCTCAAAGGAGTTAGTTGTCTTAACAATAGCCAACAATAATATTTCTCTTTTCTTAGTTATTGCTGCTTTTCTACAACATGCCTCCATACAACATGCCTCCATACAACTCCTAATAAAATGAAAAAAGTAAATAAATAAGAAGAAGAATAAAATACATCAGAAAAATCCATTAACTGGAGGTCCAGGACAAATTGCAATGCAAAGTTAATTAATTCTCAAGGCTACCTCTCAAAGTTGATAAGAAATATCTGGATATCAATAATGCAATAGAGAAGAATACATTAGAGAGAGAGAAAACCCTCTATGTAAATGGGAAAATAAATTCTATATGTACAATCTATACAGGAAATGAAAGAGGAACAAATGCTGTGCTGTTTTTAGTTCCCAAGTTGCCACAACATTAAAAAAAATGAGCTAGGTAAGAACATGGGAGACACAGAAGAGAGCTGGGAAACATACAGTTGTATGTTCTATTGAAAAGGAGCATTGAAACTCACATGCCAAGCCAGGAACTTACTTGGCAATACCAATTAAAGCTGATTCATTGGAGTAGAAAAGGACCATTTTGGGTAAGCTTGTAATGCATCAAAGAGCTTCTTACTGATTACACAAATGTGAGCCTATATTCTCATGGTTTGATCCTCATGAAGCTTATACAAGGCAAACTTTAGTGATGGAAGCTGCTGGAGGATGTTTGTAACTGATCTCACAGCAAAACACCGAAGCTTGTCTTTGTAGATAAAGCCTCAATTCTCCTTCCAGATTTAATTTTTTAAAATGGCACAAAAGAGGAAGCATTTTTAATGACTGCTCTTGAAGGAAAAAATCATTTATATATTTCAGACCCAGGGCTGGTTTGTGTCAAAGTGGAAAAACAAGCAAACAAACAAATGATTAACCTTCACTCTGAACCTATTGTTTGTTTGGTAGTGTGAATTCTAATATAGTCCCTCCGGACATTGGTTGGATCTATTCCTGGTATTTGTCACTTGGTAATTTCCTTTTGCTTTCTTTTACTTTTCCTCTTGCTGACTAATGTTGAGTTCTTCTAGGTGTGATTTGTCTCTGGTAATTGTTAATTGTTTTATAAATACTGCAGTGCCATGCCAAGATGACAACTGTGAGGTACACAAGGAGGGTGCCAATTCCTAAGCTGCTTTCTGCTAGTCCAAATGTCCTAGCAGAAATCCCACAGGAGGAAAGAGTAAATGCTGTGCAGAACTAATCACAACATTCTAAACCCCCAGGGATAGCAAGGGTACTTCTCCAATATGAATTCTTTTCTTTGGTTACTTCTGTGTCTGTAGTCATTACTGCTTTTGAAGACAAGGATACAATACTTATTTTCATAGTTGAATGACATAACAACAGGAATGACTAAGTGGTATTGCGCTCAAAGGGATTATGGAAATAACTACCCATGAGAATACTTGAAGACAACTTTGAAAATGCATTTTATTTGAGCAGAGCATTTCAGACTCCTGTGTGTCTCTTCTATGTCAACTTCACTAGACATATCATAGTCAATAAAAGTTTTCATATTTTTAAAAGCCTTATAATGTCTAGAACCCTGGGGCCTCAGAAATTATCTTCCTGCATATAGATCTGATGCGAAAACCCAGTCGTCCTCTAAAATTCAATTACATTATGAGAACTGATAAAAGTGAACTAATACAAACAAGAATTTTTTTGTGACACTCAAGATTCTGGAACAACTTCCCTGGTCAGTTGTATTTTTATTCATCACCATTCTTTTGGCACTTCAGACAATTGTGCTCAACAAGATCTTTTCTACTTAAAACTTTCTATCAGTGTTGCTTTAGAATTTGTTCCTATCAGTGTTGTTGTTAGTTTATTATTTTGTTATTGTTTGCTCTTTTTTCAATGCACTTTATACAATTTCATTTTTCTTGAAAGCTTCTTGAGTTGGCTTTACCAAGAAATTCAAGATGTAGGTATTATACACAAGCACTTGTCATGAGTAATCAAAATTGATTACTGTAACAATAAAGAAATAATATAATTCTATGTCAAAAGTTCTTTTTAAGGGATTGTGGCATCAAGAGGGCACTTTTGGGGCCTTCTCCTACTCCAACCCCCCAAGCTCCAGCAATTTCAGGAGACATTGGAGGCTGTGTTTGCGTAGAATTGTTGATATAAAGATGTTTGATTAGAGCCTGATTTGTGGACCTTTCCTCTTTTAACTCCAGTGGCCTCAGATAAATTTGCAAACATCCTGTTTATTCTCTTCTCTTGTGTCTTTCCTTTGCTTCTTTGCAGTTGGTATTCTCTGTTCATTAAACACTTCTTGCTCTTCCTGAAATTATTAAAAGTACCTTCCTAATTTTAATTCAGGTTGATGAAAAGCAAAAACATTGTTCTTAGTATTTTTAAAGGAGAAGATGATTTCAGGGAATTCCACTAGGGTCAAAGTGAAAGGTGGATAGCACTGTCCAACTTTTCCCAGCACAATAATGTTCCCCCAAATTTGTAACATCTGTGGCTTCCCAGGCTTAAATGCTGTAGGAATGTACTAGGAGGGAGATATCTGTCCTTCAGTGTTCCTAACCCTTATTTGAAAGAACCCAAGATTATCATTCAATTTACCTTGAATAATAGATACATGCTAATGTTTCATACAATGCAGTTTAGCTTATCTAAGGATACATGGACCACTTGTCCATTTCAGCTCTTGCTATTGTCACAGAGCAATAGCAATAACACTTACATGCTTCGCAGCCCTCTCTAAGCTGTTTACAACATCAGCATATTACTCCCAACAATCCGGGTCCTCCTTTTACCTACCTCAGAAGGATGGATAGCTGAGTCAACCTTGAGCCAGTCAGAATCAAACTCCTGGCAGTAAGCAGTGAATTAGCCTGCAATACTGCATTTTAACCGCTATGCCACCATGGCTCTGTGTCCACCACATAGATGCAACACATATAAAACATGACTTGATGAACTAATTCTACTTTATTGTATGTCTACATTAATATACTCTTGAAAGTCTGAAAATATCTGGTAACAACTTTTTAAACCACTTGATCCATTAGGGTGGGTTTTTTCTAAGTTTCTTCCTCTGATTGTTAAGTAACTGCAGGGTCCCCTCCTCTCTTCCTTGTTCATTCCCTAAGCAGCATCTCTTCTCTGCTTCTTCAAAATCATCCTCACATATTATTACAAAAGTTCTGGATCCATTTCACTGTGGTTTAACACACACTGAGGAAATGGCACGACTTACATCACACATTGAAAGGATTTGCAGAGGTGCAGCTGTCTGCCTCTTGCAGGGACTTTACTTTGATGTGGTGGCTTCTGCTCATCCTCCTTATGCATAAATCCTGGCTAAATGAAACAGCCTTTCACCATTGAGAATCGGGCATTCCCTTTGCTTTGCAATTTTGCTTCAAAAGGATGCTCTCCCTGAGCCTTTGATGAAAGTGAAAATCAGCACAGCCCAATATTCTTGCATACTCATGAAGGCTACCAGCTTTCTCCACTGCTAGCTAAGGCAGCCTGATAAATGAATATTGATTTCCTTTCTCTGAGAGCCACAGCAAATTTGAGTTTGGGAAATGGTTCTTTTATCAGCATTGGGTTGGTGAAGTGTCAAATGAAAAAAAATAAAATAAAATAAAATAACAACCTGAAATGTAACTTATATCAACAGAAGCCTGGGCTGAAACCAATTGTCCAGATTAAAAGCTGGAGAGCCAGAGGAAAGAGAAAATTATTAGGCAGGCAATCACGAAGCCCAGCTGTTCTTTAGAACATGTTCCAGTCTAGCCTTAACTAAAAGGCATTTGGGCAAAATATGAGGGAAATTTGCTACTTAAAATATGATAAAAAATAAGCTGTGCAAAATTATAATAGGTCGATGCTTGGGATGTGCATGGAAAAAAAACCAAACCACTGAATTTATTTCCTGGGGGAGTGGGGGGAAAAAAGCAACCCAATATAGGGGAATAGGTGAGGAAGTTCATACTGTTGTTGGCACATATTTATCACAAAGAGACCTCAAATATAGACAAAGGAGAGCTTTAATGGTTGTTGGCAATGTGTGCAGTTGTTTTGTGCTGTCTGATTTTGAGTTGTTAATACTGGAATGCCATGCCCTTGAATTTAGTCTGATTTAGCTTTCAATTTGGGTTATGTTGACAGCAGTGGCATATGTTTAGATTGGAAGAAGGGAAGATGCTTGAATGATGTGGACTATCCCAGTTCATTAAAACACAAATACATTATACAAGCAGATCAGGGGTGGGATGCAAATATTTTTACTATCTGTTCTGTGGGCGTGGCTAGGTGGGAGTGACTAGGTGGATGTGGCCATGTGACTGGGTGGGTGTGGCTTCTTCCTTTTTTTTGCACACACACCCCGCGCTCCATTTTTTTTCCTGCCTCCTGGGCCTCAGGGAAGCATCCTGGGAGCAGAAACAGCCTCCCAGGAGGCCTCCCTGAGGCCCAAGAGGCCAAAAATGGAGCACGGGAGGGGCGCAGCACACACAGACACCGCATGCCTCCTTTTGCCTCCTGGGCCTCAGGGAAGTCTCCTGGGCAAAGCACTAAGACAGTCTGGGGGATCCTGGCACAGCTGATCATCAGAACAGTTGATCATCAGGAGAGCAAAAAAAGAAACAGTGGTTTGGCCAAACTGGTAGCTGTTTTTTTACTACCGGTTCAGACGAACAGTAGCATTTTTTATTACTGGTTCAGCCGAACCCGGCCAAACCAGTAGAATACCACCACCGAAGCAGATATGAGTTATTCCTGCATGGCTTCATCTGATCTTTCTCCTTATCATTTCTTCTTATAAGCTTCTCTCTCTCTCTCTCTCTCTCTCTCTCTCTCTCTCTCTCACACACACACACACACACACACACACACACACACACACACACACAGTCTCAGGTAGTAGAATATGGATGAGGATTGCCAGTCAAGTTAATCTCATATAAGATCCCATCCTGGGAATTATGAAATGTGAATGTTTTATTCTTTCTACACAGAGTTGCAGAGATTCGGAAATGCCCTAACCTACATCTAGTCAAATATAGTTTCATCTGAGTTATAGTATGATTCAAGAGCCTCAGTGGCGCAGTGGTTAGAGTGCAGTACTGCAGGCTATGTCTACTGACTGCTGCTGACTGCAATTGGGCAGTTTGAATCTCACCAGGCTCAAGGTCGACTCAGTCTTCCATCCTTCTGAGGTTGGTAAAATGAGGGCCCATGTTGTTGGGAACGAGATGCTGACTCTGTAAACCACTTAGAGAGGGCTGTAAAGCACTGTGAAGTCTAAGTGCTATTGGTATTGCTATTGTGAGAAACCAGACTTCATTTTCCTTCTCACTTTTGTGTGTGTGTGTGTGTGTGTGTGTGTGTGTGTGAGAGAGAGAGAGAGAGAGAGAGAGAGAGAGAGAGACAAACAGACAGACAGACAGACAGAGACAGAAATGAATTCAAAATCACTTCTTTTTAGCAGAATCCACATAGTTTGCCAGAATGCTATAGGATTACATTACAATAACTGATTGCAGGATCTTTCAAGCTATTTCCTTCAAATGCATCTTTCTAAATGTCTCTACATACCTATTGTTTCTATTAAGGATGTATGCTCAGCAGTTCCAACACCTTGATTTCCCCTCTATAAACAGGTGAATATCTACCTTCTATAGAAACTCATTTCTATCCTTGTTCATTTGAACCCTGTGTTTATTGGCACGTGGTATAACTACTTCATTGGCAGAGACTATGATGTTCTCCCTAACCCAAAGCAGGTGGAACTCATCCTGCCTGGGAGCCATTAGCTATCAAAATTGGCAAACCACATATGGGAAAAAGGGTATTCAGTCAGAAGACTCATTCAAGTGAATCAATGCTTCTGTTTTAGATAGGAATAAGAGAAACATCTTCCTAAATGTAAGAATCACAGCAGATAAAAAGAGTGCATGTTTTTTTTTTCTATCTAATTAACACAGCGTGCGCTAGATTGTGTGACTATAGGATTAGAAAGATGTTCAGCTGCTAGGCTGCTGTCTGTTCCTGTTGCATTCTGAAATTGTCAGTGCAAACATCTCTCCCCTTTATTTGCCCTTGATGCTAACCCAAACAGATTCTGTCTGAAATTTGCAGTGGAACACAGCTTGGCTCTCCAAGTACTATTGGGTATCCAGTATACACTCACCGATCCCACTGAAACATATTTTTTTGTTAATGCAATACTAACCATCTGTTAAAATAGAACTTCAGATTAATGTTGCTCCGGTGGCTGACATTGCCAGATTCCTTGGTGCTTCCCTGTGAGAGGTTTTTTTTTTTTTTTTTTTTCCAATTTGCACATCATTGTTTTGGCATGTTTGATTTGACTTTTAGGAAGACAATCAGTCTCACAGCAGGCTCTATCTGTTTCTGTAAAATGATGAGAAATTTCTCCAGCTCTTCCAACAAATGGGGAGCCATTGATTGAATGGGAAGAATTATCATTGTAGAACACTAACACCTGAATATTTAAAGAGGAAAAGAAATTAAAACCACTATCCCTCCCTATCCCTTAGTAAGATTAGTAAAAAAAAAAAAAGAACATTCTTCCTACTTTTAGTGCATGGGATCACAATCAGTTCAACAAACAGAGGCAGACCTTTTCATTGTACAATCAAACAACTGTTCAGGTGGAAGATGCTTGAAAGGTAGCAATTCTTATGATAGAAACAGGTGTTGTGCAAGAAATCGGGAACCAGAGTTGTGCAGATGAGTACAAGTTTTTTCCATGCTATCTCTCTACAACATGGGTGTCAAACTTGCCATGTCACATTGCTGTCACGTGATGTATCATTACTTTTTTTTTCCCCTTTGAGGAGCTGGGATGGGCCTGGAATGCAAATGACACAACCGGCCCATGGGTCGCCAATTTGACACCCCTGCTCTACAACAATCTGAACTACTAATGGTCAAGGCAAGTTGTCAGTAGATAAGAGTCAACAGAATTCAAGGAGGGTTGAACTTAGATCTCTTGTGGATGTGAAGGGACTTGAGATTGATGATGTGCTTGATTCCTTCCTCGGGCTTAGCCTGGTCAATTCCTACAGCAGGCATGGTGGGTAGTTTATCCTATTCACTTAAATGATTCTGCCAGTCCATCACTACTCATTTCATGAAAGATATTCTGTTAACTACTTACATTGGGTCTCTTTCTGTACATGCAAGGGGTAGAAAGGTACAATTTTGTCCTTTATTCCAGTTAAGGTAGATAAAATAGGTTATTAGAATAGAATAACAGAGTTGGAAGGGACCTTGGAGGTCTTCTAGTCCAACCCCCTGCTTAGGCAGGAAACCCTACACCCCTTCAGAGAAATGGTTATCAAACATCTTTTTAAAAACTTCCAGTGTTGGAGCATTCACATTCACATTAATTCATCATATTAATATGTATTCACATTCATATTAATTGATTAGTCTTACGATCATGTTTTAAAAAATCCCTAAAATAAAAATCCAATTCCAGAGTAATCTAAATAAATCTAATTCCAGAGTAAAACAGACAAAAGAAATTAGAGTAATACAATACATCTGTGGTAAATATGATGACTCCATGTTTAGATAAATACATCCCTTTTACAAGTTTCCCCAATCTGTTTGATATAAAGGATTCTTAGCTTAAGTGCCTTAATTATAAACTTAGCAGTTATCCTCACAATGTATACATTAGAGCCCAGGAAGAAATAGGACAATCTGTGATTCAGATCCCAGTGGGCTATTCTGTCAAGTAGGAATGTTAAGTAGCTAAGCCTAAGGGGGACAAACAGTTGACAGACAAACAAAATATGAGCAATATATTCATTGGCTGGGGCATCACATATACCCTTCCTGAGTTTTCTTGTGTCAACTCAGGAAGTTCAAACTGTCCCAGGAGTTGATGATACAGTTTTACAGAGGAATTATTGAGTCTGTCATCTGTACTTCTATAACTGTCTGGTTTGGTACAGAAACCAAACAGGACAGGTTAGACAAAATGACTTTATTGTCATTTTGAATGTACACTAATCGAAATGCACATTAAAATGAAAATTCATTGCATGCATCTCTCAAAGGCTCACCACCTCCAATATACATTACACAAACATGACAAAATAAATGAATACATGCAAACTATGCATATACCCAATATATTATATGACACAGAGAAACACATAGTCTAGTTCACATGTATACATGTACATGGTGAGAAAAACTAATCTTGTGGGTTTACCAGATGGATGACATAGGTGACAAAGCTGTTCCAGAATCTGGTAGTCATGCTAGAAATACTTCGAAACCTCCTCCCAGAGAGGAGCAACAGAAACAGAGCATAAAGTCTGTTGAGAGTTCCATGGATAGCTAAGACTGCAGAAAAAGCAATTGCAACCAGCCTGTCTTGCACAGAAGACCTGAATATTGTGCAGGTCAGAAGGAGGAACAAGAAAATATCTGCAGTCCCCTTATATCCTGGACACAAACTATTTCAACTCCTTCACTCAGGATGGCACTATAGGGTATTATATGCCAAGACAACTAGACACAGGGACAGTTTTTTCCCTTGTGCCATTACTCTGCTGCATACCTTATTCTCACAATTGACAACATATGGTGACTATATATAAAATCATACGTTGCAATGTCCTACCTGTCAATGAATATTTCAGCTTCAACCATAACAACACAAGAGCACACAATAGATACAAACTCAAAGTTAACCGCATCAAACTTGATTGCAGGAAATACGACTTCAGCAATAGAGTGGTCAATGTCTGGAATACTCTACCCGACTCTGTAGTTTCTTCCCCAAACCCCAAAAACTTTAACCTTAGACTGTCTACTATTGACCTCACCACTTTCCTAAGAGGTCTGTAGGGGGCGTGCATAAGCGCACCAACGTGCCTACCGTCCCTGTCCTATTGTTTCTCTTATTCTTCTTTTATCTTTCTTATATGAAACATTTCATGTATTCACAACTATGTATACACTTATACTTATTATCTTGTAAACAATTGGCAAATGAAATAAATAAATAAATAAATAAATACTACATCTTGTCTAATGTGTATGTATATTAATCCATAGGGTGTGATTGTAATATTATTTATCCTCTCTTATTTCCTCCTACTGGTTGCATACTTTCAGTATCATGATTATTTCTCTGTTGTTTTGCAAGTATGGTACATTGAGTGCTTCTGTACCAGAGACAAATTCCTCGTGTGTCTAATTTATTGGCCAAATAAATATTTCCTCTCCTCTCCTCTCCTTATGGCAGGTGGTGGAAGCAGGCCCATCAGAGGTGGTGTTCAGCAGGTTCTGACCAGTTCTGGAGAACTGGTAGCGGAAATTTTGAATAGTCCAGAGAACCAGCAAATGCCACCTCTGACTGGAGATTTTACAGTATCCTTCCCCTGCCATGCCCACCTAGCCATGCCCACAGAACCGATAGTAAATAAAAATTGAATCCCACCACTGGGGCCCATATTTGGCATGGCTTGGTATGAGACTTTATTGAGATGCAATTGTTTGTTTCAAAGGCAGAAAGAATAGAGGGACAAAATCTGGAGTATTCAATGAAAAGCATTTAGCAAAAATTGTACTGTGGGGAGCTAGGCAACTGCTGTTTTCTGAGTAAGATTATTCCTGATTTGCACTGATGCTCCACAAGTCTGGAGTTATTGTCTAGCTTCATTGAGAAAATGGCTGGAAGTCCACACCAGTCAGAAAATAGCTGCATACTAATTATACATAACTTTATGAATGCAAATAAATTCTCAAAACAGACACATTCCTGCTGGAACTTATGATACCATCCCAACTTGATGGTGAAAAAATAGGTTCTATGTTCTCCATTTTATATGCTCTTTGATTTTATAATAGAAATTAATAATTCCTTCTTCATTGTCAACTCATTGAGCTTGCTGCATCAAAATTGGCTGGCCTCCTCTCTTGTCCTCTTTTGGAGGCCACAGTTCCACCCCCCACCCACACCCCCGTTATGTCTGACTTTTACATTGCTGAATAAACCCATGTTTTGATTTTCCTAGCTTTATGTGCCATACCTGCTTCTATTTATTATACAGATGCCACGGTTTTAATTGAAATTGCCTCTTGAATGCTAAGATGCCGTGAGTAATGTAGAGGCATCAGAAATGTGGAAATGGAGCTTTTATTTGTATACAGCATCTGGAGGCTACCACATTGGAAAATTCTGGGATACACAGATGTTACTAAGCACAAAATGTAGCCCATTATTTTTTACTTTGAGTTCAGTTACAATATTTTAACAGTTGATGTTTTGTATTATATGTTTGAAGCATATAAATGCATATATGCACAAGAAATGCACACTCACACTATATAATATATGCATGAATACGCATATGTTCTCTTACATACAGAAATACAGAGATTTTAACAGAAATAAATGACAATTTCTATCCAATTTGATGAGACAAAAAGGATGAGGGAAAGTGAGGAAGAAAAGGGATAACAATAAAAATTATGTAGAAAAAGAAAGGGAGGAAAATATTTACAATAATAAAAGATAGAACTTGTGAGCAACTGTATGTTCAGCTGTATAAAAATATGAGCAGAAGTATTCTCGGTGATACAAATGTAATGAGCCTAACATCTAAGGTGGGAATTTAATTTAACTGTAAATAATCAAATCAACATGTTTCATAATTATATCAATTATAAATGTTTCTCCTCTTTGAGAAAATACAATTTAAAAATGAAAACCATAAACATGATTAAAGCATGTCAGTTAAAAAAACTCAGAGACTCTTCATGTGCTGATTAAAATTGATAATGTAAATTAGGAGGATTATGTTTTCATGGAACGAATGTTTGAGTAAGTGTAAGTATCCATATGTAGTGCATGAGTAAGTGTCCACATTTCCCCACACTCTGTCTTTGACCATTGAAGATGGTCAGACCTTAGAAGTAAGTTAATACTATTAAAAATGGTGGGAACCTCTTTTCATTCTGAGCATCCATTTCAATGTACGTATCTATTTACTTTGAAGTGAGCACTGAAGTACAGGTAGTTCTCGACTTATGACCACAATGGAGCCCAAAATGTCTGTTGCTAAGCGAGACAGTTGCTAAGTGACCTTTGCCCTATTTTGCAAACTTTCTTGCCACAGCTGTTAAGCGAATCATTGCCATTGTTAAGTCGTTGTAACACCGTTGTTAAAGTGAATCTAGCTTCCCTATTGACTTTGCTTATCAGAAGGTCACAAAAAGATGATCATCTGACCCCAGGACAATCTAGCCATCAAAAATATGAGTCAGTTCCAAGAGCCTAAATTTTGATCACGTGACCCTGGGGATGCTGTAAATGTGAAAAATGGTCACTTTTTCAAAGCTGTTGTAACTTCAGTCACTAAGCAAACTGCTGTAAGTTGAGGAGGTGTTTGTAGGTGGAGAAACAGTTTGAATGCTCAAGTCTATCATACCAATTAAAAATGAGTCCAACAGGAACTGATAAAAGTGTGATTTCATTCCCGTAAAATTAGGAATATTGAAGGATTCAGGAAGCTTGGATGTTTCCAAGTGGAGAAGGAACTTGGGCAAAGAATGCTGCATAGTACAGGCAAAAAAAAAAAAATTATTTGTGAAAGGTAGGATGTTCACGCATACGTCTCAGATGGCAAGTGTTCTGGCCACAGGAATGTGTCATATCTTTGAAAACTTTCATTTGAAAAGATCTCTAAAGTAAAGCTAAAGAATGCTATTCTGTTTGTCCAGCTGAATCCAGCAAAAGTGGCCAAAGTTCACTGTAGCCACCAAGTCAGAAGACCAGACCTAGCTATTTATTTATTTTCCTAGAATTTATGAAAGACAGACAGGTATTTGATCAAGTTTTTTCAAAACTTTTAAAAGAGCAATTGAATAAAATAGATTAGCTGGTAGCTTCATATCCCCCCATATAATCCTTTAAAAAGCAATATTTGAGGAAAGTAACTAATTTCATAGGAATTAATTGCAGAAGGCAAGTGCTTGTAATTCCTGCTTATAAAACAGGAAAATTAATAAGATCCTGAAAACTGCAGGCAGCTTCCTTTGCCGAGTATAGTCAGCAAATTATATGTTGGGTGGTTTTATGCAAATTGGTTGACACAACAAAACTGCAGAGTGGATGTTTTGGTGGGCTTTGAAGCTAAAAGGGCAATTTTTGATATCTGTTTGATCTTAAAGCTTCCTATTCAGAAATACGGCAAGCATATCCAAAGAAAGCTCTGAACTCAACTCTTTCAATTGTTGACTAAATACCATGAAATTACAGGACCCTCCATGGATAGACATTAACTTCTAGTTTAACTTAACTTATATCAAAATTGTAAGATACTGCATTTTATGAGTTTTACCTAGAAAAGACAGATAGCAGTTATATTCCAGAACTGGAAGATTTTAAACATACATTGACTTCTGTGATATTTATCATCTTCCTTATTGGAATTCTTACAGTCTTGTTATTCCCCAACATCTAGTTTGGCCAGTAGATCACTTTTTTATACAGATGACACCACAACACATGGACAGACTTACAACACCTCACACTTAGAGAAATTCAACCGTAGGTTCAATTGGGAAACTGTAAACATCTGGACCCGGCTAAATCCAGACATGCTAGGGAATTCCTGGAAGCCTGGAATTCAGACAAATCAACCATCAACAGACACATAGAAATGAAGTATATTTGCACATACAACAGATAATAAAAAAGCTTAGAAGAAAACAAAAAGACAAGAACATGTCCTCTCCAGCAGCCAACACTGAGATAAGCAGGGATTGACACCAGACAAACATCAGGCAGAAAATGATGACCTAATCAACTACCAAGGAGAAAACCAAACCTCTATCAAAACTGGCAGGGAAGACTACTGTATATAAATAGGGAACAAACTCTACACATTGGCACTAATTATGTTATGTAGTTGGGTAATAAAACATCTGCAAACAAACAAACAAGCTCCGAGTCCACCAAAGACTCCACAGTTATATAAATGAGTTGGCAATTCTTTTTCTAACTTCAGATGATCTAAGACAATATTACAATTCCTTGCACAAAACAAACCCGTCACAATTCATTGTCCCACTTCCCACAATAAGTCAAGTTTTTGCAAGGCATGATAAAGTAATAAGTGATAGCTATACAACTTCATCTGTTAAAGATTACTATCTGGGATGGGACTGTTTTCAATCCACAGTGACCTAGAAAGCACACATGAAATATTTGGTTGAAAGTGTCTCAAGAAGTGTAGCATCTACTATTTATGAAGACTTGGTGGCCTATATGCTAAAAGATTTCAAGGCCATGTTTGCAGCACAATTTCTATATGGCACTCAAATTTGGATCTGTAAAGATTATAGACTCAAGGCCATGAAGTCAAAATGCCTTTTGTCAATCCTGAATGTGCGTAGGTGTTGAAAATGTAGTTTTTTGTTTACAAATGAGTTAGTGTCAATAGAGACCGAGAATTGAGTCTTCTCTTTAATTTCTAGCTAAAAAATTTTCTCAACCCTCTTCTTTTATTATATTACTATAAGGACTTGCCTCTCCTCTCTGTTCAAGAAAAGTAGAAACAATTAGCATTTCAAAAGGAAACTTTCATTGAAGGGAAGAGATGGCAAGACAAAGGAAGCAGGATCTGAGGATTCCCGTGCAATTCCATTAGGTAAAGCAGTTAGAAATCCCTCCCCTCAGTCCAGTGTTGAATAAGCTAATCCACAGGTGCAAAGTTGTTTTGAGAATCACAGGCCGAGAAGGTGGTAAGAGCGTCAGGCATCGCTTTCTGGAGTACAGGATAGATAGGAACCAGAAAAAAGTCCATAACCTAAAGAATGCACCCTCTCCACCAAAATTGCAGAACCCCGACAGAGATCCATGGGACCTGACTATTACTTTAAATCATATTTATTGAAAGCTGTGTTGGAAAAATGCTGCCTCTGTGGCTATTTCTTGGAATGCATTGTTTCTCTTGCTTAAAAAAGGCAAAACAATGGTCATTGGAAAGTGAATACTTGTGTTTTTCAATCTCAACAATTTTAACATGTTTAACTCCCAACTAGATACTGGCTGGGGAATTCTGGGAGTTGAAGTCCACAGATCTTAAAGTTGCTGAGGTTGAGAATCAGGGCCTTAAAGGATGCCAGTGGCTTTACATAAGTTTAGTACATATTTAATGTAATGTAAACTATACAAAACTGGTCATTTATATACTAACTAGTTAGTATCTGAAAATTCATTGCGTGCATCATCTTTGCCCTTGTGGGGGTAGAAATTGCAGTACAATAGCAGTATCTTATTGTATATCCTCTTTATAATTTATTTTTATTGTATTCATTTTAGAAAGATTTATAAAGGTCTCAATCTATTGCTTGATATGTCCAGATTAATCTATTTCTAGATATCCGCATCAGGCAATCAAATTTTTCTTCACTGATTATTGACTAGTATTTTAACAAAAGTTTGACAAAACAGCCTATTTTATTTATGGTATTTATCAGCCACCAAGTATGAGGCTTTAAGTTAGTGATGAAATAAATCAGACTATGAGTATATTCATAGTAATACCAGTACTTAGTAACAATTCTATAGAAGTAAGAGATAGCAGAAAATACATTCTGAGTATCTTCCTTCTTACTGAATGGAAATAGATTGTTAGTTCAGGAAATAGAGAAATAGAAAGATATCACCAATATTAAAGCAACAATATCCCCAATTTGACAACCTACAGAAAATCAAACTTCAACATGAAAAATTTTCAGCCAGAGTTGTAAGGTTTGAAAATCTTAAAATCAATTCTTCCTTCCTTCCTTCCTTCCTTCCTTCCTTCCTTCCTTCCTTCCTTCCTTCCTTCCTTCCTTCCTTCCTTCCTTCCTTCCTTCCTGTTCAATATGTTTGATTCTGGAAGACTGCCTAGACAAGTCTCTATAGTTTGTGTGCCAAGGCTTTTCAGAAGTGGTTTGCCATTTTTTCCTTCCTAGGGCTGACAGAGATGGCCCCAAGGTCACACAGCTGCCTCAGGTGGGACCAAACTGGCTCTCCAAGCCTAATAAATGGGAATAAAGAAATGTAGTTAATATATATGTATAAGTGTGTGCATGTATGCATTTGTATTATTTTATTATATATTATTTTATTTTATATTTTTATTTTATTATTTTATTTACACAGATTTTATTCACTCATATTCTGATTATATAAACAATAAAGAAATCTCGAATTGCTGTTCTTGTTTTTGTTCTGTCTGATGATCTTCATCACCAAATTTCAAGAATTACAAATGGTAAGTTTTGGTTTGTGTATTGAAATTGCAAAATTAGATATGTTCACATTCAAACGCAAACTAAATTAATTTCTTCCCTTTCTTTTGTGTCACATACATATCCCAGTGAGCTGCACAACAGTGTAATATTAATCTTATTATTATTATTAATATTATTCTTTTTAAGTAATGGAAAAGAAATTATTGGTAAAACTTTGTTAAGTGAGATGTAAACAATGAGATATAAACATTGAGGCTATCTTTGTTTTTCATTAGGAATATATGTAATAGAAGGAGCACACTGCACAAAAATGAAGCTTATTATTGATTTTCTCTTATGAACCTTAACTGAAGAATCATTCACATGGAAATCAAAAGAGGATGTAATCTATGCTTAGATGAACATTCAAAGAAAATTGTACCATTGTCCTACAGGAAAGATCACTGCCTACCTAAAAGTTTACTAATAGATTTTTAGATTCCAAACCGGCTCTATCATGTCAAGTTTCTATATCATCTAAAAAAAACCCAAAACCCTTGCATTCAAAAGTCAGAAATTGACATTTCTTTTCTGGAGCGCTTTTAAGCATAACTATTTAAAACCAAGGCTGGCCAGATAATGTCCATCTGCACATCTAAAAACTCCTAAGCAAAGCATTAGAATCCAGACTTTATTTATATGTGTGACACTGACCAATACAGAGGCTACAAAATAGTCTTAAAACATAAACATGTTGGAAAGTGCAACTCACTTCTTTATTCAAAGGTGGCCTCATCTTGTGAAAAAAAGGCAAAGATAAGTTAAATGTAGAAAATAAATTAAGGTGCTAGACAATGTAGAAGGAAACAACTTTACCCAACATATGACATGCTTCAAATCCTACCTTTCTTGAATAGAAGTGCCCTCAATAGAAAATATTTTGTGGGAGGCCCATGGCTTGAGAATTCCCTAGCCCTGATTTAAAACATTTGAATTGCTCCTCTTAATAGGCACTGGATTTAAGAGGATGTAGACTCAGATGTTGAGTAGTTCTGATAGTCAATTCTTCTTGTACATTCATGGATGCAAACAACGTTCTTAAATGATTGCATAAGTAATTTGGGAGACTGTGGGCAAAGATATTTATCTATCTCAGATGGTGTAACAAGCATCAGTTAGGTGCCTCTGTCTTTGAATAAAAACTAAGGGAAAATGAAGGAGAATGAAAAGGAGAGTCCTGTCTACATAAAGAAAGATAGTTGTGGAGGAAGAGAATTCTCCCACACAAACACATTTTAATTTGCTTTGGTGAGAGCTGTTTTCCATGCTAGTGCTGCATTCTAGAGTTTTATCATTTTGTCTGTGGTTTGTGTGCCCAAGGCCTAAGTCACCCTTGCTGGAGACAAGCTGGTTTTTCTCTCCGTTCAGTTTGAAGAGCACCCAAACCTGCCAGACTGAGATGTTCTGACTTTTCAGAAGGGCAGTACTGAGTTATTCTGAAAGCAACAGCCTGAGGGGAAATGGGGCACCTCAGAAATCTGGACAAGCTGTTAACTAGTGAGTTGATTTTATTCCATTCTTGAGAAATTATACTGATAGAACAATGTTTCTTCCCTTCAAGACATGTCTGAATGTATCTGGAGACCCATAACTCTAAGATACTGCAGGAATCAAAGATGCAAAATGGGGATTGCAAAGAGAGGATTACCTTCTACTATGACAGAGTGCTCTGTCTCTGCAACATCAGTTCAGCTAGCATGGCAATTAGTCACCTGCATGTCTTTTGAAATGGTAAGAGTCAAACATCATCCTGATGTGGATTCTGGTGGGACTGAAGCTAAAAGCTTCAATACCATAAGCCTCTGGCAGGATAATTGCTATTCAGGACAAAGCACTGTAGGGTAGTGTTTGTCTTTTTTGGGGGGAAGAAACAAAAATCTATGATGAGGGGGAATGGATGTTTTTTCACCTAAAGATAGGCCCAAATGTTCCCCATTTCAACTTCCTCAACATACAGGTAGTCCTCAACTTACAACCACAATTGAGCCCAAAATTTATGTTGCTAAGTGAGAGATTTGTTAAGTGAGTCATATATATGAACCAGTTGCCAACTATCTGAATTTTGACCACAGGATCATGAGGATGCTGTAAAGGTCGTAAGTGTGAAAAACTGTCATAAGTCACATTTTTCAGTGCTGTTGTAACTTTGAATGGTCACTAAACAAACTGTTGTAAGTCGAGGATTACCTGTATTTTAGTGTTCAATTTTCTACTGCTTTTCTGACAAGGGGCTGAAATAAATTTTAGTTTTGTTTTTATTGTTCACCTGATTCATCTTCATGAGATGGCCAAAACTAATCTTCCTTATTTTCAAAGCAGTTAATTTTGATCTTCCTCATACATTTTATGATTTGTATTTCCCAATATGGAACAAGTTTTGCTTTTTTTTAAAAAAAAGACTAAATACATAAAATTATCTGCTACAATGTCCTACCAGTCAATGACTACTTCAGCTTCAACCGCAACAACACAAGAGCACACAACAGATACAAACTCAAAGTAAACCACTCCAAACTTGATTGCAGAGAGTACGACTTCAGCAACAGAGTGGTCAATGCCTGGAATGCACTACCTGAGTCTGTTGTTACATCCTCTAACCCCCACTCCTTTAATCTCAAACTATCCACTTTTGACCTCACCCCGTTCCTAAGAGGTCTGTAAGGGGTGTGCATAAGTGCACCATCGTGCCTACTGTCCCTGTCCTATTGTCCCCATTTATTTGTACCTATTTCCTATATTCTTACTCATGTTTATACTTATACCTATTATCTTGTAGGCAATTGACAAATCAAATAAATAAATTAAAAAATATTTGAATCACAAATGAAATGAAGATAATATAATGAATAAAAAATATTATATTATGTTAATGTTATGAACATAGAATAATAACATTGTAAGGTAGTTTGGAGGTCATCTAGTCCAACCCTATTCCATTCCAGACAAATGATTTCCCAATATCTTCTTGAAAACCTCCAGTGATGGAGCGCCCACAACTTCTGAAGGCCAGTCCTTCCATTGATTAAATTGTTTTCTCTGCCAGGAATTTCTCCTTAATTATAGTTTAGATCTCTCTTTAATGTTCTTCCAGCCATTACTGTACTTCTTATCTTACCTTTCTATGTTCTACAGTACTGAGCTAAAACCAAACTGATCATAAGGTGATATATAAACCAAGCCAATACATAGAAAGCATGTATTATGAGAAGAGGAAAAGTTGTGATTCTTAACTGCTGTATAAAAATATAAAGTCCCTGTCAATTACAGTTTCATTCCTGATAATCACCTACAAATATAGCTTGTCTTCAACTTATGACCACAACAAGGACAAATAGGCTGAAAAACAGCTTCTATCCCAGGGCAATAGCTCTTTTGAATTCTACTGTATAGTGCAGTGTTGGTGTGGTGTCGGGGTTTTCAATTCAATGTGTGGAGTATGAAGGATGTGTGTTTGTGTTTATTTTCATGGTCATGATGTGCACTGAAAATGGTGTTTGATTTCGTTGTATGAGGTGCAATGACAATAAACTAAACTAACTAACTGAGCCCAGAATTTACGTTGCTAAGTAAGAAATTTGTTAAGTGAGTTTTGTCCCATTTTACGAATTTTCTTGTCATGTTAAATGAATCACTGCAGTTGTTCAATTAGTAACATGGTTGTTAAATGAATCTGGCTTCCCAATTGACTTTGCTTGTCAGATGGTTGCAAAAGGTGATCACATGATCACATTGAAACCGTCATAAATATGAACTAGTTGTCAAGCATCCAAATGTAAATCACGCGTGCATGGGGATGCTACAAAGGTCATAAGTGTGAAATATGGTCACAAGTCACTTTTTTCAATGCTGTTGTAACTTTGAGTAGTCACTAAATGAACTGTTGTAAGTTGAGGACTATCTATAGTTCTTTTGGCTGCATTATAGAAGTGGTTTATTACCACCTTCTTTGGATTTTTTTTTAAATACCAAGTATTGCCAACAGCACTGGAACTCTTAAAAGTCAAATATAATTAATATAATTGATAAACCGGATTTTGTTTTCTTTGTACCTAAGGCATTTTTTTAAAAAAATTAGACATTATTATTTTAAAACCATAATAAAAATAAACAAAGGAAACAGCCAGTTTGGTCTAGTGGTTAAGGCACCAATCTAGAAACCTTGAGATTGTGAGTTCTAGTCCCACCTTAGATATGAAGCCAGTTGGGTGACTTTGCGCCGGTCATTCCCTCTTAGCCAAACCCACTCAGAGTGTTGCTGTGTGAAAAATAGGAGGAGAAATCCAAAGGAAATTTATTTTCTTCTCTCTATTAGCCATATGTGATGCTTTGGATTCAATTCAGAATGGGAATTTCAGAATATGCAGGTAAAGTTCCTGTTGCTCATGATTTATCAAAAAATCCACATCTGTTTCTAGGTTATCTCATTCTGTTTCAAAAAGTAGCAGATATGCATTGCATCAGCGTACAGATATATTCGTAAACACATCTTTTAAATGGAATCCAAAGCATTGCACAATATTTCCTTCTTTTCCATCCTAACAGATTGAATGCATAAAGATCAATGACTTCACAAAATATCCATGGAAGACCTTGGCTTCAAAACCCTGCCAGGTACCCAAGAAGCTCAGCTGTTATGAGCAACCACGACAATCAATCAATCAATCTCAGATGAGTGTTACTAATTAGATGCCTTAGCTGGTTATAATCATATTTATAAATCATAGTTCAAATGCTATTCCTTCTCTCAAAGTTGCTATTCTAACAAACCAGTTTGAGAGGCACATTGATACTTATAGTTCATCCCCAAAACCTGCCATGACTCCTTCCAATGCCTTGGAAGCTGTTAATGAAGTTGAATAAGAACAAAAATAAACACTTAAAATAGACCAAAGCTGAGATACAAGCCACCGGATCTCAATATTTTTTCCCAAAAGGTCATCTTAATATCCAGCTTCATTTGCACTTACCCTGCAGTCTCCATATCTCTCATGACTGCAAATTACTATACAAATTACGAATGAAAGTAACACAGACTTAGAAACTGACTTTTCTTATACTGATTTACCTAATCCCACCCTTGGATGTGGTCGATAAGTTTTGCTTGGCTCTTACTAAAAAGTTGATGACAGCTTGGGACTCAGATGTTAAGATTTACTCAAATTCTGTGCACAGCCAGCCAGGATGAAATCCTTAATAACCGATGCCACCAGAAGAAGGCAATGTGCCTGAAATCACCTCTTTTAGGGCCTGCCAAACTTTGTGGCCTACACAAATTTATTTTTAAAAATTATTTTAATTGAAATAAACTTAATTGGAACTGTTAGAAAGCAAAGCAACCCTCTCCTCTTTTGTTTCTTTTTATGAATCTCTAGCTCTTTTGGCAGCCTTCTTAGAAATTATGAATGGTTTCAGTCTGGATTTTAGTCTGTTTGACTGTTCCCTGGCCCAAAAAACATGACAAAGGTAACTGTAATAACCCAAATATATTAGAAGGCACCTGAAGCATCTGAAGGCAGAACAAGAAGCAATAGATGGAATCAAGGACAGAACCCACCTAGAACTAAGGAGAAATTTCCTGATAGTTTAATTTATTTATTTGTTTGTTTTGTTTGTCAAATACTTACAATATAATAGACATAAGAATAAACATAAGTATAAATACATGAAATAGGTATGAATAATTGGGGACAATAGGACAGGGACGGTGGACATGATTGTGTGCTTATGCACGCCCCTTAGTTAGAGCAATTAATCAGTGGAATAACTTGCCTCCAGCAATTGTGGGTGCTCCATCACTGGAAGTTTTCAAGAAGAAATTGGACAACCATTTGTCTGAAATGGCATTGGGTTTCCTGTTTCAGCAGAACTAGAAAACTCCCAAGGTCTCTTCCAACACTGTTTGTCTGTTAAAGGTCATGAGATGTAATCTTAGGTGCTAGAAGTGGGCTCAACAGATCATCTTCTGGTTAAGATGGAATTTTTGGAACAAGCCATACCCAATAAGTTAGTCTTCCAGTGACAACCATTTTGTCAAAGCACCTATTATATGTAAAAATATGCACAGGTTATGAAATGAAAGGAGTTTGAAACT
Organism: Notechis scutatus; assembly: GCF_049901735.1. Taxonomy (NCBI): domain Eukaryota; kingdom Metazoa; phylum Chordata; class Lepidosauria; order Squamata; family Elapidae; genus Notechis; species Notechis scutatus. The sequence continues at coordinate 9,619,131 of NC_142015.1, forward strand.
ATGGGAATCTATGGGAGGGGTAGGCTTTATTAATTTGTTTGTTTAGTCTATAAACTGTGTCATTGATCCAAGAGAATATAAATTCTGAATCCTGAGGCCATTCTTTTTCTCCTTTTTATAGCTCCTCCCTAATATATGATAAGAATCAAAGTGAGAGCACACTGAGGCATGCCTAAACTATGACTGAGAATAACCTCTGAGAAAGAGACATATGTGCATGGGAGGAATCAAACCAAAGGGTACACCAACTGACAGCAAACAGTGAATGATAAAATGAAAGTGACCGCCAAGCCACCAGCCTTCCTTAAATCAGCAACAGCCATTAAATGTGAAGAAAACAACACGATGTTTGATGGAGGGCTGCTGGCACAAGATAAGATGAAGGATTTATCAGAGAATTTCACTGTACAGGCAACTATCTATTGAGCATTATGCAATAGCCCTAGCTTTAGTCTGACCAATATTGTAGGACTATAGTTCATCCTCAATATTGGTGAGTGTGAAGATGTAAGTATCTGCAGCTTAAAAAAAATATAATTGATATAGCTGAGATTAACTTCTCTACAGAGAAGTTTACTATAGAGATGATCCTACAGGTCAAATCTTTAATGCTTCCTCCCAGAGCAGTCATTGGCACATTGTCCCACTGTTTGTGCATGGAAGACCCTATCAGTTCAGCTGAATCACAAGACTCCACTAACTTTTGTGGGAACTACTTTTTTTTTCTTGAAGTGACCTGCTCAGCTAACGATGGAGGGATCCTATCTCAATCATAGCATGTAGCTCACCCTGGCTAGTCTACGCTATGTGACATTTTGCAATCTTAGAGTAGTCTCAACCCTGCCATGGGTTGTTTCTGCTGTCTATATTAAGCACAGGGCACAAACAGAACTACACACCAACTATTTGAGCTGCTCCAAAGAAGAAGAACAGCTGGGGTGAAGAGATATCTGTTTATTAACTTATAGGGGTAGTGGTGAAGAGTTATTAAATTTGCTTAGTCTTGTGATGAAGATTGGAAATTACAGTTTTATATATTTCTGTTCTTTTTCTTCTTTCTTTTTTCTGCAAAAAATATTCTATTTTTTGATCTTTTCTCTTTAAATTTAGTTTGTATTGATTTTCATTATTGTAATTAGAATTCTTTTTAAAAGTATATTGAAAAGGGGGGGAAATATGTAGCATGGCCAAACAGTCAATGGCAGGGCGCCTGAAAGACATGTCGAAACTGATGAGTGCTAGAAGCAGTGTAATGTTTTGTACATGTGTGTATATGCTGGTCTATGATCAAAGTAAAGATTTTATTGACTGTTTGCTTTTGATCCATGTGTGCAACATCAACATACATACATTAATGGCAGAGTTTTTTATGATGGTGTGAGCCTTATGCTTCCCAGTCATTTTATTGCCGATTTTGCTTTCCTTTTGGTTTTCAATTTTCAGAAATTCATGCACTCACTCTGCTGGTTAATTAAATCTTTGGGCGTTTGGGATGGAATTTAGATTTTAAATAGCTCTCACAGGACAATGTGCTTAGGAAGTTAAAAGAAAGTGAGAAAAACTAGTAGGTAAAATAATATATAAAGCTGGTCTTAAATGAAAATTCATAAGGAGCTTGGTTGAAAAGTTGCTTTTCCTTTGCCATCTTTTCTCCATCCCCTGAGAGTTGCATTGAATGAATGCTGAGTTGGCCACAGCTGACATCAAAACAGTGAATTAACCATCTTCCCTGAATTGAGACACATGTACATGCACAAACAGGATTAAATGGGCATGGCTATTCTCAAGAAAATTACTCAAAATTACTTAGGCAATCTCACTAAAATCCAATGTGCTAGATTTTCTATATTCTGAGGTTTTCTATATGCTAAGAATATTAAGATAGAAAATGCATGACATCCAAAAGAAGTCAAACAGGTACAGTTTTGAAGATTCCCAATCTGACATGAGAAATCACTTGACTGACGTATTAATCACTTATGGCATTCACTGACAATAAATTGACTGTTTTACTTTGACAATGAGCTGGACATTCTTTTAATAAAACAAAACAAAAATAGGTCTGGAATTTTTGTTGTTGTTATTATTTTGTTCTGTTTCTCAGTCAAATACCATTGGAAAAACTATCAATCTGTAGCAAGGCTTAAGTTGGACAACTATCAGATGCAAAAGATAAGGTGATGTTCTATAATTAAAGTGATTTATTACTACTCATGCACAGGAATCTACTCAACTAACTATTAGACTTTTTGGCACTAGATAAAGGTCAACAGAATTCAATAGAGATTTGATTTAGTCTATTTGTGGCTATGTAGAGATTCTAGGATGATTCCTCTTTTGACTCCAGTCCCAATTCTGCCACTTCTCCAATTCTCCTCCAAAAGTCTAAACCACACTATTCTGGGTGGAAATGAAAGAAACACATCTGGGGAACATTGGGGTGGGGGAAAATAATGATGGTTGAAAGTTTTACATTTATGTCATTGGTTATTTATTCCTGATATGAACTACTTGGGGAATATTTACTGACTCTCTGAAAATATTCAGATGAACTCAGTGATCAGCTTTTATCAACATTTGAGGATGAATATTGGGAAAATAAGTTCCTTTGACTGAAAAAGATTAACCTAGATAGAGGGATTATCTACTTAACGAAGCAGTAGCTGTCTACAACTAGTATTCATGTGGTGGCTATTTGATAAAGTAGAGACAATGGCTTTTCAATGAATAATTTACCAACAGTTACCACTTCCAATGTAATTAGGTAATTAATTATATTTTCTAATCTATTAAGCTTTGATTGCTTATCAGAGCATTCAAATGCAACATTTTCCTCTTGTCACTTCCAATTAATTTTGCACTTAAAAAGAGACAATGAGAGAGAAAGAAAAAAAGAAACAAGAAAGCTTAATAATCATGCATTCTTCTCTCCCATTGGGATGATACATATATTTAAGGGTCTGTGTGATAATTGGAAATCTGCTCAGAAAGTTGACTGAGCCTCCTTATGGTAGACTCAACAGAGGATGGACTCTGTGCATTGATGGAAGAACATCTGCTTTCTTCAATCCTCAGCCTCTCCAGTTAAAAATAGGATGCATTACTCAAAGTCATTGCATTCCACAAAGGGCTGCCATTTACTTCATCCTATCAATGTTCAAGAAGTCCTAAATCATGACTAAGATCTATGTATCATATATATATATGATGACTATGCATCAGAATGGTCAAACAAATGGCAACTTCAAATTTCAACAAATAAATGCTCTGTCTTACATATTGGCAAAAAAATAATAATCAGAAAATAAAATACAATCTGAATACTCAAGTCCTTGTTGATGATCCTAAACTCTGTAAAAGACCTTTGAGTACTCATCTCTAATGATCTGCTAGAGCCCACTGTAACTACATAGCCAAAAAGGCATTAAGACTTGTTACCCTAATCCTATGTACCGTGTTTCTCACATAATAAGGCTGGGCCTTATTTTTTTTTGAGCCCCGAAAAATGGCTAGGCCGTCTTTTCGGGGGGTGACTTAATTCCCCCTTGCATCCTCGCCAACAGCCGCTCCTAACGGGCAATCATGGCCAAGCACAGAGAGCTCCCTACTCCCACCTTTGCTGCAGACACCTTTGGCACCCGCCGCTGTTGCTTTCCCTTCTGCCCATTCCGCTGCCACGTTTGGAGCTGCCGCTTCCGTGTTTGGAGTGCTGCCGCCATTTGGAGCTCCAAACGCGGAAGCGGCAGCTCCAAACATGACGGCGGCGATCTTTATTTTGGTCGCGCGAAGTTCAGAGCGAGCAGAGAGGGAGACTGTGATGCCTCCATCCGAGATGGCAACCTCACTAGTGGATCACAACGTGGCTGGAAGCCCGAATCGGCGGGATACGATGGCGATCTTTTGGAGTGAGAGGAAAGGGAGAGAAGAGTTGCGAGGCGTAATTTGCAGGAGGAAGTGGGTGTACCCCACGGCAGGGAGCCCAAGGAAGAAGGGCTGATAGGCAATGGAAAGCGTCCCGTAGCTCCGGAAGCAGCTAGAGACGCGCCCGGGAAGAGGCGCAGATGCTGCCTTGTAGTCCCCAAGCCAACTGCGTGCGCCGCCTTTAGTTATGTGCGCTCCACGCTTTGGGCATCTCCGTGTGATCGCGACCCTGTCCTTTCCACCTGGCGCCCTTGCTGCTTTCTGGCTCTTTAGCAAGGCATCGCAGTCTCCCTCTCATGCTCGCTCTGAACTTCGCGCGGACCAAAATAAAAAGATCGCCCACTGTCATGTTTGGAGCTTCCGCATTTGGAGCTTCCACCGCCGTATGGAGCTTCCGCCGCCGTTTGGAGCTCCAAACAGTGGCAGTGCTCCAAACACAAAGCCGGTTGCTAAAGAGCCAGAAAGCAGCAAGGGCGCCAGGTGGAAAGGACAGGGTCGCGATCACATGGAGATGCCCAAAGTGCGGAGCGCACATAACTAAAGGCGGCGCACGCAGTTGGCTTAGGGACTACAAGGCAGCATCTGCGCCTCTTCCCGGGCGCGTCTCTAGGCTGCTCCCGGAGCTACGGGACACTCTCTGTTGCCTACCGGCCCTTCTTCCTTGGGCTCCCTGCCATGGGGTACACCTACTTCCTCCTGCAAATTACACCTCGCAACTCTTCTCTCCCTTTCCTCTCGCTCCAAAAAGATCGCCATCGTATCCCGCCGATTCGGGCTTCCAGCCACGTTGTGATCCACTAGTGAGGTTGCCATCTCGGATGGAGGCATCGCAGTCTCCCTCTCTTGCTCGCTTTGAACTTCGCGCGGACCAAAATAAAAGATCGCCGCCGTCATGTTTGGAGCTGCCACTTCGCGTTTGGAGCTGCAAATGGCGACGGCACTCCAAACACGGGCGGCAGCTCCAAACGTGGCGGCGTAATGGGCAGAAGGGAAAGCAACAGCGGCGGGTGCCAAAGGTGTCTGCAGCAAAGGTGGGAGTAGGGAGCTCTCTGTGCTTGGCCATGATCGCCCGTTAGGAGCGGCTGGTGGCGAGGAATTCCGGGCGCTCCTAACGGCGCTCCTAACGGCAAGTCTCCCCACCCTTCCCCCTTATTTTGCATATTTTAAAATAGGCCTAAATTTGGGGGGAGGGGCTTAATTTGATTTTATGCCCAAAAACATGCTGGGCCTTCCTATTGGTGGAGGACGTATTGTTGGAGAAACACGGTAGCTTTTTCTCAGGTAATATCACACTACTAACTAGAGCATACAAAATTTTTGCTAGACCAATACTTGAATACAGCTCATCAGTCTGGATCCCGCATTACCTATCTGATATTAATACAGTGGGGAACGTCCAGAAATATTTCACGAGAAGAGTTCTCCACTCCTCTGCTTGTTGCAGAATACCTTATGCCACCAGACTTGAAATTCTAGACCAAGACAACCTAGAACTATGACGCCTTCCGTCTGATCTAAGTATAGTACATAAAATTATATATTGCAATGACCTACTTGTCAATGAATACTTCAGCTTCAACCATAACAATACAAGAGCAAACAATAGATACAAACTCAAGGTAAACCGCACCAAACTTGATTGCAGGAAATACGACTTCAGTAACAGAATGGTCAATGTCTGGAATACTCTACCTGACTCTGTGGTTTCTTCCCCAAACCCCAAAAACTTTAACCTTAGACTGTCTACTATTGATCTCACCCCGTTCCTAAGAAGTCTGCATAAGCACACATACCGTCCCTGTCCTATTGTTTCTTTTTATTTATTTTTCTTATATGTATCTATTTCGTGTATTCATAACTATGTTTATACTTATACCTGTTATCTTATAATCACTTGACAAAATAAAATAAATAAAAATAAATAAATAAATAAATTATCTTAGGAAAATCTAACAAACTTAGGCAGCATCCAGATATATATTTGTGATTTAGATTTCTAAGGCTGCCAAACTTTGGTGTTACTGGGAGTCAAATACTGAAAATTAAAAAAAAAGAAAACAAAATCATTATTTATCAAACAAAGTATTATGAAATGAGGGACAGAAACAAACTCTATTGGCATAGCCCAACGGAAGCAAAAAACAGATCTTCAAGGATCACTTCAAGGATAGTAGTCTATTGAATCTCCATGGGGATACTAAGCTAGAAACAGGTGTCACAACAAAGAAGATCCACTCCCTAGGTCCCATAAGATGGCGTTGATTAAAAGATGGGATGTAAAGTGAACTCACTTTACTGAATGGGAAGAAACCTGGGAGAAAGGCAGTTCTGAAATAACCAGGGATATTGTGTGATATTCAATTTCCAGAATACCCATCAAAATGGGGGGTGTTTAGATTTCTAGGATATGGACCACATATTTAGGGGGCACTAAAATTGGAGAAGGTCGGATTAAGGATGTATTAGTTCAGGTAAATTCATAATGGAGTTTTGAAGAGTCCCTATTTGGGGTTAATGTAATATGGAAAAGAAATAACCTTAAGTGGTAAAGTAGAGGTCTCTAAACTTGGCAACTTTAAGACTTGTGGACTTCAAGTCATAGAATTATCCAGCCAGCTATGGTGGCTGGAGAATTCTGGGAATGGAAGTTCACAAGTCTTAAATTTTCCAAGTTTGGGGACCCCTAGGGTAGAGGAAGAGAGACAACCGTGATATAAAAGAAATTTATACTCAGAGCAGAAATGTAATCTGAGAAAGTGTTTCAAATTTGACCTCCCTAGTTATCATGATGATAAAGGCAGGGTGAGGGGAGGAAGCATATTTGGACTTGCAAGAATCTGTTATTTTAACTCTATAATAAAAGTAGTTTTAGCAGCTGTAACTTCAGTTTCTAGTCTGGTCTACCTCAAAGAGCTGACGTTTATTTTGTTAAGGCAGCAATTTTGACAGATCCTGAAACCCTTGCATGGGTTGAAAATGTGGATCATGTGAGTTGTATTACAATAAGAACTGGTAACAGTAGTTGGGATCAGTAAGTATTGCAGAGGTCACCAAACTTGGCAACTTTAAGACTTGTGGACTTCAACTCCCAAAATTCTCCAGCCAGCAAAGTCTTAAAGTTGCCAAGTTTGGAGACCCCTGAAGTAGTGCTTGAATGATTCCTTGCATACATGGGTACATATATCTTCTAAATGCACTTTTCTGAATATTCCTCCGATTAATTTTAGAATGTATTCTCTGGAAGTCAGCACATGTATTGACAGTATTATTTCAACAGCAGAGAAATTAGAGTAGTAATTAAAGTGGTGTGAGCTTAGCAAGGTGGAGTTACATCAGTTTAATGGCAAACCTTGTCAAGATTTTACTTGCACTTTATGGAGGGGAAAAATTCCCCAACATGGGTAGCTGAAATAAAATCAATTCCATTAATAGCTAAAATATGGATTATGCATGAGACATTTGCAAAAAGATAGGGTCAGAGGGAGGTGGAGAAGAGTATTTACCTGATGTAAAATCAGGCATAATTACATCACAGGGATTTAAAAATAATTCCAAATGACAGACAATGGGGGTTTAGCTACTCCTCTCTATATTTTATCTGTTCTTTCAGATGATAAGTTAATCAGAAGAAAAAAGAAAAGGATTTCCCTCCATTATCTCAATACCTCCTTGAATGAGCAAATAATGTAAAGGGATGATTTGCACCTCACCCTCCTCTACTTTAATTCTTATTTTAAAGACCAATGAAGATCAATTCTGTTTCTTTCAATTCCCTTTCTACTACTCTGAAATGTAGAATGTGTTGACATCCTTCAGTGCTATGGTAACCGCAGCTAGAAGAATATCTTGGGAAGATATCTTTTCTAGCAGTTGCTAAGGGATTTTTTTTTTAAAAAAATCTAGCCTGCACTGACAAGGATCTCATTTTTTTGTATGGTTTTGTCCCAAAGACCATAATCAGTAAATTGCAAGAAACTCATCTTAGTTTATCTAACCTCTGGAGAATATACAATAGCACTTCATCACCTCTACTAAGTTCCTAGAATCTTTGCCTTGTGTCTTTGATGCAAAAGGTTATTCTGTCATTTCCTCTGGCCACACCAGTCATTCCTTTGATTGACAGCCAGCTTTTCTCTGGCTAACAATGTCTACCCTGGTAGAATTATAGAGGAGATAGAGTGAGATTAGTTTTCCGTCAGGTCTGCTTTTCCTTACCCCGATTCATTTTCTTATGTTTGCTCTCTCTAATGGCATTCTTTTATAAAATAAGATGTTAAAAGGAGAAAGGGAGCCAAAGACAGGCCTTGCTCAAGACCAGGTTTAACTCTAAACTCAACAAGCATATATATAATATAATATAATTTTTTATGTTCTTAAAAACAAAGCAAATAAGTTATTTTGATTCTTTCTTGGTTCCTTATTATCATGTGCTCGTCTAACTTTATTTCTTGAACTTGAGGGTTTGAGTTGTGGTTGGTTTTAAGTTTGTAATGAAATTTCCACATATTTAGCAGGAAACATTTCCAAGAATTGTACTGGGCAGCTGCAATTTTAATGTTTATTTGGGATCTTTTTGCAAACAATTTTAATATGAATTGTTTTTTGAGCTTGTTAAGGGGCTTTGAAATCAGAGAGGAAACTATTTTGGCATGCATTCTTATCAACCCACTGAGTTTTCCCAAGGACCTGGAATAGGCAGCTGTTCTTCTTTGATAGTATTAGAGGTTATTGTTGCCAGAATTATTGTGGTTAAATGTTGTTATTATTATTAAAGATGCTGTACAAATGCCTGTGCATTAATTGGAGCTATAATGAATATTACTCCATGGACAATACCAAATTGTTGGTTTTCAGATTGCTAAGATCCAATTCATTCATACAATCTATTCCAGGTCTGAAGCATTTTGAATGTTTCTATTACATTTTCAACTATCCAGGATGAATATTCATGGAACATGCAACCATATATCTCTTTTTCTGCCTGTTATACATTTCTGCAGTTGGGTCCACATATCACACAAACCCTTTCCTTGTTTCACCATGGTCTGGCAAGTAAAATACAATTGGCTAGTTTGTTTATTAAATGAATTCATAGACCATGATTACAAACTGCAAAAGCTAAGTTTGCATAAAATACTAATCAAGAGAGTTCATCATGATGCATGAAACTAATCTTATCTAAGCCTTCATGTGCATTGTTTGAAGGCTTCCGCAGTCCTTTACATCTTTGTGTATTATTCGCAAAATATATTTACCAGAGTTGCTGTAACATGATTGTCATGCCCCTGTCAGAGTCTGAATCCAAGGAAGAAGATGAACAGCTGACAGGGAGTGGGAGTGTGGCTCCATTGGCTGTGGAGGAAACTGTCCACCTGGGCAGAGCAGGAAAGAGGTAGAACAAGGGAGAGGGAGTTCAGAGGAAGACCCAGGCCCACCTGCTCTTCATTCTAGGGCACACAGGGAGGAATGGAGAAGAGAGCAATGTGGGTTGGGTGGCTTACGGGGGAGGAAAGGGCCCTGTTCACTTTATTAGGCACACCTAGGAAGAGAGTTTAAAAGAGATGCATGCTGAGTGCTGCGTCTGCTGGGAAGAAACTGTGTTCCTGGCATCCTCCCAACTGGGTAGATTTACTGCTGTTCCTTCATGTCTGGAATTTCTTCTCTTGCCCTGCTGGACTAATTACCTCACCTTACCTTGATTGGACTTATAGCAGGGGTGGGATTCTGCCGGTTCTGTCCGGCTCTGTAGAACTGGTAGCTCTGAAGAGCAGCAGACATAGAACCAGTTCTATGTCTGCTGCTGTTTTGGCTCACCCACCTGCCCAGTTAAGGCCTTCAACTTAAATTCAAGAGGGGTTGAACTTAGACCATTTGTGGAAATGATTCCTCTCTTGACTCCCCCTCTGCCTGTCCTTCTCCTACAACAAAGGAACTTCAATCATTCTTGCCAAAGGCCTGGATAAAGACCCAAATGAAGGTGTGTCATATTATACACTGAGTGAAGGTTTTCAGGACCCTTTAAAACACCAGTAGGGTTTCCCCTTAGTAGAAACATTAGCACTGTCATACAAAAGGACTCATTGGAGGAGTTCCCTAATGACATCTTCCAAAACATTTTAAGGAAAGCATGGGAAACTCAGGATAGGGTAGACTCCTGGACAGGTGACTGTACAACAAAACTATTGGCTATCAAAACACGCTCTTTCATCACCTGGCAACTACATAAGTACAAGAATACTGTATAGTACTTTGCTCATGAGAAAATGGTTTTCCTTTGGGCAGAAGGAAGCTAAGATATTTTTCTTTCACTAGATTAAATGGGAATTTGTAGGAAAAAAATGAAGAGAGGTGGTTTCTTTGAGCCCCTGTTGTTCTCACTAGGAAAAAAAAAAACAAAGTTATGAATGAACATAACAGGATGTAGAACTGAGATGTCAGACCAATATTTCCATCTTTCCCCACAATAAACAAGGCTTGTATACAATGTAGTTGTCAGTGGTACAGTGGGGTTCTAGAATTCAATCTTTCTTCCACAAACTAATTTCCCAGCAGAGAGATATCCTGGATATTAAACTTGATTGCATTTGATTTCCACAACAGTTCCCTCAAATTTTCTCTCTCTGCACTCAGATATTTTCAAGCCAATTTGAATTCCTCCAGGGAATTGAACTTGCTTGCAAATGTTTCTTGGAAATATAATATATAACAATGCTCAGAGCAATATACCAATACAAGAATGAAAAAAAGGACAATGATGGATTATGACTGGATTCTTGCTCAGACTCTTGAAAGCAGAAGTACATAATATGATGCACCAGGGCTATTGAGATGCCCCAGAAAATTTTCAAAATGATACAAAATCTTAATTTTTAATATGACAGATGGGGAAAATAATTAAATACATGACTGAAGAGTTTTACTTTTAAATAATGTAAATGATCACTCCCAGAGCGAGCCCAGTTTTCAGAAACCAGCACATCCATATGCTAATGCACTGAAACATACCTTTGTTTATAACTGGAGTGGTTCAAACTGGATTAGAAGGTAACATGTTTAATGCAAATTAGATTCTTTGATAAACAAGTTGTCATTATACTTTTCTCTGCTCTTAAATCCGCACATTTGTACATTTCCTTTAGGAAATGTAAACATATTTCTACTTGGGAAGAGCTTGTGGATCTGAACTCTAAACCCCACCAAATTGGATCACGTTTATTCAAACTCTCTGACAGTAAACACAGTCAAGGTATTCTAAAGATCGGAGGATATAATGTTAATCTGAATCTCCTATTATGCCACATTTCACCCTGTCTTCTATCAATGCATTTTTCCTTCAATTGTTCTTTGTCAGTGGAAGTCAGAAAGTTTGGGGCAAGGGGAACAACCAAAGTAATGAAAGCCTTGGAAGCATATGATTTACCGTCACAGTCTGGGACTTAAAACAATAGCTCCTGTTGCCCTCTTACAAAAAACAAACAAAACAACAACAGCAACAATCCAGGTGCATGTATACATTATAGTCTAGCTAAATTTATAATGATATAATTTATCTGCAATATATGGGAAATGTATACGTCAAGTAAGGATTAATCCTTGTAAATTATCTAAATTGGACTAAGTTGAACAACCTCTTTCTATGTATCATCTACCTACCAACTGGCAGTGAAGCTATAGAATAATAAAGCTGATTTCAGAAGACATGTGATAGCGAGAACTCAGTTGTCACAACTCATAACAGCAGTGACAAAAATAACATCTCATGTGAATTAAATATTCACATTATTGCAATGGAAAATTAAATTGATAGGTAAAGTGACTAAATTCCATCCAGAACATTGTTTTAGCAGTGGGAAGATGCAAGAAATCTATACATTGGTTTGCAAATGAATGATTTCCAAATAGGACAACAATGAGGTATTGGCAAAGAAATTAATTTTATTGCGAAAAGCAAAGTCTTTCCCCTTGCTGTTTGGTTGTGATTTTTGTGTGTGTGGAAGGTTTTAGCTGTGACTGTTAAGGACTCCAGGGTTCATCTCTGAAGAAACAATTTGAAGGAATTATATGTTGCATATTCAATTCTTCAGTATTAGCATGGCATGGTGCCAATCTCTGTATCTCTCCAAGAGGCCCAAGTGTTGCTGCCACTTAAATGGAAAAAGATTGTGCTATGTGAAAGATTTGAGGTTCCTAAGGGGAAAGCTATTTTATTAGAAAGACTGGGAATTAGAAAATGCCCAAATGGGATAATCTTTCTTGCAAGGTGGGAGTAGTCAACAGCATTTTACATTGTTTGTGACAACAAGCCATTTTCTTTGTACTCATAGTTTATTGATAATATGGAAAAGCTCTCTATTGTTTTCTCAGAAACATGGACTTGCAAATACTTTTAAGGATTATAGATATTTGTGAAAAACCCAGCATGGTCTTCCTGTGAGGTGGGAACCCAGTGGAGAATTAGATTCAATTCCTTGCTAAGCCACAAAGCTCAAAAGATTATTATGATTCACTCGTTATCTCAAAATTTCACTTACTTTAAAGAGATAAAAATGGTCAGGACCAATTATTTATGTCATTCAAAGTTCTTTCCAAGGATAAAAATAATAATCAACAAGCAAACTAGCATTATATGAAAGCTGTAATAGGAACCTGGCTTATATTACACATAGTTTTTTAACTTCCTTGCAGCTATATCTTGGACCCAGGGTATCTTCTAAAGTTTCATTGGGAATGGTCCATGCATGGTAGATTGTGACTCTTGATACCAATTAATTAGTTAATAGGAATGAGAAAAGGAGCGGAATTGCATTTTAATGAAATATTTCAATGAGGTACAGTGCTGAAACAGATTGACCCATCTCAATTGGAAAAGCAACCTCAATAGACAAGGTAACAACAACAGCATGTCAAATCAAGAGTCAAGATGGTTCAGATGAATACAGGCTCACATTGAATGCTAACACAATGAGAATCTGAACTACTAACAATTAAAGTAAATTTGTGGTACATAAGGGTCAATTGAATTCAAGGTGAATTGGACTTAGATCTCTTGTGGGCATGAAATGACTGAAGACCAATGACATACTTGACCTCTCCCTTGGGCTCAGCCTGGTCATCTCCTACATATTATATGTATCCTACTTGAGTTGGTCACAATGAGGCAGAACAAGTGCCCATTTTCAGTGTAAGGAAAGAGATGTGTAACTTTTCTATGTTTTGGAAAAGTAATTTTAATTCTGAAAAAAATGCCTCAATATGTTTCTTTTTTCTCTGTATCATAATCTTTATCATATTTTGTAGTGTTAAACAATTATTATTTTCCCCCAAGAGATAGGGATAATAGGTCTTGCAGTGAGATAGGCAGCAAGCAAATGTAATACATAAGTATGTAAGCAAGCAAGCAAGCAAGAAAGTAAATAAATAAATAAAGTAGATTTAAAAATTTGTTTGACATTTGATTAATAAGGGATATGTAATCAATAGAAAGGTAACACTGCTTAATCTAAGGAACCTCAGCCTTAGGCAATGAATCATATATATCACAATAGCTTGAACTTCATAAGTTTGAATGTTATAGGTTAACACAATCTCATCCAGACACAGTCACTCTGGTGTGATTCCAGACTACTCTGTCCATCAAGTAATCTGAAAAGAACTCATATTTGATGGTATTACAAATCACAGGGATTCAACAGAATCAAACAGAATGTTCTATTCTTGGTGTAGATCTTGATGTAGATGGTGACAAAGGCTGTTTCCAATTCAAATTCAGGCCTGAAGTCAGTCTGAAATATATTTGCGCCATAGTGGTGCAGTGGTTAGACTACAGTATTGCAGCTGACTTTGATCACAGTTAGAAGTTCAATCCTGACTGGGTCAAGGTTGACTCAGCTTTCCATCTTTCCAAGGTCAGTAAAATGAGTAGCCAGATTGTTGGGGGCAATATGCTGTAAACCACCTAGAAGGGGTTGTATAGCATTATAAAGTGGTGTATATATGTCATGCCCCTGGTGGAGACTGACTCTGAGGAAGAGGTGGAACAGCCAACAGGGAGTGGGAGTGTGGCTCCAGAGGTGGTGGAGGAGGCTGGGGAAGGGCAGAGGCCAGCTGAGCAGTCAGAGGAGGATCCAGGCCCATCCCCTATCCATCCTAGGTCACACAGGGAGGAGAGGATCGAGAAAAACGAGGTCTATTCAAGAAGAGATTACCATGATCCTCCTTGTGGATTGCAGCTGGGAGCTATGTATGTAACTACACAGTTAGAATTGCTGGAGTCAAAGTTTAGTATTTACTTTGAAAGAGGTTTATCTTTGCTGGTGTTCTTCCCATGGACTCTCCTCGGTTATTTTCCTGGAGTTTATGATTAGTTATCTTGGCTTGCTTCGGAACTCTCGTCAATGTGGTTTTGGTTTTCTTTTTGCCTCATTATTTACTTTTGTGACTTTAAACTGTGCCTAATAAAACAGTGAAGTTAAGTTGAAGGCCTTACCGGACTTTAATGTATGTTTTGGGTTTTGGGTTATTTTGAGAGACTACGGGTCATCACAATATAGTGCTATTGATATTACTAAGTGCTATAGCAATTCTCATCAATCCCCTTCTCTTTAAAACAGCATTATCCGGCAGAGCCAGAATCATCAGGTAGAGTGAAGATGTAAAGGCCTTACCACAGCTATTCCTAAAATGATTCATTTATCATTTACTTCTCATCAGGACTCTAAGCACTAAAATTGGTCATTTTAATGACACAAGAAGAAAGTTTTTCATCTCCTCTATCATAGTTAGTTGGAAGTTTTCCAATCCAGCTGAATAAACAGATTCCAAATTTCTAATCTGTCATTTGTAATTATTATAGCATACTGTCTTGGTTTAAAAAGATAGGAAAGGCTTTATCCAGAATTTGTATATCAAAATTGTAGGTAACAAAGCCTTGGTTGTTGTTTTACTGTCCCTAATTATTTTTCTACACCCAAAAATTCTGGGCAGCTATACAGTGGAAAACTGGGGTCAAATTTTCTAGGTTTGTGTGTGTGTATGTGTGTGTTTTACTTGTTGATTGTAGTGGTTCATTCTAAACATTCAGAAAACCAAAAAGAGGACTGTTTATAACAATTACGTCAATCACGGGTCAGTTGTCAATTCTGGAGGTCAACTAAGTTTTCAGCAGAATAATAGCCAAAGAAATAATTTAAATCTGTCTTGGTTTCTGGGTGTCATATAGATCTTGTTCACTTTCATAGCTATAACAATTAGATGCACATGTACTTTTAAAGCAAATAATTTCCCTTACAGCCAAGCAATTCTCTTGTCTCTATAAATTGCTAAACAAGTGATACCTCTAATATTTAATAAAGTGTTACAGTAGATGTGGAATGAATTTCTGTCTATCTATCTGAGTGTGTGTGCATGTGTGTGTGTGTGTGCTTGTGCGTGTGTATGTGTGCGTGTGTGTGCGTGTGTGTGTGTGTGTGTGTGTGAGAGAGAGAGAACATTCTTACTGCCATAATTTCAACATTTGAACAATAACAATTATGAAGGGAGTATACCGTATTTGCCGGCGTATAAGGCGACTTTTTGCCCTGAAAAGATGACTCCAATTGGGGGTCGTCTTATATGCCGGGTCGTCTTATACGCCGGCAAATAGTAATTGGGAAGCACTGCGGCTGCCCGCGGCTGAGGCACTTTGCGCACCGTGGAAAGCGAATCCCGTGAAGCCGAAAGGAGCAGCCAGCCTGCTCCCAAGGAACGAGGCTCGCACCGCCCGAGCTCCGCTGAGGTATCCGGCTGGGGCTGTCAGGAGTTGTTACCGCTGCGCGGCTCCGCGCTCCAGTCCCGTTGCCTCGGGAAGGGAAAGGCAAAAGCCGCGGCTCTTCCTTTTTGCCTTTCCTTCCCGAGGCAACGCAGGACTGGAGCCGCGGAGCCGCGCCAGCGGTAACAACTCCTGACAGCCCCAGCCGGATACCTCAGCGGAGCCCGGGCGGTGCGAGCCTCGTTTCCTTGGGAGCTGGGAGAAGGCTGGCTGCTCCTTTCGGCTTCACGGGATTCGTTTCCACGGTAGACAAAAGTGCCTAAAAAAAAAAAAGTGCAAAAGTGGAAGGCATGCGGAAGAGGGGCGAGTATATAACAAACTATATTTTGAGTGGAAATGTTGGGGGTCGTCTTATACGCCGGGTCGTCTTATACGCCGGCATATACGGTAGTTAGCAAAATCATTTTAATCTCCAATCTTGTGGACCAAAAATTCACCTTCAGCCAAATTTTTTATGGAAAATAGGAATGAACATTTATGAACAGATTTTTATTAGAAGTCTCTCATGCTCATCCTTGGCTAATAATTTGCAAACCCAAGTAGACAATAACTAATGTTTGCTGACTTAAAAGAAGCTTCTCAGGAAATAAGCTCATTTGGAAAAGAAAGCTCAGTTAAGATTAAAACAAGGTTTTGATAATACCAGTTTCAATTTATCTTTGGATTCTAAGATGCTTGTGAAACATTGTACATTGAATTGAATTCCTAACCAATCAACAGATGGCAAGCAGATGGCCACAAGATCCAGAGATGTGTATAAACCCAACTTAATTGAAATGAAATTAATAATGTATTGCAATGAATTCATTTAGTGTAGATCAAAGACCACCCTCAAGTCAATTAATGGGAAAAATGGCTTTAAATAAGTAAGGCTCTGATTTTATATTCATAAATGTTTTTTTAAGAAAAAAGTAACAAATGTATTGTTTTCTTTTGAAAAATATGTATCATACCTCTCTCTCCTCTCTCTTTCTCTCTCTCATCTGTCTATCATCTATCTATCTATCTATCTATCTATCTATCTATCTATCTATCTATCTATCTATCTATCTATCTATCTATCTATCTATGAATTTAACTACATAGACAAATCCAATTAATGAATGACTAACAATGGGAATGTACACACTCTTCTCCTTTTCCTCACCTGCACCCCTACCCCACAAAAAAAGCAAAATAGATATACAGTCATACATTAATTTACAATAAAGAGACAGAAAGCAAGTCTTGATATATTGTTCCATTCAGAAGAATGAGGGGGAATTACAAATATTGGTAACCTATGAAATTTCTATGGACAACACATACTAAGGAAATAATAATTTCAGAGAAGACATGTTTTTAATTTACTATGCATTTTCTCTTGACCCAAGAAACAATTGTGATTATTCTGAGTCAGGCATGTTACCAATGAGGGATTTTGTTCAGGAATTCCAGATAGTCATTTTTAAGAAGAAGAGAGGGAAAGAGAGGGAGGAGGGAGGGAGAGGGGAGGACAAGTGGGAGAGGGAGAGAGACAGAGACAGAGACAAAAGTGGCTTGTCACTGCTTTATCCCTGGGGCTGAGAAAAAGATTGGGCCAAGGTCATTCAACTGAATAACGCCTAAGGCGTAACAAGAACTCAGGTTTCCTGGTTTCTAGCTTGGTGCCTTAATCAGTATAATATAATCTTATATTGTGTTTTGTAAAACAAGCGGCAACCAGTGCAGGTCCTTTAGCCCAGGAATGATATAATCTCTATACTTTGTCATGGGGAAGTAGCTCTGCCAAGATGGGATATAAACCATCCAGTTCAAAAATAGGCAAGGTTTGCACTAGTTCTAATGGTATAAAAAGTGTTTTTTTTCCATAGCTACCACTTGTAAAACTAGTGAAAGCTAAGGATGAAGGAACACTCCCAGTCCTTTGCAAAAGTGTGACTCCCTCTTAAGTAACCAGTCTCTTAAGCATCCAGTTTCCTACTGACAAACAGCATCTTGATCTTGTGTGAATTTAATGTTGTCCTCTTTTCTCTCATCCAGCAATATTGCTGCTGAGTTTCAGCAACAAGATTGGAGATGAGGAGAAGAGGTTGAAAAGAGATGAGGTTGAAAGTTTTCTTTTTCTTTTTTTCTGGATCTTCTGGGTCACTAGAAGCCCAAAGTCACAAATATTAAGGCACAGATTTGCAAATAACAATGCAAAGATCTTGAGGATAGTGTCCCATAAATAACATATGATAAGCAAAGATTTGCTAGGATACATTTTTATTTTAACATTTTTTAAAAAATGAAAGACCTAAGACAGACAAAACTAATGAAATTACCTGGTGCTGGAAGAGAGCCAATCCAAGGCTCTCCAAGAAAGAAAAGAAAGCGTTCTTCCCTCCACTCCTCAAATCAAATCATTCTTGCTGATTATACAGCAGAAAAGGTTGTGTGTGTGTGTGTGGGGGGAGAAATAGGAATAACATAATGTTCAGTTCTTGTTTCTTTGACATAGCACAAAGAATGCTACTTGGCAGAATGCAACAAAAGTGAATTTTTCTTTGCCCTTTTTTCATTGCAGAAGTTTTTAGAAACATCTGTAAAGTTGTAGAACATAGAATAATTGAGTTGGAAGGGACCTTGGGGGGCTTCTCATCCAACCGCTTGCTCAACCAGGAGACCCTATACCATTTCAGATAAATTGTTGTCCAGTCTTTTTTTAAATCCTCCAGTGATGGAGCACCACAATTTCTGAAGGCAAGCTATTCCATTGGTTGATTGCTCTCACTGTTAGGAATTTTCTCCATAGTACTGGGTTGCTTCTCTCCTTGGTTAGTTTCCATACATTGTTTCTTATCTTGCCTTTTGGTGCTTTGGAAAATAGTTTGATCCCTTCTTTGTAGGAGCCCCTCCAATATTGGAATACTGCTATCATGTCTCCCTTAGTCCTTCTTTTCATTAGACTAGACAAACCCAGTTCCTGTAATCATTCTTCATATGATTTAGCCTCTAACCCCCTAATCATTCTTATTGCTCTTCCCTGCACTCTTTTCAGAATCTTAACATCTTTTTAAATATTGTGGTGACCAGAACTTGAGACAGTATTCCAAGTGTGGTTTTACTAAGGTTTTGTAAAATGGCACCAGAACTTCACATGATCTTTCCACTGAAGGAAAATTCTTCTCTCATTGTTTCCTCTGTGATTCTGATCAGGTATACCAAACTGTCTAATTTTAATGATGAGCTGTGTAGATATTATAGTTTAACAGGATGAATTTTGTTGCTAAGGTAATAACTAAGCCACCTTCAGAAGTGAGAAGTCAAATCACTAAGAGATGGATGTAGTTGTAAGGGGATGATTTTACAAGAATATTAATTTATGACCTTTATTGTAAGTAAAAACCACTACTTGCTTCCACTGATAGCATCCAGAATTTAGCCCAGACTGGTGAAAGATTATTCAAAACAGGTTTAGGAGACTGCAGAGGCTATTAGAGGAAGATGTGGAGGAAACTAAAGTCTTTGTCATACAAGCAAGGTTTAATTTGCCAGCACTGAATTTCTTTCTTAAAATTTACTGGACATTTACATATCTCTAATTCATACATTCATATGCTAGAGATATTGATAGAATACAGCAGATGTTAGTGCATATAATAAGCCTGCACAGTTAGAAAATATTGTTGAACAATGTAATCATTCTGTAATGATGATTACAGAAGAGAAAATAACAGGATATGGAGTACCTTGAAACCTGCTGGACTTATTGTCAGGTAGGTCATATAAAATGGCAGTCAGAAAGAATGAAAGGGTGATTACAAGCCTGTCAATATAGTTTAGATATTAATATGGAAAATGGGAGAAGGACTCTCCTTAGATGGAAAAAATATAACACTTTGAATAAACATTAGTTCACAAGATTAGCATTTGCTTAGAAGAAATACAGATGACCCAGATTGTTGGGGGCAATATGTTGACTCTGTAAACTGCTTAGAGATGGCTGTAAAAGCACTGTGAAGTGGTATATAAGTCTAAGTGCTATTTCTGTTGTTATAATTCTTTGGAAGTGAATGGAAGAATGAATCAATAGAAGAACCAGATGAATTTCTACAATATTTTCCAAGGGCATGAGAAAGGATGTTCAGATAAGCCTCTCCCTACATCCTCTATACTCCAACCATGCTTTTCTGCACTTTATATCTTCAGATATATATTTTTTAGGGGAAAAAAATACCAGTTCACTGTTTCTAAATCAGGTTTAGCACTGTTACATATTTAAAATGGCAGAAAATTGCACAACTGATTTTCAATCCTCAGAGTCAAAGAGAACTTCTAAGGACACTGCAACAATTCTGGTTTTAATTTTTAATTCAGATCTTTGACTGTAATAAAAGATTGATTGAACATTATATGTAGGAGAAGGAGTGACAGAGTTTTGGAGCAGAGTCAAAAGAGGAATCAGTCTAGAATCTCCACATAGCCACAAACAAAGTCCAATCCCTCTTGCATCCCATTGACCTTATCTAATGCCAAGGTTCTACTAAGCATTAGTTTAATTGAAACTTCATGTGTAGTCCTGATCTTTCATGTTCATGAAGATATATGGTGTCCTGGGGGTCCTCTGTCTTGGGGACTCAAGTTTCCCATCCATTCTCCAGTGCAACAGATACCAAATGAGTCAGATGGGCTTGAATTGGGCTGCCAGATCTGGGCTTCAAATATCAGCATTACCACTAGACAGAAACAAAGAGACATAGAGAACTCTTTTTTGCCAACCATACTCATGCAGATTTTTGTAGTTTAGATCTGATAATCCTAGGAATAATTGAAAGCTACTTTGACTTGATTTGGTGTGGTAGGAAACATTACTGATGTATGATTCAAAGTTAGATTGTCAAAAGAGTTCATGAAAGGGGGGAGGTGTCCCATATTTATTCATTTGCCAATCATACATGTCTTATTATAATTAATTAAACTGTATTCTTTTTGCATTATGATTGCAATGGAGAAGGAAAGCAAACACACCTTTTTTCCCTTATCCTGCAAATAAATAGTTTTGAACGACTCACTACCGTGTCAGCTAATTTTACATGAAGCTTTGACAATCATTATCAGAGGGAAAAAAATGTATGTCACTCTGTGTGTGTTTTGCAGTGGGGAAAGGGAAGATATTTTACCAAAGAATAATTACAACTTGTGTCAAATCAGCACAAGTATTTCAATTTCTGGGCAATATAATTAGATGTGGGTTGTTTCAATCACAACATGTCATGGAAAACAATTTCACGAGATAGTTTTCGTGCACACAAGTCAACATGACATCTTATAATTAGAAAAGCACAGTGTACCAGACTACCTCTGAACATGCAAAACACCAACAGGAATATTTTGTGCATCAATTTAGCATGTATGTTCAAATTTTTTATTTACTATTACCTGGGGCTTGGATGAGCAATTTTCTTAGGACTGGGGACTTTCTTCCCATTAATTTTCCTCTATTCTCTGGATATGATCAGGCTACAAAGGCAGAATTCCAAAAGGTAAGGACATTGAATATTAATCTCAAGTCAGCACCCTTTGTCCAAGCAGCAGGACATTGATAGTATAAGGCACATGGATGCCTAAAATGCACCTACAATATCTATCAGAATAGTATATAGAGCCCACTTTCTCATAATGTTTTACAGCAATAGCATTTAGATTTATATACCACTTTATAGTGCTTAACTGCTCTCTCTAAACAGTTTACAGAGTCAGCCTATGGCTCCCAGCAGTCTGGGTCCTCATATACTTATCTTTTACTGAGGTCTACTTCTGTTAAGTAATAACCTTCTCATCCCATCCACGTATATCAGCCTCATATAACAACTGGGCTATCCTAACCCTAACTCATTTTAATAACCTCAGAAGGATGAAATCCTTGAGCCAGTCAGGATCAAACTCCTGGCAGTGAGCAGAGTCAGTCTGCAATGCTGCATTCTAACAACTGCTCCACCACAGCTCATAGCAGAGAGGTATGGATGTGCCATTATGTCATGTCCCTTGTAGAGAGTTTTATATGATTTCAACTACCCATTGGGCAGATTTCTTTATTTTTAGAGAATGTATATTATATGTGTTTTGTTTTGTTTTGTTACAATGAACACTAGGTAGCAGAATAACAGAGAAGTCCATTAGTGTCTTATTTGGAACATGTCAGAAATTAGTAGCCAGATGATATTCTATAGGGTTCAAACATTCTAATAAAAAGCGAGCTAGCAGACCTTTGCACTCTAGATGATCATTAAAGTGTATTAGTTTTAGGAGAGATTCAGGTCCAGAGCTCAGAGGTTGTAGGAAGGGATACATAGAATCAGGTTGGTAGAGGCTTGTTAAGTAGTTATTAAGGTGCTGACCTAAAAAACAGGAGATTGTGAGTTCTAGTCCTGCGTTAGTCATGAAATTCAACTAGGTGACTTTAGTCCAGTTTCTCTCAGCCCAACTCATTGTTATGGAGAAAACAGAAGGAGGAAGGAGTATTCGATATATTTACTGCCCTGAGTTATTTATAAAATAAATGGTCTATCCCAGGGGTGGGATTCAAATTTTTAACAACCGGTTCTGTGGGCGTGGCTTAGGTGGTAAGTGTGGCTTGGTGGTCATGTGACTGGGTGGACATGGCTTGGTGGTCATGATATTGGCTGGATATGACCAACACAATATCACTCACATCAAGGCACACTTCTCCTTGCCTGGCCTCTCATGACTGTGGGAATGCTGCAACAGTCATAAGTGTGAAAAATGGTCATAAGTCACTTTTTTCAGTGCCATTGTAACTTTGAATGGTCACTCCACACAAGCAAAGTACCAGCAAAGGAGAGGGAAAAAACTCCAGAGAAGTTCCTGAGACAGAAAGTCTAGTCCTGCCAAGAATGTAATAAGGGTTAATGGAGAGGCAGTTTCTGTAAGCAACACCAGATTGTTTCCTTCCTGCCTTCCTTACAGGATTAGGCCAGTAATTTCTTCTAACAACCGGTTCTCCAAACTGCTTAGAATATTAACAACTGGTTCTAGCGAATAGGTGTGAACTGGTAGAATCCTACCCCTGATCTATCCACCTTCCCGAAAGCAGAGTCTGTTGGATCCTCTATAGGATGAAACCATTCACACAGTCTCTGCCTCCTAAAAAGCTCACAAAGGAATTATTTGGGTCCAGGTCTAATGTTCCAAAGATTCTGTTCAAAAAGTTCGGGTCTAATGTGCTACTTTTGAGGTTACTTAAAGGGCAAACATGCCAAAATTCTTTTAATACACTGCACCTTCTCATATGATTCAAAACCTTCTGACATGCATTGTTTTACTACAATTTTTGGAAGAAGTTCTTATTACTCTTGTTATGCTATTTCCCTGGAAGGACAGAAATATTGTTATGCCAATTTGTGCCTTTCAGATTCCAACCATTTTATCATTAGTACTGCAGACTATTATTGTGCAACACTGGTGAAAATATGGCAACAATCTTTGTTTGATCGAACAAAGATAGTTAAAAGGTTGATGAATTAAGGATAAACAATATATAACTTAAATGTTTATAGTTGCATAAATTGTATATATTTGTAAACAATGTACAAAATAGCAGTATAAGAAAATTGCCCCAGCTTGTCGAATTGTCGAATTTAAGAGATTTTTACTTTTTACTTGTTTTACTTATTCTTGTTTTTTAAAGCTATAAAAGATCAATAAAGTTTATTAAAAAAATATGGCAACAACTCATACCAAAGTGATCTATCTTTATTTTGCATGTGTTTTATTATTTGTGGTACAGTCAATTTTTTATTGTGTAAATTGGGGGGGTTGTTTGGGGGGTGGGATTAAAATCAGCACATTGGGGAAATTGTTTTGAGATAGCTTTGAAGGTATAAAAAATCATTTTCTTAAGTTTAAAGCATCGACTTTGCTTCAAAAACTCAGGCTAGCATCTCCTCCCAAACTCTGGACATTCTATTAGTTGTCCATGCCAGTTCTACCATTCAAAATCAAACAAACACTCTCCACTCTGTGCCTGAAAAATCTAAATCCCTGCAGGATGCTTAAGAGAAAGGCAGCTGTATTCAGTTCCACCAGTTATTCCCTTGTCTGTACAAAGCCAGGACTATTTACTTTTTAAGTGATGGGTTGACAGCCACAGGTCCTTAGAGAATGCATCCAGGTATTTTCTTTAAAATGTATCAAAATCCCTTATATATTTTGTTTTTGTTTTTCTCTAACAACTCACAAGATTGTGTGCAAAACCTAGTTTTTTCCAGTTGAATTTAGAGAGATGGCCAAGCCTGTTCATTGCCATGGTTGGCACCACTGATATCTTTTACTGAGCTAATTAGTGATTGTAATGTAAATTATAGCCAGTTGGATCTTCCAAGAGATTAAGACACCAACCAGATGAGATAACCCCTCAAGATAGTATTTTTAAGCTATATTGCTTGTGCTAATGAAAACAAAGAATAAAAATAAGTGGGTCACATTGTTTCTTATCTATTTCAGTTTCAGTCCTAAACCCAAACTACAATCGAAAAAAAGTATGCCAAGCTTGCATAGAGAACACACCCACACAGACACACACATGGGTATAATTCTCTAGCTGACTGACCTCTCTGCTAGATCGGGTGAGATGGGTAGTTATAATCCTGGAAAAGAGGTCTTTCAGATAATTTGGATCCATGCCATGAAGGACTTTAAATATTAAAACCAACACCTTGAATAGGACCCAGAAGCAAACTGACAACCAATGCAGCTTATGGAGCAGAGATATCACATCTAGTGTACTAAAGATACACATAACTCCCTGTACCACTGTTTTCTATACCAGGTAAACATTCCAGATTCTCTTCAAGGTCAGTTCCATGTAGGCATATTACTGTAGTTCAATTGAGAGGTGATTAGAGCATGAGTGAGCGTGAGTAGAACCCCCCCCCAAAAAAAAATATATATATCTAGGAATGGGCACAACTAACACACAACAGGAAGCTGTATAAAGACTCTTAGTCATGAATGCCATTTACTCTTTGGGTACAAAGTACGAGTCCAGGAGGACCTCTATATGGTACACTGGATCTGTCTGGGGCAGTGCAACCCCATCTAGCACCAAAAGGCATAATCTTAGAACTGACAGGCCCCAAAACCCAGAACCACTGAGTCTTGCCATAGTTCAGTTGAAGCCTATTGTTCCCTATCCAGACCCTCATATCCTCCAGGGACCAAACATTCATGGCATGATGATATCACTTAAACCTAGGTGTACTTTTAATGTATTTTTATGATATATTGCAAAGTTTAGAAAATGATAAAAGCCAAAGAATGAATTTTCCCATCTGGGTAGCAGTCTAGAGAAAAATGTGAATTAGGCTGAATTCTTTGAAAATGCAAACTACACAAAAATTACCTATCCTGCTAAAAGAAATCCCACTAATGGCTACGTTCCTTGTTTATGTTACATGATTATTGCATGTTCTTTTTCAATTTATTCGGCCTTTCTTTCACCCAATAAATATTTAACAGTGTCTGGTTCACATTATTAAGAGGTTATCTCCAAGCTATGTGCCTGATTATCAATACTGGAATAACACTATCAAAAACCTTATTACAGCACTGAGGATCATGGATGGAAGGGTAACTTTAGTGATTACATGGTCCAGTCAATAGGATTTACCAGTTAGATGAACCAGCTTTAATTGAAGGGAATGTTGCAGTTTCCTTTGTCCTATAAATCATGTGAAGGATAACAATTTACATAAGAGGTATAATTATTTACAGTGGAAATCTTTACTGTCAACCTGGACATGGAACACATTTTATGTTAGCCATAAACTTGATAGTGAAGGGAGACCTTCACATATACTACTGTACACAAACTCCTCATGGAACACAATCTGCTATACTCATGGAAATCAGCTTCTCAATATGTCAGTTTGGAGAGGAAAGATTTTACTTATGGAAAATTGCTCATGTCTTTGTAGGCTTGAACAGGAACAATGATGTGTGTTATCTTTACAAAGTAGCACACAAGGAGTTGAAACTGCCAGTTAAACCTAACAAGAGCCCATTCTTCCCAGCTGCCTCCAGTCTTGAACATAAATGCCATAAATATTAAGCATGGAATTTATGATTTTCAGGTGTCTTGAGAGAAGTGCTATCAACCACCAAGCACCCTTAGATTTATATCATGCTATGATTTAATTATTTGGCAAGAAGCATTGTGTGTCATGTCAATGCATTTGTCCTTTTCTGTCAATGAAGCAAGCACCAATTTTGCTTGTTGGAAGAAGCCCCATAATGGACTGAGAAGAAATAAGACTGAAAAGCTGCGACTGTGATTATTGTAATTTTCAGTGTTACGATGAAATGATTATCCTTTTAAGCCTGCACGGACTCTGCAGAATGCGCTTGAATAATCACATACGTTTGGTTTTTCATATGTACTTATAAAGCTGTTATGCTAGTTTTGCCCCTGCAGCAGTTTTCTGTATCATGGACTGTGTCCTTCTAAATGTCACCAAGTGAGTCAGAAAACAAAAGGACAAAATAGGCAGAAATAATACGTTTTGTTTCATGACAGGGCTTTGGGCACGGTGCAGATTTGCTTTCATGAACTGCCCAGACACAATTCATTTTCAGCATGAATAGAAACTCTCTGCCTCTAAATATCTTGGCTGAAAAAGGACATGTATGTATATGTACATACTTACATTTAAAAAAATGAAAACAAAGACATATTTAGGAAAAGTTATCTGTATTGTTCTCTATGCTGGGAAAAATTAATATCATGGGTAATATAAAGCATTGAGATAAGAAAGATCCTATCCCAGCTCCACTTTCAAGCCATGTAATTCTTAGTTTGAATTTGAACCAGTTGTTCTATAAGTTGCCTGGAAACCCCAGATAAATCAGAATTTTTAAAAGAATAGGAATAAAAATAAAAAGTACAGTGGTATCTTGGTACTCAGCATTAATTCATTCTGGAAAGTGAAACAAGTACTTAAAAGGACCAGCCCTAAAGTACCATGTGACATGACTCTTTGTTTCAGCCAGGAAAAACTTTTCCTATGTTAGTGACCGTCCCAACATGGCCGACTTCCTGTCTGTGCTCTGTGGCTGTCTCCCTCCTTTTGCAGAAACCTTCCTTAGCATGGCTGACTTCCTGTCTGTTCTCCACAGCTATCCCCCTCTTCCTATAGCACTGTGTCGAGTAGTAAACAAAGGCTGAGTACTGGGACATTTTCATATCAAAATGTTTTGAGAACCAAATTCAATGAGTTTTGAAGCAGACAAGTACCAAAGGTACCACTCTATGTATTTGTATGGAAGTATATATAGCCCCATATGCAGACACTACTTGCACATCAGAACCCATTTAGTTACGTGGATGCAAAAGTTTGGCATCTCCCAAGAATCTAAGTTTTAAACATCATGTCTGAAAAACTTTTAAATCTTCATTGCATCCACAAGAGCTAAAGAGGTCATCTTTTGCCTACAGAGAAGCAGACACTCCAATCTTGCAAAGGTTGTGGTATTCAGCAGTTGCAACTATCTGCTCCTTTGTACTTCAAAAAAAAAAGACATAAAGCTGGCAAAACTCATCCCAGTTGTTTACGGTACCTGGGCTCAGAGACTTCTTTGAGCCAATTTCCAGCCTTCTTAACATTTCCTGGTGAGTTTTGCAAAGACCAAATTGTGTCTGAGATCATCAGAATGAAGAGTTCAACTATGAAAACAGAAAGAATTGTTTTCTTTCCCTGACAAGAGTATCTAACAAAGATACTACTTTATTAACCTCTCTCACACTGGGTTTTCCTTACTCTCTGCATGAAGCTTCAAGCTTCCTTTAAAACATTTCCTTTGTCCTAGCTGTAGATTTAAAAGACTTTACAGATGTATGATTTTATCTTAAGAAACTACAGGAAACATTGACTTCCTAGTATTTTAATCCCAAACTGTTACAATTGGCTGACAATTTAATATGCCCTTTCTTTTTGCTCACTGTGGTCACAATCATATTGGTTTATGGAAGTTTCACTTCTTGGGGTATTTAATGATGAATCAAGGAATGGGCTTTGGTAATAAATAAACTTAACTGGATACAAATGTAGCAATTTTCTTAATGCAGTTGTAGAATGAACATCCCATTCAATAAAACCATTTTTCCAGAGGGTATCCCAGATGCAGATTTTTTTTTTTTTTACTGCTTATGCTGAATTTTGCCATGAGAGTGATGGAATAATGTTCTCAGAGGAAACAAGGATAATTCCATCAATCAGTGTAGAAGATACCCAGGCTGAACCCAAGGGAGGGGTCAAAATCATCATCAGTTTCAAGCCCCTTCACAGATCTAAGTCCAGCCCACCTTAAATTCCATTGACTCTTATCTACTGCTAATTTGCTTTGACCATTAGTAGTTCAAATTCTTGTAGAAAACTTTAGCATACAATAAATTATATATTCACTTGAACTGTCTGGACTCCTGATTTCCTGCACTTGACAATCGATCTATCCATCTACTTTTCTTTCTATTTTTTCTAGAACACCTTTTCCATCAATAGAAGATAATATTTGTAGCTCAGGGTTGAACTATGGGGTCCTTGGTGCTCTCTGAACTATATTGTTTTCTTGCAAATGTTTCATTATCCAACTAGATGACATTATCAGTGCTAGAAGAGTGGCTTTGCTCATTTCTCATATTTTAATAACTGTTATAATACTTTGGAACTTTGGATCTTTCCCAAGGATCTAGGATAATTAACTATACTGCCATAATATATGTTCTGTTCCAAATAATACAACTTTTGATAATTGAATAATATTCTGTCCATTCATTCTGTATCCAAGTGCTTTTCTAGAACTCTTGGTATGGCATCAAGGCTACTAGGCACACTTGGCACCATTTTGTCTTTATTTTGCCACATTTCCTCAACCTCTATTTTTTTCTTGTTAACCATCCTGTCTCCAGCTGCTGTAATGTCAAATGTTCATATTTATTTCTTTGTAAAAATAGTCATAGCTAGCTTATTAGTCATATCAGGCTAAATGTTTATTGGCTTGTGTTTGGAAGTCTCAAAGCCTTTTGATATCTCCATTTTCAATTATTATTTTTAAATGTTGCTGGTAAATTATGATATGAGCAGTTACTACTACTACTATTATTATTATTATTATTATTATTATTATTATTATTATTATTATTATTATTATTATTATATTGAAGGTTGAAACTAAAGTCCTTTTGTGTATTCTTTGAACATGCCATGATTCATAGAACTGTCTGTGTGCAGGAAATGTGCATAAATTCAGAAATATAACTACAGGATTTAGGCAATTCTTATGAATGAACAAGAGTTGGAGCTTTGGTTTTCTAATTAATTGATACCAAGAGTTATAGGGAATGCAATGGAATAGTTTGAGTAATGGCTATCAAAGAGTTGGCAAAGGTAGAAGGACCTTAGCATCATAAAAGCATTATTGTCACCAAGTTCAGAGACAACATACCTCTGATTTCGATTTCCTAGGAAACAAGAGCCAAAAAAAGATTTTAAAAAAGGACTTTTGTCAGGCTTCTGTAGACTTTTCAAAGATACTGTGAAAAACCTAACTATAAAAGCTTTGGTTTAATTGCATTGTGGCCCATTTTATATTTTAATTCAGAGACTCTAAAAATATTTTAGGTCAACAGAGAACACACTGGAACACAGAACCCTTACTATGTATGATGGAGAGTGCCTCTAGAGCAGGGGTCTACAACCTTGGCAACTTTAAGACTTGTGGACTTCAACTCCCAGAAGAGAGCAGGGGTAGGGAACCATGGTCCTTTTATGACTTGTGGACTTCAGGGGTGGGATTCTATCGGTTCAGCCCAGTTTGGCCAAAACCCTTGCTCCAAAAATCAGCTGGCAATGAACCGGTTCGCTGTGACTATCATGTGGGCCTGCCCGC
This sequence comes from Notechis scutatus, assembly GCF_049901735.1. NCBI lineage: Eukaryota > Metazoa > Chordata > Lepidosauria > Squamata > Elapidae > Notechis > Notechis scutatus. Next base: position 9,648,784 of record NC_142015.1, read on the forward strand.
CCATCCCTACACTTTATACCTACCTATATCTTCTCAGCTGATTAGCCCAGCATAGTGGATTGCTGCTTCTCAGTTGTGTTACTCGAGTGCTGCACACACGATCACTGAACCAGTTGTTAAACCTGGAGAATCCTACCCCTGCTTCCATTACTAGAATTTCCAAGCCAAACATGCTGGTTCAGGAATTCTGGGAGTAAAAATCCACAAATCATAAAAAGGCCATAGTTCCCCACGCCTGCTCTAGAGAATGCACTAGTTTCACATATTCATCACAAGTCTCCGCATAGATAAGAATATCATCAAGATAAACCAATACCCCCTTGTATAAATGTTCATGCAACACCTAATTTATCATTTGCATAAATACTACAGGGGCCCCCTATAGGCCAAACAGAAGAACGTTGAATTGGAAACACCCCATTGGACAGTTAAAAGCAGTTTTCCATTCATCCCCTTCCTTAATTCGAACTCAGCAGTAAGCTTCTCTCAGGTCGAGTTTTGAAAAAAAAATTCCCTTTGGCTAAGTGAGCCATCATATCCTTCATCAAGGGGAGGGGGTACACATTCTCTACCAAAATGATGTTGAGGTTTCTATAGTCAGCACACAAACACAGAGAGCCATCTTTCTTCTCACAGAATAATACTGGGGCCGCTACTCGGGGCTTAGCAAGTTGGATGAAACCACGTTCCAAATTTTTATCAATAAATGACCGCAGCTCTTCTAGCTCCCACGGTGTCATCGAGTACAGTTTTGGTTTTGGGAGTTTCACTCCTGGCAAAATTTCAATTCGGAATCTGTTGAGCGATGGGGGGGGGGCTCATCCGAGGCCTTCTCACTGAATACCTCCTTTAAATCCCAATATTCCTCTGGAATTTTCTCCTCCCCCCCTTAGATTCTCGGTGCCAGTGGAGGCCAGTTCTGTAGGATTCTTGGGTTTCAGTTGAGATTGCCCCTCCCCTTCTGGGGGTTGGTCAGTACGTATGCGCAATGATCCCCTCCTCCAGTCGATGTGGTGGTTCCATTTCCGGAGCCAGGGCAAACCCAGTATTAGGGGGCACTCCATCCCAGGAGCCACAATAAAACACAAAGTCTCTCTATGCTTCCCCATCATCATTTCTACTGGTTCCATTAAGAAATGTGCAGGGCCGCCCCCAGCTACTGATTCATCCAGTTGGCAAAATGCTATGGGCATTTTTAAAGTCTTTAGCCTTAAGCCCATTTTCTCTACTAACTCCGAGCTGATTACGCACCTTGTGCACCCAGAGTCTAACAAGACCAACATTTCCCCTTTGGCTCCTGATATGGGTACCCTTAATCTCACTGGAATGGTCATAGGACCCTTGTTTGGACTTACCAATTCAGATTCAGTCTCTTCAGAAGAGGTTGGAGTTCCCAGCTCCTCTCCTTTCGGAGGGGCAATCTCTATAACCTCCTCCGCTTTAAGCACCGTTTCGTGAGGCTTTGCTAGGGTTTTTTCAGGTTTTCTTCCTCCTCCTGGCACCCCCTTTGGTTCTAGCTTGGCACAGCAATCTGCAGCCCGGTGACCTTCCTTCCCACATCGGAAGCAAGCAGTGGTCTTGGGTTTTGCCGCCATTCCTCCCTTTTGAGGTTTTAAGGCTTCTTGAGGGCTGGTGGGATAGGACTTGCTCCAACCAAGCCCCCCCAGCGTCTGTTTCAGGTCAGATCAATTTCCACCTCTGCTACCAGCACATACCACAGCTGCAGCTCACTGGGGTCTCTTCTGGCAATACAGCTTTGATAAACATCTTCATTCAAACCATCTTTAAAAGCTTCTATCAGGACTCCCTGGGACCAGCCTTGAATATGGCACACCAGCTCTCTAAATTCCTGGGTGTAATCGACCACTGATCTCCGCCCCTGATTTATGGTTTTCATCCTAATTCTAGCCTTACGTTCAGCTAGTGGATTTTCAAATCTGGCACGCAGAGCTGTCATGAACAGGTGGCATTATCATTATGCAAAGTCACCATCCACTTTGCAGCAGTTCCCTCCAGAGCTCTGGTCACACATCTAACTTTGGCTGCTTCCGAGGAAAAATCCTGCCCATATTCCTCCATATGGCTCCAGACTTGTGCCAGGAAGAATCCTAACTCCTTAGGATCTCCTCCATATCTTACTTCCAATGGAGGCACCTTTGGAGTTCTACGCCTTCTGGCAATTACTTCCCCTGCTGGGAGCCCCTGGGCTTCTGCTGCCTGTTGCGCCAGCCCAGATTGATTTATGGGGGTAGCTGCTCTGGTTCTTCTGGCTGGGGCTGCCTCCCCCTCTTCCCCCTCATACCTTTGATCAGTCTGAATTTCTCCAACAGCTTCATTTCAAAGATGCAGGGCTTGAGTTAGTAAAAAATTCCTTCTTTTCCTTTTCTTGCCATAGCTCTTCTCTTCCACGTCGATGGGTAGTGGTCACTCCTGGAGGAGGCTTTTCCTCAGGATCTTTCCAGCCGACTCCCAGAGACCATTTGGGCTTTACAGCTGGTTTTCCACCAAGACTTAATTCTGCTAATAAGCCGGCTTCCCTTGCCCCCTCTACCAACAGGGAATCTGGTCCTCCAGTCACTCCCAGGTCTTCTTGGTCACTGGCTGGATTAGACATTGCGTTCAAAGTTTGATAATTCTTTGGGTGGTCTGGTAAATTGAGATTCAGAATAATGTCAGATGGTGCTCTATTCAAAATCCAAGAAAGAAATACTTAGACTCCATTAATTAGAGAAAAGATATCTTTTACTGGAAATCAAGTGGTAGCAACAAAAGAATTCTGAATGTGAGAAAATGAGCGCGTAAATCACATATACAAAGTGATGGCAATGTTCCCATCCCCAATAGTTCAATTGGCTCATCCAATTAAAAGTTGTGTATAGCATCATGTGAGCATCTCCAGGTGGTGATGAGGCCTCTGTCTGTTGACCTTGGCATATTTTGATAAAGAGTTGCGGTTGCGCATAGCATAGGATAGAAGTCTAAGCAAGAAACTCCCCCCCAACTTATACAGTTCTGTTTTTGTGAAACCTCCAGCTCGCTTCCCATAATCATGTCCCCCCTCCTCCCCCCATTACTTATGACAGTTGAAAGATGCAAAGCAAAGGAAGAAAATATTGAAGGCTGACAATTGGGGCATCATTCACATATCTCACTCTAGAGCTGTGCAGAGTCCTTTGGCAAAAGAGATGACTGTCAGATCCGTGTATCTGCCATTCTGCAATGGAAGAAGAAAGGGGGGGGGGGCGAGTTGGTGCAAGTAATCCTTTTTGATATAACCTGAATATCTTAATTCTTGTATTGAATATGTATAACTTGCACATGATATACAACTGGTGACTGGACCACAGATACCTGGAAACTTGCCACCTCTTGGAGAGACAGCAAGAGAAGAAGGGGCCATAAAAATTCCAGCTCCAAAAGAAACTTCCTGGGAAACTTTTCTAAGCTATGTTCCCAGAAAAAAAAAGAGGAGAATTAACATGTTGTTTCTTTGTATTGACTAAATCCACATCGGAATGAGGGGAGGGGTTCTAACTCCCTTTATCTATGCTGGAGGCATATTAGACTCTGCTTTGATTAGTACCTGGATAACTTCCTTTTCAATAAATAATTCCTTTTGAAGTAACCAGTTTTCAGAAGTTTATTCTTTCATTTGAAGGGAGAGAGTCTCGGCCTTACATAAAGTAGGGTCTGCAATAGTGGTCAACCCAGGGAGGAATTTTTTTTCCTTCCAAAAAAGAACTTTACTCTACCGTGGGGACCCTGCAAAAATGTCTGAACATAGCAAAGAGCAAGGGGAAGCCGAATGCTGGGGAGAAACTTCGACAACTACCCAGCCAGACACTGGCTTTGTGTATCCCATTGAAGACATCAAAGTTGCCTGCAAAAATTCCACGAAGCCCCAATGGTCTATAGGCGTAGGAAAGAGAGACAGCTGGGATGGAAGAACCAAGGGAGTAACCCTCACCCATGGTAACCATAAACACAGGTGGAAAATGGAGCTGGAGGCCCTTTCTGATCAGGAAAAATGGGTTGTGGAACCATTGGCTGATTACCAACTGAAACGGTACATAAATCATCTCATGAGGGAAGCCCTGGAGGGCCTCAATGTGAAGGATGAAACAGGTCACCTACGAAGAAGAGCGAGTGAACCAGAAATTGAGAGAACCCGAGCTGTCACCCCTGATCCAGCTGAGAATGATCAAACAATGGAACAAGCTGGAGGACCAGCAGCAGTGCCAGGTACTCGACCCCTTGCCTCTCCAGAGAAGGGCCAACCCAGAGACATACAACTGCAGAGAAAGATCCCGCCCTTGGGGGTGAAATTCAGTGGGGACCCCCAGAAACTGGGATTCTTCTGGCGCAAGTCCTCACCTATATGCAAGAAATGGGCGGAACTTCCCAAACCAGGGGGCCCAAGTGCGAGTTGTCATCCTGGCCCTAGAAGGAGGAGCCGCCAGATGGATGGTAACTTCCACAACGTTAATACCCCAGAGCTGAGGAACCTCGATCACTTCATGACAGCCCTAGCCACTGCTTCGAAGACTTGATCGAAAAGCCCGTGACTGCATTAGGGTTGTAAAGCAAGGCCGTCGCCCTGTGGCCGAATACACCAATGTTTAATAATTACTGAATTACGGATTTGGGCTGCCATTGCTACTGGTCATGCTAGCTGAGAATACCTGGCCTAAGTTCAAAGACTGTAGGATAAGAATAAGCTGGACTGGAAGGCAAGGTTAAATGTGCCATCAGCTTGGAATAATTGCATTGCTGCAAAAGGTCAACCCCACCCCTATGAATGCCTTTGCCCCTTATCTAGCACCAACTTAGCATTGACCATTAATAGACTAGATCCTTGTATAGAAAGCACTAATAAACTCATCTGTGCTTTGAACTTAAAGAATGCTTCTGTCTATTTGTAGCTGACAGAGACAAGTCCAATCCTTTATTTGTTCACACCCAATAGATAGAATATTGCCAAATTAAAGCTATAATTTTCTAAGCTACTAGATATATCCTGAGAAATTCTAAGATGTAATTACCCTGAACCTCTTCCATTCTTCTCCAACCTGCTCAGAACTGTGTGGACTTTGATCCGGGTCTCTTCCTGAGAAAGCTCTGAGTTGTAAAAAAAACCTCTTCCCTGCTGTTGCAGGTGCTTATTCCATTATTATTCTTCAATAATATCTGCCAGGTGGCTAGTTCCTCACCTTTATTTCACAGTGACTGAATTGTATCTGCCTCGAATATGAAATTGCCTTGAACTGAAATGGAATCTTCATTGAACTTGTCTTTGGAAACACACACACAGAGATACACACACACACACACACACACACACACACACACACAAAAGCAGAAAAGCTAAAAGCAGCACTATTGTTAGAATGATCAAAATGAGGTTCACCCTCTTCATATTAGAACAATTACATAGGGGTAATTGACATGGAAGTGTGAAAATGGGATTGACATATAAGGATAACCAAGGTTCCTGTGTTCTACAGATAAAGAATGTCATTCCACATTCAACATAACATCATCCGATTTACAGAAGACAGAAGGCAAATTCATTGTTGACACCTCTACCATTTTACATTGCATCAATCAGAATCTTAACCCTTTGACTTAATTTGTAACACTTCTTCTTTCAGCCCTCAATAACTGAAATGTCTAGGAATAGGCATTCTTCTTTCGGTGTCTCATTAGCATTGTTGCAGCAATCCTTCTAGAATCTAGACAAAGACATGGGAAGCTCAATAGCAGTCATAGAAAGTAACACTGGATTACCAAGATATTGAGGAGCTGCTTGAGGAGAAAAAGTCCATTCTTCTCAGTCCTTCGGTGTTCAGGAACAACAGTTGAGAACATAAATAGTATGACTAGAACCTTAGCAGTCCAAATCAAATAGCACACAAAATAAAATATCTAACCGAGATATTTCTTTGTCACTTGGAAACTGATGTCTCCTCAACTTCCTTCTCCAACCTCCCCAACTACCCTTTCTTCAGAGCAGCTTGTATACTTAACAGGCATTGATTATGCAGTTACCTTGCAGCCTTCCTAAGAAGTTTAGATAGGAAGTATGTCCACAAACTAATACTACTATATTGTAAGGCTATATTACTATATTGTAAGGTTACATTACAGAGTATTGCAAGTCTGAAAGTCCCCTGCCTTTACAGCCTATGAAACTAGGGAGGGTCTCTTCTGAGATGTTTACCAAGCTGGCATTCCTTCTGTGAGCTAAGCTGTCTCTCATCCAACTGTTCCCATTTCTTCCACCTGTTTTCCAAGAACATTCCCATATTACATCACCTCATTTGTGATCTTCCTTCCTTCCTTCCTTCCTTCCTTCCTTCCTTCCTTCCTTCCTTCCTTCCTTCCTTCCTTCCTTCCTTCCTTCTTTCCTTCCTCCCTCCCTCCCTCCCTCCCTCTCTCCCTCCCATGTGGTTTCTAAGTTCACATAGCTTTCAAATTGTTTCTGGACAGAGAAATCGTGTATATTTGAAGAATTGTTCTATAAAATATTATTGGCACAGTGTAGGTAAATACATTTTTCATTTGTTTGTTTACTTCATTGCAGCCTGCTACTTATCAGCCTCTACCATGCTAGAATACAAGTACCAATTCACAATTTTGTGGAGGAGCAATGGTGGCCATCTCAAAACATAAGATGAAATAATATATCTTAATAATCCTGGAAAATATTTAGAGAAGTGGCCATGTTTTTCTGGAGGAGAAATTAATTAAGTTTTAGAAAGGGCAGAGGTGGAATAAATTCTTTCTGGAAAGAAAGGTAGGCATAAGAAGTGAATAATACTCTGTTTTCAGGGGAAAATAATCTTAAATTCCCCCCACCCCCACCCATTATACAAAGTTTGCAATACAGTCAGAATACAGAGTTTCTGTTTTCTTTCTCTTCAATTTTAATAGTCTCCTGCTTTGGTTGATAATGTTAAAAAAACTCACAGGGAAAAATTTAAGAAGAAGATGAGTAGTGTTAAATGAAGCAAGAGTGTCATCTGCTGAAAGCAAAAGAAATGACCAGATGATATTCACAAACAAACAATGCCATATATTCCTTTTGTGCTTTCTAGACATGGTTGGTTGGTTGCTTGCAGATGTTTTATTACCCAAATAAGTAACATCATCAGTGCTAGTGTGGTCTCTATTTATATGCAGTAGTAGGTTGGTGAGGGCATGGTTTTCTCCTTGGTACTTCCTTGGTAGTCTTCCTGTATATAAACAGGGAGCAAAGAGGTAGCTAAGGATTTTGTGAGAGATTGTGAGAGAGATAAGCAAAGATTCACACCATGTTCACATTACACCAACAATCAAGAAGCAAACAAGCCCAATCAAGACCACTCCCTCCTATGCTGTTAGGGAAAGCCACTAGCATATAAAATAAGAACAAACCTTACTCCCTTACTTATACTGGTGATGTTACCCTAGTTTGGTAATAAAATATATGCAAGAAAACAATCAAGCTCAGAGTGTACCAAAGACCCTACAGAGTGAATTATCTCTTCAAGGCTGAGCAGACTCCTTGATTTTCTGTGCTGACATTCAATCCATGAGAAGTAACAAGAGGAAAACTCCATCCAGGAGATTTCCCACCAGCAATTCTATGATCATTGCTAAATGGGACTTCTGCCTTTGAGAAATATTTGGAGAATCTACTTTCCTGGGAGCAATTCACAAAAATCACCCATGTAATGAGCCCACAAATTTGAGGAGGACATTAACAAACAGAATATCAGAACCTTGGTCCAAGCAGATGGAACTATTGATCTGCTAAAATGCTGCCTTGCAGCACAGAATCTTAAGTATTATGAATTGCAATACACCACAGGCTTATATACCACAGTGCTTTGCAGCCCTCTCTAATCGGTTTACAGAGTCAACCGCTGGCCCCCAACAATTTGGGTCCTCATTTTACCCACCTCAGAAGGATGGAAGTAGGGATGGGATTCAGCCGGTTTGGGCAAACCGTAGTTCTGAAGACCAGCTGGCCCTCTCTTCCCCTCCCAGGAGTCCCCACACACCTAGTTATGGCTCCCAGGTAAATGCAGGGAGGCTTGCTAGGCCCAAAACAGGGCATGGGGGTGCAGCAGTGCCCCCCCGCAACCTGTTTTAGCTGTCCTGAAGTTCCAGGAAGGCCTCCTAGGCACAAAACAGGGCCCACCACACCTCGTTTTTGCTCCCAGGAGGCTGCAGGGAAGCTTACTAGGTCCAAAACAGGGCATGGGGGGTGGAAAGAAAGGAAGGGAGGAAGGAGGAAGGAGGGAGGGAGGGAGGGAGGAAGGAAAGGGAGAAAGAAAAAGAAAGGGAAGGAAGGGAGAAAGAGGGAGGGAGGGGAGAAACAATGAAAGAAAGAGGGAGGGAGGGAGGGAACAAAGGGAGAAAGGGAAGGGAGGGAGGGAGAAAGGGAGAAGAAAAGAAAGAAAGAAAGAAAGAAAGAAAGAAAGAAAGAAAGAAAGAAAGAAAGAAAGAAAGAAAGAAAGAAAGAAAGAAAGAAAGAAAGAAAGAAAGAGGGAGGGAGGGAGGGAGAAAGAAAGAGAAAAAAGAAAGAGGGAGGGAAGGGAGAAAGAGGAAAGGGAAGGGAAATGAGATATGGATGGATGGATGGATGGATGGATGGATAGAGGGAGGGAGGGAGAGAAAAAGGAGAGGAAGGAAGGACCACAAACCCTGGCACTAGATGCAGCTTCAGAGGATGCTTTGAAACAGCACAGCAGTCCCGGGCTGGAAGGGACATCAGTCATCTAGTCCAACCCCCTGCTCCAAGAGTTTCTCTCTTTTGACCCACCCAGTCACATGACCACCTAGCCATGCCCACCAAGCCACGCCCACCAAACCATGCCTACAGAACCAGTTGTTAAAAAAATTTGAATCCCATCCCTGGATGGAAGGCTGAGCCATCTTGAACAGGTGAGAATCAAACTGCTGGCAGTGAGCAGAGAATTAGTCTGCAATACTGCATTCTTACCACATACCTCTTATTCTTGGCTGCTGCTAATCATTATCAGTTCTATGCCCCTTTCTCTCCCTTGGCAGCTCCTCAGGAATTGTGGGTGACAAATGCAGTGTGCATCCACTCAAGGACAGTTACTGCATGAAGCACATGTGTAATTAAAGCCAAGAATGAATCGTTATGAGCTTGAACTTCAGCTGCACATTAATTAATTGGAAACTCTCCCGCCCCCACTAACTGCATGTAATGAAGTCACAGCATGTTCTAATGTATGACTGCCAATTTTTAATGCTTTACGTTCATTAAAGGAAGCAAATCTTTGACATATATTCATGATGACAGATTCGCTAGATTTATTTCAGCCTAAACAGCTACACTGGTCATTAAGGAAACAATTATTTAGGAGTGACATGTAAGAAAACTGTATTCAAGCATGGCATTTTTGCTCCTGCTGCTGTTTAAAGTAGAAACACTCAACCAGGTGCCCTTCAGATGCTTCTGAGTTCAATTCTTCAATATTCTAATTCTGTTAATGGCAGTTAGTGGCACTTCTAGTCCAAAGCATCTCAGAGAGCATTAGGCTTCTCATGAAAATGCAGTTAGCAACAAGATTCAGAAATTCTATCTTAGAAATAATTGTTCAATTGGAAAAATGAACTATTTAGGAATAGTGAAGCTATTGTAGCAATAGCAAGAGGACTTAGACCTAATATACCTCTTCATAGTGCCTCTTCCACACTGCCCCAAAGGAGGACATGAAACTGTCTTGAACAAAGAAGTCACTAGGCTAAGACTGGGTTGGTTTTGATCCAATGAGTTGCGGGAACACAGAAACAACTTTATGATGTGTCATTCAAGCCACTCTCCAAGGCTAAGCAGTTGCCTCAGAAGGATGGAAGGCTGAGTCGACGTTGAGCCAGTCAGAATCGAAGTCCTGACTATGAGCAGAGTCAGCCTGCAGTACTGCATTCTAATCATTACGCCCTCATGGCTCATTGAGGCTTCGGACAGAGTAATCCAATATTATTTGTTTTGGCTGGTAGCAGTTCTTCAGGATAAAAGACTAAAATTGCCCCCCTCATCTTGTCTAACTGCCTTAGTAGTTTCCAGCTATAGATCTTACAATGTTTTCTGCAGGATTTCCTGCAACATTTCATAATCATTGAAATGATGGCACACTTGGATGCTACAGACCATGTCTTATTTAGACATTCAAACGCTTGAAGGGAAAAGGAGAAATCATTCCAGCTCAGTCTTCTCCTTCCTGTATTCTAACTAGAAAGATTCCACATGAAACTGAAGACACATTTGTCTGCTTACAATCACAGTGCATGCTGCAAGAGGGATTTTTTTTAAAAAAAGGTTTAAATTCATAAATGCACTGTGGGAAATTTAAATTTTTTTTTTACAAAATGGTACAAAGATTGCCTGTTTTGTCCTCTTTGTTGTTTTTACAGATTTTGGCTACCTAGAGGGACAATGTCCCCAGTACAATTTTGAAATTTTGGCCAAAAATATTCTACCCAGAGCCTCAACAGCTGAAGGCAAGTAAAGCAATAGATTATTAGGACATTCAAACAGATGTAGTCGGTGTCTCATTTAAAGAGAGTGGTAATGCTTCTTTTCATTGGCAATAGATATTAGAAGCCATCTAATTTCCACCTAAAATATGGACTGACTAAAGTAGTCCTTGACTTACAAACATTTGTTTAGTGACCATTCGAAGTTACAGCTGGAAAACATGACTTATGACCGTTTTTCATACTTACAACTGTTACAGCATTCCCCCACCCCCGATCAAAATTTGGATGTTTGACAACTGGCTCGTATTTATGATGGTTGCCGTGTCCCAAGGTCATAAAATCACATTTTGTGACCTCCCGGCAAGCAAAGTCAATGGGGAAGCCAAATTCACTTTACAACCATGTTACTAACTTAACAACTGCAGTGATTCATTTAACAACTGTGGCAAGAAAGGTCATAAATTGAGACAAAACTCACTAAGCAAATACTTCTCTTAACAATAGAAATTTTGAACTGTGAACTGTGGTCATAAGTCCAGGACTACCTGTATTTGTACAGTATGAATTTGTGAACTATTCTTTAAAGAGAGGGAAGCTGAAAGCTGACTCCCCGACCCATGTAAAAAACAAAAATATAATGGAAGTGACAATAAATGATGAGTAGCACACCTCTGAGGATTATTGCACAGGAGGAAATAATTCAAAGCAACCAGGTTCTTCCTCTGGATACATGACAAAACCATATTTCTTCTTCCACAATGGGAAATGTCATTTTCTTTCGCAGTGGGAAATGTTACAGGCAGCTATGTATAATGTAGGGGTGATGAATTGCTGCCTGTGTGTGGCTCATATGTATACCTTTTGGAGCTACTGTATTTCAACATTTCAGCCCCCGGAGGAGATTTGAATTTATTAACCACCCAATTCCAATGGATTCTTATTTACTTATTTATTTGTCACATTCATATAGCCACTCGTGTGAATTTGACTAATTCAACTACAGAAAGCATACACCAAAGTTAAAGACAACATATTCAAATTAGTATGAATGTTATTAATATTAAAAATGTAAGGAACAAAAATAAAACAGAGTTTTTTAAAAAAGTGATTCGGTAAAGGGCCATCTCAGTATTTCACTAGTTTCCTGGTGTCCCCTGTTTACACAACAAGGTCTTGAGGCATATCTGGAAAATTGAAAGGGACGAAACCCCCTTTTGAGAAGAAGGGATTTGGGAGAAGAGGATGTTCCCATAAAAGGTCTGTTGCCAAGGACCCTCCAAATCAGGGGTCTCCAAACTTGGCAACTTTAAGACTTGTGAGATTCAACTCACAGAATTATGGGAGTTGAAGTCCACAAGTCTTAAAGTTGCCAAGGTTGGAGACCCCAGCTCCAAATGAAGCACCCAGCAGATGGGACCTAGACTTTACCCTCTCTGCTGGATCTGGTAGAAGAGTGGTTCCACAAATAAATGGTCCCATTCTTTGTATTGTTTTAAAAGTCAAAAACAGCATCTTGAATTGGACCTGGAAATAGACTGGTAACCAGTGCAGTTACCAGAACAGAGATGTAATGTGCCCATGATAGGAGCCATAGTGGCACAGTGATTAGAATGCAGTATTGCAGGCTAATTCTACTGACTGCCAGTAGTTCAGTTTCTCACTGGCTCAAAGTTGACTCAGCCTTCCATCCTTCTGAGATCGGTAAAATGAGGATCCTGATTGCTGGGAATAATATTCTGACTCTGTAAAATGCTTAGTGAGGACTGTAAAGCACTATGAAGTGATATATAAGTGCTATTGCTAAATGCTATGATGATGATGCATTCTGCACCAGATGAAGCTTCTGCATAGTCTTCAAGAGCAGCCCATGTAGTTGGCATTGCAGTAGACCAACTGGAATGTGAATAAGGCATGAGTAACCATGAGTACAGCTCCTCAATCTGAGAATGGGTACTACCGATACTTAATGGCGGATTAAGGCTCACTGGTGCCCTAAGCACTGACAAATCTTGGTGCCTCCCTCCTTTGTATATACTGTACAAACTCTCAACTTCGTGGTGCCCCCTTTGGGCCTGGTGCCCTAAGCACATGCTTAGTCTGCTTAATGGTTAATACATCACTGCTGATACACAATACAACATTGAACCTCCTATTCTCCTAGCTCCTCAAGTAGAAGACATAAGTCTAAAATAATCCCTGTCTGCATACAAGGTCTACTTGGAGCAGTTCAACCTCATCCAGAACCAAAGCCTTAGAAACCAACAGGTCCCAAATTTCAAAGCAACTCAGTCTTGCCAAGATTCAACTTACATCTGCTGTTTACCGTCCTGACCCTCACAGCCTAAATGAACATTTCTGCTCCATTCTCCATTAACTATGGAGGGTTCCTTCTGAGACATTTGCCACTCTCCCATTGTTTCTGGGGGCTAAACTGTTTCTTATCTGACCATTGCTTACTCAGGTGCTGTTGCTGTTACTCCTGTCTCTCAAGATCATTTTCACAGGACATTATATTATCTTCCAGGTCAATCTCACCCGGAGTAGCTTAAAGTAATTTCCTCAGGCATAGAAAGCTGGGAGTCATGATGGATAGCTAGATGGAAACAATGGGCAAGCAACAGGTGAGTGTGTAAACCTCTGTGTTGTTCTTGCTCTGTATTCCCTTGGAAAATTGTTTGTGAGGCTCCCTGATGCAACGCTGCTACTTCAATGTCAAAGGAGCCATAATGTTGGCTCATGCTACAGGCATGCCATTTTCAACTACACTGTAGAACTCATATTTTTTTCTTTCAACATTGAATTATGTAACTATTTTAGAAAAGCCTTATATTTGCACAATTTTGTTTTATAATTTGCTGTCAATTTTCCAGCTCACTCCAGAAAGAGAAAAGTGCTCAAACTACCAGTTTTCTTTTTCCTGTAACAAAAGAAAAGATAGGCACAATCTGCAGATCTGTATGGCAACTGAAAGCATTTCCTGCTTTGTGAAGAGATCAAGTTTACTTTAACATTTAAGGTAAGCTAAAGGCCTCAGTTAAAGAAATCATCCATCTGGAGCATAATCCTAGGATTAAGATTTTCTGATCTATGATATCAAAAACCAGAGTTCACTCACCCCTAATAGATCAGTTAATCACCCAAAGCACTTAAAGAGATGTCTGATATCAACAATAAAAGAAGGGAGGGCAGAATAAAGATATGATTGCCATGGGAGTTAATGGATTGTGGTCTAAGAGACATTGAGATTTGGAAGCATTATGCACAGTGTTTGGAAACAATAAATGACAAAAAAGAGTGTGTGGTAGAAAGTCTCTTTGTATGGCTTACAGATTACAGATTAACAAAGTTGGAAGGGACCTTGTAGGTCATCTGGTCCAACCCCCCACCCAAGCAGGAGACCCAACACCATTTCTGACAAATGGCAGTCCAATCTCTTCTTGAAAGCCTCCAGTGATGAAGCTCTCACAACTTCTGAAGGCAACTTTTGTTCCCTTGGTTGATTTTTCTCACTGTCAGACATTTCTCCTTATTTCTAGGTTGAATCTCTCCTTGTTCAGTTTCCATCCATTATTCTTTGTCTGGCTTTCAGATGCCTTGGAAAACAGCTTGACCCCCTCCTCTCTGTGGCAGCCCCTCAAATATTGGAAGACTGCTATCCTGTCTCCCCTGGTCCTTCTCTTCACTAGACTAGCCATGCCCAGTTCCTGTAACTGTTCCTCGTATGTTTTAGTCTCCAGTCCCCTAATCATCCTGGTTACTCTTCTCTGCACTTTTTCTAGAGTGTCAACATCTTTTTATAGTGTGGTGACCAAAATTGGATGCAGTATTCAAAGTGTGGTCTTACTGTGCTGTACTTGACTGTACTAGATCTGTGCAATGGTATTCATGCCCTGTAATGGCATGTGGGAAACACTGAGTAAAGAAACACTGCCAAGGGAATGGTCAGATAAGAGACAGCAGAGACCATAACTGGATAATAGGTGGGGTAAAAGGCTCAGAAGGGACCCTCCTCAGTTTCATGAGTTGTAAGAGTCGGGGTGAGGAATAGTATTTTCATATTTGCAAAATTTGGTCAATGAAGCTTTACAATAAAGTGGAATTAACTCATCTGGTCATGATGCCTCACAAAATGGGCAGGCTTCCATACAAGACATCCTTTTGAAACATTAAAGCAATTCTGCAGTTTTCCCTGCTTTGGAAGGGGCTGTCCAGCCAAATATGCGTAAGGAGACAGCTGAAAGCAGTTTCCAAAGCAGTTGCACGAGCTTTGCAACATTGCAGATGCATTATCAAATTCAAAATGAGATATTTCATATATACTTCAGCATCATGCAAATAATCTATTTGTAAAGTATTATACAGTCTTAGAACATGCCAAATATATAGCTTACAAACCTATAGGCCTTGTCAGCTCTCCCAGGTAAACCAGGTAGGAAATATGACTCAATGAACTAATTCTACTTTATTGTAAAGCTACATTAACAGAACCTTGCAAGTCTGAAAGTGCAGACTTTCTGTCACCACTTTTAACTGATTGATCCATTAGGGTGGATCCTTCCAAGTTTCTTCCTCTGACTTCTAAGCCACTGGGGGATCCTGCCTCTCTTCTTTGTTTGTTTCCTAGGCCAGGGGTCTCCAACCATGGCAACTTTATGACTTGTGGACTTCAACTCGCAGAATTCCTCAGCCAATCCATGCTGGCTGAGGAATTGTCTTGGAGACCCCTGGCCTAGGTAGCATCTCTTCCCCTTCTTCTCCAAGGTCATCCACAAATTCCATTATAACCCAGAAAGGTTGAGCCAGCGGGTCACACTTAGAATTCTAAGAACTTCTTTTTTCATGTATTTTTTATTAATTTTCTATTATTACAACATGAAATATCATAGTTTCAACAGCATTCTTGATATCTGTATATTTTCTTATCTTACATAACTTAACACATTGTATTTACATTTATCAAATGTTTATTAATACCTTTAACTATAATTCTTAATCTTATATTTTTATCTATTTACAAATTTAAGTTTTACTCTCTTAAGGTTTCTTACAGTGAATTCCTGTCTTATTTCTTAGTTCTGTTTGCTACCCAATCATACCATTTATTCCAAATTGAGAAATATTCGGAGTCTTCTTTTTCTTTTAGTTTCAATGTTAACATATTCATTTCAGCACTTTCCATTATTTTTTGTAATATTAGTTCTTCCTTGGGGGTACTGGGAGTTTTCCAAACTTGTGCAAAGGCTATTCTGGTGGCTGTTGTGATGTGTAGCAGTAGATATTTTACTTCTTTTGGAATACAGTCCTTGATGATTCCTAAAAGGAAGGTTTCCGGTCTGAACTCAATCTGATAACCAGTAATCTCTTGTATCCAGTTTTTAATTTGAATCCAAAATGTCCTGGTCTCAGGGCATAGCCACCAATTCTTATTGGCATGTTCACAAAATGGTCCCCATGAACTTAATTCTCATTATCAAATAATTCTGCAAGATGTAGAACTGAATCTTTGTATCTTGAAAAATTAAATCCAACGGTAGGTAAGACTTTTCACCAGACTGTTCATTAGGGTTAATCTTTGGTGGGCAGAACTAAAGTAAGCGGTACTTGAAACAGAGTCAAAAGTAAAAAGACACTCATTCTCTTCCTGCAATATTTTTCCCTGATTCAAGCAGAAAGTAGCAGGGAAGGGACAAACGGCTCATGCTAGAATTGTAAACTGATTTCTTGAACTGAAATTTGGAAATGAAGTCAAACCCCACATAAAAAATAGACAGAAGACTGTAGGTTACTCACCCGTAATCTATGCCATCTAAAAAAGAGTAGGTTGGGGAAGATTGGCAGGCAAGAAAACAAACAAATGGACCACATCAATCTTGGTGAAGGCACAAGTGGTCCTGGCTCCCACTTATGGGTCACATAGATGGCTGCTGTCAGGACTTCCTTTTCTGCTTACCTCTGGTTATCTATAGAAGATGACCAGGCTGAGCCCAAGGGAGAGGTCAAAGGAGTCATTAGTTTGGAATCCCTGCATGTCCACAAGAAATCTAAGTCCAAATATAATAAAAAAATTCAGTACTTGATGCTTGATGTAATAACAGCGGCGAGAATTAGCTGCGCACAAAATTGGAAAAACAGAAATACGCCCACAGAGGAAATGGTAATGAGGAAACTATTTCATTGCATTGAAATGGACAGGTTGACGATGGAAATTAAAGATAAAGGAGAATCAGAATATTATTCCATTTGGGACATATGATACAATTGGTTAGATAACAGATGCAAAGACTAGAAAACTACAATGAAAGACAATCAAAGTACTAGAAATAATATGAGTATAATGATAGTTAAAAATATATACATATAGAAACTCCGGTTAGAACTCCAGGAATAAGAAACATAAATATGGTATTGTTATAAAGAAAACTTAAATGGTTGAACATAGGAGGTATAATAGAATGCATAATGTATAATGTTGATACAACCAGTATATCGTGGTTGTAAAATTGAAGCTGTAATGCAAAACGGAAAAAAAATTATAATAAAACTTTAGTTTAAAAAAAGAAATCTAAGTCCAGCCCTCCTTGAATTCATTGACTCGTATCCACCACCAATTTGATTAATGTCAGTAGTTCAGAGTCTTGTATAGACATAGCATGAAATAAACTTGTACTCATTTGAAGAACCCTGTTTCCTGATTTATTGCACTTAGTAGCTGTCTTTTCATTGGCTTCTGATTCCAAATAAGGCTGAAAATGTTTTAAAGCATCATTAGACCTTCAAATCTACAGGCAACTAATATACAACAAATAATCTTAACTTAATATTTACTGTTACTTGCTTTCTTTGACTACATTTATTGCAACTATATTTATACACATTCAACAATATAGTTCCATCATCTTTGGTTTTTTTTGCAGCAATAATTCCCTTGTATGTATATTTCTCATCTGTAATTTGTTTTGCTTCATGATTCCACTAAGCAACCTCTCTCACACTTTCCATTAAAGTAATTCCGCACATTTCCATTAAAGCAATTCCGCACAATTCTGTAGCACTCTGTAAAATAATTCTTATTGTTCTGCTTGCACATCCTATTTCCTTGTGCCCATTTTCCAGGCATGTTGCTGTGATAATAAACTATCACCTCATATTTGTTCATTCAGGGTTCATAGTTTATGTTTCATTGTTCTACTTTCATTTTGTTTTCTTTCATTTCAATTTTTTTTTAAAAAAAGTTCCCATGGACATTTCCCCCATATTCATTCATTACATTATTGAATAATTGCCTGTCCCAAAATGAGAAGTACTCATTACTTAGTTTGCTAATTTTCTCAGTCTTTCATCACAAACAATCAAAGCAATGCTTTTAGATTTATTTTCATTATTTTGCCATGTGTATGTATATGTATTCACACAACCAGGCTTAAAACCATACATTTGAAATGAATAGATCTTTTTCTTTGCAGATATTCAAGCAATCACAGATCTCATTCATTCCTTGGTCTCCAAATGGGCCAGTCATTTTTTCATCTCATTTCAGCTTAGAATGTCACTTTAAGGATTACAGTTAGTCTCTATGCTGCATTAACTCAGAACATTACACAGTTTTTCTAAAGACTCATTTCTTGATTGTCCATCATTTATTGGAACAGAACATGCAATCATTGCCAGTTTCTGGAGGGCTATTTCTATACACCTCCTTAAATTATTTCTAAAAATAATAGAAATGCGACAAAAACAAATAAAACAAGCACATAAATAACAAATAGATGACATCAGTTCCAAATTGTAGCCTTTTTGTTAATACTAAAACTGAAAATAAAGTTAACACATTTTATTTTATGTAATAATAAAACTATACAAATGAAATTATTTAAAATTATAAAACCTACATCACTTTCTGCACTCTCACTGCATAATATCTCACCACCTTCATTCAGATATATTACCTCACTTCTATGCCTCTCATTTTTACTCCTTCCTTCCTTCCTTCCTTCCTTCCTTCCTTCCTTCCTTCCTTCCTTCCTTCCTTCCTTCCTTCCTTTATATTTACCTATATCTGACAGGTTAGGTCTAAACTCAGACAAACTAAATGCCAAGCATATGTTCCATATTAGTTTGAATAATGCCTAGCATAGTTTGGTTTTAAACCTGGTTCAATCAGAAAATTCCTGACTGTCTACTTGCCTTCAGAAACAACACTGATTGCAGGATATCTAATGCTATGAGTGGAGATGGGGGAAATCCCTGTCATTACAATTTGCATAATAATTTCTGATCTTGGAAATAATGTAGCAGATTCAACCTCAGGTTTATTTATTGATGGAGCCACGGTGGCGCAGTGGTTAGAGTGCAGTACTGCAGGCTACTTCTGTTGACTGCCGGTTTCCTGTAATTTGGCAGTTTGACTCTTACCAGGCTCAAGGTTGACTTAACCTTCCAGCCTTCCAAGGTCAGTAAAATGAGGACCCAGATTGTTGGGGGCAAGGTGCTTACTCTGTAAACCGCTTAGAGAGGGATGTAAAAGCACTGTGAAGCAATATATAAGTCTAAGTGCTATTGCTATTTCTGTGTTGGTGTATCCCATATGTTTATTTTGGAGTAGATGTTTGTGGTAATAATATTATACCACACTACTGAATATTTATCATGAGCAGAAGCTGGGGTGGCACAGTGGTTAGAATGCAGTATTGCTGACTGACTCTGCTCACTGCCAGGAGTTTGATCCTGATGGGGATCCAGGTTGATTCAGTCTTCCATCCTTCAGAGGTGAGCAAAATGAGAACCCAGATTGTTGGAGACAATATGCTGATTCTGTAAACCACTTAGAGAGTGCTGTAAAGTACTATGAAGCAGTATATAAGTCTAAGTGCTTTTGCTAAATGCTATTGCTATAAATCTGAGCAGATTAGAAATGGTCCTGTACAACACTGTAAAAGGGGACATAGTGGGGACAGAGAAATGATAAATAACTTGCTTTAGTGGGATTCGTGATGTGATTGGGAAGAAGGGGAGGGATGACAGTGATATATAATATGGTATTAAAGTGTCGTAGTGCAACTGTCACTCTCAGCATTTCCACAGCAAGAACAAGTTAGTTGCAGTCAAAGCGTCAACAAGAAGCTGCCTTCTGGAAGTGTAATGTGATCTGACATATTTTGTTCTTCTCCATATTACTGCAATTCGGAAATGAAATTTCCCATGACATTGGAGCTATAATTCAAAAAGTAAATTTTGAATTTTCAGTTGTATATTCAAAGGCAAGGAGAAAAGAAATAAAAGCTGGCAAGGATGCAAAAGATGTTGCAACCAAATAAGAACTTTTCTTCTTTGTTCTTGGATTGTGGACATTTGTCTCACAGCTCACCTTTCTTCAGTCTGGTGCCTTCAAAAAGTCTTGGGATGAAGTTTCATAATTTTCATTTGGTGAGGAAATTAAGAATCTATATTATGCTGATTTTATTATGATTTTAATTTAATATATTGTATTGTCCCCCCCCTCTCTCTCATCTATCTGTTATTGATTTATTTAAACTAAATTTGTAGATCAGTGATTGCATTACCTCTGTAAATACCATGAACTAAATAAATGAATAATGAATAAACAAATAAACTATGTAAAAATAATTAGAAATGCATATTTTGAGAGAAAGCTTCTTTAGACACGTGTATTTCATGTAAAACAATATTCAAAGAGCAATTCTACTGGATTCCAAATGGTTGATCTTGCAGCCTCTAGTCTAAAACAATGTGGTCAGCAGGCCAATGACAAGTTTGTACCAATCTGCTCTTTTCAGTATCTTATGGTTTAACAGCTTTTTTTCCAATAACACACAGTAACTATGAACATATTTAGACCCAATTTTTGAGGGTCTTAAACTTTCTGTGGCTACTTTAGAGTGCCTTTTTTTCTGCCCAGTTTGACAAATGCATTTATGATTAGTTTCTCAAGTGTTCTGGAAAAATTGAAAACAGGTTTAAGATTTCTGTGGTGGCATTGGGCTTACAATTGGAAAACATAGAAGGAGATACTGCTACTATTGTTCTTGTCTGGTTTTCATATTAATCTTACTTCTTGGTGCTCTCCAAGCTTGGTTGTATTCTTGCAGACATTTCATTACCAATTTAGGTAATATTTTCAGTGCTGATCTTACTATAAAACCTTCCAAATCTGAAAAAAACCTCCTGAGACTTGTTTGCTCCTGAGAACTTTTTGTGAGATTGAATTGAAACAAAGGAAGCAAAGGAAAGGCTCACTGTGTAGAAGATGGCACAATGAAAGGTAGACACTCACACCCATGCCTTGGTAATTTTGTGAATAAATACAGGACCATTTATCTACCACACATGAGGTTTTTACCTTTTTTCTTCCCTTCTTTGAAACAATTTCAAAACCAAATTATCTTTCATGACATCAAATGAGAAATGATAAAGGAAAATGCTGGAAACTTTTCTACCTGTTACTGGATCAGATCCTTTATTTGTTGGTGTGATGAAAAACATTTATGAAGTTTTTCTCAAGTTTTCTGTAGGGATGATAGGGGAAGGTAGTGTTTCAGGCCTTAATTCTTGATCTAATCAGTGAAAAATCAAGGGCAACATTATTCATGATGACATATTTTTTTTTAGTTCTGGAGAATAATAACAGTTACCTGCTATTTTTACTTAGGACTATGCTAGTATTTTTCCCAAGAGGTCTAAGTTATTATGCAATCCAGACCCAATCTTTCTCTGTGATTATAAAAAAGTTACTTTTTGCAAAGCTGACTAAAATAGCACATCCTACAAATTTTCTTGTTCAGTAATAATCATAGACTGTGAAAATATACATCTCTATAAATCAATACCTTGTCTGATGGTACAGTCAGAACTGAAATAGAAAGAATTGGTCATGTTAATCTCAGTGGGGAAGAAATGATAGCAATTTAAAATTGGTGATAAAAACCCCAATACTGTCTCTTATATTGAGAAGTGGGGAGTGCTCATTAGATGTAAAGATTGGGATCTATCTATCTATCTATCTATCTATCTATCTATCTATCTATCTATCTATCTATGCATTGATTTAGAGAGTTAAGAGAAAGCAAGTTCATATAATGTGGTCCAACTTTTCCTTTACCTAAGTGTAACCAATGAATTGTATACTAGGGTTTTGCTTTTTTTCCCCCCATGCTTTTTTAATGAAGTGTGGCAACCTGCAGTTCAAGTTATTACTGCCTATTTTGTTTGTCATTTGGTGTTTGCAGTAGAAATCTAATCAGTACAAGATGGAGAAGCCATATGCAGCCTGGAATCTTCCTACCTTGAGAAACAAAATGGCATCAAGGCAAATCTTGGTTTGCTGGATTTGAAGCTTCCAATCACTTTAGACAATCTATTCCTTACAAAGTCCTGAAGTATTGTTACCCTCCTTCCCAACGGAAGAACCTATCTTTTCACATACTCCTTGACTAACTGCCACATAATCTCTTTGGACATTGAGCATTTTACTGCTTGGTTTTACAAGGCATTTGCATATATGAAAAGAAGCTAAAGATAGACTGAGCTTCTGAAGGTCGTATAATTTGATCTTCCAAAGGGTTTGGCCCAGAGGTGGTATTCAGCAGGTTCTGACCAGTTCTGAAGAACCAGTAGTGGAAATTTTGAGTAGTTCAGAGAACTGGCAAATACCGCCTCTGACTGGCCCCTGCCCCCATCTATTCTCTGCCTCCCAGGTCCCAGTTGATTGGCTAGCTCTTTTTTTGTTGCCCTGCACAGGAGAACAAAGCTGGAAAGCAGGTTAGTGGGGTGGGGAGGGAATGGGATTTTGCAGTAACCTTCCCCCTGGAGTGTGGTGGGAATGGAGATTTTACAGTATCCTCATGCATGAAGCCAGAATTGCCTTGCCTATTTACAATTCTTATAACCATAGTAGGCTTCTAAAAATATTAATTTTGTGTTTGAAAAGATTGTTCTATCTTCCATGTGATGATAGTCCCAAAAATGTAATACTACTATTAGCAGAAGAATACAGTACTAATATTGAATGAAATGTCCATTTAACAAAACTGTCTGTGAGTTAATAAGGTGTTTCCACCACATAAAAGCTATTATTGCACAAATGAAATAAATGTCAAGGACATATTGCCTTAATTGATGTGTTTGTTTTACTTAATTAAGTAGACCTTAATAATCTTATTAAGATTATTAATGAGCATAATAATCCATTCAAGTCATCCATTTCAGTTATCAACGGTATTAAGCAAATTTGAGAAGAAATCTTAAGTTACTTTGTGACTTTCAAAAAAAAAAAAAATTAAACAAAAGATTCGGCTGAGTACATTCCACCAAATTAGAACTTGACTGCATGGCAGGTAGAAATGATACAGCATTTATTACAACTGTTTTGACAGAATCAAAATTGTTTTTCATTAAACCTTGCAATATATCAACAATATAAGTGCCACATAAGAGTATGAAAATGTCATGCAAGATTTCATGAGATATTGACACTTTTGTATTACATCTGGTAATCTTGTCAGAAATTGTGGAGTATTGAAGTTATTGTATATGGTAGCAACTAAAATGGGGAAAGGTTTCCAGGCATGCATCAGATTGTCCAGCTGTTCAGCTGTCCAGCATTGTAAATGCAATTATATTGGAATTCTTTAGCACAAGCATTCAATTCTACCCAGGAAAATTCATCCAGCAGCTATAGTAACAGTAACATTGCATATCACAATTGTACCATTTCTAATAGAGGTAGAAAAGATATGACAGCTAAGGGCAGTTTCCATAAACTCAAAAAAGATTAACTTGATAGAGAGGACAAAGATCATGGATTTAACCTCTATAGAAATGACAGAATTGAAAGGACAATTACAGTATGTTGGGATAGCAACCGGGGTGGAATTCTACCAGTTCAGATCGGTTCGGGCGAACCAGATGTTAAAGTTACATCTGGTTTGCCAAACCGGTATTTCAACTGACCAGCTGGCCTGGGCCACCACCCCCGCTCCCCTTCCAGGAGTCTCCACATGGCCCAGTTTTGATGGAGGTAAGTGCAGGGTCTGCGCGGAGGCTCTGGGAGGGGGAAAAACAGGCCTTCTGAAAGTCTGGAAACGGGCCTGTTTACAGCTTCCAGAGGGTCTCCAGACTCAGGGGAGGCCATTTTCACCCTCCCAGAGGCCCGGGGGAGGCCTTCGGACCCTTGGGGAGGTGAAAAATGACCCTCCCCCCAAAACCTGGAAGTTACAGAATGGCCCTGTTTCCAGCTTCCAGAGGGCCTCCAGAGCCTGGGGGAGGCTGTTCTTGCCCTCCCAGAGGCCAGGGGGAGACCTCCAGACCCTTGGGAGGATGAAAAAATGATCTTTCCAGAAAAAACAGAAGTCGCAAAATGGGCCTCTGGAGCCCGGGGAAGGCTGTTTTCACCCTCCCAGAGACCCAGGGGAAGCCTCTGGACCCTTGGGAGGGTGAAAATGGCCTCTCCAGGGCTCTGGAGGCCCACGAGAAGCCAGAAACAGGAAGTCCCAGTAGGCCACCATGGCTATGCCCATCCAGCAACCAGGCAGTGAACCGATTGCAGGGATTTTTGAATCCTACTCCTGGATAGCAATCAATAAGTAATTTTATCCCCAAATTTCTGTTTTTAAGTGACATATGTTAAATGCATTTTGCCCCATTTTACAACCTTTCTTGCCACACTTGAATCACTGCAGTTATCAGATTAGTAATGTGGCTGTTAATGGAATCAGGTTTCCACATTGACTTTGCTTGTCAGGATGTTGCAAAAGGTGATCGCATGACTGAGACACTGCAACCATCATAAATATAAATCAGTTGCAAGCATCTGAATTTTGATCATGCGACCATGGGGATGTTGTAACAGTCGTAAATATGCAAAATGGAGATAAATCACTTTTTTCAGTGCTGTTGTAACTTTGAGCGGTCGCTAAATGAACTGTGATAAGTCGAGGACTATCTGTACATCCTAATTTCACATATGGGGAGCTACACATTAAGCAAAGATAATAGGGCTCTCCAAAAGTACAAGAATTACAATTACTGTTATTGGAAGAAGCCAAAAACCTAAGTATGCCACGAAATATAGCATATGCCCAGAAGTGCAGGCTATTATGAGTTAGAACTGCATGCACCACACATTTGCTTTATATGCTGCATTGATTCCAGTTTGCTTTTGGGTTTAATTCCAAATGCTGGTTATGACTATTAACACACAGCATGGCATGGGACCAGCTTATTTGAAGGACCCTCCCTTCTTAATCTACCCATCCCATCAAGTCTCGCAAAAGAGATATGTTGTGGATACAATTGCTAAAGTGTTCTATCTGATGGGACCCAAGGCACAAGCCCTTTCAGCTGTGGCTCCTGCCCTCATTCTCACCAAGGTGAGGTTAGCTCCTCCCTGCAAGCCATCCAAAGAGCCCTTAAAACATGTCTTTTCTCCAGAAATTTGAGTATCCCATGAAAACAGGGGGTCTTCAAGATGGTTGTATTGTGTTTAGGATGTTGTCCAGTCTTCTACAGTCTTAGTTCTATTTGTATTTATTTTAAAAAAAATAGTTGAATGTATTTGTTTTTACATGTCTATTTTTGAAGTATCTTGCCCAGAACCATGTTACAAATAAATAAAAAAGGTGATGTATGCATATCTATATATCTTTTTGTGTATGCAAGTGTGTGTATTTGTCTGTGCGACATTTTGCAAATAACTTTCTAAGTGGAACTGTGAAATTTAAAAGAATTTATTCAATTACATTTTAATTGTTCTGTATTGAAATTATCTGTATTTTTGTAAGTTAATTGGAGGTAAATATTTTTACAGTCCTTATTGTCATACATAACTTCATAGATTCTAGACAACAATGGTATGATATACATTGGACTGTTAAGAACCTTAGAGCAAAACTGTATTAGAAGTTACCTGAAATAATATATTTCCACACAGACTGGATTCTATTGTATTAACCATGATTAATGTTCCAATAGCTGAAAAACCAAAGGATGTAAGATTTGCTACATATTACAGAATATTGCAGAACAGCTTTAATAACATTATTATGAACAAATTGAAATAAAATAAAGTTGGCAACATGCTTTATTATTTGACTGGAATGTTATTCATCTTGAGCAATGACAACCAAATAATATGCCAATGAGACAGTGATACCATGATATTTTTCTTTCATATTATCCAAATATTTCAAGATACAGTGGCTTGCAGTGACAAAATACTGATGTTGGATCTTTCCAGGATTCGTAAACTGAACCCCAGATTTTTCAAGGAACAATGATCATATGGTAGAGATTGAGAGACATGTCCTACTAAACCACTTTAAACCAGGTACCATGTTAGAACTTCAGTGGTTAACAGAGTATTATCTGATTATCTCTTAGGATAATATTGTAAGACTAGCTTTCTAAGGACAACTGTAAATTCATAACTTCAAGTCCATTCAGAAAGACTCCATAGTTATTGAAAGGAATGTTCCAGAAACTCAAAAGGATAGTTATCTCACCAAGTTCCCAACACAAATCATCCACTAACTTAAAGGTTCAAAACCCAAGCCACAGACCAAAGGAAATTATTTGGATAATTGCTTTTTTTTCCATAAAAAAAAAAAGCCTGGAGCTGAGAGTTCACTACTATCACAAATACAATTACCTAATCCAACTCTTTTAGAATTTTGTGGGGCAAACATGTCTGATCTTACAAGCAAATGTATTTGGATGTATAAATGCATTTACATAAAACTGAGTTCAAGTCCCACCTTGGTCAAGAAAGCCAGTTGCATGATATTGGGCCAATCACTCTCTCAGTCAAACCTACCTCACAGGATTGTTGTTGTGGGGAAAATAGGAGGAGGAAGGTGTGTTGGATATGTCCGCTACATTGAATTATTTCTAATATTAATAAAGGTGGGATACAAATGAATGCATGAATGAATGCATGAATGAATATTTAACAATACATCCCACTCCTGTCAGGGAAAACCATGAAAGAGATACAACATTAACATAAAAAAATCAAATAAATACAAGTTAATTAATTAATTAATTAATTAATTAAAACTTACAATGAAAGAACTGAAAGCAGTTAAGGGCCAAAAGCATAACTGAGAGGAATAAATCAACTTGTTTGTGTAAATAGGAATGGGGCTATGTAAAGGTATATGTGAATGACCTTGGGTCACAGGAGGAAGGGAAAGAAACTAGGCAACTGGCTTCTCGTCTCACAAAAGGAGGGAGGATGAGATTCATCTCAGAAAAGACCCTCCATAGTTCTCCAGAGAATAAAAGGAGAGGAAGCGAGAAATTCAGTCTTACAAGATTTTAATGCAACTTTACAATAAAGATAAAACTGGAATTCATTATACTGCCTACCTTGCAGGGCCAACAGGCCACTGGTATCATTGGTGGGATACAAAAAAAATTACTACCAGTTCTGTGGGCGTGGCTTGGTGGGCGTGGCGGAGGAAGGATACTGTAAAATTTCCATTCCCTCTCCACTTTTGGGGGAAGGTTATTGCAAAATCCCCATTCCCTTCCCACCCCACTAACCTGCTTTCCAGTTCCGTTTTCCTGTGCAGGGCAACAAAAGAAGACCCGGCCAATCAGCTGGGACTCGGGAGGCAGAGAGTAGATGGGGGTGGGGCCAGTCAGAGGTGGGATTTGCCGGTTCTCCCAACTACTCAAAATTTCCACTCCCGGTTCTCCAGAACCTGCTCAATACCATCTCTAATCTGTATCTAGGGTAAAAATATTCCAAAGACAGGAGCCACTACCTAAAAGGCCTATCAGCTGTTATCATGGCTGTTCATGTTTTTGATCAGCTGTAATTTACCAGGATGTTCAAACTCAAAAGAATGGCTGACTTTTGCTTTGTAAAATCAAGCTATCACCATAAACCTGGGTTTGAAGTTCACCATAATTACAGGAATTAATCCAAACATATTTTATTTGGTTGGATATTATAAAACAAAAGGTCTCTATTGTAAAATAGAAATAATTACTATGCCAGTGAAGGCAGAAGGAAAAATCTGGGTATCATTTGCATACTATCAAATTATTTTTTGCAGTAGTCAATTGATGCCCTCCAAATATTCTGGAGATCAGTTTCAATAATCCATTATCACTGGTTATGCTGATTGAATCTGATAGAAATTACAGACCACAACTTCTGGAGGCACCAAGCTGCCTATCCTGGTTTAATGGAATGTCTAAAAACAGGCAAAGTCCCCCCCCCCAATTTATTTTCTCTACTTTTCTCTGATTCCCATAGTTATGCTTGGACAGAATCAATCACTGGGATGACCAGATGAGATAAAACATATTCCCTCTCCCCTTTCTCTCTGTGATTTAAATATGGGAAAGATTTATATGCAGATGAGCAGAAAATGCTCTAATTTAAATAAAACAATATTTAAATAGCCAGTGACACTCATACACAAATATTATGAAATGGGGGTGAGAATGCATAAACTATTTTTCACCCAGCCTAAATTTAAAAAGCAATCTAGCAACTGCCAGGGAATACTAAAATTTGACAATGATTAATTAAATAGAAGTATAAATTATACTGCAAGGTTAATCAACAGATGCCATTTTAAAGTTCTCTCTCTCTGTCTTACAATACACAAACATTTACTAGTGAGAGAGAAAAGGACTTGTTAGTCAGATATTGTTTCTCTATACACTCCACTGATAGTTCCGCTTAACTGATGACATTCACAGCACACTAAAACATACAAATCAGAGCAAATGGCTTTTTGAGATGATATTTCTGCCTTTTACTCCAGGAGGGTTTAAAACTGCACTGCATTGATCCATTACCTAAAAAAAAAAAAAATGCATTTAGCAGTTCAGCTGTAGGGAATGCTTGGGTCACAGTTTGCTCTCATTTTTTTTTCTTGCTTTTTCCTCCTTGAAAGATTATGTTTAATCTAGGCATTACCCCTATGGAAATGTTGGATTTATTTTCCATACCGCTTAAAAGCAATAGCTTAGAGTCAGACAACATTCATCACTGCTTTCTAGCACTACCAGGAAACAATTCTAATAGCTTTGGCCGTTGCAAGTTCCCTTCTTATCCTGTTTTCTTTCCAAATTCAAGGGTGAAAACAAAGCAATTCCTTTCCTTTTATTGGAACCTAAAGGAGTCCCTTTCCAAGATTTCTGTCATGTTCTCCCATCCTAAATTTAATTATTTATTCATCAATTCATATAGTCATCCATCTCACAAAAGTAGCTCTTAATGGTATAGAAGCAGCCAAGCAAAACAATTAAACCTGTTACACACACAGCAGTGGTCGGATTCAATTTTTTTAACTACTAGTTCTGTGGGCGTGGCTTGGCTTGGTGGGCATGGCAGGGGAAGGATATACTGCAAAATTTCCATTTCCACCCCCCTCCAAGGGAAGGTTACTGCGAAATCCCATTCCCTCCCCACCCTTCTAACCTGCTTTCCAGCTCCGTTCTCCTGTGCAGGGCAACAAAAGAAGACTCGGGAGGCTGAGAATAGATGGAGACTTGGCCAGTCAGAGGTGGTATTTGCCGGTTCTTTGAACTACTCAAAATTTCTGCTACCGGTTCTCCAGAACTGGTCAGAACCTGTTGAATACCCCCCCCTCAAACACACACACACACTGCAGGAGAATGGACCAACATCCTACACCTAGTACAATTTCTCTTGGACCCTGGTCTGCTGAATCACTTATGTTTTTAGGGATTTCCTAAATGCCAGTAGCTTTAGGGCAGATCATACCTTAAGAAATGATGTTCCAAAGAGTGGGTGCCATGGAACTGGATCACATCAGATGGAACTCTTTATAGAGGGGATCCATAACATGCCCCTCCTGCCAGAGAGTAGCGGTCTTTCAAATAAACTGGTTCCATATCAGGTAGGGCTTTAAAGGTCAACACAAGCATTTTGAATTGAACCCGGAAGCAAACCAGCAACCACTTGATAAATATTAATCGAACCAAAGGTAGCATTGACCCAGAATTCAGATATTTCTTTTGGGGACTCATTCTTTCTTGAAAAATATAAGACCGTTTTTGCAGAATGCTCTGTGAATATTCTCTTTGTAGGTGTGTGTGGGTAAATAAAGTCTTGCTCTAATAATGCCACAGATCAATCCTAGATGTAGAGCATTGGGAAACATTTAAAACCATGGCTGGGTGCCAACTTAGTAGCATCTGCTGCCACTAGAAGGCAGAGGAGAAAGAAAGTAAATTGTGTTAGTATGATTGTTAATAGTGAGCCCAGTCTCAGCAAACTAAATAAAGACTTCCTTGACTTGAGCTTGGCTCCCATCACTATATGATACATCCATGCAGTTTTCTTGGCAACAATATACTGTAGAAGCAAACAATATAGTCGGCTATTTCCTTCTTCCGAGATGTTCTTTAAAATTCTCCTTCTAGTCTACGGTCCTGTTTTTGTCTGGTGGTTTTGTATCAAAGAACTGACAAGATCAAACCTTTCTTATTGTTTTCTGAGATCAGCCAAAGGTAGCTAGGTACTGCATCGGATTGCAACTGAAAGCAGTGAACTGTCTCTCTCTTCTGTGTGTATGTGACTGTATATATACTTGATTTCACTGTGTCTCATTTTTCTTTGACTTATTATATATCTTGCTGAGAAATAGCAGTAAGGCATACATAATATGAACTGTGCATCAATAAAAAAGAAGAATTTTATTCCAGTTACGCTTAAGCCATACCAGGGTTGCTTTTTATGCAAGACCGTGTCAACATGAATATCCCACTGACAATGGTAAGTGGAATTGCTAAGCAGTTTTCCTGCTCAATATATAGATACCATGAACTCAAACCAGAGCAATTGGTGTGCTATTCATATTAATGGAACTCTGCATAAAGCTTTTCAGTTTGTAGAATGGAAGGAACAGAGGATGAAAGTAGGAGAAGGAAAGTAACTTGTAGCAGCTTTTATTACTGTTAATTAATTTGTCACCAATTCCAAAATATGAAAATTTGGCTGTATGATGTGATTTTCAAGGTAGATTATAGCAATAGAAATAAACATGATTTGGAATAATGTCACACCATGTTTCATTCTGCATTTGTATGCTTCAGTTGATGGGGAAAGAATCAAAAGAACGCTTTGGTGATATTTTTCATAGCTGGGTTATAGTTTCCTGTATGTTCTTTCAAAACAGCCTTGGACCTATTGTCCATGCATATCCTGTAATGATGTTATTTGTATATCATTGTTCTGTCCTCACTGCACTTTAGTCTGTGTGCAGTTTGACATGCAGCAAAACCCACCTATCCTCCAATAAAACAAACCATGTGCTTAGATCTGAATGCTTTATTGAAAGAATAGGATATAGTGAAATTGGGGAAAATAGGAATACATACAATGAGAACCAATTACAAGTATTACATTATTGCTGAATATAACAATGAATAAATACAAGCAATTCAAATTTCAGCGATGCTCTGTGTGGGATGTGGGTTTGTCTTTGGATGACCATGTGCCACAGAATAACATGGATTCTTCTTTGTGCTTCTGCCTTCTCCAAATGCTAAGGGGAATGGATTCTGGCTTCCCAGCATGCATTTGTTTTGAGAGTGCAGACTGATGGGCAAAATGGGTTGGGTCAGCTTCAAACAATATACTTGGTATTCTGTCTCTCTGGCCACTAGATGGGGCTAAAGATTAACAACAGTATATACAAGTTATATGCTGGGGCGTGACAATCATGAAGGAAAAACTGAAAAAATTCCAGTGGCTTCAGTCAGTTTTTCAAAATACATTAAGTTGTTGTTGTTAAAGAAGTGAGACTCTATCTAGGAAGATAATCAAAGTCATGCTTGTAGTTCACTTTATGACCTGTAATCATAATTGATCAAAAGTTCTATTCGCTGTAGCACATTCGTTGGATATGACCTTCACAGGATTCCTTGTCAAAGCATGTCCTACCAAAAGTTTAAATAAAGATATAACACCTTCCTCTACTTCATTGATCAATCATGCAAAAGAGAAATGTTTTAGAGATGCATTTAAAAGCACCTGCTAAATATGCAGCTGCGAAAAATGCCATCAGAATGGGTGTGCTTTTTCTCCAGGATCTTAATTAGTTAAAGCAACAATCTTCATCCCTTCTTTGCATACATGAATGGACAAATCTGACTTCAAGGAACAATTGTGCATTTTGTCAAATATCTTTCAAAAGCAACTTAAAATAAAATGTGTTGATTATGATATGAAAGAGCATGAT
The DNA here is from genome assembly GCF_049901735.1 of Notechis scutatus. Lineage (NCBI taxonomy): Eukaryota > Metazoa > Chordata > Lepidosauria > Squamata > Elapidae > Notechis > Notechis scutatus. The sequence goes on from NC_142015.1 coordinate 9,680,523, forward strand.
AAGGACAGAAGAAACTCTCTGTCAGTTCAATGGTTCATCCTGAGAATGAGTTGAATATTGGCCTCATGGCCATCATTTGAGTTTGGTTGTTTCCCTGCAGATGTTGCTCTACCCAATTAGGTAACATCATCAGTGTTAGTTTGAGTAATGAAACATCTGCAAGAAAAGAACCAAGCTCAGAGAGCACCAAGGACCCCTCATTTCAATCCTGAGCTACAAACATTATCCCTTATTGGTAGTCATCATCATCAAGAAGAAGAAGAAATATTTTTTTTTAACAGAGAACCTATAAACAAACAAACCTAAACATTAGCCTCACTACATTTTTCTGATTGTGAATTATTATTTCTGTTTGCCTTCCTTTTTCCCCCCTAAGAAAGCACTTTCCATTCTCTCTTCTACTTATTGAATCCATTTCAGCCCACCTGATAACTCCCAAGTTTTTTTTTTAATCCCGTCTCTCTCCGTTCAATTACTACTGTACATAACTTTTGCAGACAGCTTCTACACTCTTTGTTTAGCCATCTTCCTAATCATGGATCTGAAGCAAAAATCCAATTACAGACAGACCATGGTATCATTAGATTCCTATTAGCAAAGATAAAAGTCATTCCTAGACTTCCACTTTCGTTGTCTTGCAACCCACTGCATGAAGGACACAGCAAATCCCCAAGAAGATTTTAATTCTGTTGATAAAAGGTCATCAGTGGGGATAACAGAATTTGGTACTCTCAGAAATTACAGTATCCACATTTCTTTTAGGCAGGCTATACAATTAAATGCTAGGGATTTTTCTTTCTTTCTTCTTTTTAAAAAGCAGGATAATCATTTGCACCCAGACTCCTTTCTATGCCAGTGGCTGCTGTTTGCTTACTAGATAGAAAGTATACCCCTAAAAAAATAATCTGTTTTGCAGATAATGATCCGTTTAAATGTTTAAATGAAAGATACAAATGTCCAAACTTGTTGGGGGCCTTTCTCTTATGCTAGGCTTGGGTAAAGGATAAGTATAGTCTAAGCACAAAGAGAGACTTAATCCTGAATTATCTAAAAGGTTAAATCATGGCAATTGGATTTGGTCCAATTGCCATGATTTAACCTTTTCGACACAGGTAGTCCTCAACTTACAACAGTTCATTTAAGTAGCCACTCAAAATTGCAATGGCACTGAAAAAAGTGATTTATGACCATTTTTCAGACTTACGACTATTGCAGCATCCCCATGGTTGCATGATTTACCTTTGGATGCTTGGCAACTGCCTCATATTTATGACAGTTGCAGTTTCTGAGGGTCATGTGAACCCCTTTTGTAACCTTTTGACAAGCAAAGTCAATGGGGAAGCCAGATTCACTTAACAACCATGTTACTAATTGAACAACTGCAGTGATTCACTTAACAAATACGGCAAAGAAAGTCGTAAAATGGGGCAAAACTCATTTAACAAATGTCTCACTTAGCAACAGAAATTCTGGGCTCAATTATGGTCCTAAGTCAATTATGGGCTCAATTATGGTCCTAAGTATTACCTGTACTTTCATCCTGGATGATTGAGCTTTCATTGACATATTAATCCTGAATTGTCAGCAGTGACTGCAACACAGTTAATCCTCAATTTATAACAACAATTGGAACCAGAATTCCCATCATGAGGCAAAGCAACTGCTAAGTGAGTTGCACCCAATTTTATTGCCATTTTTGCCATGGTTGTTAAGCTAATTGCTACAGTTAAGTGAATCACATGATCATTAAGTAAATCTGACTCTTTTTTTCCCCAGAAATTGACTGGGAAAGTTGCAAATGGTGATCCCATGAACCTGCGGTCCTGCAACCATCGTAAGTAAATTTGGATGCCAAGCACCCAAATTTTCATCACGTGGCCATGAAGATGCGGTGACAGTCAGATGTTCGAGGACAAGTGTAAACCACTTTTTAAAGGGCTGCTATAATTTCAAGCAACCACTAAATAATAGCTGAGGACTAACAGTACTATTTTAAAAAAAAGTTATGGAACTTTGGTTCAGTGGAATCTTTGCTATTCCTGCACATTTCAAGGTTCGCCACTACATAAAACTATGTTAACACCCTGTGAAAATATGTCTCAAGAATGGACAGAAACTCTTCCTTGCAGAAGGTTGATTGGGGAGAGCAAGGGAATCTAACAAAAGGAACATTGTGGCATTGGGTAGAAAAGGTCACCCTTGATGCACATTTGTCATATCATGCACATATAGATGAAGGTAGAGTTTGTGACACAGTGCTGTGACCCTGCTTTTGTCACTATGAAAAAGCAGCAAGAACTTGTACAAATTTCTGCCTCGACAGTTTCAGTATTTACTGATTATCACCATAGCGTGTAAAGAAATATAAAGGGCTATAAAAAGGATTTTTAAGGGCTTTGACAGAATTCAGCAATGTTATAAAACAACAGTCTAGACATTGATAAGGCTTATTTATACATTGCCAATAAAATTTTATTCTGAAAGTGAACAAGTCAAAGGTTGTACGATTAAAGAGGATATATAATATGGATTCCATTAACTATAAGTAACAAGGGGAATTTCAGTGGAAGACTAACAACTTTACTGCATATTTCATAATTAAAGAAAATTCTAAAATGACTTTTCTCTCGCAATCAGCCAGATTTGCAAACATAATATATGCTTTAAGGTGAGGATGATCTCAATTCTATCTATCTCTCTATGTCTGTCTGTCTGTCTGTCTGTCTGTCTGTCTGTCTGTCTGTCTATCTATCTATCTATCTATCTATCTATCTATCTATCTATCTATCTATCTATCTATCTATCTATCTATCCATCCATCCATCCATCCATCCATTTTGCTTTGCTTCCAAGAATTCAAGGTATTTACAGAGGAATCTCAATTTTTCTCCACTTAACTGAAATGAAATCAAATATATTTTTGAAATCTACAAAAATTGTGTAAAAGGAAAAGTTTGATTCCTTAGAAAACTTTTCAGGTAACTATTGCAGAAAAACTCTATCATCCATTCTGGTCTCAAAGGTCCAGGCTCTGAACCTAACCTGCAAGCGTTATATTATATTTTCACTTTCCATCAGATAATTTTCAGTAGAAATGCCTAGCATTATTTTGGCCTATGAAGCTTAAATGTATTGTTCTATAATCACTGCAACTATATTGGTATCCTCGATACCATTTTGCATCTTTCAGTATGCTAACGCCCAACCTTGTTTTTGTATGAATTTATTCATTTTTTTTATCCTACCTTTTTGCATATTTGGTCAACTCAAGATGACAGACATAGCCAATATTCCTGCTTCCTATTTTATCCACAACCTGTGAGATGGGTTGGACTCAGAGGTGATATTTAGCAGGTTCTGACCAGTTCTGGAGAACTGGCAGCGGAAATTTTGAGTCGTTCAGAGAACCGGCAAATACCACCTCTGACTGACCCCACTCCCATCTATCCTCTGCCTCCCATCGAATCCCAGCTGATTGGCTGGGTCTTCTTTTGTTGCCCTGCACAGGAGAACGGAGCTAGAAAACAGGTTAGTGGGGTGGGGAGGGAATGGGATTTTGCAGAATGGAGATTTCACAGTATCCTTCCTCTGCCACGCCCACCAAGCCACACCCACAGAATCGGTAGTAAAAAAAAATTGAATCCCACCACTGGTTTGACTGAGAGAGAGTGACCGGTCCAAAATTACCCGGTGGCTTTCATGTCCAAGGCAAACCTAGAACAGACTCCTGATTTCCAGGCCAGCACCTGAACCACTGTACCAAACTGGTTCTCTAAGATAGATGCCACTAACAATCTTAATATAGCTCCGTCTGCTGGGGGGTGGGGGGAATGAAGAATTTATACTTGTTCGTTGTGTGCAAGTGTGTGTGTCCTTGAGTCAATGTTGATTCCTGTTAACTGCCTGGACAAGTCCTTGCAGTTTTCTTTCCAACACTTTCAGAAGTGTCTATAAACAGGTTAAATCATGGCAACTGGACTGAAGTTTGTTATTCTGAGACATTTCCTGATTCATCCAAGTAACTTCATCAGTCAAAATAAAAATTAGTTAGGCAGACTCAGAGAATCATTGGAATGTACTAAATCTTGACATCCCAACTTCAGGGTTTCTCCCCCAAATGTGTTGCGATATGTCTTTCAGAAATGGTTTACCTTGGCCTTTTCTTCCCAGGGCTAACAGAAAATGAAAAGGTCATTCAAGTGGTTTTGGGACTAAGTGAGAATAGAACTCTCTGTCCATTTTCACTGTACAATCTAGCTCTCAGTTGCCCATATACTGAGCTGAATATAGTCTCTATTGAACTAAGTGTGATCCTAAAATGGCCAGGTGTTACAAAACTTGAATGTCAACCATTTATTTTAGTTCTGAAGCTTGGAAAACCCCTTAGTGAGGATACAATATTTCCAAAAGTATTTAAGAAGAATGATTCCTGGTGGATTCTTATTCTGACTGGAGTTTTCTCAAAAATAGATCAAAGATGTTGTATCTTCCCATTGGAAATCATATACCGGTATTATATACCAGTTTTCCAAAAGGGCATTTGGTAGGAACCTACCAATTATCTTCCAATTACATTGCTAAATATTCCTTCTAAGGTTTATGCATGACATATTTTGAATAATTTAGAAAATTAGGAGGAAGAAACAAAGCTTTTCCATCTGGAACAGGCAGGATTTTGAAAAGGACAAAATGCAGTAGATCAGGGCACATTCTGAATGCTCTTATTCAGAAATATACCAATGGAGAGACAAAAAAAATATGTCACATTCATTGAACTCACCTCTGCTTTTGATTCATTTGACAGGTCCCAATTATGGGGGAAACTTTCAAGGACAGACATAGATATGTGTCTTCTCAAATTAAGAATTAAATTACCCACTGATATTACAGCCAGAGTAAGAATGCACTCACAAGGGTCTCTGTCAGATCCTATTTCATTGGAAACAGGAGTCAGACTGGGCTGTTTACTTTTTCCTTTTTTATTTAGCTTTCATAATAATGATACCACAATGTCATGAAGTCACAAAGCTTCTTCTCCCTTTTATTCAGTAGATTTTTAAAAAAATGTAATGTAAGTTGGGACATGTCTCTTATTTCCCATTGCAAGGTTGGCCTTAGAAGACTATTGACCAAATTACTGCTTACTGTTAATGAGAAAAACAAGATAAATTATATAACCAAGGTAGCAGTCTTTGGTAGAAACAATAATAAACATGGATAGACCATTAGTGCCAACAGATACAGCAAAGTCCCTTTTTACCCTGTGTGATGGCACAGTGGTTAGAATGCAGTATTGCAGGCTAGCTCACTGCTTACTGCCAGGAAGTCAATCATGACCAGCTCAAGGTTGACTCAGCCTCAGCCTTCCATCATTAAAATGAGGGCCCAGATTGCTGGGACAATATGCTGACTCTGTAAACCACTTAGAGAGGGTTGTAAAGCACTATGAAGCAGTATATAATTCAAAGTGCTATTGATATCACTAGTGCTATTAAACTATCTAAGTGCCATCTTTTCCCATGATGGAAAATATATTTAACCATCATTTAAAGAGCCCAATACACTCTTTGTCCTAGGATGAATTTTTTTCTATTCCAAAGAAGGGTGGCTGATTCATGTAGAATATCCCAGGAAAAGGATCTATGATAGCCTGGGCAAGAAATTTTGGTTATAGTATTCAATTAGAGGAATGAGAAAAATTGTAAACTACAAATTATAAATTAACAATGTCTGCTGCTTATAAGGAAAACCTTTATAAAATGTTTTATCGTTGGCATCTAGCACTGGCAAGACTGGTAAAAATATATCCAAACATGAGTACAGAATAGTGGAAATGTAAGCATAAACAGGGTACCTTCTTTCATATGTGGTGATCATGCCCCAAAGCAAGAAAATGTTGGACAAAAATAAGAAATTGGTTGCAGAAATTATTGGTCTCCAAATTGAGTTTAAATCTGAAATGTTTGTATTCAGAATAATTAGAGGAGAATTTAATAAAGGAAATAAATACATCATAGTACATATACTGACTGTGGCAAGAATTGTTTACGCACAGTGTTGGAAACTAGATAGTACCCCTTCTGAAAGTATGATAATAAAGAAAGTGTTGGATTGTGCAGAGATAGTCAAATTCACATTGGAACTGCAAGATAGAGAAGATATGAAATATTATACGGTATGGGATAAGTGGTATAACTGGTTAGACAGTAGAAATAAAAATTAATGTATTTGTGTATGTTGATCTAAATGGGAATGTCAATGTCACAGTGTTTCAAAGATTGTATATGAGTTTTTAAATGTGGAAAAGACAATAATTTTTTTTTTTAAAAAAAATCTCCCAGGGAAAGGTGATAACCCAGATGCCCAAAGTCAAAAGTAACAGATTAACAGAGTTGGAAGGGACCTTGTAAGGTCATCTAGTCCAACCCTCTGCCCAAGCAGGAGACCCTGCACCATTTCTTACAAATGGTAGTCCAATCCCCCTTGAAAGCCTCCAGTGATGAAGCTCCCACAACCTCCAAAGACGAGCTGTTCCATTGGTTGATTGTTCTCCCTGTCAGAAAATTTCTCCTTATTTCTAGGTAATATGAGGCTTAGATATGTGATGAGAAGGCTAGTACTTAACAGAAGTAGACCTCACAAGGAAGAGTTTGGTACTTCCCAAGGACACCTTTTTGAGGATGGAAGTAGTGTTACCTTCCATCATTTTGTATCTTGCATCATTGGGCCACTATGAGAAACTAGAGAGCCTTCCAGAATTCTGCCTTGCTTCTTTTTTTTTTTCATTACACAATTGAGAATCATTGGCTGAACTTTTGCCTCTTATCCTATCCCCTTTGTGGGGAGTCAGCTTTTGGAAGAAACAAATATTAGAGATGAACTTTCTAAAAGGGATACTAAAAATGATACTACTGCACTACAAACTTCCAAACCTTCATCTTTGGTTTATAGAATTTCCCAGTGTCGAATTAACAATATCAAATCTCCCACTAAACAAAGTTACTACATGCCTTTGCCTGCAGATCATGCCTTTGGCTAAACTTTAAGAGAGATTTTGTAAGTGTCTTGTTGAACAATACCTCTGACCTTGTTGTTCTTGTTCAAGTGGAAGACATCATTATGTTTTCCCCTGACCCATCTCTCAGGTGATTATCAGGGATAAATTACTGATGGTAGGTGAATTCAAGGACCTGTGTCTCAAATAATTGAATTAACTTCATACATAATTGTTTCTCCTGTTAATAGTCAAGTTACATGTTGCCATTAAAAGTTAAAAAGAAATACTGGATTTTTTTTTCATGGTCCAGTTTTATTTTGCTTAGCACTCTTTGCACCTAAAACATTATGTTATGCTGTACATTACGACTTGTGCTTATAACAACAAATTTATTTACTTACCTACAGCTACACTCTCCATCAAACTGGAACAATTGGGTGATTACTAAAACTCCTGGGTCTTAGGACAATTCACTGCAGCCCACTCGGCACAGCCAACTCACCAGGGCCTACTTGCTGTAGCCAAGTAGTTTGTTTTCGGTTCCCAGGGCTGTAGCTCTTTTGAATTCTGCTGTATAGTGCAGTGTTGATGGGGTGTCGGGGTTTTTAGGTTCAATGTGTGGAGGGTGAAGGATGTGTGTTTGTGTTTATTTTCATGGTCATGATGTGCACTGAAGATGGTGTTCGATTTTGTTGTACGAGGTGCAATGACAATAAAGTAAACTAAACTAAAGTTGCCATGGGACAATGCACTGTGGCCAATTCACTATGGGACAACTCACCACAGGACAATTCAATGTGGGATTATTATTATTATTATTATTATTATTATTATTATTATTATTATTATTATTATTATTATTTGTTGTAGTACACAAAAATGACAGTGTATACAGCAAACAAGATAACTATGCAGGGTTTCGTATCACAAATCACTAGTCAAACACTTCCCCAGTGTTTAGGACTGCGTGATGTATCGGCAGATTATGCGAGCAGATACCAGTAAGGTGGCCTTCTGTAGCTGACCAATGGTGATTTTGTCAGTGCCAATTGTTTTTAAACGCTTGCCTAGGTCTACCCAGTGTGCTGAGTACCACTAGAACCATCTCCACTGGTTTATGCCAGAGTCTCTGCAGTTCGATTCTCAAGTCCTGATATCTGGTGATTTTTTTCAAGTTGTTTCTCGTCAATTCTGCTGTCACCAGGTATGGCAATGTCGACGATCCACACTTTTTTCTTCTCCACAATCATGATATCCAGGGTGTTGTGTTCCAAAACTGTATCAGTCTGTATTCAGAAGTTGTTTATTATTATTATTATTATTATTATTATTATTATTATTATTATTATTATTATTATTATTATTATTATTATTATTATTGTTATTATTGTTATTATTGTTATTATTGTTATTATTGTTATTATTGTTATTATTGTTATTATTGTTATTATTGTTATTATTGTTATTATTGTTATTACTACTACTCAAAGGATTATAAAAGCTGGTAGACATAGGAATGATTTCCTTTGATACAAGTGATAAAATAATTTTGATGAAAAGGTGGCCAACAAAAATAAAAGGAACTAAGTGAATTCTCCAGCGAGTTGTCCCATGGTGTGTTGGCTGTGAGTTGGTTGTAATGAGTTGGCCATAGTGGGTTGGCCATGGTGAGTTGTTTCATTCTGACCACTCCCTCCCATTAGTTAGGAGGGAGCAACTTTTTGCATCCCAACCAATGCCAGCACCTCAATATCATCCATCAAGGTCCTCCCTGATTGAAGTTCATAAGTCCTATTCATTTCTTCAATTATTACCTATGGGCTTTTTTCAGAGCATACTTTATTGCCTACCCTTTTGCAATTAGTGATGGCAGCTATAAAAAAAGCCCTGTAGTTCTTAGACAATGCCTTTGTAATTCTAGTGAACCTACAATGTGTTTTTTCTTAATGTGTAAATTCTATGCAGAAGTGCCCTCTCAATTAATTCATCCTCTAACAGAAAGACTGCCGGTGTTCCAATCAATGTTACTGAGATTTTTTTTTCTTCTTCTTACATGATAGGTGTTCTAAAATCTCTTTTAAATTAGAGTTTTATACCTTGGCTATAAAATTATATCACTTCCATTTTTTTTTATAAAAAAAAATAGAAATACACTATTAAACTGTTGTGATATTATTATATTTTTGGATTGTACTTAGGTACTTAAGTTGTACTGGTCTTGGACCATAATAACAAGGGGATAATATTTCTTTCCTCAACCAATTCCTCAGGGAAAAAATGATGGAAGTCTCTGGAGCAGATGACAGGTGTAAGCAGCACACATTCTCAGCCCCTTTGAGACCAGTTGTTGTGTATGACAGGCAAGAGGGCTGCTTATGATATGGCAGGCCTTGTAAAAGTTACAAGATGCAAGCTCACCTCACCATCCACTGGCCCACTTCTGCTCCTGCTGTCACTCACTAGTTATCTCTACTCCCCAGGATGCTGTTATGTTGGAAATTTAGATTCAATTCTAAACCCAACTCCACCCCTGCCTGGACAAAGATTACAGCTGCAATTCTGCCAGTATCTTTAGCTGAGTGGCAGCAACTCCAGCCCAATGCCAGTTGCCACAGGACAACTGCCACTGTTCTGCTGCCAATTCACTGCATAGTCCAGACAGCCATGCAGTTCAAATTCTTATAACAAATGCTGGCTAGTGAGCAGATCGTCTTCCTGGCTGCCAAAGAACAGACTCTGTTCTCCACCAAGTCTCATAGTCAACACCAAACTCCACTGCCCTGGTTCATTACCCAAAGGAAATCAGGCAGTTACCAATCTAAGACACGTTAGTCTTGGAATTGTTACAAGGGCAATTACAAAGAAGAACATTATCAAATTTTCTCAGTGCTACATTTTCACATTAGTCTTGCTTGAGGAGAAAAATAGCATTAGGATTTGGCCCAAGTTCTGTGATGACAAGATGTTGAACTTATCATTTCTTGCCTGCCAAAATTAAAAGAAAAAAAACACTTTTATGTTTTTCAAAAAACATAGTTTATTGGGAAGAGCAAGGACTCTGCAATTCTGAAAAGCTAAAATTTGAAGGTTTTACTTCTATCACATCTAATGTGTCCATGCTCTTTGCTCTGGGACAGGACTAGCATGTTTCTGGGAGATCTATTGGCAAATATAGAATAAGGACATTTCAGAAAAGAGATTTCAAATTTGGTGTGTGTGTGTGTGTGTAAGTAAACAGGTGTGTTCAGTTACATTTACTTCCATTTCTTATTCCTCTCAACCTTGATCTTTTTCTGTTCCATTTCCACATCTTGCAACTTGATTTAAAAAGGCATATATAGAAAATGTGTATGTATTAATTCCTCTATTTAAAGCAGAGGATTCAGGCATTCATTTTTTAAAACGTACAGCTTTGCAAATGGAATGCATTTATATATAGTTGCCTTTAGTACAAAGTTTCTGGGTTTAAAAAGAAAAGGAAAAATTGCATTACCAAATTTGGTGATGCTGATGAGCCAAGAATCATTTGCATTTGCATTGCTTTGGGAAATATGAATTAGGTATGTTTGCATTTAATGCAGTCCAAACTAATTTATCTCCCACTTCTATTTTAGAGTTTAAAAAAAAAAACTAGACAGAAATTCCATAGTGTTCTTAAACAATGAAAATTGGTTTTGCTGAAGAAAAAAAAAGTCTAAATGTATTCTCAACAGTAGGATGGCTTTTATGCTAACTATAACTTAGAGTGAATGGAAATGCTTGCTGAGAGAGAAGCATAAAACTGACTTTGATGCACTAGAGAATGGAAAACTGTGTTTATATGCCTGCAATATGAACGGGCAATTCCATATGGCTTTGACCACAGATTACTTCTCAGCAGGGGAGACATGAAGGGGGTAACTGAGCTGTCCCTGAACAAATTATATTCTTTGAGAGTACAACACAACTCTCACCTTTCATGCTTTTAAGCACTCCACCTCCCCACTGAAACCTATGGTGATCTCCATCAAAATTATTTCTCAGCTGCTCTGGCATCCATCAATAACATTGGAGTAAACTATCTCTGTGTTATTGTGTTATTCTGGAAAATCATTGAGATGAGTGGGAGTCTAGTGAGATGTGGAAAGTGGGGGAGGGGTAGAAGATGAATATATCAATAAGGATGACAAGTGGGACCTGCTCTGCAACAAAATTGTTGTTTTATTGATTATATTCCACCTCTATGCTATGGAGTGAATAAGACAGATTTTAATAAATATAGTAGAAATGGTGCAATGATGTTGCTTGCTTTCAAGACTGTAGCAGCAGCTGTTCTCTAACTAGTTCTCTATTCCCCCCCCTCCAAATAAATGGCATACTGATCCCTGGATATGCTTAAGCCATGGTCAACAAGCATCTTCATTTAGTATAGATTGGAGCAGGGGTGGGATTCAAATTTCTTAACAACTGGTTCTGTGGGCGTGGTCTAATTTGTAGGTGTGGCTTGGTGGTCATGTGACTCGGTGGACATGGGTTGTATGTAAATATTATAAATATTTATATAAATACTGAATTTTATAAAAAAAGAGCAACTTTTACCCAAAAGCAGGCAAAGCAGGCAGGCAGATTGAGTTGCTCACAGAATCACAGATTCACTTAAAGATCTGTGTATCTGCCATAGGCTACCTGGGTCTGTACTGCTTCAGTCCTAAGGAAGGTTCGGTTCTGCTTAAAAGCAGAGCCGAAGATCTAAAGATTATCTAGAAAGCAAGAAATCCAACGATTTCCTGTTTTCTAACTAATCTAAATCTCCTGGCACAGCAGAACAGCTGATGATCAGGGAAAAAAAGGAAAAATAGCAACTTAGCAGGCAAGTTTGCCAGACAAGGAGTGGGTGGGTGGGGAAGGTTCCTGTGGGCCATGTGGGCGGCGCAGCCTTGTGTTCCCATGCAGCCTGGATTAATTCCTTTTGAGAGGTGCTCTGGGGGTGACATTTTCTGTGGACCACCAAAATTTTCTCACCAGTGGGCATGGTCCTTCTTAACAAGCTGCAAACTGTTGCTGCTGCTGCAAGCCACAAATCCAGGCTAGAAGCAGTTTTTGGAGCTTAACAGCCATGCATTTTCAAGTCGCTTCTTTAAACTGCTCCAAGCTTGGGTTTCTCGTGGATGCTGGAAGTTTCTTTCTTTCTTTCTCTCCCCTTTCCTTTCTTCCTTCCTTCCTTTCTTCCTATTTCTTTTTCTTTCTTTCTTTTTCAATTTCTATATTTCTTTCTTTCCCTTCCTCTTTCTTTCTTGCTCTTTCTTTCTCTCTTGCTCTTCCTTCTTTGCTCTTCCTTGCTCTTCCTTCCTTCCTTCCTTCCTTCCTTCCTTCCTTCCTTCCTTCCTTCCTTCCTTCCTTGTCTCTCTCTCACGCACACTCAAAAACACACCAAACTCTTTCTCATGACACACACACACCTGGTCTGGGACAAACTGATCTGGTGAGCTCCAGAGCAGCGGGCAGAGGAAGAACGAAAAAGGAACAGCCCTGGCCTCCCTTTCAGCAGGGGCCAGGAGAGCAGCCCCGGGAGTTCCTGGCCTCCCTTTCAGGCTACCTCCATTGCCCCTCTCAGGCTCAGGCTCAGCCCTCATGTCAAGAAGCAGGTGGCCAGGCGGAAGGAGGCCCAGCATGGATGCAAGGTGGGGAAGCCCATGGAGGGCAGGGTGAGGCCTGGGGAGCTATGGGGAGGCCCGCGGAGGGCAGGGTGAGGCCTGGGGACAGTGGGAGAGGGGCTACTGCAACTCGCAGGCTTACCTGTGACCAGACAGGAGCTGTTTCCCAAAGGGAGGGGGACTTGCAAGCTTTTCACTCTGCCACAGCAAAAGGCAGGCAGCAATGGCTGGCCTGGCAGGTGGACAAAATCAAGCTGCAGGCATGTCACGCATGCACATGATGTTGCGCATGCACGATAGGGACTGACTGGGCAGGGGGCAGAGAAGCGGGCGGAGAGGGGTGGGGCAAGCCAGAGGCCCAATTTACCGGTTCTCTGAACTACCAGGAATTGTAAAAAACAGTTCTATAGAACCGGGCCAGACCAGTTGGTTCATTCACACAACACTTTCACAAGCCAGGTTTTGAGGTTGTAGCTCAGCCCAGTGAGCAACAGACTAAACCAGGGGTGTCAAACTCAAGGCCCAGAGGCCAGATCCGGCCTGTGGAGTGTTTAAATCTGGACCACAGGGCCACCCTGGAAACAGCAAAGGACTGGCCCGTGCTGCCTCTGCCACTGAAAATGGAGTTCAGGAAGGCCACATGTAATCCTCCTAGCTGGCAGAGTACTCGGGCCACCGCAGGCATCCCCGAGTGACATTGAGCTGACCACACCCCCTGGTCTCACACACACACCAAGGTCTACAACCCTGATGCCAGTCCGCAATGAAATCGAGTTTGACATCCCTGGACTAAACAGACTAAAGAAGAGATTGGATCAAGCACCAGGTGCTTAGAATGAAAGTCAACATTGTAGTGGAATTGACACTGTTCCTCTGGAATCCCCATAAGAAGTTTCTCTGTAGCTTCTTGCTGGAAAAGTGAAATGAAAATAAAGCATAGTAATAATTTGTAGAGCATGCCAGTCCTTAACACATAACACCAGCAGCAATTTACGGATGGTACAAATTAAATGGAGAAGATGCTATTAAGTATAAACCTCATTTTAATTTCATATATGATATTTTGGATTCACTAATCTCACCGTCAGTACTGAGTTAACCTTTTCTCATGCTCCTCTTTTCACATTTACAAACAAACTCTTTGGCTTTGAATTGCTGCTTATTTGAACCACTCAGCTGTTCAGACATGAATTGAAGATAATTATTAAAGCATCACTACAAGATTTTGCATCTGTAGCATTGCAATAAATAAATAAATGAATAAATAAATAAATAAATAAATAACAATGATGAGACAAATTGCACTTTTTCTTTCTTTCTTTGGAAAACCAATTAACTTGTGATCTCCCTCCCCCTATAATAAAATCAAACAAGATGAATGCTACTACTCCAGTAACTGTCATGTTAAACATAAATTGTTTGATACCGTTTATCTGCACAGGGAGTAAACTAATTCCCAAAAGAAAGAAAAAGTAGCTGGAAAAAAAGCTAAGTGAAAACAAAATTGTCACAATTAAGCATCTTTAATTCCTACATTAATCTAGCCATGTGGAAACTAGTTTCTAAAAGCTTTTCTTGAATTATTTGAATAATATTTAAATTAATCTCAGATTGAATTAGCCTTGGTGTTTAAAATAATGTTTGTTCCCTAAAAAAATATTGCACTAGGGTCTTTTACTGGGAGTAAACCAATTCCCAAAAGAATTTTGAGAAAGAGGAGAGAAAAATTGTCAGATGCCAAGAATCAAGAACAACACATGGGGTTACTTCTGGGTAATTTTCTTTATTGTTCTTAACCTATAGACAGAAACTTGCCAGACTAAAGTAATTATTTGCATAACTATAGATATACTCTGGGAAATATTATAGAGGAACTAAAGTATGGTCTTCCTGCAGACCAAAGTTTTCAAACTCTGCATTCTCTTTGCCTTCCTGAATTCATCCCCTCCTCCTGGAAATCCAGACTACATTCCACCACAAAATTAGCTTATCTTGTGGCAGTCAGGAGGTCTGTGTATTCCTATAACATTCACAGAGGTGTAAAAATTCTTGCTTCTTCTTATGGTGATCCATTCAAGCAGACTATGTTGTTCACAATGAACCAACTGCCACTTTGGTCAGCAGAATCAGAACACTCCTATTTATAATAAATCTAATGGGGGCTGCTGTCTCCTTTTTAAAAAAACTGTAGTCATTTCATGGAAAGATAATGACCATTAATGATGGGACAATGCAGATACAGATTAGATACAGATTATCAGAGGTAGAAGGGACCTTGTAGATCATCTAGTCCAGCCCCCCACCCAAGCAGGAGACCCTACACCATTTCTGACAAATGGCAGTCCAATCTCTTCTTGAAAGTCTCCAGTGATGAAGCTCCCACAACTTCCGAAGGCAGGCTGTTCCACTGGTTGATTGTTTTCACTGTCAGAAAATTTCTCCTTATTTTCAAGTTGAATCTCTCCTTGTTCAGTTTCCATCCATTATTCCTTGTCTGGCCTTCAGGTGCTTAGGAAAATAGCTTGACCCGCTCCTCTCTGTGGCAGCCCCTCAAATATTGGAAGATTGCCTCTCCTGGTCCTTCTCTTCACTAGACAAGATTGCCTCTCCTGGTCCTTCTCTTCACTAGACTAGCCATACCCAGTTCCTGTAACTATTATGCTCAAAATATGCTCCAGTTCCTTATTCATTTTACACACAATTAAAATAAGTATTTAGAAGGAACAACAAATTAAATGAATTAAAAAGGAAAAAGTCTGGCAAAAAGCCTAATAGGTTTGATTCTTTCTCATGAGATTTATTACAATGAATTAGCTCAGTTGAATAAATTGATGCTCTTCAAAGAATGACGTTCCTGGTCATCTCAATGAGCTTTGCTTTAAAGACCTTGGTTAAGGATTGAGATTCTTTTTTTAAAAGTGAAAGATATTGTTGCCAATTAATAATATAAGATAAGGAAGGTCTGTTCTCAACAAGAGCAAAAATATATTGGGTCAGGACCCTAAAATAAAAAGATTTACTAAGATGAAGATCAGAATGAGACCTCTCTGGGCAAGTGAAAGCTATCTTGTTGAGTATAAGTGATTGAAAATTTCTTAAAACTCAAGCAGCATTGAATTTCCAAGCATTGTGGATGAATAGACTCTGTTGGATATAACACTATACCCTGAGCAAAACAAGTTATCAGTGCTTAAATCAATGACTCCAAATGAAAAGTCACAGACCGATGGGCTACCTTTAGACTGAAAACTCCACAGGGTGTGTAATAGATTTGTGGAAGTAGGTAGGTCATTCTGCTGAAAAAAAATCAAATTCTTTCATTACTATTTTTTACCCTGATATTTTTCCTACATATCTTAAAGTTTGTGCATATCAACAAAGCATCTATTTCACTGGTCAGAAATGTGGGTGTTATAAATGTTATTGTTAATCACCTATTAATAGGTTGACTCAGAAAGATGAGTCAGAGTTCTAAATGAGAAAGCCATAATAACAAGTCTCTTACTCTCTTTTTCATGTCAACAAAGGAGAAATAAGTTCAAACATCAGAATCTTCATTGTCATTTAAATATCCCTCTTTCACAAATATATTAACTGATTATAGAGATGCAAATTAAATGCCTAGGAAAGTAAAGTAGTTACTATTATATATCACATTTTAACAAAATACAAGACTGATTATATGTTTCCCCTTTCTTTATTCATCTTTAGAAGACATCCAGAAAGCCAGGCTCATAACTAGATTGAAACTGGCCAGAGAATTGGGGAGAGTGGCTGCTTTTTGGTGCCAGCCTAGGGCATACTATTCAACCAGAAAAATATTATGATCTCAAGCAAAGTTGGAGGTGCCTTCAGTCACCCTAGCTACAGTATTGAACTCTAATGCTTGTTGGAGGTCCCCAGTTACTAATGAACCTTGTCTATTTGGAATATGGATATCAGTCTTTCCCCAATTCTCTGAAGAAAATACACACACCAACAAATTGTCACAAGATGATACAAACTCAATAATTGTTGTAATGAATGAATATCCTAGGGATATAGGAACAGAGTGAAGTTTTTCTTTTGAGTTGAAACTCTGCAAGGACCTCTGAATAGTCAGTGGATGAAATAATGTGTGCTTCTAGGTTGACATATTAAACTTGTTTCTGTTAAGTTCTGTTAACATTATACTAAAGGTGGTACCACACAGCTGAATGTAGTCGATCATGAAAGTGTCGGCAGTTTAGAAGATACTATTTTCTTCTACCTACCCTGGAATTTCCATAACTTTCTTTTGATTCAATTCACTTTTTCCTATCAGCTAAATTGGACCAGGATTGGAGAAGATCTACCCAGTTTTAAGTTTCAGTTTGTCCATCAAAATATATCAATAAAGCTTTCATTCTGCTTTTTCTCTCTCTCTCTCTTTTCATTCATTCATGTGGTTTCTTGATACAACTTTGGATCCCAACCTCATTCTACCACCAATGGTAGTAGAATGAGAATTGGAATGAGAATTTTGAGGAAGTTGAATGGATTTATTTATTTATTTGTTTAGTGTATGGCACATGTTAGCCAGGGATCAGCAAGGTGGCTGCCTGCCTCTATGAAAGGATTTTTTTGGATGGTGTTATCTTTACCCACAGGATGCCTGAATGCCAGGGGAGGCTCCTTTCTTGTCCCTGTGTGGTTTATTCACTCACGGAATCGAACCACCGAGCTGCCAACCTTAGCGGTGCACAAGCCCAGTGTCCTACCATGTGACCAACTGAATTACCATTTCACACAAAGAAAAATTTATGAAAGGTGGCTGCTAAGATAACAGTGATTGCTACTGGTATTAGTTGTATTGACTTTGTGGAGCCTTTAGTAAAGATCATCATTTTCAGATGCAACTAATAGACTTCTTGGAAAATTGCCTTGTAGTGAGATGGGTGGCAAACAAATTTAATAAACAAACAAACAAGACACTCATGTAGTTGCTGAGCATTATATTATATACTGTACAGATTATTTTGGAGAGAAGTAAAGAAACCCTTTTCTATGATGAAATGTTGGAGGAGGAGGAAGATGTGATGAAGTAAGAAGGCCACATGGTATTTCTGATTTGAAAGCAAAAATGGTTTTAGGAAATCTAGTTTTCAAGACTGTGCAGCTGCATTGTAATTCCAGGAAAACATGCATTTGGCTTAAGAGACATAGACAGATGCTATGTGAGCACTGCCTTTTCATTTTATTTTATTTTTACCTTCAAATCCAAAGTACTGCATACTCCTAGCAAATAAACTAATTTATTCCATCTTAGGCAGAGAGGTTTAAAATCTTATCTCTAAAATGCCGGGTTTGAGCTTCTGAAAATTCAGCCATACTGTGATGCTGAATTAAAGCTCCCCCCCGACCTTCTTCTTCTTCTTTTTAGGTTCCTCATCTTTAACCACTATATGACCGGCAGATAAAACATGATCCCCTCAGGGGCTGTAGATTTTGACTCTGGATGGTATGAATGGATGAAAATCAGATCTAACCTTGCTTGTAATAAAATCACTCTGATACACACATTTCTCCCAAATGCAGCAGAAGTTGAGACATAAAAATAAAATTTACACATTTCTCAAAGGGTTTTTGGTTTGATTTAGGATTCAGAATATGGCCCTGAATGCTTTCCATTTCTTCACTGAATATAAGCAAAGCACATGAACTGCCTCGGAACCTGAGTTTTCTATCAGTGGAATAGTAATGGCGTAGTCATAACTCTAGAGCGGGAATAGTAATGATATTGATTCATTGCAAACTGAATAGAATCTACTCATTTCTTGCCCCCAAAAGAAAAGGAGACATTTAAAATTTAACTAATTCTTATTTCCTGGTCCTTATCTCCTTATATGCTATACATCACAAATACTGGTGGTCTTTTTTTCTGAATTACTTTTGGAGTGGTGATGGTGTTTGTTTGGATTTGATAAGAAAAAAAATTAAAAATAATAGAAGATAAGAGAAAATGATAATTCCAATAAAGGAAGCAGAATTCCAATAAGATAGAAAGGTTTTAAGTACTCAAACATAAGTGATTTGCAGATTTACTTAGTGTCGGATCTGTGTATCTGTCATTTCTTCAATGGAA
Organism: Notechis scutatus; assembly: GCF_049901735.1. NCBI lineage: Eukaryota > Metazoa > Chordata > Lepidosauria > Squamata > Elapidae > Notechis > Notechis scutatus. The sequence continues at coordinate 9,699,256 of NC_142015.1, forward strand.
GAAGAAAAGTGGGGGGGAGACTGATTAACATGTTGGCTCTTTGTTTTACTAAATACACATCAGGATAAGGGGAGGGGTTTTAAACTCCCTTATCTATCTCTGCATGCCTGAGAGACTTTAGACGCTGCTTTTGACCCCCTACATTAATTGTCTCATCTCAATAAAGGATTCCTTTTGATACGTTTTCAGAAGTTCATTCTAGTTGATTGAATGGGAAAAGTTCTGTAGCCTGACACTTAGTCCATGTACTGAACATTGTTGTCTTTGAGGTAAATGATGTAAAGTTACACCAAAGACTACAATGAATGAGAACAGCTTTCATTTCCAAAGGCATTACTGAGTTTTCCACCAAAAAAGAAACCAAAACTATCAGGGTTTTCCGAATTAGAAGTGTACCTCCCGTGGTGAGGTGCAGACAGTGTCCAGGAGAGGTACAAAGAACCTTTTAATTACCTTGATGCAAGAAGTCCACTTTCCCCAAAGTTTCATTGTATAGTTTTCCTTATTCATTTGGGTTCATTTTGGCATTTAGGTTTTTAGGGAAAGTGTATAAATGGAAGTAAAACTAAAGGGAGGTCCATTGGCAGAAAAGGTTAGGAGCCCCTGATTTATAAAGTGAATAGGGAAACCCACCCAGAGCCTAACGGGTCATCATAACATGAATATAGGAATCCAAAAACTAAATAATACAATAATTAAAACTGAATGTGAGCTAGTTTTTTTTTTAAACTAGAAATAGGAAAAAGAAATAGTGACATATCAGCCAGCTGCCCTAAAAACAGCTTGCTAAGAGCCATGGTGGCACAGTGGTTAGAATGCAGTATTGCAGTTTAACTCTGCCCACAGCCAGCAGTTCAATTCTCACCGGCTCAAGGTTGACTCAACCATCCCTCCTTTCGAGCTCGGTAAAATGAGGACTCTGTAAACTGCTTAGAAAGCACTGTAAAGCACTATGAAGTGGTATAGAAGTCTAAGGGCTATTGCTATTTAGCCAGGATGAATTGATCCAAACAGTTTTCCTTCCTAACATGATGTGAATGGTATTCATTTCTTAATAGCTCCATATGTAATGGCAGGAGATTTCCCTTCAACTGATTCTGTACATCAATCAATCAATCAGAATAGAACTAGAAGGGACTTTGAAGGTCTTCTGTCCAACACCCTATTCAAGCAGGATACTTTACATACACCATTTCAGACATGTGGCAGTTCAGTCTTTTCTTTAAAACTTCCAATGATGAAGCACCTACAAATTATGAAGGCAAGTTCTTCCACTAGTTCATTGTTCTCATGGTTAGGAAGTTTCTCCTTAATTGTCTCCTTGATTAGTTTCCATCGATTGTTTCTTGTCTTGCCTTCTGGTGCTTTGGAAAATAAGTTGATTCCCTCTTCTTTGTGGGCAGCCCCTCAAATACTGTCGATAGTCACTCTTGCTGGAGACAGAAGTGTTTCTTCCATACGCTAAAGCAGAGACAGTCCTTAAACACAGCATTGCATGAGAAATATATAGGCTTTCCCATGATTATACATAAGGATTGCATTACAGATTCCTTTTAATATGTTATTACTAAGAGCAAAGAGGCTAATCATTCTCTTTACACATTTTTGCTTTCCAAGCTTTTCATTTCCCCCTCTTAAGCAATGTCCTATGGAATGAATGCTGCAGAACCAATGTGATTTCTTGTTAGGTTTTTTTGTGGATATGGTTATCCGGTTTTCTTTAAAATGATGCAGAGTGATTGGTCATTGTCTTCTTCTGAGTTTTGTTTTGGTTTTGTTAACTTTCCATTGTAACTGACAGTCTGGTATACCTTGGAGTACCAATTAGTCTTGACCCTGCTGATTGGCTTCTGAGTCCTGTCAGCCTTCCCAGGTAGACCAGACAGAAAACACAACTGGATGAGCTAATTCTACTTTATTGTAAACCTACTTTAACAGAATCTTTGCAAGTTTGAATGTACAATTCTTCCGCCCATTCTTCTCTCAGGAATTCTTTTCTAATCTTCTTTTAATCAAAGCATGACAGGCCATCTTTCCAGGTACAAGCTCAGGGACTTCTGATAGCATTTTTCATACTCACCTATGAGAAACTGAAGGACAGATCAGTACTATCAGCAATGCACATGGCATTTGTATCTGGCACACATTATCTCTTCCTACCTGTTTATGTAAGCAGCATTCTTTCTGGCTAAGATGCGCTGATGCTGGAAATCACAAAACCTTGCAATCCATTGTTGTAATTAATGACCTGCTTGGAGACCTGTGGCAGACTTGATAAAATCTCTTGGATTCTTAAGCTTAGCTTTTCAAGAAATGAACTGGAATATAAATAACAATGTGTTTGCTCTACTCCTATCCTTTGTATGCTTATTAAACCTAAAGGCTTTACAGATGATCTTACTCTCAAAATGTTTATGTGGAATCATACAGTGGGAAAGAATGGGAACCAGTCCTGGAGTCTGGAGAAGACTCGGACGAGGGTCCTGTGTCTGGAGTCTGGCAGCAGCGAGGCAGAAGAACAAGGGGAGCCTGTTCCCAGTGCGTGTGTGCACAGAGCTGCTAGAAGGCAAGAGCAGCTAAGACAAAAGGGGCAACTCAGGAGTAAGGTTTGGAGGTGATTGCCCCTCCCCTAAGGTATAAAGGACATGCAAAGGCAAAGAAACCTTTGCAGGAAGCAAAGTCATTTGTTCTGTTTGGATTAATCATTGAAGCTCTGTGTGGACTTTGTACTTTGGTTGGTTTTTTATAATTCATTTGACTCTTTTATTGTTGGCAGCAATTCAAAGGAAAGAAAGGTGGGTGCTTATCTCGAGGGACTGTTTGGGACTCATTACAGGCTGTGAATGAACATAATTCCCAGCATTGAAATAAAACAAGAGTTGTTTTAAATAAGTGTGTGATTAATTACGGTCTCAGGAAGCCTTGGTCAAAACAGTTTACTCCTACCATTGTTTGCATAATTTAATATCAAGCCTTGCCTGAGTTTTGCATAACTTGTTTTGCATGCATGTGCATCTTTTGTCCGCTTAAGAACTGTACTACATTTTGGGTGGCTTATTGAGAATTGATAACTTCACTGTCAATTCTAAAGCTGGTTGTTCTACTTGTCATTAGTTTGATCTTCTTTATATTTAATTTTATTTCTTTATATTTAAATTTTAGTCAGATTTTGTTCACTTTGCACCTTAACTTTTATAACTAGGCTTTGCAGGTTCTTTACATGTTTGGCTATCAGGGTAGTGTCATCAACACAGCACAGGTTATTAATGTTTCTTCCTTGATACTACAAAACATGGAATAATATGGCTTTTAGTCACTGAGAGGGTTTGCATAATGGGGGCCCCATGAAAACATCTATCCCAACGTCTTAAAATTGTTTAGTTGTAGCAATGATTAGGGGGCAAAATTCCAAAGTGAAGTTTCTTCTTGTCTTCTCTTTTTCCTTTTCTTCACTTCTCTCTTTTAAGACTCTTTGCATAATTTTTAATGCTGCAAAACTGTGTCCAATAAAATTATGCAGATGAAGAAAATAAATGACTGAGTTTTGAGACCTAATATTAAAGGTGGATTTGGACCAGTAATTCTCCAATAATCTTTTGACGAGGATAGCATAAAGAGAAGACAAAGATTCATTTGCCTATGAGTAACTTCTCAATTGTCATTTCCCTTTTCAAACACTTGTAATTTTTAATTTGAGGGAAAAACTACACACACACACATACACAGATACACACACACATATAAACACACACACATATATATATACACAGACACACCCACACCCACACCCACACCCACCCACCCCCCACACCCACACCCACACACACATATATACGGACGGACACAATACAGAAGCCTGATGATGGCAGATGAGATTCTGCTGAAACGTTGCTACAACTTTAAAAGCACAACTATAATGACGTGGGAAAATACCCGAACAAAGCTGAAGGCCATACATGTAAGTACCGCAAAACTTAAGAAAATATATATATATATATATATATATAAAATATATATATATATATATATATATATATATATATATATATACAAAGCATGAACAGAAGAGATGATTCCACCAGGCTGTCAATCATTTGGAAGCCTGCACTCACAAACAAAAAATCCCCACACCACAAGCCAGGCAAACACCTGGGCACAAACAGATCCCCCTGATACCTCCAGCTCAAACACACCCCAACCAGGCACCCAGATGAAACCCAGCTTCCTAACTAATGATAGCCGTCCATTTACCCGAAGCCAAGCTGCACTAAAGGCCTCCATTAAAGCAACACAATGCTGCCAGCCAATCAAGATACAAAAAGAGCCAAAAACAGACAGAAGATATTAGAGACACCAATCAAGCAGAACACAGCAAACTCCGAGACCAATAAACACAGACCAAGACTCCCAACCAATCAGGATGAAGAAAACCATTCTGGCACAGCAATAGCTGCCCCAAATTCAAATCTGAAACTACTGTAAAAGTCTGACTCACAGACGGACACAACAGAAGCCTGATGATGGCAGATGTGTTGTGTGTGTGTGTGTGCAACACCTAATGGTACCAAATAAGAAACATATATATATATATATATATATATATATATATATATATATATATATATATATATATATATATATATATATATATAATACATACATAAAGTGTGTGTGTGTGTGTGTGTGTGTGTACAGGGGTGTGTGGGTGTGGGTGTGAGTGTGAGTGGGTGTGTTCCAAGCTTTTCAATTTCCTCTTGTTACTAATATTTCTCAGAGATTTTATGTCTCTGAAAGTCAACAGAAACATGGTTTTCAAATATTCTCCCTTAGCAAACATTTTCTGATTCACTCGGCTGTCATTCAATTGTGTTAAACTGCCAGAGACACATGACAGACAGAGACAAAATTTCCATATGCTATAAAGAGTTCCAGTATACATTCTAGGAGTATGATTGTCAGCGGCTGCCAGAGGTAGAATCACAGATCTTGGATTCTTGTTGTGACTGCATGGGGCAAAATATAAGATCTGTAGTTTGGAGTTTCCTGCTGATACTAAAATGTTTACAACTTCTGAACAGTTTCTGTCCTGGAAGGTTGATATTGAATTATGCAACCAACTCACTGGGAATGGCTATAAAAGGCTTCCTGTTTGTGATTATGAAATCTCTGATTTACAGAGAACGCTGTACCCTTATTCCTGCATAGATCACTGTGTGTTCCATATGCCTTATGACATACTGGCCGGTCCTGTTCAGCCTAGGAACACTGAATATAAGGTGACAGTGTGTCTTAGAATTTACATTGTTCGCTTACTACCAGCACAGGAAATCTTCGTGTTTTTGCAGCCGCACGCTCGCTCACATTTTCGGTTCTGCACTAGGCGAACCAATTGCTACAGTCTGTGCAGCCCACCTCTGCTTACTACTATCATTATAGGATATTCAAAGTGTTTAAAAACTGACACCCAACAAGAACGTTATATAACATTTGAATTACTCCATAGATCGATGATTCCTTAGAACATATGGTAATTGGTAGAAGACAATTTTCTCTTGTTTTCTCTGAATAAGACTCATTAAATATTAGATCAAGGATTACCTTCTTCTCGTTTTGCTTGACAAATCCAAAAAGGAGAAAGCATTTTGAAAAAGGGAGCTGGTAGGGCATTACTACATGCAGAAGAAATGTAAAACTTTAAGAAAGGAGAGATGAGAACGAAATATTCACTGATCCACCTAGCTGCTAATCTCCCAGCTTCATCATCACCAGAGATTTTTCTTTGTCATGAATTTAGTTATTGCCTTAGGCCATGTATATTTCTCAACCTGCTCACTGCAGGAATATCTCCGGGTTGTTTCAAGGATAACAAAAAGTATCTGAAGTGAACTCTGTAAAAAAATTCTCTTTCAACTCTTTTCTTCCTGTAGCCCACAGCAATTTGCACACGATTCTCAGATGGCCTTTTAACAATGTGCTAACCTTTAGGAGTAAAAATTTGACATGCATGCATTAGCTTTTCACTGGGTATTTTAAACTATTTAAATTTTCCATTACTGCCTGTATGCAGGTTCCCCAGATTTAGAAGTCAATTTACATATGAGCTTTTCCTTAACATTATTGCATTATCACATGGTATCCAATAATGGCTGTAGTATCAATACTGGTATCAATATGTTGGCTGTGTTGCTTGAGAACTCCTTCATTGTTGCTTCTGTTTTTCTTCCCTTCTTTTATTATTTCTCTTCCACAGTGTTTGGATCTTTACAGAATCCTTACAATGATTAATGAACAGACCACAGAGATTTTCTCTTTTCATCTCTCTTATTTATTCCCTCCTGCTTTCTAGTAGTCTTGTAGTGGGAATCAGAATATCACCTACCAGTTGTGCAGCTTCAGAAGTCAAATTTTCTCTATGGCCAACAGCTTGGGGACATAGGATTTTACTTCAAGATGGAACCCATATTTAGGAAGACCGCTTGAGCTTTATAGAACACTGTTATTGGATCATGAATCCCTTTGGAAAATCAATGGATGTAGAAAATTTAGGATGATGTAATAAAGTATACTAGTCACTCTACTGTCACATTGTTGTTGTTTCCCTAGCAAAATGAACCAGTCCAACTTTTTTTCTCTCTATTTTTCCTGTATGTCATCTCAGTTGAATCACTTTTGTTTCTGCATTATTTCTTATACCAGTTTGCAGACCTCTTGATGTAATCATTCTCCCAGCAGGGGCCAACTAAGTTATGCACCAACCACCTATTTCTCCCTTTAACAGAAATGAGAAAGGCTGGTTGGCAGCAATAAAATGATAAGGCATAAGATTGTGAGGTCTGAAATAACATTAACTTATTATATTTGAGTAATCAGAAGCACATTTCTATCAACAAGAATGTGTTTGTATCAGGCTTTCCAAGAGAGCAAACTCGAAGAGCTATTGTGCTTCGATAATCAAGGTCTTACAGCAAATAAGTTACTTTGGAGTTACTATAGAAAACTATAGAATTATGTAAAAAGAATGTTTGATTTCTAAATCCTTTAACTGGACATAAATGGCTCCTTGCAAGTCTAAATAGAAAGATCCTTATCATCCCAAATGTTATGAAGATATGGATGATCTATTCATATATTTTTTCTTTTCTACACCACACAGTATTTACCTACTTCATTTTTTCCTTATTCACTCTTCTAAACATCCCAACACAAAATGTGTTTCTTTTTTAAAATCTTCACAAAAACACTTTTTAAAATATCTGATAAAATTGTGTACATTTCCCAATGTCTTTAAACATGCTTATCCCTGTTGTAAAATATATTAATGTTTTTTAATGCAAACATGCCTAATTTAGGGTGTTGTACAAGTAAATTTCAAGATATTATATATGCTTTTAGAAGTTGCTGTGGATTGTTGAGTGACAGAAGATGAATACTTGGGATTCTATTTAATGCTTCCATGGCAGATTCTATTTTGGTGGCCTCATAAACCTATGCAAATCTCTGTTGGATTTTACTTCTTCATTTTCAACTAGTTAAAAAGAAGTAGAAAGCATTTTCTCTTAGGATTTGAGAGGAACAGGTGAAGGCTCACCCTACCCATATTATTGGTTTCTAGACTTGCTGAGGATTGGTATAAACATTTTCAAATTGTAGCATTTACTACACTGAAAAACAAACTTCTATTTGTTTGTGGCTCTCTTTTGCAGTCAATACTGTTCTCCATTTCTTTTCATTTCCAGTGCAGTGATGGTCATTATGATGATGATAGTAATTATTTTAGAGTGGGGACAGCCAACAATATTATATGATAAATGAAAGAGCCTACAGAAAAATATTCTCCCAACTCCATTGTGCACTGAGTTGCATGAGTGATCTTTCTACTGTGTGCAATCAGACAAATGGCAATCATTTCCAATAAGAAAGCTATTTCTTGTTGCCCATATGTATCACTATTTTCTGATGAAAAGAAATGAGTAGGAACACAAAACAAAAATGTATAGAAAAAATACCAAAAATATAAAAAAGGTGGTGTTGTGTATGGTAAGATGCCTAGCTACCAAGAATATTCCTTTGCTTTGCTTTTTGTCTGAAGGATTCCCTCACAGTGGACAATTCAATGAAGTGGTCAGCTCTGCTTAGAAGTTCTAAACTCCATCATTAATCTTTCTCCTCTCCCTTGGGTTGCATTTCTGGAATTCTGCAAAACTAAACTTGGCAATCACTTTTATTTAATGAGGTGGCATTCCTTCTATCATTGGAAGCAATATCTGAAGTCATAAAAATAACACTAGAGCTGCAGCAAAGTGGAAGGAAGAAATGACTAAGAATTGGTGAGCCTATCACTTTTGCAAACTGTGGAGTCCTTGCTTTTCTCTGAGCTTGGTTGATGTGATGGACTCTAATGAAGCAGCAGTTTACTTGGAAGGAGAGAGCACATTCCAAAGAGAAGGGCAGCCTGGAACTGGATCAGCGGAAGATAAAGAGATTTAGGATATCTCAGAGTATAACTGATATGGTTAGAGTGATATAGGTTTAATCTGGCAAGATTCTGTCTATATGATATGAGGAAATAAAGAGGTGAACTTTGACTAGATTGTTCTATGCCTTTCTTGAGCTGACCCAGACAGTTGTTCTAGTTAGGATATAATTTCTCCTTCTTAGTTTTTTTTTCCTGCTTGATTGTTTGCCTGGTTTAAATCTCTACTTATCTGGGTGCTGGTAAAGATGTATTCTGGTCTTTTTTACTTAATGTATCAAACATTATTACATTTCACAGGGAAGTAAATTGTATTGGAGTGGGGGGAATTAAATGCTTGCAAATTATTCCTAAATAATAGTTAAACTAAAAAAAACCTAAAACTTGTTAAAAGCTAAAAAATATATTTTTAATTAATCTCTATTGTAATGTTGATTTTAAATGCCTGTATTTTGTACGTTTTACTGCTTATTATACAACAACCAGAGTCACTTCTTGTGATATGGGTAGCCATATAAATTTGATTAATTAGTTAATAAATGGCACTTCTCTCTAAGATGTAAAATCTAGAAGGAGTAGATGAATTTGTGTACCTTTGTAGATTGCTTAACAAAGATTAAATTGAAATTTTAAAAAATGACAGGTGAAATTTTTGGAAAGATAGTAATCTGTTATTAGGAATATATATTTGTTGAAATGGCTGTTTATAAAAGAATGTTCCTTGCAAGATTCTTATTTGGCAGTAAGAGTTGGATTACTTTTTATATAATCTAAAGTCAAAGATCCTGTTACGTACAAGTACAGGGATGCAATAATTTAAAATAAGAGCTCAGCAGAAATAGCAGAATTGCAAAAGCCCAAGAATCCCTAGGATTCAGAGTTTTAGGACCTCAGAGGTAGTCAAGGAAGCTTCTTGAGGACTTAACTACACTATGTAGTGAGAATGGCAGAAGAAATGGGGATGTGAAAGGATGTGAATCATGTAATGTATCAGTTCCAGTTTCTGGATCAACTCAACATCTTCACTAAAAGCACAGGTAGAACATAAACTGACAATAGCCTTGACAGCCCTTCTACTATATTACAATTGCAAATCTAATTGCAACTCTAGTTAATCAGAATATGATTGTTGCTGCCTTCTCCACATGAATGTGCAAAGTACACAGTTGAAGCTGACTAATTTTATTTTATTTTTATTTATTTGATTTGCCAATTGTTTACAAGATAATAAGTATAAGTGTATACATAGTTATGAATACATGAAATGGGTACATATAAGAAAAATAAAAGAAGAATAAGAGAAACAATAGGACAGGGACGGTAGGCACGTTGGTGCGCTTATGCACGCCCCCTACAGACCTCTTAGGAAAGGGGTGAGGTCAATAGTAGACAGTCTAAGGTTAAAGTTTTTGGGGTTTGGGGAAGAAACTACAGAGTCGGGTAGAGTATTCCAGACATTGACCACTCTATTGCTGAAGTCGTATTTCCTGCAATCAATTGGACCAAGTTAACTGTGAAAACCTCATTGCTTTCTTCTGTCACAACTCCAACTGCTGTTGTTCAGTGCATTGCCACAGAGAACCCTAGTAAGTTGTCTCAAGTCGTGAACTTGGAATCTCATTTCTCAGAACAAATTGTCCCTATCTGAACTACTCATGGGGTATAAATATACTGTTGAGGAGTTCAATGTTTTTTATGAACCGACAAAGGGCAAGAGATTTGCTTATTAAAAAAACAAAATGTTATGAACTCCCTCTGCTATTTTTTAAGTTGTGTAAAGCAGAATCAAATATGTATTTTTGTTGGGTGGTTTTTATGCATTTCCTGGGAAATGTGTATTCTCTGGTCAATTGCCTTGACAGCTGTACTTATTCAAAAAGAAGGAGAGAGAGATTAGCCTAATTATGGAAACAAAAGTTGAGATGATAGACAAACCAACAGAATGTATGACCCATCCAATGATCATCAGATCTCTGCCTACTACCTGTGACTTCCAGATATTTGGACTCTTCTTCTTTTTGAAATCCCAGGTAAGCAGCAAAAAAACAACAACAACAACACCTAAATTAACTGTCAGATCTATGGACACATATTCACCCTCAATGTTTCTGGTGAGGAGGATAATAAATTGTGAGAAGATTTCACCCAGTCCCTGTTAGTATGTCAGTTTGCTATTTGAAACTGCAATCTGAAGGGCTTATAATTAGACTGAGTTACATTTAAGTGTGTCGTTTAAAGCAGCAGGCTGGCATACCTGTCCGGAAGCTGATCTTCTCATAAGCCTGTGCCCAACTCTGCCATTTCTACTCCACATGAGCATCTCCTTAAGGTATTGAATACCATTAAAAATATTGCAAGAAAATTAGCATCTTATCACTGAGGCACTAATTTTCCTGGGCAAAACCTGAAGATACAGCAGGCAGCAATGCGCTTAAACTATTTATTGTATATGGAGTGCATGCCTTAGAAGAAATTTTGGAAAATTAGCAAAGAGATGGTGGATGGAAAGAAAATGAACATAGGTGTTTCACACAGAAAATTTTGAATTTAAGATTCTAGGTACTCAATAATGTTTTCTTTTTCTTTCTAAGCAACACATATTTTACTCATCTTTATTGTTCTTTTCTGCACTCTTTCTAGAGTCTCAACATTTATTTTTCTGGTATCATGTTGACCAAAACTGGGTGCAATATTCCAAGTATGGTCTTACTAGTGCACTATAAAGCACTATAAAACACTTCACATAATCTTGATGCTATCCCTCTGTTGATCAGGACTTAAGCTATATTCTTCTTGGATACTGAATTTCAAGTGTTTATTTTTGTGGTATTTATTTCTTTTTCCTCACTTAATCAGGTGCTTTCCTTCTCTTAAACTCTCAAGACTATATCTTCTGTTGATTTTCTCCCTCTTCTTTCTTTTTTCCCCTTGCTACTATGTTTTAAGAGATTTCTTTTTCCTGAAGCTTCCATCCATCCTGGTATGTATAATTTAAACACCAGTTAAAATAGCTATCCCTTTATTTTCAAACTGAACTTCTCTTTCTGCCTTGACCTTCCACTTGCCTTCCCTTATCAGTCTGAAAATAAGCAGACCTCTAATTTTTAGGTTGGGTTTACCCTGATTAATTGTATTGATATGTACAGGGACAATCCTTTCTTGGAAAAAAATAAAGGACAAACCGAAAAAAGGACAAACCTGAAAAGGTCCACAAAAATGAAGAAAAAAATACTTGTTCATGTTTATTAACTTTGCTTAACAGTGAAAAAATCAAGAGCAAAATCAGGAAAAAAATATTTAAATGAAATAAACACCAAGGACAGCTTTCTGGAATGAAAGACTATAATCAGGGGTGGGATTCTACCGGTTCTGTCTACTTCTGTAGAACCGGTTGCTCTGAAAAGCAGCAAACAGAGAGCATACATAGAATCGGTTCTATGTCTGCTGCTGTTTTGGACCACCCGCCCACCCAGGCTCTTACCTGACCTTTATTTCCTGCTTTTTCAACTTGAGCTGCTTTGTGCAACACAGCTGCAGTTGAAAACGCAGGAAAAAAGGGCTTTTCCAACCGCTGCGCACTTTCACGCAGCACTGCTCAGCTGTCCGGGCAGCTCAGCAGGTCGTAAATTGCACTTGCGTGACACAGAGCGACAGAACCAGTAGTTATACTGGTCGGATCCCATCCCTGACTATAATAAAGGATGTATGGCCAATGTATGGTCAGTGAGAATTATGTGAGTTTATGTCCAACTTTCAAATTTATTACTTCTAGAGCTTTTTTGTTGTTGTCACCTTTATATTAGAATAGAATAGAATAGAATAGAATAGAATAGAATAGAATAGAATAGAATAGAATAGAATAGAATAGAATAGAATAGAATACCTTTATTGTCATTGCATTCAAAATACAATGAAATTTGAAAGCTACTCCAGCACAGTGCCCCAAACACCACATCACAATCACACTTCATAGTATTTAAAAAGTAAAATAAAAGTAATAATAATAATAATTAAAAACCTAGTCTAAAACCTAGTTAAAACATATATTAGGTTAGATACTTTAAAAATGCCACTTTATACATAGAACTAAATCACAAATGTACTGTTTGATTCAAGACAATTATTGCCTTAGAAAAGAAACTGTTTCTCAGTCTATTAGTCCTCGTTTTAAGACACCTATAATGCCTTCTTTATGGTAACAATTTGAAATATGAATGTCCAGGATGAGAACGCTCTGTGGAGATTTTTTGTGCTCTAGAGAGGAGTCTGGTCTTTGCAATCTCTTCCAAAGAAGAAAGAGAGCAACCAATGATTTTTTTGTGCTGTATATTCCATTCATCTTTATTAAATAGAATTCATAGGTTAATCATTCAAGGAAACATTCAACAGTAATAGAATCCCAACAGCAATAGAATCCCTAAAATCAGAAGGGGGTTAATAGCTCCTTTTCCACTTAACAGATTTTTATCTTAAAAATTCAAGCTTTGGTGAACAACTCACCAACCACAGCTCACATTATCAGATATATAGAGTGTGTATACTATTGTGGGATTTAAATTGTGAAGGGATGGAGATGGGGCAGACTGGTTAATTTTATAGATGAAAGTTATTTGTGAGATAGATTAAAAGTACTATATCACTTAAAAACTGTAAAGAGTTAAAAACATTATACTTGTTAAGACTTTTGGAAAGAACCTGAAACTTTTTGATGTATGTGAGTTCAGGTACCATATCTTGCTTTTCTAAAATAGACATTTTGAGACCTGCAGTACTGTATCCTGGGAAGCTGAAATGTTCTGATTTGACATTGTCTTTGTTCTGAATCCTGGTATAAATAGAAGAACAATTTCTCCTCTTACATTGACTACAAGGAATTATAGAAGATAATTTCTATTAACTGTTAACTGTGCCATATTAGACTATGATAACTCAAAGTGCCATTTTTCACTGCACTGAACTAAAAAATCTGGAATCCACTAAAAATTTCAATTTCAGCAACTGTGTAATACTACACAATTAGAAGATTATTTATTTATTTTATTTATTTATTTGATTTGCCAATTGTTTACATATTAGAAGAAACCAACCAAACATTTGGTTACCATTTGAGAGATACAGGTCATTTTTTAAAAATCCTTTGTAAAGAATGTTCTAAACATCAGGAAGAATAGCAGAGGCAAAAGTTCCGCCACCTTATTCTTTCTTTCAGAGAATGTAAGCTCCCTGTTTATATAAAGTTTGTTGATATATTAGCAAGGAACAAACCCCACCATTGCTAGCACTGATGATGCTACCTAGTTGAGTAATGAAACAATCTGCAAGCAAACAACCAAGCTCAGTGAATGCCAAGCAATTTAAAGTATTGTTTGTTTGTGAATATTGTCATGTCATTTCTTCCTACATTCAGCTTAAGACACTGTTGCTTCCTTTAACTCTGCTCTCCACAGAAGATGCAGTTCTCTGGGGAAGATTTTAATGCTGGGAAAGGTGGAAGGAAAGAGAAGCATCAGCATTAAGGTGCATAGATTAAGCTACAGTGGTATATGAATCTAAGCTGGATTTTCAAGTTTTCTATCACTACTAGATGGCTAAATTCAGGGGTGAGATACTACCAGTTCTGCCCAGTTCTATAGAGCGGGTAGCTCTGAAGAGCAGCAGACACTGAACCGGTTCCGTGTTTGCTGCTGTTTGGCCCTTTCACCCACCCAGGCTCTTACCTGTCCTTTATTTCCTACTTTTTCAACCTCAGCTACTTTGCGCGGCACAGCTGAGGTTGAAAAAGCGGGAAAAAAGAGGCTTTTCAAATGCTGCGCATCTGCGCACAGCACTTTTCAGCCATCCGGGTGGCACAGCCTAAGGTTATTTTAAAACGTAATCACCGAACCAGTAACACCAGTTGAATCCCACCCCTGGCTAAATTCATTCATAATGATTAATGAATGTACTGATACTATATATACCGACAATGATAAGAATCTCATATGAACTAAGATGGAAGGACACATTAATTCCCACAATGGAAGAATAAATGGTGAAGATGCGGGAGTTGGCAAAGATGGCAAAAGTGACTGTTCTAATTAAGAGACAAAAATATTCAATTTGGTTTCCATTTAGAAACCACTATGGACTTTGTACTTGAAACTGAAAAAAAAATACTCTAATTTTAGGTTTTGATAAATAAAATAATTATCTTGTTCTATAAATGGCATGAAATATTTAGAAATGTAAAGCAAACAGTTGAAGTTGTAACTTTTTTTGTACTCTACTACACTGAAAAAGTTGGAAATCATTATTTTTATCTTCCATTTTATTTTGTTCTGCACTTCTCTTTTTAATTTTCTCAATTTTTGTTTCTATTTGTATTTTATTTTATAATAAACTTTTAATAAAAAAGTTTGAAAATAATGGTTTTAGGTGCAGAATAAAAGTAACTGTGGGTGTTTCTGTTAAGTGTTCCTAAAAAATGCAAATGTCTCCTTGATCAGTTTATGATCTACTTAAACAGCATCAATTGCATGAAACTCAACAAAAACACTAGCTAGGAAGAAGGTCTTGTAAAATTTCTGCAATAAAACTTCTGCAAATTTTGCCAGGCAGCAGTGTCTCTAACTGAAGCATCCTGTTGGTTATACTGCTGAGTTATCCATTTTCTTCTCAGCTAGACTGAAGATACTTCATTCGCAAGAGAAAAACTAATAATAAGAGAATAAGTATACAAAGAAATTGTCTTCCAGCTTGCGAGTAGGTGTAACACAGTAAGCCATAGGAGATTTTGATGGTATATTTCTTTTCCTCATGAAAGAAGATAACAACAAAGAATAAGAAGACAATGAGTTAGGAATAGCTGCCTCCACTGTTCTGAGCAAAGACCCAAAACAAATCTTTGTTGGATGACTGATTTTGTAGGGAGATT
This sequence comes from Notechis scutatus, assembly GCF_049901735.1. Lineage (NCBI taxonomy): Eukaryota > Metazoa > Chordata > Lepidosauria > Squamata > Elapidae > Notechis > Notechis scutatus. The sequence goes on from NC_142015.1 coordinate 9,714,642, forward strand.
TTTCAGGCTTTGTTAGTTTGCAGTTTACCTGTGTAAAGCAATCATGATGATGTTCAAACCTCACAACCTCAATGAAAACTATCTGACAAATAGTTGGCTAGGTATGTCTTCATAATTTTCTTGTAGCTCAAGACACCTTCAGTTCATTTTCTTTAACCCTATTTTATTTATTTTTATTTTATTTGGTTTGTCAATTGCTTACAAGATAATAGGTATAAGTAAAAACATAGTTATGAATACATGAAATGGATACATATAAGAAAAATAAAAGAAACAATAGGACAGGGACGGTAGGCACATTGGTGCGCTTATGCACGCCCCCTACAGACCTCTTAGGAAAGGGGTGAGGTCAATAGTAGACAGTCTAAGGTTAAAGTTTTTGGGGTTTGGGGAAGAAACCACAGAGTCAGGTAGAGTATTCCAGACATTGACTACTCTGTTGCTGAAGTCATATTTCCTACAATCAAGTTTGGTGCAGTTTATCTTGAGTTTGTATCTATTGTGTGCTCTTGTATTGTTTTGGTTGAAGCTGAAGTATTCATTGACAGGTAGGACATTGCAATATATAATTTTATGTACTATACTTAGATCAAACCGAAGGCAGCATAGTTCTAGGTTGTCTAGGTCTAAAATTTCAAGTCTGGTGGCATAAGGTATTCTGCTACGAGTAGAGGAGTGGAGGACTCTTCTCGTAAAATATTTCTGGACTTTTTAACATCAGATATGTAATGCGGGTTCCAGACTGATGAGCTGTATTCAAGTATTGGTCTAGCAAATGTTTCATATGCTCTAGTTAGTAGAGTGATATTACTGGAGAAAAAGCTACACAGGATTAGGTTAACTCTTAATGTCTTTTTGGCTATGTAGTTACAGTGGGCTCTAGCACTTAGATCATTTGAGTTGAGTATTCCAAGATCCTTGACAGAGTTTGGATCATCAACAAGGTCTTGACTATTCAGCTTGTATTTTATTTTCTGATTTTTTTTGCCAATATGCAAGGCAGAGCATTTATTTGTTGAGATTTGAAGTTGCCATTTGTTTGACCATTCTGACACATAGTCAAGGTCTTTTTGAAGGGTAGCAGTATTGTCTGTGGTGTTGAATAGCTTTATATCATCAGCGAAAAGAACGCAGTTGCTCTCAATATGATCACAGATGTCATTTATGTAGAGTATGAAGAGAGTTGGTCCTAGAATGCTGCCTTGGGGGACACCACTGTTGACAGGTACAGGATTTGATAGGACTCTCCCAATTTTGACCATTTGTTGTTTGTTGTCTGACAGGAATGCTTCTGTCCAGTTATGCAGGTATCCAGAGATACCATAAAATTTTAGTTTTAAGAGTAGTTTGTCGTGTACCACTGAAACAAAGGCTTTACAGAAGTCTATGTAGATTGTGTCGATTGCTTTGCCCTGATCAAGTGTAGTCCATATGTTTTTGCAGTGTAAGAGTTGCAGATTGTAGGATAGCTTTTTTTCTGAAACCAAATTGTTTATTAGAGAGTAGGTTGTTTGTCTCTAAGTAGAGGATAATGGATTGGTTAATAATTGATTCCATGACTTTACAGGTGACACAGAATAAAGAGATTGGTCTATAATTTTCAACTAGGCTGGGGTCTCCCTTTTTGAAGATGGGGATGACTGTGGCTTTTGACCATAGGTTTGGCAAGGAGCTGCTCTTGAAAGATTTTTCAAAGATTATGCTTAGAGGTTCGGCTATGACAGTGGGTAGCTTTTTTAAGAAGTAGGCACATATTCTGTCTGGTTCAATAGATAGAGATGATTTTAGATTGCATAGTGCTTTTTCAACATTGTCTTCTGTAAAATCGATATGCATTAAATCATTGTAGTTGTCTGTGGTTCGACTAGGAAATACTGGGCATGATCCATTGCTGTTTACAAATACTGAGCCAAAAAAATGTGTTAAAGAGGTTGGCTTTAATAGTGTTGTCGTTGCAGTCTTTATCATTAGGTCCTTTCAGGGGTGGGATGGACCTTGAGTCTTTTAGTTTGTTGTTTACAAAATTGTAGAAAGCACGGGTGGAATTGGTGCGTAGGTTTTCCTCTTGTTTAATGTGATAATTGGTGCATTCAGTCTTTATCTGGTGGCATAAATTTTTGTATTGGCTTTTGAAATTGGCAACGTGACCAGATTTGTTTTTCCACCAAAGTGATCTCTTTTTGGATTGAAGCTTCCTTCTTTTTATGGGTAATCTGTTTTTTTCTGGTTTTTGGAGTTATTATTGGTACATATAGTTTGATGACTCTTTTGACTTCAAGTAAAAAGATGTTGTAATGTAATGTAATTTCCTAATTCCATCTAGAAATCAATCAAGAAGAACCATAGATAGATTTAAAAGTTTATTTTATTACATTAAATTACATTATGCCAATTGAGGGTTTACACTACAACATTTCCAGTCTCAAAATGATGGAAAATGGGACTGTCAAGTCCTATCAATCATTGTCAAAAAGATAGTCCAGGCACCAGTGAGGAGGTGGTAGAGGAATTACATGTTTTCAGTTCTATTTTAGAATCTTTTCTAGTTCCATTCTCAATTATTCATTGCACATGCATATTAGATTAGAAAACCAAACAAAAGCAGGCAGCAAACAAAATAATTGGTATCCGAAAAGAATGGGGAAAACTGATGTCACCTCAAGGTGTGCACACCTACACAACCACACATAATTTTCTACTTTCAAAGTGAAACTTCCTAGGTTAGGAGCAACCCATCTTCCAAATGACCAAACCTAAGCTGCTGGAAAAAAAAGTAAATTAATCCATATATTGAACCATTAACCATGGGCATGGATTCCTCCCAGAATTAATATCTTTCATGCCACATTTTGAGACAACTCTTTCTTTCAATCTCTCTCTGTCACACACTTTTTTTACTGACTGATGGGAAAAAAAGAATAGGAGATACTTGACTTCTTGTTCCTTCTCCATTCATTGCTAAGATTAATATTTCCTACCAAGAGGAGCTTTTTCTTGTATTATGAACATACTTACACACATCCATATTTTCTGAATAAAATATATATTACTTTAAAAGCCTTTTTTTAGTGTCACTTGTAATGTTCCTCCAATGAATTCTTGACTCTTAACAGAGTGAGCTGACACCTAAACACTTGGAGGAAATTTTCCATATCTTTTGTAGAGACAATTGTGACTTTGACATTTTTTTTCATGAAGACAATGAAATCAGTCAATTACATAATTTCAGTATATCATTCTCAGTGTAGAAGCATCCATATGTCTATTGTGGGGACCATTTAAAATGTAAAGCTTGTTCAGAACAAAAGAAAAAAAGTGAGGAAAATGATCCTTATTCACATCACATAGTTGGTTATATAATCAGAAATTCAAAGACAGATTGTAAATTAGGCATTCTTCTTGGATGGAAACCATTGTTGATATTTTTGGAAAACTGGGTTTTTCAAAATGTCCCCCACCCAGCAAACTAAATAAAGTATTGCAAGGAATAAATATAATTTCTGACTTAAAAGATAATTAAGAAAGGAGGGAAACCAAACAATATATATACAGTATGTGTTTGTATGTCTAGGTATGCATATATATGCACAAACACACATATTCCCAATTTCTTTCAGTTCTTTCCCTTCATAATTTGTTATGAATTCATAATTACTATAAAATGATGAATCAAGTGAAACTCAGTTATCCTAAATCTTTTCTTTTTCCAAATCACCTACATTTCAGTCTCTTTTCACTTACTTCATTCCCTGCAAATCCCTCAGTTCTTCCCTCTGTTTCCCATCCCAGGGCCATAATGCCAAACTCACAGTATGAAAATTAAACATCCCACAACTGTTTCAGCCTGGGGTTCTGTTGAACATATTGAAGACAGCAGGAATAAGCCATAGAACAGTTCAGCATTTTCAGTGAAAGGGAAAAAGATGTTTTGGAACATAATGGGTACAAATGCTCCAATGCAATCCAAGGGAAAGATACAGTTACTCAAAATTATTGAATAAGACATAATTTTATAATTTTACTGATATTTGCTGGAAAGGAAATTGGAATTCCCATCCCTCCTCTGATCCCTTCCTTTCAGTTTCATTCTAGCATGCTTTGGAGGAAGGAATTTGGGCCTTTGCTATTATTTATTATTTTTTCTCTTTCCTTCCATCCATCAAACACAGTTCCTCTGCTTATCTTGAAACCATTTTTTGAAACCATTTAGTTTGGGAGCCTAGTAGCTTCCAAGATGACAATTTCCGTAATTATCACTATTCAACAGATACACTGATTAGTAACGCCCAACAAGTCAGAGTTTTCCACCTTTTGTGCTGCTACAAGGAACAGAACGAATGGCTTTCTCACTCAAATCAAGAAAGATAAGGCAGCCTAATTAAGCCACAATCTACAATCTAGAACATTAAACCAAAGGTGCAACTAGCACCAATCTCTGATTTTAATTAATTAAAAAGGTGAGAAGTTACATTATTGATTTTTTTTAAGAAAATCACTGCTATTATGATGATTAAATATATTTTATGTTACTTCCTCTACATACACACTTTAGAATGTTAAAAAAAACCCAAAACATATAAAAAATAAGTCAGTTTCTGAGCAAGATAAATGCACATAAAGAAAGAAAGAAGAAAAAAAGGCAGGCTAAGAGAAAACAAAATTGTAGCATTCATATAAAAAGAGCCTGGATGGAGCAGGAACTATTTACAAAGTCAGAAAAAGATGTAAAGGAATCTTAGGCATTTCAGGAGAGAGTGCATTCTATGGCATAGGCACCATCAGGGAAGGAGTACTTGCAAGTCAATGCAGCATGACAACCTGAAGTTCTAAGGCACAAAGAAGGATCTTCTCATACAATCTCAGCAATTAAACAGCTCTGTGACAATGGAGGCGGTTTATTGAACACCTTGATTCCACATTATTTGTGTAGCATAAAAAGCCGTTAGGTGAAGTACAGCAATTTATTAGTGTAGCGGGATGACAGAATGGCCTTGAAGGACAGGAGAAAGAATCACTAGAAAGACAACAGTCAGATAAACCTGAGTGTGGGGCAAAATTGTAACCTAAGAGAACATCTCAGACAAGATGCTCCACAGTTATCATGAAGATAAAGGGAGGGAGGAGGAAGTGCATTCTGACTTGCAAGATACTATATCTTTATAATAAAATTAATATTATTGCCTTGTGGTAACTTTGGTTTCTGAATCTGGTCTAGGGTTTGCTCTTGGGTTATATTCATTTTATTTTATTTTGTCAAATGCTTACAATATAAAATAAGAATAAACATAATTTAAATACAAGAAATAGGAACTAATAATTGGGGACAGTAGGACAGGGATGGTAGACACGATCGTGCGCTTATGCACGCCCCTTACAGACCACTTAGGAATGGGGTGAGGTCGATAGAGGTTAGTTTGAGGGTAAAGGAGTGGGGGGTTTGAGCAGGTGACAACAGAATCAGGTAGTGGGTTCCAGACATTGACCACTCTGTTGCTGAAATAATGCTTCCTGCAATCAAGTTTGGAGTGGTTTACATTATATCTTATTATTTATATATACAGTAGCTTGCCCTACTAGTGTTGGTGAAGGTGTTTATATTCCAGTACAGGTGATCCTTGACTTATAAGAATTCTTTTAGTGACTGTTCAAAGTTACAAGGCCACTGAAAAAAGTGATTTATTTCCATTTTTCACACTTACAACAGTTGCAGCCACCCCATGGTTTTGTGATCAAAATTCAGATGCATGGCAACTAACTCACATTGATGATGGTTGCAATTTCCTGGGCTCATGAGATCCTCTTTTTCAACCTTCTGGCAAGCAAAGTCAATGGGGATTCCAGATGCACTTGACTATGTCACTAATTTAATCATGGCAGTGATTCACAACTGTGGCAAGAAAGGTCATAAAATGGGGCAAAACTCACTTAACAATACTGTACTGTAGTTCCTGTTGTTTCTTTGGAAAAGAAAAGCTAAACCTTTTCACCCCTTAAATATATTCAGAGTAAGTTGTAATGAGCTGTGCATTTGATTAAATAAAGACTCAATTTTACTCCATCATGTGCAGGATTATCATAGAAGAGAAAGTCCCATAAAAGTCTCAACTGTAAATGAATACAGTTAATGAAAAAAGAGTCATATGAGGCTTGTAAAACATCATTGTGCTTCAAAACCTGCTACAGTCTATAGCTCCTAGGCCACTCTTACTTTACAAAAATGAATTTCTTCCTCATTTAAACAGATACCTCAGTTTTCAGAGGCAATAAAAGTAATTGGGAACAACTGGGACAGAGAAGCTGACAACTTTGTGGAAATTATACTCATCAGCAAGAAAAGGGAGGAGGAAGGAAACAAGTGCTAGTCTTCTGTAGTCTGTGAATAACTTTCAGACTCACAGAGATCAAGTTTGCCCATTAGGCCATGTTCAACTAACATTAACATTGGTTTATTTAATACATTAATGTGTTTTGTGACTCCAGCTCAGTTTAATCAAAGTAATACAGGCTGTTCTCCACTTACAAACATTCCTTTAGTGACCGTTCGAAGTTACAACAGCACTGAAAAAAGACTTATGACCATTTTTCACATGAATGACCGTTGTAGCACACCCAAGGTCACATAATCAAACTTTGGGTGTTCGGCAACTGACTCACATTTATGGTGGTTGCAGTGTCCCAGGGTCATCATCTTTTGGGTCCTGCTGACAAGCAAAGTCAATAGAGAAACCAAATTCATTTAACAATTGTGTTAGTAACTTAACAACTGCAGTGATTCACTTAACAAATGTGGCAAGAAAAGTCATAAAACAGGGCAAAACTCACTTAACAAATGTCTCAATTAGCAGCATAAATTTTGGGCTTAATTGTGGTCATAAGTCAAGGACTATCTGCAGGTGAATTCTGATAATTTGGTAACCAAGAGAAACAAAAACAGGGTTGGGGGGAGGGTTGGGAAACGTATCTCTCCCCAAACCCTGAAGATGAATACTCAAGATTTTAAGTGTTTTTAACTGATGCATAAACTAGGGTAGGGTAATTGGGCTGCTGGCATTCAAAACATTCTTTTGTCACTTACAAGAAGGTAAGGATGACTGATCACTAAAACTGGGGGTTGGGTTTGATTGAAGTGGAGCTGGTACACAAAAAAAGCAGAAATTACCCTATCTTGGCAGTAGCTTTTTGCCATAGTTGTCCAGAAAATGCTCCTTTGTTATTTTATTTTTTTACAAACGATCAAATGATTATGCAGCCATCAGTTGCCTTTGAAAAATTGTGTTGTCATCTTATCATTTTGGAAGAAGGCAGCCAAAATGACAAGGAGCACGTAGTAACTATAAAAGAAGGAGGAGAAAAAAGGACAAGATGCTAAGATAGACTCCCCACTCCAACGACTTGAATTCAAGTTGTAATTGACTCTCCGAGACTTGAAGATTCCTCAAGTTTTCCTGTGGGAACCAAGGACATTCTCACTGGTGCTGGCCAGAAGAGGAGTGAAGTAACCAAACAACTGGCCAGCACCTGGACTGGACATCTGAGCAATGACCTGGGGTGAAGGGGAGACTTTTACTTTTTAATTAGGTGAAAACTGCGGGAACTTTCACCAGTTGTGTCACTCTGACATATCCTATAAATTGTTCTTTCAGGAATTTGCCTGCTTCAGAGTTCTGTTTTCTATGGGTGCATTACTTAGAACGCTGACACAATGCACACGAATATTCTGATGCCATCCCATGGATTCATTCCATACAATATTTTTGGGAAAACAAAAGGGATGTCAGGCTCCCAAAAACGTAAGAAAGTTACACTGAGCAGTTTCCTTTATTGTCCCTCACCTATAGACAAAAATCTAGCTAAGCTAAAGCAGACATAAACGTAATGCATATATTCTCATAATTATTAGGGAGGAGCCATCTTCACCTCCTTTATGCCTCATAAACTATCTTAATTGAGTTGTCTCTTGCTCCTAGGGACTGCATTCCTTCCCTCTTGGGAATGTGGACAACAGGGGGGTGGTAGAGTGGGATGGATGGAATCCAGGAAAATATTATGCATCACAGCCTCATCCATTTTACATCATAACCCCTGACCTTTTCAAGCACATTGCAGTATCCATCCACTGAATAACGGCCTACAACCAACCTTTACATTTTTAAAGCCATTGTGACAATCTCTGCCTATTGTCTAAACCAGTAGTTCTCAACTCGTGGTCTGTGGACCCCAGGGGGGGCTGTGATGTCACAGGGGGCCCATGAAAGCTTGGAGAAATGTTATGATTTAAATATTGAGTTAAGTTTTGGGGGCCTGTGGCCATGGTCGTGGCCACAAAAGGGGTCCATAGTGATGAAAAGGCTGAGAACCACTGGTCTAAACATCAGCCATTGGACTTTTTTTGTCATGGACGTTTAAGAGAAAAGCATTGGAGAAGATTTCAAATGTATCCATGATGACATAGTACATTTCCCTTTGGATGGTTGGGAGGAATCAGGTAGCTTCATTCATCAATGTGAACATAAAATTTAGCAGCAGTACATGTTCATTATACTGTATTTCCAATTCATGGTCCCAAGCTGATGTATATATTGAATCACAGCCTCTAGCCCATTATCCATCAATATTGATTTTAGGGGTGCTTATGAGGAAGTTCTGTGCAGACTACAAGATGATATGCAAACAATCACAACACATACCTGAATAAGCCACAAATAACTGAGTGAGTTAATGTGTTCCATTTTCAGTTTCTGACTGCAAATCTCTGTACAGGGGAAAGCAAATTTTCTGTGTAAAGCTTTCCTTCCCTAAGAGGTATAAATGGATGTTTCAGAATAATTCCCAACAAAACTGATGGCTTGGCCATTTGGAGTGATATTTGAAACCGTTCTGTTTTCCTTCCCTGTGCATTTTATCACAAACACTTCTTATTTTTTAGATGACAACTATGCAATAGCTGTGTCCTAATGACAAATGTCCCTTGGAGTTAATTTGAGAGCTTGGCACATAATGCAACACATCAGCAATCCCTGATTTATGGGTGTATTTCTGCATCATAACAACTGAAAACTAACACTGTGTTGCCAGAAGCAATTACTTTACTACAAAGGATGTAACCATGGAATGCACTAATTTAATTTCATGACCAGGTAAGACTGAAGGAAAATATGCATTTCAAAGAAGAAAAATAAAATAAAAAAGAACTTATTTTGGAATCTCACTTTTGTGCAAAAAAATATTTTTTTAAAATTTTGTCAGCATTAAGCTAGAACTTGAATTACTTATCTGGTTTTATTTGTGAGAAGCTGCTTTTGCAAAATATGATGCTCTTGGTTATAAAATAATCTGAAAAATGTTTAAAAATAGTTTTATCATAGTGTGTGTCTGGGTGCATGGAAAGAGAAGGAATAAGAATAAAACAAATCAACAAAATGCAAATATTTGAATGCATGATGATTTTTAAAGTCAGGTGGTTTACAAAGAGCTCATCAACTTGCATAGAATATAAATGATAAATCTGGAGGGTACCTGAGCTTTGATTTTTGTATTGGTCCTCTTATCTTTAGTTACCAGATTCTTCAGGATTCTGACATACAATGAACCCAGTTAAATCAATACTAAATTGAAATTTGTGAAATTTGTAAAAACATTTGTTTTTGTTTTTACAAATGGATCCACCATGATGAAATGCTTCAGCTATGGAGGTGCATTGTTTTTCTTTGCAAGGTAAATGTTAACCAGAGACAAGTTGACTAACTCCACAAAGCACTGAGATAATGTTAAGCTTATAGAAAATCCCTCTGTTGATCTCAGGTGCTCAATCTACCTCCATTAACAGCAATCACTTATGATGCGTGAAGCAAAACACTTTGGCTATTCATTCCATTAGGAAAAAACAGAATCCCTAGAACTTCATAGAGTTATCACATTTTTCCTCCCTGTGGTCAAGGCTGCATATTTCTTTCTCCAAATTATTCCCACAACGCTAAATGGTAAACTATCTTGAGGTGAGAAATTAGTTCAAACTACCCTTTGGGCTTTCACGGCTGAAGATAGACTGGAACACCTTAACCACCCTGTCACATTGGTTCTCATTCCATACTGAGCTATACCTCCTTGCTGGGGATATTATACATTTTTTGAGATTCTTGCACAAAATTTACAGATAAGAGATGCAAGAAAAAGGAACAGAGTGAGATTCTCTTCCTTTCTGCAGAGGGGGAGGCAAACAATCTGTCAAGATGTTGTTCCGAAGAGCTGTTTAAAAATAGCAGCAGTCAATGCCCAAAATCAGACCTCAGTGCAACATTCTATGGTTGTGACTGACCCTTCATCTGAATAAGTGAAAGCAGTGTGCTTGTGTGTGTGTGTGTGTGTGTGTGTGTGTGTGTGTGTGTACTATGCAGAGAGGCCTCAGAGACAGTTCAACACACAGTGACAGGGTATAAAAGGCAGACAGGAATAGCATACACTGGATGGTACAATCCAGTTGTTGGCATTTGTGTACAAGAACTATGGACTAGACCCTCCCAAGTCTAGATGAGAATTTCCACAGAAGGTCATGCAGAATAAAAAATGATAAAATCCTGTGTGACTTCCGGATCCAAACAAGACAGGCAGACACTAGCCAATCAACTAGATATTCCATTAGGACAAAGACCAGAAGATAGTAGTGGTGTAAATCAGCGTTACTCAACCTTTCCAACTTGGTGGATTGGCAGAGATGGCAGTAGCAGCGGTGGCAGGGAGAGGGATGGTTTCACGCACATGCACAGATGACACTTTCAGAAATGCAGCTGTACATGAGCACGCACTCTCCCAACACTTCTGAATGGTTCTGAATGGACTGCAGCAAGGCACTGGATCACAGACTGGGGGGAGAGGAGGGTTTGGGAATCCCAGATGTAAATGACAGCAAAATCAGGAATAAAGAGTTTGAGAAACTAGAGACCTACCAGGGCCTGAAGGTGGAACTAGAATTGATGTGGAAATAAAGGCGAATGTGGTCCAAATGGTGGGAGAAGCATTCAGGGCTGTGACACCTAAACTGGCGGAAGGGCTCCAGTAGATCCCAGGAATGACATCAGAGCTCTCTGTCCAGAAGATGAAGGGCTAAGAACAGCTAAGACAGTGGTCCCCAACCTTTTTTGTACCAGGGACCGGTTTCAAGCAGAAACATTTTTTCAAGGACCGGGGGAGAATCCGAGTTTGGTAGTTTGCTTGCAGACGTTTCATTACCTGACTAGGTAACATCTGATGTTGTTACCTAGTCGGGTAATAAAACGTCTGCCAGCAAACCACCAAGTTCAGGGAGCGCCTTGGTCCTGCCTCCCTCAGCCCCATCCCTCAGGTGTCTCCCTCCTCCCTCCCTCAGGCGTCTGCCTCGTTCCTCTCTCAGTCACTCTATCGCTCCTACAGCAGCCCAGGAAGAAACTGCTTCAAAGAAGCCGGGGTGGGGGTGGGGTGGCTTTTCCTGTCGCCACAGCTTCCCGAAGTGCCCGTTTCACCCCCACCCCGCCCGCCGCCGCGGTTCAATCCACAGTGCTCCGTTCTACCTGCCTTCTTCGTTTCGGAGCAGCTTCGGCTGATAAAAAGAGGCGAATAGTTATTATTCTCAGCCGAAGCTGCTCCCAAACAACCAGACAGGCAGGCAGGCAGGCAGAACGGAGCACTGGATTGAACGCGAGCGAGCGGGCGGGCGGGTGGGGTGAAACGGGCGCTTCGGGGAAGCTGCGGCGACAGGAAAAGCCACCCCCGGCTTCTTTGAAGCAATTTCTTCCTGGGCTGGTGGAGGAGCGAGAGAGCGACTGAGAGAGCTGAGCCAGAGAGCAGGACAGGCTTCGGTTGCTTCCTCCCTCCCCTTCTTTCATTTGTGTCCTTGATCCCGATCCCAGCAGCATTCACCGAAGGCGAAGAAAGCCGCCATTTTTTAATTTTTTTCTTTGCGGCCCGGTAAAGAGTGCTCCACGGCCCGGTGCACGGTCCGCGGCCCGTGGTTGGGGACCCCTGAGCTAAGATACTGCACACAGGGGTGGGCTTCAAACATTTTAGCAAAGGGTTCTCTGCCAGGTTTCTGGGTGGGTGTGGCCATGGTGGGTGTGGCCTAGCTGGCCTCCTGCACCATGGTGCGGGGGGGATGTTTTTGCCCTCCCCAGGCTCTGGAGGCTTTCCTTCAGCCTCTGGGAGGGCAAAAATGGCTCTCTGGAATCTGGAAACGGGCCCATTTCCGGTCTTCCCAAACTTCTGGGAGGCCCATTTTTCACCCTCCCCAAGCCTCCTTGCATTTACCTGCATCTAAAATGGGCCATGTGGGGACTCCTGGGAGGGGCAGAAGTGGGATTTGGGGGTTCTCCAAACTGCACAGAATCTTAACTAGGGGCTCTCCCAAACCCCTGCAAACCCCCAGCAACTGACTGCACAGAACCATCAAACTGCTGGGCATCAGAAGAGGATCCAAGATTGAGGAAGACACAGACCACCCACAGGATGAGAAGGGAATATTTATAGTAATGCAGCTCAATTCCATCTCACTCATTTTAAACAATCTAGTTGTGCCAATGAGTGAATTATATAGCTCTTCAATCCATAAGAAGTGCATTAAGAATGAACAATGAGACAAATCAGATGAAATACTGGCCTTCCGTTTGGATTTCCAAAGACAAATGTCAATTATCTGTCAGTCCCCATTGTTCCTTGTCTGAGCAGCAAGTAATCTTAAAGCTGTTGCATGACAATTAATCTCTCTTCCTCTCTAGGCTTCATTGTTGGAGTACTTATGACAATGTCCTGCAAAATACCTTCACAGAGAATGCTGATCCAGTTGCAGCTTTTTTAACAGATGTGGCTTGTCTGTTATACTTTTGTAAAAGGTGTCATGTAACAGCTCTTTAAGTTTTATCTTTGATTTGTATATTTGTACCTTGTGATGGGACCACAATACAGAACAAGCATTGAATGGGGTTTGTTGCATTTTAGGTACAGTATTTCTCTCTCTCCCTCTGTCCTTCCCTCCCTTCCTCTCTCTCTCTCTCTCCCTCCCCCCTCCCTCTCCTCCTCTCTCCTCTCCCCGTCTCTCAATTAGTATCAATAGCAATCAATACAGACACTGTATGGGTCCTATCATACTACCAGAGTCACACCCATTAATAAAAGCACATTTCAGGATCTTGTGAAAATACAGCACTGTTGAGACCAATTTAATCTCCAGAGGTGGGGGGATAAATTTCCATGCAAGGAGAATATTTCATTAGCAAAACCAAACCAAAAAGAAGCATCATAGAAAAATAAAACTTGCCATATTTTTTTTTAAAGAAGAAAATAATATGCAGGTTGAAGTCTTTAGAAAGAAGGCCATGTAAAAGTTTGACAGGGGAAATGGAAGAGAATGAAAGATGAAGGGAAGGAGAAAAGGAGAGCAACCCAGGTCAATGTAGTGGGAAATTAGGATTTCTAAATTCTTTGAATGAACCAAATCTGGTGCTTTGAAATAGTATGTTTTAACATATTACCAGATGAATCTAACTGCTGGAGGGGGGAAAACTTAGTTTAAACCCTTTATGCTTTAATTTGTAATTTGATTGTTGCTAGCCATCTTCAATATTTACAATGTAATTGGATGTATAAATTAAGCAGTTAATTCAGATTAAACTATTCATGTCTATTTCTATGACTTAGGGCATTCATGCAGTTTAAGGAACAGCACCTTGTCTATGTTGTTATCAGATCATTTCTGGTTCATATTATCAACCTGTGATGTTTTGGAAATCAAATATAATAAAATCAATACTGATGTGCAGATCTCATGAAAAATAGCACATTGAAAAGGAAAACATGTCACAGAACTGATCATTAGGGCAAGTTATTTTCTAATATCTTACTAGTTAGTATAGTACTACTCTGCTACTTGCATATATTAGAATGATATTCCAACTAGAGAACAAAATGTTGACAATTTGCTAAAATTTGTATTCCTTGTCTATACCTCACTCTCCAAAACCACTGCTATGTTAAAAGCTGGAACTATGATTATACCTTTGTTTGTTTAACGTGACAGCATATACACCACAGATGGGATTCAGCTGGTTCTCACTGGATTGCCCAGTGGTTAGTTAATTGCTTGTGCAGTTCAGAGAACCGGCTAAAAATAAAGTGCAAGAGAGGGGTTATTTTTTCTCCCTCTCCCTTCAGGTAATAGCTCTGGGCAGACAGCCATGAACCACTTAACAGTTGCAGCTGGATCAAGTCAATAAACAACAGAAACTGACAGGATTAGGGCAGGGAAACCTATCAATCACCCATCTAGGGATGGGATTAACCCCTTCCCTTCAGGAAGAAGGACAAGATTACAAACATTTTCATTATAAAGAGTATTTAGTAACACTTCTTTGATCAGCTGATACTCGCTGGAGTTCCCCAAGACCTTTTATAGCTGCTGCAGTGTTGACTACTTCTTGTTTCTTCCAGGAGAAAAAGATACAGGAGGAGACAATGATGCAGCTTGATCATACAGGCTGTGAATTTAATGCATGTGTAGTCCAGCCAGCTGTATTGCTTCTGCTGTGAAGCATCCAATTTACAACATAGAAAACATAGAATAATAGAGTTGGAAGAGTTAATGGCTTTTGGCAGCACACCCAGGCTTTCAATTAGCACCAGCTAGAGGGTGCTCTTAGTTTCCTTCTCAGCTGCTGCATTTACTTTGGGGTTGACTTTTTTTAAAGGGGGAATGGCTGTTTTAAGTTTTCTGCATTGTTTTAGTGGTTCATGGCACTGTCATTTTGGGGTGTACTTCCCTCACTCTTTTTGAAAGCCTCTAGCAATGGAGCACCCACAACTTCTGAAGAGAAGCTATTCCATTGATTGATTGGTCTCACACTTAGGAAATTTCTCCTTAGTCCTAGGTAGCTTCCCTCTTTGGTTAGTTTCCATCCATTGTTTCTTCTTGTGCCTTTTGGTGCTTTGGAAAATAGATCAAGTCCCTCATTTTTGTAGGAGCCCCTCAAATTTCCTGACAGAACAATTAATCAGGGAACAACTTGCCTCCAGAAGTTGTAAATGCTCCAACACCGGAAGTTTTAAAGAAGAAATTGGATAACCATTTGTCTGAAGTGGTGTAGGGTTTCCTGCCTAAGCAGGGGCTTGGGCTAGAAGACCTCCAAGCTCACTTCCAACTCTTATCCTGTTTCTGTTAATTTCCATGGTTGTGGGTGGATTAGAACCTGTTCCCTCCACTCCTCATCCAACACCTTCACCATTATACCACATTACCTTTCAGTTCTAATTCTGTATCACTAATTCTAAGAACCAACTCTGTTATTCTATTCTAAATATTGGATTTTGAATCCCACCACTGATACATACACACACATGTATGTATGTATGTATGTACATATGTATGTATGTATGTATGTATGTATGTATGTATGTATGTATGTATGTATGTATAGAAAAAGGGAAGGAAAGCCAACACAATTAAACACTGAAACAAGCAATGAGAGCTATTCCACCTACAGGTTCCCTCTGGCTTTATTAGTGAGCATCATTAAAACTTCAAATTTGAAGTACCAGCCCAAGCAAACAGTGGATGGAAAATTAATGATGTTAATCAACAACACGTTACTAAGACTTCTTTATTTTTCTCTGGAGGGTTAGGTTTTTTCTTCGGCTCATCCTTTAGCAAAGTCATACAAGCAGCAAGGTTACCATAGTTATAGCAGAAATCTCAAATGAATGTGGCCATTCTTTACATTATAGTGGGGACATTGTCATTCAGGCAAATGAAACATACCTTTTATTTGACTCATACAAATGTGGGTGAAAATTACAAGAACATGGGTGAACTTTAAAAAGGTCTTCTTTAAAAAGGATCAGCATGGATGATAGTAGGATTCGAAGAAAATATTTAACATAAATACTTTGACATTGGATTGCATATTTCATTAGACATCTTAGGGTAGGTACCTATTTCTATCGAAACAGTAGCATCAGTAAAATTCAAATCTGAACAAATAACATGTTTACATGGTTCACTCTTGTTTCTCAATCTAGGCATGTTCCAAAGGAACACACTTGGATTCCCAGAACTGGGCAGTAAGAGTCCTTCAAGTTTTTGGGGTTCTATAATTTCCCAGAATTTGAAATGGAGACCTAACATTTGAACCATCATTAAAAAGGCACAATGAATATGTTCTTCCTGTGCCAACCCAGAAAGCTCAGACTACCCAAGGAGCTGCTGATACAGTTCTACAGACAATTTTTGAGTCTATACTTCTATAACTTTCTGGTTTGGTACAATAACTAAACAGGACAGGTACAGACTCCAATGGTTATTTAGGTCTGCAGAAAAAGCAATCGCAACTCTAGAAGACCTTGTGAATACAAGAAGGAAGGCTGTGAAAATATCTACAGACTTCTCACATCTGGGACATAAACTGTTTCAACTCCTCCCCTCAGGATGCTGCTATAGGGCATTGCATGCCAAAACAACTACACACAAGGGCACATTTTTCCTCTGTGAACACCAAATCCTCACAGTATTGTCTTATGTCTGACTATATTTATATTATATGCCTGTATTATATTACTATCCTTCTCATCTTCTCTACTCTTATTGGTATCATTATTGTGATTATTATTACTGTCATTTTGCATGTACACAAAGAGCTTCTACACCAGAGGAAATTATTTGTGTATCTAGTTACACTTGGGAAAATAAAGTATTCCATGCCATGCCATGTCATACCATTCTCTGAATATCTTTTAAATTGTTTTGATGGTTTAAGATTTTTAAGATTGTTAACTGCCTAGAGTCACTTGGTTGAATTGGGCAGCTCTAGAAACAGAATGAATGAATGCATTTTCAGTTATCTGAGCACTGCTAAGAATTCTAGGACTTCAGGTGTACATATCTTGAAGATACCAAGATGTGTACACCTTGTGGAAGATTATTAATCCTGGAACTACAGAATACACAGGAATTGTGTGAAGGTGAATGCTTCACTCTGGATTCTTCCTTCTACTACATGGCTTTTTGCAATGCCATAATCTCCCTGTACAGTTTCTGAATATGTAAAACAATGGTGGATCCATTTGTCTTGACAAGGGTGTAAGATGTTGGCTCATACATCACTAACCTCCATCCTACATACCTGAACGCCAGCTCAGAAATACAATGCAGTGGGATTTCTTAAACAAATAGGAAGAATAGCAGATGCTTTTTCTTTATTTCCATTCTATTGATTTGCTGTTGTCAAACTACTGGAATATTAGGTCATAGTCTGGATGACTGAAAATCTCTACAAACTTTTAGCTATACAGTTTGGGATGAACACCCTTTGAATGGTGTGGGAGTAGGAATAGATTTCCAGAGGAAAAATTGCAGACTACAGGATCCAGGAGCACTACTCCGGTAACCTTGAGGACACAGATAAACCTCCAGGTACTTCAACGACCCTCTCTAAAAGGATGAAAAGGACCAGCTGTCTGCAAGGAATATAAAACCTTCCATTCCCCACTATCCTGTCAGAGCTGAAGAAGCTTCTTGGGTGAGAAGCAAAATGTCTTCAAAAGAAGAAACAAGAAAGTACAGTTGCCTCCTGAAAAAGCACCTTTGGGTCATTTAGTGACTGTTTGAAATTACGATGGCACTAAAAAAAGTGATTTGACTGTTTTCTGCAGCATCCCCATGGTCATGTGATCAACATTCAGACACTTGGCAACTGACTCATATTTATGACGTTGCAGTGTTCCGTAGTCCCCTTTTGTGATCTTCTGACAAGCAAGGTCAATGGGGAAGCCAGATTCATTTAACAACCGTGTGACTAACTTAACAACTGTGGCAAGAAAGGTTGTAAAATGGTGCAAAATTCACTTAACAAATGTCTTGCTTAGCAACAGAAATTTTGGATTCAATTGAGGTTGTAAGTTGTGGGCTACATGTACGCTTGCTTGCTTGCTTGCTTGCTTGCTTGCTTGCTTTTAAATGACAGTGTTGCAACAATAGGGAGTCTCTCCTGACTGGTTCAATATAGCAGAACTTATTTTTGATACATAAAAGATTAGGATTAAGAAGTATTTAAAAAGTGGGGGAAAGCAGCTGCATAAAAAAGAGGTTTAATCAGAGGTGGTGTTCAGCAGGTTCTGACCAGTTCTGGAGAACCGATAGTGGAAATTTTGAGTAGTTGGAGAACTAGCAAATACCACCTCTGACTGGCCACGCCCCCATCTATTCTCTGCCTCCCAAGTCCCAGCTGATTGGCTGGGTCTTTTTTTGTTGCCCTGCACAGGAGAACGGAGCTGGAAAGCAGGTTAGTGGGGTGGGGAAGGAATGGAGATTTTACAGTAACCTTCCCCTGCCATGCCCACCAAGCCACACCATGCTCACCAAGCCATGCCCACAGAACCGGTAGTAAAAAAATATGAATCCCACCACTGGGTTTAATATGTAACAAAGGAGTATGCCATGCTGTGTAATTTTATGTAATAATTTTTGTTTTAAAAATCAGCCCTATCATTACATGGTTTCAAGTAAAGATTGGATCCTTTGTCCTGGGGTGGGGGGATGGATTAGAAATCCCCCAAGTCCCCTTCCAGCCCTATGATACTATGAACTAGTTAACTCCAGGGAGAAAAAATGGTGGCAAATGAAATCTTTATTATTTATTTAAATTGAGCCGCCCAAGTCCAAGAGACTCTGAGTTAAAACATTTTAGTTGAAAAATATTTTCAAAGAATCCTATTATAAAACTAGAGAATACGATGTTTTCCATGTAGATATTATTTTTGCCCAGAAAAATATAATTGAAAGAAGTTTGGGAAGACACAGGAATACTATTTTTTAAAATAAGCAGACTCTTTATTCCTTTACAATATTTCTAGGCCAAACTGTCAGGGAGTGAAACTAAGCCTTGTTAGATCATGTAAATAAGAGTTCCTTTCAAAAATATTTTAAACCCCATTTCCCCTGTTTTAATATAAATTCATAAGATTTGCAGATGGACAAAAATGGGAACTTTCTCCCCCATCCTTCCTCTGCCGAGTATTTAATTTGCAAGTTCAACCAGAAGATTTAGGGGAAATTATAGGTGTATGTTTGGCAGCCTGGCATAGGCTGGCTGCCAGTAACCCAATAAATTTAAGAAAAATGCCATTCTGCTTCCTAGAAAGAGAATACAATCAAAAGAAAGAAAAAAATACAGTAAGTGCTATGTCTGATAAAACAACAGAGGAAGTTGGAGCAGATTCAGACATCTGAGTCTAGCAAGAATTTCACTATCCAACATCACATTATTCCAATACTGTGGATACTTAAATGGAAGAAGCTACAGAATCTGTACCTCAAAGTATGTAGTTCAGAGCAGCAGTGGGATCCTACCTGTTCCACTACCGGTTCGGTGACTGCACACCTAATGCACATGCGCAGCTTTCCCCACACCAGCTGAGGCCTGCAGCACTAATCAGCTGAGAAGATAGAGAAGAGAAAAGCACAGGGGCAGGTGGGAAGGCCGATCCTGCACTTTTCTCTTCTTTCTCCTCTCAGCTGAACGTCAGAGGTTTATTTTTTTTTTACTACAAGTTCAGCTGAACCGGTCTGAACCGGTAGCATACTACCACTGGTTCACTGGTTACTTTCTGAGAATTTCAGCTTGTTCAGCTCTGTACTGTACATAGATGAGGTAAAGTATGTTTGTATATATACATACACACACACACAAACATACACATGTGTGTGTATATGTGTGTGTGTGTGTGTGTGTGTGTGTGTGTGTGTGTGTGTATTGGACAAACCAACAGGAGAATAAATGCACTCATCACAGAACACAAAAACGCAGTCAGAAAAGAAGAAAATACTTCCTCCCTCTTCCAGCACCTTAAAGCCACAGGACATGAAATTAATTTCGAAGGAACCAAATTAATATCCAACACTGAACACTCCAGCAACAGAATAATCAGGGAAGCCATTGAAATAGAGAAACACTCCCATAACATGAAGAAACGGGATGATATCTCCCACCTACCAGACATCTGGAAACTAGCCCTCACCAACAAACGAGTCCCAGCCACGAAAACCAACACCAGACCCAAAACAACACGGGACACCACCGCCAATCCCCCTCATCAGACCCAGGACCAAACCCATCCTATAAACGAAGGACAACCACCATCCAGAAACCAGACCAGGCTGCTTCGGCAACTGTTGCACCCCCCAACCCCAAAACCAAACAAGCTGACATATGCCAAGAACACAGACCCAGACCCCAAACTCAAAGCCAGACCCAAACCCAGAATGCTACATCACAGCCACCCGCTCAGGACATCCCATCAGAAAACTCAGGAAATTACACCACAAGAACTCAAGAAGTTGCAACACAGCAAATGACCCAGGAAATCACAGCACAAGACCAAGGATACCACAGCAATAAAACTCACAAGGTCATCACACAACTGCTATAGAAGTTCTGATGGGTGCAGAGTAGGACCTAAGTGTAAAAAATGTTTGTGTGTGCTACATTTCTTCTTGGTCTAATACCAAGTCATTGCTCTAATCAATATTTTATTAACTTGGCAAGTCACAAAGTTCTCTATATGGTTGAGCTACTATGATTCATTGAAGAACAATAGACTTATTTTTATGGCACTGCTTATCAGGAGCAGTGTGGTTAAAATCCCTAATCCATTGTAGAAATGGCAGCCATTCACAGTACTTTTCTGACAAGTAAAACAATACAGATAAATATCCCATGATAACTTCCACTCATTGTGCAAAATATCTCTCTCTCTCTCTCTCTCTCTCTCTCTCTCTCTCTCCCTCTCCCTCTCCCTCTCTCTCTCCCCTCCCCCTCTCTCCCCTCCCCCTCTCCCTTTCTCCCCTCCCTCCCACACACAAACACATACACAACAGTGCAGTGGCCTAGCAGTTAAGATGCTGGGCTTGTGTACTGGAAAGGTTGCCAGTTTGAGACACAGCACAGTATGATGGGGCGAGCTCCCATTCCTTATCCCAGTTCCTGCCCACCTAGCAGTTCAAAAGCATAAAAATGCAGCATAAAAATGCAAATAGATAAACAGGTACCACGTCAGTGGGAAAGTAAATGTGTTCTGCACACCTTGGCATATATTCAAGCTGGCTACATAACCATGGAAGTGCCCTTGGATAAAGCTGACTCCCTCAGCTAAGATGAGTCAGACGCAACTGGGCAGGGGAAACTTTTACAATATCATATTCATACCCCTAGATACAGAGTCAGCTTTAAAAAGTGGGGTTTGGCAGGGTGTTTAAGTAGACTTGTCAAGAAATAACTCACAAAGTTCCTTGAACAAAATACCTATTTCACAATTTTTAACATGCTTATGAATGCTGTAGGGCCATAGGCAAAGGTTCTGCTTTGGAATATCTACCCATAACAGAGGCAAGTGTCTTAGAACATACAGGTTTATGATGTTCAGAATATTCTTGATAATGATATTTGATGATGTCAAGCTAGATAGCATGAGAGATTATAGGTCAATCAATATCCAGGTAAGCTGATAAACTTATAAGATTCACTAAGCTCCTGCCAACTGTAAACCTAAGTTTGTTACTAGTATAATACAGCCCTTAAAGCAAGGGTGTCAAACTCATGGACCATGGACTGGATGTGTCATGTCACGTGCTGACCCTGCCCCCACCCAGTTTAGTGAAGGGGGGGAAAAGTCGTAATATGTCAAGTGATGATGATGTGATGTTGCGAGTTTGACACCCCTGCCTTAAAGACTAAAATGAGATGAGATGCTTTTTCAGTTAGAAAAATGAATAGTTATTACTTCCAGCCTTGGTTATGTGTTCATGGATTTTAAACAGCTTTCCTTCTTTTAATCTCTTCCCCCTACCCCACTATCCACTTATACCTTATGAGTTGGGTTACTTTATCAATTGTATAAATACTTTTATACAATACTATTTGTTATTTATTATTATTTGCATAATAAATATACATTTATTATACAAATAACAAATATACTGTTTATTCTTGATTGGTATGTGTGCATGTTTCTCTGTGTTTAAATACTGTAGCTATATCCTAGCCTTAAAGCTAAACCATGATACTGTTGACTATTGATGCTATATATCTTAGAATGTAGTTAGGCAGAACACCAAAACATTGGATCCTATAATGTTACATTGTTCACAGTTACTACTAAAGAGTTCCTGTCTCACACAATTAATGGTGGAGATTTACGATAGTTCTAATATGAAAGATTTACTTTTGAGGGTACAATTGGTAATAAACAAATAATACATTCCAGTTCATTATATGAAGTGCATTCTTCAAATAGTCAAAGAAAACTATTTTGGGGTAAGATGCATTTTATTTTTAATCCTGTAATTTCCACAATTATTCTTCTAATCTGATTCCAGAAAGATTATAATAGAAGAACAAGAGCACATTACAATAGCAATGATTTTAAATTCAAACAATAGCCCACTAAGTTATTGGCAGCTTGTTCTGTTAGAGGCCATTCACTAGATAGATGGATGTTTTTTCTAATCCTAGTGAACAGATATGGTGATTATTCTCACTTTCTAATTGCTCCTTTCCTCCCGGAGAGATAGAACTTAAATTCTGGAAGAAAACAACAGATTACACATCTGTCTGGAACTACTACTTTGATTTCATACTGAGATAGGTTCTAGCTTGTTGTCCTTTGTGCAGCAGTAACACTGATGTTTGAAAACAATATAATGACTGTCATCTCATTTCAATAGACTCTCTAAAACAGATGTGGTTATTCTGGGTGAACAACTGGTCTAAAAGTTTTAAATCAGACAATTAAAAAAATGAACTGACCTTTGTAAAGTTTCTTTTCTGCTTCTGCCTGACTTATCCTCTCATTTCTTTGCTGCAAATCAAGCAGCATTATTTTAAAAACAGTCTTCCTCTCTTGGCAACTTTTTGAAGGACTATCATACATCCCAAGAGGAAATAGTCAGGCTCAAGAATAGCCATGTAGCTTGTTTCCAGAGATCAAGAATCAATCTTTATGGGGGTCATAATATATGTGAGTATCCTGAATATCTGTAAGCTTCTCATAGTTTCATTTTATTTATTTAGAAAATTTATATTTTCACCTACTTGCACATGGCAACTCAAGGTGGCTTATAAGCATATAAAAACTCCATATAAAAGAAATAAAAATAATAAAAAGAAAAATAATAAAACAGTAACTCTCCACTCCACATCCCAGCGACAACACACATTCATACTAGCCATCTATAATGGGCTCTATCCCGCTTTAGGTTCCACAGGCCCATGACAGAAACACATCTTCAGGGCCTTCTGAAAGAGTGTTAGAATGGGGGCCAGTCTAATCTTGGGGATGGGGGAATGATGTTCCAAAGAGAGGGATTTGTTCTTCTCAGCTGGTCTTCTGAAAGCTTTGCACACAAACCACTATTCAACAGCAGAAAGCAGGTTTCAAGGTGTTTAATGTCAAACAACAAACTTCCTATCCGGCAAGAACAGCATACAATCCGGTCTAGGTTAGCACTGGAAGCTTCTGCCTTCCGATGCTATTTTAAGGTATAAACACACCCACCTAAATGCTCCTATCTCCTGTACTCGCCCCTAATTAGCCCCTTAATTACCCTTTATGTCACCATCCGGTTATACCTAATATGTCCATTGTTTCCTATCTCTGCAATCTATCTTTCGCTTATGAACCCTACCTACTCACGAGTAACCTATATAACCAGATTTCCCCCCATCATCCATTGCAGCACTATAGTCAATTCCAAAAGCCACAAAAGGAGAGGGGTTTTCCCGAATTCCCCCTCTCGTCACTGTCGACCATCCCACTCTACTGATGATGTGTATGATGCAGCTAAACAATCTCAGAAGTATATAGTGTCAGGCTTCAGCAGCTCTTGAAACGGTGCTGATGGACTCAGTTTATCTATCAGTACTAATGGAGCCTGACAGTTCTACGATCAACTATCAGGCTTTAGAATAATCTGTCCATACATCTATGGAGATACTCAAGTCATTCAGGTCATGGTTGTCCCAAAGGTGTTTTTTCAAAAGGCAACTGGACTTTCTTTATTTTTCTTTGAAGACATTTTGCTTCTCATCTAAGAATCTTCTTCAGTTCTTCTGAAGAAGCTTGTTGGATGAGAAGTGAAATGACTTCAAGGAAAAACAAAGAAAGCCCAGTTGCCTTTTGAAAAAGCACCTTTGCAACATTTGTCCAAACATTCCTACCAATACAATTCTAAAGCACGTAGGCTTAAAAAGTGTTTTGAATTACTTGGAAAGAACATCCCTTGGAATTAGTATATAACACAAAGCCCTTTTTGTTGTTTCTTCTTAAAATCTCAGTCTTCAGATACGTTTTCTTTTTTCCACAAAACATACAAACTTCTTAAGGTCTTGTTATGTCCAAGTTGAATATCTAGACTGCTGCAGCTTCCTTTTATTTTATTTTTTAAATGGTCATTCATTTTAGCATCAAATTCTTTCCTAATCCTTGGCCAAAGGCTCAAATAGATGTTTAAAAAATGATTAAAGCACAATTCTGCAATGCAGATGAAGCTCAAACATTCATCAGATCAAGTCCCAAATGTCCCTTTGAAAGGCATAGAAACAGACCTGCTATTTTTACCCTGCTGACAGTAGAAGAAAATCAGCAAGTTCTCTAATCAAGTAATTTTGTAAGCTATAATACATATCTTTGAGGGAAAGAAAAAGGGAAGCAAAATATATAAGTCCTGTATCCCACAGCTAAGCAAAATTCATAGTGGTTCATAATATATTACAGTTCTGCATCTAGAAACAGATCTCCATTATGAAATAGCCTCCCAGCTTTCATGAATATAAATATTTTTCAAGGAGAAAATTGTGGTTCACACATTACTTTCCAGTAGATGCAAACTTATTAGAATAACTAGCTCACAGCTTGTCTTTCCACTGTTAGCCAATTCCCTGACACTGTGAGAAGCAATTATCTATGTGGCAATTGGTCCAAATAACATTCTGACACATCAAAATAGCAACAAGGCAGACTTATATATAAATGAAGCAAATCAAATTTTCTCTAAAATTAGATAAGAACACATGATCCTAGAAAATAACATGGACATCAAACTTCCATAAAATAGGCTAGCTAGACCAACAGCACTATTATGGATTGTCTCCTTTGAATTAAGAAGGAAAACCTGCATGTCAATGGCACATTTTAGTTTAGTATAGTTTAGTTTAGTTTCTTGTCATTGCACCTCATACAATGAAATCCAACACCATCTTCAGTGCACATCATGACCATGACCATGAAAATAAACACAAACACACATTCTTTACCCTCCACACATTGAACCGAAAATCCCCGACACCATACCAACACTGTACTATACAGCAGAATTCAAAAGAGCTACTGCTCTGGGTTAGAAGCTGTGAAACATCTTGGGAGATTCAATGAAGTGCTGATATCAAGGGAACAGTCAGATACCTACATACCTGCAGCTGGATAGTAGGTTGGGCATGAGACTTAGATCAGGGCCCCCAAACCCTGGGCTGCATCCCACTACTGGCCATGGCCTATTTGCAACCAGGCTGTGAGAGCTGCTGGCCAGTCTACACACATGCATGCAACTCAACTTCTGTGAGCATCGGACCAACATGTGCACGCGCGCGCGCGCACACACACACACACACACACACACACACACACACACAGAGTCAACTTGCACAAGTCGAGCTTTGCACACATGCACGTGTGCATTGAGCTGTGCCCACATATGCAGGCTGGCCCCCTGCTTGCACAGCCCAGTTGCTCTCTTCCCCCCTGCCAGATTGCCAATCCACAAGGATGATACCCTTTCTAGTTTTCTGTAGAGAAAATGTGGGGAGTGAAGAACTGTTCCCAGATTTGCAAAATTCTGTCAGTATCTGTAAGACAACAAAGTAGAATTGGCACATCTGTTTTTAAGTTTCCTGTCTGTACTACCTAAGAAAGCTGACATCAATCTTGCAAGTCTGAAAGTACAATTTTACCCAATCTCCTTTCCAGGCTGAGAAACTAGGGAAGATGTCTTCTGAACCTTCAAGGATTCAGCTATTTTTCAATGAAACTTGAGTTACAGCCATACATGGTTGGATTGTTTTTGGTTTGATATATAGGTAAATAAGCAGAAGAAATGTCAGTGCTTATGGGAGGGGTTAGGGTTAGGGAGAGATGGCAGAGAAGAAATCGTAGGGAAGGCAACCAGAAGTTCAAGAGCAATTGATTTTTTCCTTCAGTGGACTTGGGGCAAAGTATCCAATTCATCAAACCTTGACAGATTTAGATACCTCCATATGTCAGTGCTGATAATTACAAACTTCCTGATAGTACCTGCTTAGTGCACAGGTAGCCTTAATTTCATGCAACTTATACTTGGAATTAGAGTGGGCATAAGCTACCTAAACATTAATCAATAAATATTTTTGATTTATTTCTCACTTTTATTAATTTTACAAATAACTCAAGATGGTGAACACACCTAATAGTGCTTCCTGTTTTTATTTTCTCCACAACAACCCTGTGAGGTAGATTCAGTTGAGAGAGTGTGATTGGCCCAAGGTTACCCAGTGTCATGCCTCTGTTGGAATCTTATTCGGAGGGGAAGGCCAAGCAGCTGACAGGGAGTGGGAGTGTGACTGTAGAAGAAACTGGGGAAGGGCAAAGGCCAGCTGGGCAGAGTAGGGGAGAGGTAGAGCAAGGAAGAAGGAATTTGGAGGGCATGCAGGAAGGAACAGGGAAGGGAGCAACATGAGTTGTGTGACTGACAGGGAAGGAAAGGGCCCTGATTCCCTTCATTAGCTGCAGCTGAGAACACAGTGTTTAAAAAGGGAAGCTGCACTCAGCAAAGTTGTTGGGAGCAAATTGTGAATTATCTGGTATCGTGGAGGCTTATCTGGGTCCCTGGTGTCTTCCCAACTGTGTGTGTTTTGCTGGGCTTTCAAGTTTGCAATTCCTTCTCCTGCCCTGTCAAGTTAATTACTGCAGCGTGGTTTGTGTGGATTTTTATTTACAGTTTGTATGTACTTTGTTTTTGGAATGAATTTCTTCCACTTAAAGACTGTTCTTGGGAGAGTTTTTTCTCCAGCTGAAGGTAACCTGGACATTGGGGGCAAAATTGGAGGTATTAAAGGGACACTTCTGGCTTATTTCACTGTGTTGCCTTTGTGCCATGCCCCGGGTCATCACATCCAGCTTGTTTTCATGCCTAAGGCAAAACTAGAACTCACAGTCTTCTGGTTTCTAGCCTGATGCCTTAAGCATAGACCAAACTAGTTTGTTACTATCTCCTATCTCTCTCCTCCTCCCTCTCTCTCTTCCCTACCCTTTCACTCAACTAGGGAAGTAGATTTGTTACTCCTTTTTCAATGTCTATCTTTCTTTCCTTTTTCTCATATAAAATTCATATTGAAACACATACTCTGATATATGTCATAAGCACAAATCCCTATGCTGTACCACATGTTTATCAAAATACAGATTTACGAATATGTTCTAACTGAAAAAAAAATCCCAAACAAATTCTGGCTTGATTAAATGTAGAATTTACTGTATGTGGTTAATAACAATAGCAGAAATAACATTTATGAGTTTTAGGGGTCTAGCTATCTTATAAAATAAACAGACAAATAAAAAGTGACTTTATTTTTGTTATGCACATTGTATACAGATCTGGTAAGTCCAGGAAGTTAATATATTTGACTATTTTGGAATACATTGAATTTAATTGCCTTTAAGGGATGGCAGTCATAAAAATATGTTTTCAAGGATCTCTTAGGTACCTGTATATAAGAAAAAAAGTGACACTACAAAATAGAGTAGTTGCCATGGCTGTGAGATCATTATTGTGAAGACCTTATTCTCCTTGCCTGGGAGATAATTAATTAATTAATTAATTAATTAATTAATTAATTCATCAAATTTATATCAAATTTATATAACCACCCATCTTCCCCAAAGGGATTCTAGGCAACATGGAACAATAAATTAAAAAAAGACAATTTAAAACAGATAAATTTAATAAATAACATAAAAGCAAACAAACAAAAAATGACATCAGTCATAGCAAGTATGGAAAATATATCTGGAGAAAAAGGTCACTTTAAAAATTTAAGATGCAAGTCAGACACACAATCAAATTGTTGTTCCCCCTTCAGTCTGATCTTTCTTTGCCTTTGAAGTATATAGAGTCATGATTAATCTTTCAAAGGTTTTTTTTTCCATACAAGATAATTTTTCTTATGGGAAAAAGAAAAGAAACAACTTTCTAGAGGTTTATATGTCTGAAAATAATTCTACAAGACAAATATATATACGCTTTCTCAAATTAAGCTATCAATGTGTAGGTTTATGGAATTTTTCTTATTAGCTTTTACAAATAAGAGAGAGAATGCATTCCTTTTAGTATAGAAAAAAAAATCCAATTGACAGTGTGCCCATTTGTTCATTTTCAGCAAATATTAACATGGAAGACAATTTTCTTCTTGCCACAATTACTTTAATTTTTACCAAGATGAATGTTTTGAGCAGCAGACAATAATTAAATCACATTCTCTTTCAAGAAAAGAAAAAGAAGAGGCCTCATTTTTCCCCAGCATGTTTTTTTTCAACATTTTGTAAATCATCTAATGATTTTCTGCTCATTTAAATATTGCTTCCCCAAACCAAACTGATTAGATTATGTTTAAAGCATAGGACAGTCTTTAATTTCAGTAGTGCGGGGGAGCCTCAAGTTCCTAAATCAGCTAAAGATTTCCTGCTACTATATATGCTATGCCTCTTACAAATGCAAAAGCTATAGGAACAATGCTGTTCCTTCCCTTGGGGTTAATCTCCAATATATTAAAAATGAATTATAAAAAAAAAACTGCAAAAAAGAGAGAGAGAGGAGGCATCATTTGAATTATGGACAGCATACTGTAAATAAGTTTCTTCCTCTGGCAGAATAGCTAAAAGAGGAGATCAATCTTTCTGGGAAACTGGGATAATCCTTACTCTAGGCTTCTCTCTCTCTCTCTCTCTCTCTCTCTCTCTCTCTCTCTGTGTGTGTGTGTGTGTGTGTTGGGGGCAATATTCACAGGGCTGTTAAGCACTGTGAAGCTATACACAAGTCTAAGTGCTATTGCTCTGTGTGTCTGTAATAGTGTGTGCATGTGAGTATACACACACACATATATACATATACACACATACATACATACATACATACATACATTTTTTTCTTGTAAAATGAGACCTTATGAGACCTTATTACACTAAACTTTCTTCCAGGATGATATGTTGATGCTAATAACCTCAGCAGGTTAAGTGATTGGGGTAACATGTTGTTTCCTCTCAGATTTATGTAGGATATATAATTAGACATGAACTATCAATATTTCTATATGCCATTCAGGGAAGCCTGTATCTTGCTTATTGTCCCTACTAGTAAGAGGAGGTGGGGGACGCAAAAAGTTCTGGCAGAGAAATGCATTATCGGTACCTTGGAGAGCTCCCTGCAGGTGGTTTTCTGATTCAGTTAACTCTCAACTGCTCTCAAATTGTTCTTCTAACAACTACCAGGGGTTAAATTCAATTTCAAGAAGATTGGAAGTCAATGGTTCACACAGTCTATTGTCTAGGGGCCCTGTTAATCTATAACGGTACTGTAGATTACACTTGGGGCTAGACTAGAGAGAGAAGAAAAAGAGATATAGAACATAGAAACCCATTTAATTCTAGTGTTTAAAGTGCTGGCCCAGAAACTAGGATTGTGAGTTCTAGTCCCATTTTAGGCAAGATAGAACTTTTTACATGCATGAATCTTTACACCAACATCCACATCTGCCTATCCCAGGTACTTGGAAAGGACTCAATAGGTAAACAAAAATGCCAAATCCAGTCAGACTCTCTGGCTGACTCTGTGAGGAACCATAATCAGGTAAGAAGATTGAGTCTTGCTACCATATTTTATTATTCAAAGATAGAGGAAAAATGACTCAGTGGTGGCATGTCCAAAGCCACCTTCTACTGGCAACACAAAACAGAAGATGATTACGTGCAACAAGCATACCTTTGCAATAGGCTGGCTTTGTGTGTGTGCTGTGTGTGTGTGTTTTGAAACACATTATAATCACATTTGCTCACTGTCAACAAAATTATAAACGTGTATAGAATCAACCGACATCATTTAAGCCTTGTTTGTTCTTAATTGAGTTTCCATCTTATTAATTGAGCTGTACTTGAGTTTTTCTTTGCTGCTGCCTTTGTCATTTGTCATGTAAGGATATATATATATATATATATATATATATATATATATATATATATATATATATATATATATATATATATATATATATATTTATTTATTTCTAGGTTTAGTCTAGTAAATGTATGAATCTTCAGAATAGTTTGCCATCAAGCATGTTAGGAAAAGTTGACTTTGCTACAGAATTAATGGCATATAGGTATAAAGGACTAATAATGGCACTTTGTGTTAAACAATGCTGCAAATTTGAAGAATTAAAACCAGACTAAGGTCAGGTCCCTTCAAAGTCTGATCAACTCAGAAAATTTAAAAAGTCATATCGTTAGTTAGGTAGTTGGTTATTTGGTTAGTTATACTCTGCCTTTATTATTTTTTATAAATAACTCAAGGCCATGAATATATCCAATGCACCTCCATTCTCCTATTTTTCCCACAACAAAAGCCCTGTGAGGTGGGTAGTGCTGAGAAAGAGTGATTGGCTCAAAGTCACCCAGCTGGCTTTCATGGCTGTTCATTTTTTATTGTTGTTGACCTATGGGAACAAACAATTCTTTTTTCTTCCAATCCCTGATTTCCTTTTCCCTTACATGTTTCATTACTCATAATATAAAACCTGCAATTTTTGTAAGTCAACTTAATAATGGAGTGATACTTGCAGCTGTTTCTGCACAAAGTAAAGTTTTCCTTTTATTCAATATCAGCCAAGAAACAGATCAAAAAGAGGTGAGAATAGAGAGAATAGTGTACAGGTTAGTTAGTCCTCAACTTACAACCATTCAGTGACTTTTCAAAGTTACAACCGCAGGGGAAAAATAACTTATGACCTGTCTTCACACTTACAATTGTTGCAGCATCCCCACAGTTTCTGAAATAAAATTTGGGTGCTTGGCAATTGGCATGTATTGACAATAGTTGCAGCATTCCAGGGTTATGTGATTGCCATTTGTGATTTTCCCAGCTGGCTCCTAACAAGCAAACCTAATGGGAGAAGTGGGAATCATTACATGATTCACTACAACTGTAGTGATTTCCTTGACAACCATGCCAAAAAGTTGCAAAATGGTGCAATACTCACTTAACAGCCATTTTGCTTAGCAATAGAAATTCTGATCTCAGTTGTGGTTGTAAAATGAGGATCACCTGTACTTCCAATATATATCAAAAGTCTTCATTCAACATATTATTAATATACCTGAGATGATCTAAATAGTATTTTCCCAGGCCACACACAAATCTTTGCCGAGGTCATGAGAAATATGGTGGTATACTATCTAATACTCCATGGTTCTGAACCTATGTATATTATATTTCAGGTAAACTACTGCTAGATGACCCTATTTCATTGTGATCTACTGTTTTTTCCCCATTCATATTGGAATGTGCACTTGCAACTTAAGAGTGACAAGAGAGAAATTGTGTATCTATATCATGGACATTTCATACATGATTCAAGATGTAATTCAGCATAAATTGCTTCATGCATTTTTATGAAAAAATATTGTATTTAAGGAGATACACCCTCACTGTTACAGACAACTACTTTACTGAAAACACTAGCATGTTGAGAGTATTCTCTTCCTGTCCTATAGTGGCAATCCTAAATATTTCCATCTGATTCAGAAGGGATTTGCTTGGCTTTTTCACCTGGTGACAAGATTTTTAATTAAATTGTGCTGTTACCCTTGCAGTCGTTTATCTCAAATACATTAACCAGGTGTTCATGAACTCTTCCCTTGGCATCTACAAGGCTCCTTGTCCCACCTGATCCTTTAGATTAAAAGGGACAGTACCATGCTTCAAAACAAGCACCAGCCAACATAATCATCTTGATATCCCAGAATTCCTGTAAGATTCATCTGATTCCTTGGATTGATCAATTGATGATAGCTGATCTTAGTTCAGAATAAGAGCAAAAGTTATCAGGGATAGGAGAAAATAGACTGTTGGAAAAAGAGCAGTAGGCAGACTTGTGGAATATCAATGTTTCATAATTGATTATGCCTCCCCCTCAACAATAATTTTGCAAGAAAACTCAGAGCACATTCTTTATTATAAAAATTCCTGCTATGCACATCCATCTATGGGTAAGTTCCGCTGAACTTTCTGAGTGAGACTTTACTTCCATTTAGTTGTGTCTATGGCAACAGTATTTCTCTTTCCTAAGAAATGAATGCTAATTACAGCTCAGCCAAGTAAACACATCTTATTTGAAAGATTTAACAGAAAAGCACAAGAACTCTACAGAGCCTTTGAAGAGGAGAAGGTAGCTTCTGTAGTTAAATACTTTCTGATAATGCTTGTGGTTGCCTTCCCAATTTTGACTGTAGAGGAGGACTTCATCCTAGCTTTTCTAGTAAATGTATGGAAATGTGCTTCAGTCCAAAAGCACAATCAATTCTAAGCATATATCAAATGCTGTGCTGAGATGTCCCACCTTCGAGTCTGTCAACTAAAATGAAAATCTTCTGAATGTAGTATAGAAGTTCCTTTTGGGAAAAGTAAGGTAGTTGGCTGAATTAAGTTAGCCATCTTTGATTTAAATCAGAAAATTGAAGGAATTCAATTTCCCAATTAAAGCATTACTTTAAAATTGGTCATTCCAACTATTAGCACTTAGCCAACTCCTTGAGGTACAGCTGAGGTTTTTCCAATAATCCAATAGGCTGATTATATTATTATAAATGTATTTAAATAACATACACAAACACACCAGTAATTTCGCTCTCTTCTTAATTTATTTTGTCTCCAGGCTGAACTTCGTTGAACTTCTCCTTTTATATCTTCCCAGTTCATTTGAATAGACTTTGGCTCAGCAACCACTGAGACTCATACTCAGATGCTTTGGCTTAGTCCTAAAGAGATTGGCATTGTCCCTTGACCATATTCTTCTTTCTGACTTACCACCTAGCTATTCAGATGATGAAGATAGCAATATTAAACATGCATTTACTAAGGTATTGTGATTACACTGACATCTCACAGGCAAAGTGTCAACAATATAGATTGCAGAATAAATCATATAAACATCATTTTGAGAGGAGAAAAGGTTATCATCTAGGATTCCTTTATGATGCAAAGGAGTTCCTAATATATTTTGAAAAATAGAAGTTATATATGTTCAATAGTAAATGAACTTCTGAGATATTTTAAAAGCCACTTTTTAAAAAAACAAAGAGTAGAAAATGGGAAATGGTAAGAGATTATTTGAAAAGATTGTTTTATTGAGAAGCAATAATGTTTCCATGATTGTCCCATTCTTCCAATATTGCACAAAGAAAGATTGCTTGTATTTTCTATGAAAAGCATAGATCATGAGTACAGTACATAAAAGATCAACTGAAAACTGTGGTACCAGCAGGGAAGGTCAAATGACACAAAATGGTGAATGCATCATCATGATGTAATGTCCAATTCTTTGTTTCAGTTTCAATGATGCATGCGTTTAGAAATGGGATAAAGCTTACATTGTAACTCATAAATCATAATAGTATCCTATTATAATTTATGTTGATTGCTTATTTAGTACCATATTACCTCCCTACTGAGTGTTATATCTTATTATTTAAGATTATTATACTTTATGGTTATGATCATGATTTATCACTTATTGCTTGTATGTATGCTTGAGAGTTTAGGAGACAAATTTCTTGTCTGTCCAATCACACTTGGCCAATAAAGAGTTCTGTTCTGTTCTATTCTATTCTGTTCTGTTCTACTCTACTCTATTCTCCATAATTGTGCTGATTTTGATCCCATTGTGCACACCCACTGCCTAGACATCAACTAGCCCACCTCATTCATGCCAGCAGAAGACCCCTACTATGGATCTGATTTTTCTTCTGATTTTTGTTGGCTCAGTTTTGATTGTAAATTATTAGTTATTCTTAAGGAACTGAGAAAACGCATTTATCACCCAAATGAACATGCTAACCAATGCTAGTTTAATGTTGAAAATGGACTTTTTAAAAATGTACAGTGACTGGTAGAAAATGGATTAAAAAAAACTAACTCATAATTTGCTTAAAAATAAAATATACATTATATTATGCATGGTACAAATTCTGGATTCTGAACAAAAGAAATGCTCAGTTGAAGTGAGAGGTCAACACAGCATTACAATTCTATTTTAACACCTTCCTTAACTTTAACTTTTATTCAAAATGTTGCATAGTGTACATGGAAAATTATGAACAAGCAAGACAGAAGTTGGTAAACTGTGAAGAACAGTTTCTATTTGTGAACTTTGTAATGGAAGTGTTAATGCACCTGAATAAACTTTTAAAATTTAAAGGTCCCACCTTTTCATGTTCTGTCCAGATACAAAGTTAAACAAGGAGTGAGTTAAAATAGATTTAACTCATTCCTTGTAATATGTGGATAAGGGAACCAGATTAACCTGAAGAATAACTAGATACAACATCTAAATGCTTGCTGTTCCAATAATAATAATAATAATAATAATAATAATAATAATAATAATAATAATAATAATAATAATAATAATAATAATAATAATAATAATAATAATAATAATAATACCCTATTAATTTAAAACACGATTATTTTTTTAATTTAAGATGTATTTGGGAATTCTGTTTACTGCAACAGAACCTCCCTACTGCATAGAAAGACACAGTCTATAGTTGCTCAAAGGACTTGACAAATGATAATAAATTAAAAACCAGAGTCCTAATTCTTGAATCCTTTCTTTCAGTTTATGAATAAAAGGAAGGCTTATTTTATATTCAAACATTTAAACAATATTAACAATAAAGCAATTCTCAAAGTCAAGGCTCAAGAAATAACTGTGGTACAATAATTGTCAAAACAATATGCTACGTTCACAAATCTCAATTTTGTACAAGTCAACCCTTGTTGACCCAGTCAAGATCAATGAGACACAATGAAGTGAGAAATATAACATTTTGAATAAATGTCCATTCATCTTTTTTTTTTAAAAAAAATATAACCTTAAAACTCCATTTTCCTTGCTTTGCTAGCTGTCAGTTATAATCACAACTTAAATGAAGGAATCATTTTACAATCAGAAAGCTACAACTCAACATAATCACATTAAGCAGAACTTTTAAAATTCACCTTTGATCTACATTTTAACTGGAGCCATTTTCTTCCACTGATATGCAACATGCTATGAATTAATATAAAGACATCTTAGTTACATATGCTTATAAGCCTTTTTATCAGATATAAGAGATAGTTTCTTGACCTATAAATCCACATCTATATTTCTGCACAATTATCCAGTTAATTAAAATATAAAGCATACTATCCAGCACTGGGTTATAAGGGCAAGGCTGCAGAATAGACTTCTCTGAAATTCATGCATCATTATATATTCTACAGTATGAGAAGGGAGATCATAACTTTTTACTTCATTTTTTCAATAAGCAAACCAACTCTATATATCTTGTATTCATTTCTCAAGGATCTTTAGTTTAGTACATTTTGTGGGATTCTGGGCTGGGATTTTGATGTATGAGATTTTTCCAGGCAACAAGTCATGTTTAACATTTAACTATCTGAGTAAAATAATAAAACTGTAATATTGTCTATAGTCACAGCACTTCAGAAACAAAATAAGTACCAGCTTCAAAACCAGACTCTAAAAGGTAGACCAGGCATGATCAGAAGCAAAAGACTGATCTATTAAAAAGCCAGTACATAGGTACCAGCTACTCCTGCCTATAACGTACTAGTCCAAGAGCATTACAGTGCATAGATGGAAGGGGGAGAAAACCCAAAAATATTGAATTTGCTGGTTTCCTTCCCACTAACAGCTTTTTAAACATAATCCATAAAAAATAATTTATCAAGAACTGAGACCTTGAATAAGTACCCATAGGCTCTCTCATTCCAATATTGGATGATGTCTGATACAGAGTCTGGCTACTCCAGTTCGCAACTAAGAGGAAAATTCTCCAAGGAGAAAAATTCGGGTTGAAGTTAGGAATACGAATCAAGATTTTTATGTGTTGTTTTTACCGCAGCCATCCATGCCTGAATATTTTCAGAAAGAAGCAGCAGGATAGAATGAAGAGAACAGTGCTTTTCATTTTACTTTGAAAAGTTGTTAAAAAGAGAAATCTATATTTTAAATATTACAAGTCATCCTGGAAGAGAGCTTTGCGGCTACTCATTGTTATTATATATTTTTTCAGAAATAGAAGGTTAGCCTTCCTTACTGAAAAGAAACATTTCTCAATTGACAATTGGTTCATTTGACACTCCTTAAAATATTGCCTCCTTAATAAATAGTGATTGCAGCAAGTCTAGCCCTGAGGAATATGTAAATATTAGACTGTAAGAGCTTATTTAATTATAGTCCAAGACCATTCATGAAATAGAAACAATGCAGGTACTGTAAATAAAATAAATGAAAATAAATGAAAATTCTGAAAAACAAAATAGTAAAGAGGAACCAAATGACTTCTGTAACTATTGTCAGAAATTTTGCAAACTTCTCAGAGGTTCCTGATGATGAACAATAATCTCATCATCACAAGAAAAATTAAAAAAATTACTAACAATTCAAACTATACATTTCAATTGCCATATAACAATACCATACAGGATACAGATGTCATACTGCATTTGCCCATGGAAGGATGGTTTTTATATAGGAGATCAATCTATCTGTTGTCATCACAATAGATAATTCATGTCAAGGTAAATAATTTCTTTGAGAATCATCTAAGATATTAAAGAATTATTTAGGGATCTTGAGCTGCTTTTCATGCAAGTATGTAAATTTGTTGGAATTCCCCATTTGAAATTCATAACAGTTCCTGAAGAACATTATAAAGCTGCCTTAGACAATTACTTATAATGTATTTTATCCATTATCCCTTATATTACATATTTTGCCACTTTTATTTTATTATAGCTAAGCATGTTGTAAATAAACTTTATATTCCATAGAGTAATGAAAATTTATTTTGCCTAATCAAGTGGAAAATCTGAGTTGATAACTCTATGCAGAAAGGAGCAAGAGATAAGTAAATGGTTACATTATCTTTATCATGTGAAAAGAGCTCAGTCTTATTCGGAATTATTTGGATTTATTTACTTTTGATTATCGTGCTACCATTCAGCAATTCTCACAATGAACAAATAGATACACTTTTGAAAGTGGACAATTACATACATAAATATTTTTTAGGATATTTAGATAGTGGAATAAATCAAGAAACTTTCTCAAATCTCTCAAATACTTATCATGGTTAGGATCTACATAGTTGATATTTTTCACAGCATGCAATATTTATTTATTTATTTGCTGGCCATCTTGCTTTAAGATCTTCATGTCATCTTGCTTCAGAAAGGCTCTATCTACCCTATTTTCCTGGGGTCAAATGAAGAAAGTCATTCAAAAACATGAACCTTGTGAAGCCTTCATTGCTATGAAAATATAAGAAGCTATAAGAAAATGTCTGAGCTTAATGAATTCCTATTCTACTGCACAATTATCCATGACATTTCCTTTTTGAAACAGATTTCTCTAGAGAGAATGGCAAGGAAACTATGTATTGGTATATTATTACTGGTTCAAACACCATTGCCCATCAAATTGGAATATATATATATATATCAGAATTATATACTGTCTCAAGCAATTATTTGCTAAGATTCTCATAAATGACTATCCAATTTCTTCAGCTGTGCTGTTTGGCTTCTGATCCAAAAAAGTTTAAAAACTGAGTCAAACTGCCAGGTTTTCTGCACTGGATTTTTAAATATGAAAAAAATGGGACAAAGAAAAGATTGAGTTTATGCTGCTCATGGACTTTTGGTGGCGTGTTCATAAGGTAGTGTACATGGTGATCTCAATGAGAATCATACCTATTAGACTTCAATGTAGTTAATATTAATTTCAGTAAGAACTGTCTTTCTTGGTGTAAGGAAGATTATAAGGATTACAAGGAAGATTAAGAGAGTCAGTTTGGTCTAGTGGTTAATGTATCAGGCGAGAAACCAGGAGACTGTGAATTCTAGTCCTATCTTAGGCATAAAAGCTGGCTGACTGACTTTGGCCAGTTACTCTCTGTTAGCCCAATTCACCTCACAGGCTTGTTGTGAGGAAAATGGGAAGAGGAAAGAGTATTAGTTATGTGGAATATAAATAAATAAAATTGGTACACTTTCTCTTTATCAGAAGATGGCCTCTGTTTAATTACAGTTTGTTTGGTTCCTTAAGTAGAACAACTGTGAAACCAAGAGACAAGACATTGAGGAATTTAATGAGAATCTGAAGTTCTGATGGCCATTCTGGTATTTTTGAAAACTGTGATGGCTTTCTTTTATATTCCCATTGATAGATCATAGTGTCTCTGTGGTCACACACACCAGCAACTACTTAAAGAAAATTGGCTAATAAAAGTTCATGTTACAAGTATAATGATCTTTGGTTGAACAGCTTAACCACATTGGTGCTTAATGTAGACTGACAAAGTTTCAAAAAACAGAATCTATGTCTACCTTTATCAGAACTAGATTGTTAAATTAATGAAAATCCAAGTACTGTGTTTCAATAAAACTATTTGGAAAGAATTTGAAAACTTTTCTCAATGTACATATTTGTGTCAGACAAAACTGTCCTCTTTTAAGTAGCTCTGTCCTTGTGATGAGATTTATTTTTTTTTAAATTTCATCCTGAATTTTCCTTCCCATCTGGGGTACAGAATTGTTCTAATCTGCTTAATGAATAATATAGAACATTAAAAAAATGAGAAAGGCACGACTTCTTTAAAAAAGTAAATTATATAGCCTAATTACTCCCTGCTCTAATTAAGCAAGTCACTTTTATTAGGCCATTCATGCAACATGGGAAGTAGCAACTTGGTTTCATAATATAACTGTCACAAATTAATTCTCTGTATGTACATTAAAGCATTAAAATGGTACTTTGATATGTCCTCATCTGAATGAATTGCTTAAAAGTGTTAGAAAATGCAAATAGTTTTAAAAGAAGATCAGCGCTATTTAGGCTAGGCAATGCTACAAAGAGGTATTGGCTTCGAGGAAAAATTGTGCACAGCATACCTATGAAGCTGCTTCATAAAGTCACATGCTTTTCACTTCTAGAAATATCTGAGTTGTTTTGCTTCAGAACTGTCAGACTTCTCCCTGGCAACCTGGCTGGAAACAGATCCAGTGGGATAAAAGAACTTCAGAGAAGTAGATGTGTTGTAGAAAAGCTTAAACCATTACTAAAGACTCCAGCAACTGCTGTGCTTGAAACAAGAGCCCAATTTATAGTTAAATGAAAAGATGCTACCCTTCCGCCCCCCTTTATGATATAACTAGAAGTCACTCTCTTGGAGGCAGAAATAATGGCTTCCTTTGACCCCTACTTTTAGTAGTGGATTGATCTGTTGACTGTTTACCATGTGGGACAGGGACCATGTGAGACAGCATAGCTGGCTGGAGAATTCTGGGAGTTGAAGTCCACAAGTCTTAAAGTTGCCAAGTTTGGAGACCTCTGATGTAGGAACTTGCTCTTATATCTG
Source organism: Notechis scutatus (assembly GCF_049901735.1). Lineage (NCBI taxonomy): Eukaryota > Metazoa > Chordata > Lepidosauria > Squamata > Elapidae > Notechis > Notechis scutatus. The sequence goes on from NC_142015.1 coordinate 9,754,437, forward strand.
CCTTGTCTGGAAGTTCAAAAAGGTCAACAAGACCTTGAGCAAGCATGAAGAAAGACATACCCATCTTGCACACCAGAAATTTTAATAATGTATGGTTGTTTAAGCAAATGCTACCGGTACTTCATTCCTATCAAATATAGAATTCAGTTAGAATAGGCCTATGTGGGCTTTTAGGCTATATCAGCTCTCATAAACCTTTAGTTATTATATCCATTGGTAAAGATTTGTTGGAATTATATCCTCAAATATCTTGGCTATTCCTGGAACAGGAAAGATGTGCACAAATTGTCTTTCAAAAGTCTCCACTGTATGTCAGGCAAAGAAATATTAGCAGAAAGGTTCAAAATAGAGAGTGTCAAATTACCAAGTCCCCCCCCCCCAAAAAAAATTAATCCATTATCCTAGAAAAAGCAATTTGGGATCTTGAGAAAGCTTTGTTTAACTCCCATTAAAGGCAACTGCAAGATGGAGATTCTTATCAAAATGACAAATGTCATACACATATGCAATGACATGTATAAATGGAACAGGTCTTGAATCATGACAACAAATGTTGCTTTCATCATTTACCCTTGCTTGTTCCCTGTGGATACTTCAGAATCTCATAATTCTCCAAACTTCATCTTATATTTGTCTTCCCTTGAGCCTTGTTATTGTCAGCTCATGATTTTGATTTACATTATTATTATGGTTCGTTGCACAGTCAGTCAGATACCAGCACTGGATTTGGCATTTTTGTCTACCTAGATATGGATATTTGATGGTGTTACAGATATTGTCACAGGATGTAAGCTGTTCCAAATAAAGCTGCCTTTTGCAATTGACTGATGGTGAATTTGTTTTAGGATTGCATCCAAGGAGTCTATTACTATTGTATTACCTTTGCTTGATGATGATGATGATGATGATGATGATGATGATGATGATGATGATGGATAGTTATAATCATCCAAATGTTTAGACTGGATTTGGTATTTTTATCCACCCATAAGGTCCTTCCCAAAGACCTGGCAGGAAAATGTGTCTATTGGATAGTCTTATATGTTTTGTATATGTTGAATACTCACAACAAATTTATATTCCAGCACAATTACATTGAATACTACTTTAAGTCTGGATCCTAATCATCCTAATTATCATTATCACCACCGTGTACAGTAACATAATTGCTGAAATTGGTCATATATATATAAAAAAAAGAAAGGTCACAGAACTAAGAAGGAAGGCTAATTATTTATTTCACCCATGATTGTTGGGTTTCATTTCATGGGGAAAAGTAAAAAAAATGTTATAGAACAAAAAAAGTAATTATAGATGGAAAAATAGATTCCTGATATAAAATTTCCTGATTGCATAATTGGTTACTACTTTGTGAGTGTTGATTGATTGCTTTTAGAAATATTTTATTTTCCCTAGAAATCATTATGTATAGAGTGAGAAAGGTTTACCCAATGAAACCCTAACCTCAAAAGGGCTTTGGTGGAGATTTTTAATTGTCAACTTTACACAGGGAATTTGTGGATGGGCTTCTGTATTCATTGGCTTAACACAGGGGGGGGGATGTAATTAGGCTTTGCATTTATGCAATCCAGATTGGAAACTATGTTAATGATGAAGGATTTTTTGCAGGTTGCTTATATTTCTCAGTCTGGTGGCTGTTTTTTCCAGGTCTGCAAAGGCAATTAATGAAGGAGTGAGGGTGAATGGTTATGTGATTTTTGGATATTTGTGGGGAAACATTATTATCTTTCTGGCTGAAAAAAAGAAGAATTATTTGACCTCACATTTACTTTACAAATATGCATGCACACACAGAACTTTGTTTGAAACTACATTACCATGTTGATATTTGGACAATTCTTGGGCTTTAATTTAATTTGCTAAGCATTTTTCAGATTTTGTTAACAATCTGTTATAGACAGTTTATTTATGTGTTTGTGTGAGTGAGAGAGAGGGGGAGGGAGGGAGGGAGGAAGGGAGGGAGAGGGGGGATCAATCAATCATCAATCCCTTAATTTTGATTATTATTTTTGAAGCCTGGCTGCTATGGTGTATTTGTTTTCTACTATTTATTTTCTTGTAAGCCACCTGAAGTCTCCTACAGTATGTGAGATGGGTAGCTACTTAAATAAATAAATATGGAAATATAATTAACAACCATATATCCACATACCCATTTATTTCTTTAAGCAAATAAAGCACTTTGTGTGTGTATAATGTGTGTGTGTGTGTGTGTGTGTGTGTGTGTGTGTGTGTGTATAGCTAAATATACTCATTCATCCAATCACTCATGACAATTATACATGTTAATCATGCCATTTAGGAATGTGCTCAGTTTATTTGTTCTTTTGCAGTGAAAGAGAGAAGAGAAGAGAAGAGAAGAGAAGAGAAGAGAAGAGAAGAGAAGAGAAGAGAAGAGAAGAGAAGAGAAGAGAAGAGAAGAAAAAAGAAAATTTCTTCACCTCCAGGGACGAAAGGTCAGAGGTAGAGTGGGGAATAACCAAAGCAAATGCAAGTTGTCAAGTTCTATATATGATACCTAAAATCTCAATTAAGTATTTTGAAAGCTTGTCGAGAAAATTAATTACCCTTTTGATTCAGAGTGCATTTTGTCCCCACTGATAAAAGCAACATCTAACTGCTGAAAATGTATATTGATTGCCATAAGATAGTTCAATGAATATGTAGGCTTTCAGTGCTATTAACATAAGAAATGGAACATGAGATGCTTGATGGATCCAAAATCACCCCTTTCTTAAGCTAGTTTGCCCCTGAAATAAACGGAAATGGCTGCCTTTTAAACCTCATGTATCTTTCCAGTTGCCTTTAAACAGAATCACATCACTGCTATTTTCCATACATACAACTCATTTAATTTTTATTCCTGGTCATTGACAGTAATTCAATAATTTTGAAATATTGCATTATTGTCAAAGAAGGGAACTTGCACATGCCAAATTCTGGAAGCCAACCAGGTGAGTTGGCTCAGGCTGGCTGGCAATTCATGAAGCTGTCATCCCAGCACATCTGGAAGGCCCAAGAATAGAAGGAATAATTTATAGGAAGAACACATATGAAAATGTTGTACTAGTCTAATAAGAGTAACTTCAAACCATTCTTAAATGAATGGTGATATGTCAAGGACTATCTGTAAAATAGAATCAGATGTACCTAAAGAAAATTAATGATTGCAGAAGAGGGAAATGGCTACAGAGTGAAGCTATCTCAAACTATCAGTCTTTAATTCTTTTTCTCTCCCGTGATTCATTTAACTGAACTATGGAAGGTGAGCTGCAGACATCTTTCTATGATCTCGCTGACGTGTATTATAGCTGATAAGTAATTACTTGTCATTCAGAAGCATTTCACAATGCCCATATGGATTAAAGCCTGAGCAAGTTATTCAGCATTAAGGACTTTTTTATACTGATTTAAAAAAAAAAAATACATTCCTGCATGTTATGCCAGTTTATACTATAAAAAAATTAGGTCATGAAACTTAGATAACATAAGGTTCAGCTATGAAAAATGGGGGTAGGGATCAGGCTAATTTAATTACAGATTAAGAGATTGATTTCTTCTTAGTACATAACTTTAGACATGAACTCTATTTAACTCTATTTAACCTGTGATTTTGAACCCGACCATTTAAAAATTGGCTGATTCTATAAAGTCAAATCATATATTATCTTATTGTTTAATGAAAGAAGTGAAAATTTAGCTCAGGAATGCAGGTTTGTCCTTCAGCTGAAGCCCAAGTTTACAGCACACAAGATTTTTTTTTAAAAAAATAAATAAATTAAAAGTATGTACGAATACTATATTTTGAAATTCATAGCATTGAGGATTATCTCTACTTTCAGGAATCCTCTATCAGTTCTGACAGTGTCAAGGAGGAGAAGAAGAAGGCAGAGCCTGAGGATGGAATCAAGAGAGGAAAGCCTGGAATCATTACATTTTCACAAGCAGTCCAACCCTTCCTGAATTCCTGATGTCAATTGTGCTAATGGGTATTTGACTATATTCCTGTGTACAGGCATGAGCAATAAATAAGCTTAAGTGGAACTTAACATGTGGTTGGGATTCTTCACATTTGACAGACAACAAATAAAAGCATTATCTGAAAATGTATGTCATCTGTGTTAAAAAAAGTGGGGACTGGAGGTTCGTAATGACAGTTTGTCTTTTGATACATGGATGCTTGTGGTAGAGTCATCTTCAATAAGTTGGAAATTTTGTGAGGAAGCTGATGAAATATTCTCCAAATTCCAAAGCAATTCCTTTAGTGAATTAAAGCTTCAATACAGTGGTGGGATTCATTTTTTTTTACTACCGGTTCTGTGGGTGTGGCTTGGTGGGCGTGACAGGGGAAGGATACTGTAAAATCTCCAGTCAGAGGTGGTATTTGCCAGTTCTCTGAACTACTCAAAATTTCCGCTACCGGTTCTCCAGAACTGGTCAGAACCTGCTGAATATCACCTCTGCTTCAATAGCTATGTTGTCTTGTAGGTACTGGAACTTCTGTCGCTGCAACCTCACACAAGAAGCAGCAACTTTCTTTCCTAACAAATGATTTCCTGGTTTACATGTGGAACAAGTAGTAAAGTCAGCTGAAGAACAGTACTACATTCTATTTTGAACGACCATGATGTTAAACCCTGCTGTAAATTCAAGCTTCTTACATTTTGTGAACTCACTCGAGAACATAAAAACTCATTAAACTTCCTCACCATCCAAGTCACAAAAACAATCCTTTGTCTGGCAAAATTACCCTAACCCTAACCTCTGTCCTGGGTAAATCAGTGTGGGGATACAGTACAATATTTTGATAAGTTAATGAAGGATAGGTAGCGCATTACATAAATGCAGTAGTTTTCCAATAGTTACCTTTATTTTATTTTCACTTATTAATTGATTCCTTTTATGCTGCTCATTCCCCCATAAAGTGACTCTGGATGGTTCTCTGTTCCATACAACTCACTCACTGGAAGTGTATGAACATGTAATTTAACCAGGGTGGTGAACTTCATCCTAAAACTGATTAAATCACTCTTGCCCAAGCAGATATCATCCAATAAGTACCATACCGTACTTACTAGGCATGGTAGTAGAATTCCCATTATCTTCCATCAGCACAGGAGAGTTGAAGCCACTTTTATTCATTGTTAATTTTTTTCTTTTCAGTTTTTCATCAAGATAAAAAAACAAAGCAAAGGAATCTGCATCCTTAATACCATGGTGAGTTATAATATCTATTTGGTGGAGACTATTACATTATTAAAAAATTTAGATCCTAGAACTGTAAATAGCAAACAATCATTACAGTTACAAAGAGTAAGAGTTAAAAAAGAGAGAGAGAAAATACTCTAGGCTCATTATCCAATTCTGTTCATCTTGATTTCTTTAGATTTGGACCTTGAGTTTACCTGACTTTGCTATTTATTCAATAGCAGCAAAAGAAATCAATATGCTTAATATCTAAATTTGCTTGAAATACATGCAATTTTCAGTTCACATAACAATGCCGATTACTGACACATTGCTTCAAGCACATTTGCAAATTGAATTACAGTGCAAACAGGACTCTAAATGCAATCACAATGCAATTGCATCAAAATGTCTTTTTCATTTTCTGACTCTGCCGGTGTGCATATGGGTTGCAGCATATCATTATGCCTGGAGGGAAGGCATATACTTAAAACTGCACCATGCCATTGAAAATTCCAGAGATTTAAAAAAAAATACTTATCATGCAAGTAAAAGTTACAAGATGCTCACTTGTAGAACAACATAAGAGGAAAATCACTTTTATGGATCCATCTTCATTTTTAATATATAATATAATAATATAATATATATAATATAATATAATATAATATAATATAATATAATATAATATAATATAATATAATATAATATAATATAATATAATATAATATAATATAATATAATAATATAATATAATAATATAATATAATATAATATAATATAATATAATATAATATAATATAATATAATATAATATAATATAATATAATATAATATAATATAATATAACAAACATAACATAACAACATGTTTGCTCAATGCTGCTAAGATATGCTTCAATATTACATGAAAATAACAAGCTGTTTCAACATCAGGAGTCAAAGCTATATTCTAGATGATGTTATTGCATCCATGCAAACAGAAAGAGACTAATTAATTGGGAGGTTATTATAAAATGAATTGGGAAAGGCTATATAGCAAATCAAGGTCAAATAATGATGATAAATCAGCATGATGAAGCTTTTTCGTAATTCACCTCCAATTTCTGGCTCAATTTTTAAGGTCAGAATTTCTGTCTATGTGTTTGCATATAGGGGTGTGTGTGTGTGTGTGTGTGTGTGTGTGTGTGTGTGTGTGTGTGTTCTTGATTTGTCTGCTTTTCAATTCCCCAGAATCCAGCAATGCTACTGTAAGCCAGGATACCATTCTCTTTCTTTATATGACTTCTCCTGCTTCTAATTCATGATACTTACTAGCTGTTTTTGAAGCTGATTAACTTAAAAAATGGTTTTTTTTGTTCCTGTAGGGTTTTTTTTGTGGGGGGGAGAAGGGAGGCTGTTCAAAGACTAGCAAAAGGAGATAGTGTGCCAATTTGACAATTATATGCTGCAAATGTTCCTTCAATTGAACTAATAGTTCTCAGGAATGGATCTCTAATCATCTCTGTAATTCTAGAAAATAGAGACCTATTCAGAAGTACAGTCTTCCAAACCGGGTGAAATCTAGTAATTCTGCTCCAAGCCCACTGTTTTTGGACGACTGTGCTTCTGAATAAATCTCTATTTTCTAGCATTTCAAACATGGTGTGTAATTTTAATGAGCTGCATCATCAACCATAGCTGAAGTATCAAGATCACATGTGAACTGTAATAGAACCTAGCCAAACCCATGCATGATTTTCAATTCTTCACATTTCTTTTAGAATCCAATTAATGTTCTTGAAATTGTTTCTGTTAATAGACTTTGCCATCACAAAGAAATGTACCTTGTCTATGTATTTTAAAATTTAAATATTACTGTAACTTCAAATAATATATTTTTATTATTTTATTTCAACTAAGTTTTACTTAAGAGAAAAAAAGAGCTAAAACTCTCCTTAATTAGATCCCTTTCTAACTGTTAAATCAAATCTCTTGTTTTACTTCATCTTTCCTGGAGAACTCAGATGGTTATAAACTTATGACAGATGTATATAAAAAAAAATTCCTTATTTTTATTCTATATGCTTATAGATGTAATTCCCTTAAGTCAGAGCTTTTCTGTTCTTTTCCAACCTATTCTGAATAGAAATGAGTCTCCTCTAATTGCAGCATATTCTAATTAATACTTACTGTATTTATCCTTCCAGATTTCTATTATCCATTTTTTTATTAAACAATATATAACCAACACTCAAATAATATTGATGAAAAAAGATAAAACTTCAGTTATCTCTCTATCACAGCTTTTTTCATGCATACCTGTGCAGTTGGCAGGAGATGAATTAAATTTGAATGAAACTTTAAATTAAAAATTACATTTAGTAACAAACTTTGTAGAGGTTCTGAAGACTGCATCTAATTTTTTTGTGACTTCCACAAACTCATGTTGTACATCTCTGCCATTCAGCAATATTAAAAAAATAATAATAATTCCCATGAATAAATGTCATTAGCATACTTTATATAAGTATGCTAGCCCCATTAAGCTCAGTCAAAAAGATTGTTATTCCCTGTAGTCTTGAACTATCTACTATAGACACAGATAATGTTTCATAATACCAAACAAAATAATTGGCTTATCTGTGTCATGGGTAGGAATTATTCATTTCTTTTCTCACCTTTACTCATAAATGCCAAGGACAATACTAGAAGATAGATGATAGATACATAGATAAATAGGTAGGTAGGTAGATAAGTAGATAATCTAACTTTCTTTCTTTCTTTTTCTTTCTTTCTTTCTATCATCTATCATCTATTTACAGGTTGCCCACAAGTTGCTGATGCTAAGAAAATGTTCTACTTGTTTCTTGAGCAAAGGAACTGCTTCTTCAGTGAGATATGTGATATCCCACAGTTTTTTTTAAACCTGTTACATTGAATTTTGTGAACTGGAAGGGGGTGATTTCAGTTTTCAAGTTACCCTTTTTCTTGATATTCTATACAAAGACTGGATGTACCATTGGCTCAAGTAGAGATCTTCTAAATCCAAAGATTCAGCATTGCTTCAGCACTTAGCAATAATCTTTCCTAGAACTGTGCCAATGAAGAGGCAGGTGTTTGCTTTGGTACCATCAGTGATTCATCACATTAGCAGTCCTGCCTTCGAGTAGTATGCTGTAAGTCTTTAGGTGACTCATGACTCTTAGTCCACTGAGAGCAAACCTTACTGCTGCATTACTTGATTGATAGCAAGAGGAGAGGTATATATTGCCTTGTTTATTTCAACAGGCCTTCAAATTGCTTTTCAAGCATTAAATTATCAAGCAGTATTCATACTGCTCGCTTCCTAGAGTAAGATATTTATTCCCTGCTTCCCGTTTGCAGGCAATGTCAGAGAATGAGAATGTACACAGATTGATAGTTTTACCAAAGGTCACAGAGGAAGTTGTCCTAAGGTCCCAAAGGAAGCTGATAGCTAGGCCAAGGATTATGGAAAACAAAGTGGGTATTGGAATTTAATTTTGATCTTTGCCAGTAAAAAGGCAGCAGAAGCAAAAGTTGGACAAAACTCGCTTACATTTCACACTTTTAACACTTATAAAATGTAATTGGCTTAGTAGGTTGTTTAGTTAAAATAAATCTTCAATAAATTGAAGGGTGAATAGTAAGCACAAAAATGTGGAGTAGAATTCAAGATATAATAGGCCAAACAGGGGAAAGAAATAGTTCAATTGTTTCCTTAACAAAAGAACCTTCATACATAATGAGTGAATTAGCACATCTTGATAAGCCAAAAACAAATAAACCTTTGAGAAGCTTCCTGTTCATAAAATTCCATGTAGCAGGGCTAAGGAAAGACTTTGAGAATAAAGTCTTTTACTCAGTGGCAGGACTCTTTTTTTTTTTTTTAACTACCGGTTCTGTGGGCGTGGCTTGGTGGGCGTGGCAGGGGAAGGGCACTGTAAAATCTCCAGTCAGAGGTGGCATTTGCCGGTTCTCTGAACTACTCAAAATTTCCGCTACTGGTTCATCAGAACTGGTCAGAACCTGCTGAATGCCACCTCTGCTTTGACTTCTAGAGGTCACCCAACTTGAGGAAGTAAGCTCTAAAACCACCTTCAGTTAGAACTGCTGCTGGTTTAACAACCAGTTCCGTGAGCTCTGCTGAAAATGGAGCTTTTAGAAGCCCAGCTGCTTACCTTCCAAGTCAGCAATGGTATGTAGAACAGCAAGGGAGGGAGAAATTATCTGCGCCAGGGGCAGGATTCAAATTTTTTAACAACTGGTTCTGTGGGCGTGGCTTAGTTGGTGGGTGTGGCTTGGTGGTCATGTTATTGGCTGGGTGTGGCCAACTCAACATCACTCACATCGAGGCACGCATCTCCTCGCCTGGCCTCTCATGACTGTGGGGATGCTACAACAGTCGTAAGTGTGAAAAATGGTCATAAGTAACTTTTTTTCAGTGCCATGGTAACTTTGAATGATCACTCCACACAAGCAAAGTACCAGCAAAGGAGGGGAAAAAAACTCCAGAGAAGTTCCTGGGACAGGAAGTCTAGTCCTGCCAAGAATGTAATAAGGGTTAACGGAGAGGCAGTTTCTATAAGCAACACCAGAATGTTTCCTTCCTGCCTTCCTTACAGGATTAGGGCATTAATTTCTTCTAACAACCGGTTCTCTGAACTGCTTAGAATGGTAACAACCGGTTCTAGCGAATAGGTGCAAACTGGTAGAATCCCACCCCTGGTCTGTGCCGCACGATTGAGATGAGCTACAAAGCAGGAAATAAAGAACAGGATAGGGTGGATGTAAGTGGGCAGAGCCAGCTGATTGTCAGAACTACTGGTTCCCTTTAACTGGTCCAAACCGTCAGCATCCCACTAATGATGAAAAATATTTTCAAAGGGAAAAACAAAAAACAAAAAAAAATCTAGTGCCTTTTGGAAAAAGCACTTTTGGGACAACCATGACCTGCATGATTGAGAATCTCCATAGACACTTCCATTGATCTTGGCAACATTAACGAGGAGCCAGATGTGTGTTTTATGAAGTAACCAGACTCATGCATGATGTTAACAATTTTGCTTTTGGAAGCTTTTTCAGCTGCATGCATACATATAAAACACATAAAAACAGAACTGAGTTAAGTAGTCTTCTCTGGACAACATTTCCCTGGAGATCTGACCAGCAGCCAGCTCAAAGAGACCATTCAGGAGATGTCCCCATCTGCAAAAATGGGACACACTAGAGCACATTTTCTTCTTTATTTTCAAATTGGATTGCACTTCCTTTGAAATTGAAGTTGATCCCTACTGACTTTGCTTTAAGGTAGGATATTCAGATCTTTGGAATTGTTTTAATAGTCACAATATGGCACAGTAGTTAAGATGTTGGCCTGGGATCAGGGAACCAAGACATTATTAAGAGTTAAGATTAACCCAGTAGAATCATCATCCATCATCATCATCTCTACTGTATTTTCCCCATTACTGTTATTTGTTTTGTGTGTAATTCTGTCAATACAAAGACAGATTATTGGGCACAAATCATTTTGTCATACATTTGTCTACAGTACTATTTAAATGCTGCCCATCTATAAAATTAAGACTGTGCAAAAATAAAGAAAAGGTGCACCTAGCAACCATAATTCAGATTGTATTATCTGTTGGATGTATTCCCATGCTTTTTTGGGGATGGAAGTAAAACTCTGTAAAAAGAAAATTGATATCTATCTGTAAGCTCAAAACTATGAATAGCTGTCTCTAAGTTTTCTTATTTACAAACCTTTTTTTTTTTTTTTTTGCAAATACTTTGGTTTTATTTTGATGCCAACTTTTTGTATATCTATGCATTCTTTTCTAATTCACAATGACCTCCCAAAATATTAGCACTCTTTGAACACATCCTTGAACATTTCTCCAGTTGTCATGCCAACCATGTGGAATCCTCACTGCATTCATGGAGTAGATCTACAGCTGAACTATTTCACTGTAACTTCAAAACCCATCAGTTTGCTGAGACATTTTTTTCATTGCTTGCATTTGCAAAAGATCTCTAATAATTGTCTTGGTTTTGTTGTTTTTAATATGGTTTTATATGTTTGTGTCTTATTACATTGACTGCAAACTTGGGCAGCCCTTTTGTAGCTCTTTTTTATATAAACATCTTTTTTTAATCTTCTAAGAATTATAATTGGTGCTATCACACAAAATGCAATACACACACACACACACACACACACACACACACACACACACACACACACACACACATATATATATATATATATATATATATATATATATATATATATATATATGGATCTTTTTATTCGGGTTTTCTCCTTACGCGGGAGAAAACCCGAATAACAAAGATCCACATACAAATACCTGCAGAACCTCAGAAAACATATATATATATATATATATACAGACGGACACAATACAGAAGCCTGATGATGGCAGATGAGATTCTGCTGAAACTACAACTTTAAAAGAACAACTACAATGACGTGGAAAATACCGAACCAAGCCGAACACCATACATGTAAGTACCCGAAAACTTAAGAAAACATATATATATATATATATATATATATATATATATATATATATATATATATATATATATATATATGTGTCGGCTTGGTTCGGTATTTTCCACGTCATTGTAGTTGTTCTTTTAAAGTTGTAGCAACGTTCAGCAGAATCTCATCTGCCATCAGGCTTCTTATGTAATGTATTTGTGTATTGTGTATTTGTTTTCTGAGGTTCGCTGTATTTGTATATGGATCTTTGTTATTGGTTTTCTCCTCGCGAGATGTATCTAGGCACTTGGAGGTCCCACTCGCCATCTTCAGGCTGGTGCTGGCAGTGTGCCAGTGCAAGCAGTGTGTGATGGCAGCTCCGGTCACACACTGCTTGCACTGGCACTAGCTTAAGCACAGCCTGAAGATGGCAGTGGGACCTCGCCAAACGCTGCTCAGATACTTTGAATCTTACGCGGAGAAACCCGAATAACCAAAGATCCACATATATATATATATATATATATATATATATATATATATATATATATATATATATATATATATATGTTTTCTTAAGTTTTTTGGTACTTACATGTATGGCCTTCAGCTTTGTTCGAGTATTTTCCCACGTCATTATAGTTGTGCTTTTAAAGTTGTAGCAACGTTTCAGCAGAATCCCATCTGCCATCATCAGGCTTCTGTATTGTGTCCGTCTGTGAGTCAGACTTTTACAGTGGTTTCAGATTTAAATTTGGGGCAGCCTATTGCTGTGCCAAAATGGTTTTTTCTTCATCCTGATTGGTTGGGAGTCTTGGTCTGTGTTTATTGGTCTCGGAGTTTGCTGTGTTCTGCTTGATTGGTGTCTCTAATATCTTCTGTCTGTTTTTTTGGCTCTTTTTGTATCTTGATTGGCTGGCAGCATTGTGTTACTTTATTGGAGGCCTTTAGTGCAGCTTGGCTTCGGGTAAATGGACGGCTATCAGTAGTTAGGAAGCTGGGTTTCATCTGGGTGCCTGGTTGGGATGTGTTTGAGCTGGAGGTATCAGGGGGGATCTGTTTGTGCCCAGGTGTTTGCCTGGCTTGTGGTGTGGATATTTTTTTGTTTGTGAGTGCAGGCTTCCAAATGATTGACAGCCTGGTGGAATCATCTCTTCTGTTCATGCTTTCTGGTCTTTTTTCAATCTCTATGGCTTCTCTGATGATTCTGTGGCTGGAATTTTCTATGGTGGCTATGGTGGCTAAGGTGGCTAAGGTGCACTCACAAACATATATATATATATATATATATATATATATATATATATATATATATATATATATATATATATATATATATATATATATATTCGTAGATTTTCATGGGTACAGGTATATAGGTCTAGGTGTGTTTGGGTCTTTTCCCGTGGAAGATTAAGAGTATCTTGGTGATGTTTCGCGAGGTCCCACTCGCCATCCTCAGACTGGTGCTTTCAGCTTCATGCCAGTGCAAGCAGTGTGTGATCAGAGCTGCCGTCTCTCTATGATGTCAACTCCATCAACCAATCAAGAGGCAGCAGCGCAGCGAACCAACCCAGCACACCAGCCCCCACCACCAGTATTTATAGAGAGACGGCAGCTCTGATCACACACTGCTTGCAGTGGCACGAAGCCGAAAGCACCACCCTGAGGATGGTGAGTGGGACCTCACCGAAATGTCGCCAAGATACTCTTAATCTTACACGGAAAAAGACCCGAAAATGGAGAGAATCTATAAAATAAATGAGATGGTGAAATAAAATAAAAAATAATGCTTAAAAATCAATAATTAACAATAACAATAATTATCTGCTTCTCTTACAGTGTGATTACGTTAAGTGATACAGTCATTATTAGATTTGTGCATACTGTATAAGTGAGGTTACAAAGCTGGGTCTTGACCTGCTGCTAAAAGACAGATATTTGCAGCAACCTTCTGCCCTTCAGATGAAAGACAAACCAAGTAATATCTAGCTGCTAATTCATACATCAATTTGGGAAGTATACACTTAGTTGGTTCTTTAGCTGAAGGTGATTATTTTCTGACTCCACTTAGAACATGTATGAATATACATTTTAGAATTCAATGTATTGATGCCAATGATTAGGATTGCAGCTGTTCATCTATGCCTCAACTTTTTTTCTTCAGTTCTAACTTTTCATCTGTTTTCATACTTTTCTAGCAAGAAGGAGATTTCTTTAAGTTTGTAAACCAGTACAACACAACATGATAAGTAGTGCTTGTAACATGAGGAGAAAGAAAACAGAAAGTGATGTACAATAAAACTACTGTCGTATCTGCAGAACATATAATGATGCTTGTTCATTTTCTACTGTTCTATGTTTACGTTAACAGCCTTGACAAATTCTTAGCATTGTCTTGCATTGACCACTAACATTTTGCATACTAAATCCTCACCACTAAGAATGGTCAATGAAGAATATTAACTTTGGAAATATGTATAATTCCAAGGTGCCCAAAGTGGGGAGGGGAAGAAAGTATTTTCTTCTTTTCTGTGTGAGGACTAATGTACCTGACATATTAACCATCTCCAATTTTCACCTGGCAAAACTCTATTGTGTTATAATGGTTATCTGGAAGGACCAAGGTTTTTTTAAAATTTGTAAAATGCTGAACAAATTTTCAAAGATGGTTTTTCATTATGCTTTCTTTTCTTATCCCCGTGGTTTCCTTCTCTCCTACTGATATGATTGTCAGGGAATGTCATCAACACCACTTCAGATCTGTCAGATATAATCTTTTAATCTGCCAACTTTTTACAAGGCAAAGATGAGATAATGCAGAGATTGACAAGAGATTCAGAAAAGTCTGGGATGTCGCGAAGCCAGTTAAAAGTTTTAAGTTTCCCCATTGTGTGGATTCTGTCAAACGTGGCCCCTGAAATTTTTATAATGACAGCTGCTGTCAGTTTAAAAGGGTAAATTATTCAGTTCAGCCAAGAATGTTGACAGTAACTATAAGATGGTCTTGGCAATTAAGAGAGAAAAAGAAAGAGAAATTCAGGGGGAAATTCAGGTATTTTGGGGGAGGGGTGCTATTTAATCCAAGTTAAGCATATTTAACTACTAACAACTTCATTTCATCTATTCTGTTCCTGAAAATTAATACTATTATATATTAATAGTCTTAATTTACTTCTTGTTAACAGTTATTTGGAAAGACTGGCATAGGCAAGGAGAGGAGTGAATCAGTGAATTACTTTAGGATCTTTACATAGTCACAAGAGAACAAATCCAACCCCTCCTTGAATGGCATTAAAACCTTATTTAGTTTTACCTAGAAGCAAATCATTATTCTGTGCATAGGCTAGAGCAATGAAACAATAAATTGAACCTTTCACTTGTGAACCTAGTTTTTTGTGCTTGACAGAGGGATTCTGATAAGCATGCTGCAGCATAGATTTCTACTTTTCACTATTTTACAAGAGGATGTTGGTCACTCAACCAATTTTATTAAGCAGGGCAGATATTGGTGACATCCAAATTAGTATAGACAAACTGCCTATACTCTACACCTATTAAGCTTGCCTCAAGATCAGAGGTGGTATTCAGCAGGTTCTGACCAGTTCTGGTAGTGGAAATTTTGAGTAGTTCGGAGAACCAGCAAATACCACCTCTGTATCCTTTCCCTGCCATGCCCACCAAGCCATGCCCACAGAACCGGTAGTAAAAAAAATTGAATCCCACCACTGCTCAAGATATTTCAAGCTGTGGGTTTGGCAAGATTTAGGATTGAAGAAATGAATTGTTATGCACCTAGCAAAACATACAAAAGTAACTTTTTTTTTACACTGCAACCATGTATCAGGCTTAATATGAATCAAACTCATTAAACTCATCCCAATCACTGTGAAGTACTCAGATTTAATACAGTGTAGTTAGTGCACGTCAACTAACTACCCTATATTAAATCTGAGGAATACACTCACCTTCAACATTAATTGAATATGTACTTTTTATTTTAATTTGTGAAATATAGCAAATTCAAAAAAAAAAAGTAATATAAAAGTAATAGAAGAATAAAAAGTAATACAGGGGATTTACAAGGAAAATGGTAAAGTAAAGAAATTATAAAATAGTTCAATCTTTGCCATGCCAAAACATATAATGGATCAAATATGCATGTAGAATACCTATCAGAGAAATTTTTCTAGATTTATAAAATCAAATTTTGAATATCTCACTTTGATGAATTATTTGGAATGTATTATATGCTGGATATTAATTTGGTAGTGCAGTAGCTCACTACTTGTTAAGACACTTGTCTTATTGGCTGAAAAGCTGGCAGCCCAGGTTCGAGACCCAAACTCCACATGTCGGTGTGAGTTCCGATCCTCACCTCTGTTTCTGCCAGCCTAGCAACGCAAAAGTATACAAATGCAGGTAGGTAAATAGCTACCACTACTCTAGGAAAGTAACAATGCGCCATGACTTCATACTGGCCCCTTGACCATGGAAATGTCTCCAGACAGTACTGGCTCAATGGCCTTGAAATGGAGATAAGCACCACCCTCTATACTCAGCAATGACTAGCGGAGTAAAATCTGCAGGGACTCCTCTCTTCTTTTTTTTTTGGGTATCACAGATTTGAATTATATTCAGTTATTTTTTATTTACCAACTACAGGCCAGCATGTGTTGTTGTTTTTTTTTAATTAATAATCGGAAGAAGGATAATTGAGCAATGATCAATACAAAACAGTTTTGTGTTGCTACCAAGGAGACATTTTCATATTCCTTCACTCACCAAAAACTCAGCTCAACTTGAAAAAAAGAGTTTTGCAGTGGATAGCTTAAAATGGCCACCAGTAGGAACAGAATTGTGAATGAAATGCTTTGCTCCGCAGACTCCTTGAATTTTTTAGAATAAATTATTTGGATCTGTGTTCAAATTAGTGCAGAGATGCATATGTAGATGCTGTGGTATCTCAGTGCCTATATGATATATTAATCTGATGGAGGAAACAAAATCTGGAGAATGACCTTCTCCATTCCCCACTCCCCATATATCTTGAATCCTTTTCCATAATATCTATTTTCTACTGGCTGATTGTCAAAACACTGGTAGGCTTTTTAAAGGGCAAAAAAAAGTTTGTTAAGAAATTGAAGATTATTTTGGCACACAAATGCATGAAGCATCACAGCCACTTGCCAGCCTACTAGGCAAATTGTCACTCTCTAAATGACTCACATTTTCTCCTTTCCCTCTAATAAATTAATAATAATTGAAATGAAGATTTGCTGCAGAGATTTGAGCATAGTGATCCATTTCTATGAGTGTCATATCTAGGTTATTATATGGGTTCTCTGCCCTTGAAGACATCCAGAGGTTTCAACTCAGAATGACTGGTATGGCATGGTAGAATGACATCATACACTTTTTCAGTCAGAAGGTTGCAAAAGGAGATCACATAATCCCAGGACACTGCAACCATCATAAATACGATAACTATAAGCCAGCTGCCAAAGATCCAAATTTTGATCATATGACCATGGCGATGCAGCAATGGTTATGTGTGAAAAACAGTCATTAGTCACTTTTTTCTTCAGTGCCATTGTAACTTTGAACAAATTGTTTTAAGTCAAGGACTACCTGTATATCAAAACACATAGAACTCATTTGAACTAAATTCCAGGAAGCTACTTAAAGCATTCTGCACAGAATTTATTTTATCATCTTTTAAAGTATTATACTTTAAAGTAGTATACTTTATTATACTTAAAGCAGGGGTGGGATTCTACCAGTTCGCACCTATTCGCTAGAATCGGTTGTTAACATTCTAAGCAGTTCAGAGAACCAGTTGTTAGAAGAAATTACTGGCCTAATCCTGTAAGGAAGGCAGGAAGGAAACATTCTGGTGTTGCTTACAGAAACTGCCTCTCCGTTAACCCTTATTACATTCTTGGCAGGACTAGACTTCCTGTCTCAGGAACTTCTCTGGAGTTTTCTTTCCCTCTTTTGCTGGTACTTTGCTTGTGTGGAGTGACCACTCAAAGTTACAATGGCACTGAAAAAAGTGACGTATGACCATTTTTCACACTTACGACTGTTGCAGCATCCCCACAGTAATGAGAGGCCAGGCAAGGAGATGCGTGCCTCGATGTGAGTGATATTGAGTTGGCCACACCCAGCCAATAACATGACCACCAAGCCATGTCCACTCAGTCACATGACCACCAAGCCACGCCCACCACCTAAGCCACACCCACAGAACGGGTTGTTAAAAAATTTGAATCCCACCCCTGACTTAAAGTGTTACACTTTAAAAGGGCAAAATATAACAAACATTCCAAGATGACTTTTGTTAATGTGTTTGTTTTAAGAGCTATGTAACAAGTAGCTATAATTTAAAAGAATTAAATCAGCTTTCTAATCCTTTTATCTTTCTTCCTTCTTCTGCCTTATTCAAGTATAGAAATCCATATTAGTGTAAAGATTTGATGCCGACTTTTGAGATTGGTTTTGATTACAGTAGTATCTAATAGAGTTTACTGTTTTTCCAGTGCTTAATCATTACAGAGGAGGGAGAAAGAAAAGGACATAATCACCAGATACTGTTATATCAGCATGAGTTCTATAATTTTATGGCAGTAATCCCCAAATAATTTGCTACTTGATGATTCTTAATTTTTAACAAAGAAGTTTCTGCATTGTTGTACTGACTTGAAAACATACATAGCACTAGCATGTATTTTGATATATGATAGGTAGGCTTATTCATATATTCATAGGGACGTATGTTCATATATATACAGTATATATTATAAAATATATACAGTTCAGTATATATTATAAAACAGAACATTTATTTTATGGATATAGGAATACATGAATCAGGTTAAATCCAGTCCAATCCAGCATTGCAAATTCTAATTCACAATTTAATAATCATTCATTCATATTAATGTTTATTAAATACTAATTTAATTATTTATTAATTCAACTTTGCTTTATGTTAAAGAGTTAAAATTTGCATTTATTACATGCAGTTTTCCTAACATAGATAGTTTTAGATGCAACATTTTCCAATAGAATTGAGGATGCATTTTATCACCAGGCATCCATCCATGCAACTTTCATCCCCGTATTTTATGCAACATCCACATAATTTCTGTATTTTGAACATATATATATGGATGTTGCATATATATATATATATATATATATATATATATATATATATATATGTGTGTGTGTGTGTGTGTGTGTATGTGTGTGTATGTATGTGTGTATGTGTATATATATATATATATATATATATATATATATATATATATATATATATATGGCATTCAGCTTTGTTCGGTATTTTCCCACGACGTTGTAGTTGTGCTTTTAAAGTTGTAGCAACGTTTCGGCAGAATCTCATCTGTATAGAAGCCTGATGATGGCAGATGAGATTCTGCCGAAATGTTGCTACAACTTTAAAAGCACAACTACAATAATGTGGGAAAATACCTGAACAAAGCTGAATGCCATACATGTAAGCACCCGCGAAAACTTAAGAAAACATATATAAATATATACCATTCAGCTAATGCAATTCTTTCACAACATATCTTTCCAAAACATACTTTTCTTTATGTGCAATTTTGAATAGAGAATGATAAATACTAGCAGGCTCTCCTCAAGGATGCCTATCAGAGCCATAGCCAGAGTTAATTTTGGAAGATCATGCCATTTCATTCTCACAGAAATTTGTTGCAAATTACTTTCAAATTGCTATTCAGATGAGCTAATACTTGGATCTGAAAACAACTTTTTTTTCATTTTCCTTTATAAACACGCAAATAAATAAATAAATAAACACCTTTAACCCTGTATTCATAAGCTGATAAGTCATTAAGATTGGGTGAAATTTCTTAAATCGCTTCTGTTGGAACTTTGAATTTTCTTGCCAAATTTTCCTGAATTCCTCTCTCTCTTACACCCTAACCCAGACCTTATTTTCACTGGAATGAGAGAACAATTCACCAACTTTCAAGGGTTGGGAAAGTAATATTATAATTTGTTATTTTATGAGGATGTCTTAACTAGGGGTGGAATTCAATTTTTTTAACAACTGGTTCTGTGGGGGTGGCTTAGTTGGTGGGCGTGGCTTGGTGGTCATGTTATTGGCTGGGCATGGCAACTCAATATCACTCACATCGAGGCATGTATATCCTCGCCTGGCCTCATGATTCATGAGTGTGGGGATGCTGCAACAGTCGTAAGTGTGAAAAATGGTCATAAGTCACTTTTTTCAGTGCCACTGTAACTTTGAATGGTCACTCCACACAAGCAAAGTACTAGCAAAGGAGAGAAAAAAAACCTCCAGAGATGTTCCTGAGAAGGAAGTCTAGTCCTGCCAAGAATGTAATAAGGGTTAACGGAGAGGCAGTTTCTGTAAGCAACACCAGAATGTTTCCTTCCTACCTTCCTTACAGGATTAGGCCAGTAATTTCTTCTAACAACCAGTTCTCTGAACTGCTTAGAATGTTAACAACTGGTTCTAGCGAATAGGTGCGAACTGGTAGAATCCCACCCCTGGTCTTAACTTTCTTCCCCTACTTATTCTCTTTAAAAGCCCTGTTTCACTTACTTGGAGTACATCTCCTGTACAACCTGGAAATGGAGCTATAACGTTCCATATTTCATTGTTACCAAGATTCCATACAAGCAACTATATACAATTTGATGGAAATTATTCCAGAGACAATCATTATTTAAAGGAGATTCAATAGGATGTTGAAGTAGTACTATTTCCTTTTGCCTGGCATTTTGCTTGCTTTTACTTGTACCCTGGTTGCATATTTGCAAAACTATATATATTGAAAGTCAGATAAAAATCATCCAGAGAATTAGATTGAGATATTTTTAAGTTCAGTAACATCTAAATAGATGGAGATGCAGGGGATATTTCTTTTTGTTTTGTCCAATCCAGATATTTGTTTTTAGACCATAGAACGCCTTGGCTTAGAACAGGGGTGTCATACTCAGATCTCACCCATGGAATGCTTAGATCTGGCCCACTGGGCCACCCTGGAAACAGTAAAGGACTGGCCCGCAGCGACACTGACAGTGAAAATGGAGCTCAGGAGGGCTGTGTGCATCCTTGTGAACCTCATTTTAGCTGGCAGAGGGTTGCAGGAGGCCATCATAGCTGGAAACGGAGCCCAGGAGCCCATTTTCACTGGCAGAGCACTTGGGCTATCACAAGCACCCCCAACACAAGTGATATTGAGCTGGCCATGCCCCCCTGCCCCCCCCCCCCCAGGTCAAACACAATCCTGATGCATCCCTCAATGAAATTAAGTTTGACACCCCTGGCTTAGAACCAGGTTCATGCATCAAATTTATCCAGAAATATATGTAACCATTAAAAACAGCTGGTAAATAACAGTTTTCATTCTTCTAATCTGAGCCTCTTTGATCTGTTTTATACCCTGAAAACTGTTTCCATAAAGCTGAAATTTAGAACACCATCTGGATTATCATCTGCATTGAAATTGACAATGAGAAATCTCCTTGGTTCAACTGGCAGTTGGTCTGATATCTCTAAGTTCTTTTTCCTAATATGTCCTGTATTCAACTGGCAATGCTTTTTTTTTTTCTTTCAATTTTCTAAATGCTAAAATGCCAATCAGGCCAGTAAACAAAGAAAATTATTTTATTATGGAAATAAATGTGTTCTTCAATAAATACAGTTTTAAGTTCTCTGGGTTTAAAAATCTTTATTGAAAACATTTATAACCTACCTGAAAATTCTTCATATTCACTACACTGCCTGAACAGTTTGTTCAGGTTTTTTTTAAGCAGCTATGTTTTATATTGACATACTCACTGCCGTGAATAACAGGTGAGGAAATTCTTCTGTTGCTGGTGATTCATTTTTGTTAAAAAAACAAAAAAACAACAACAAATGAGTGTTGCTTTAAAGAGCTAAAAGAGGTGGTGGTACAAGCAAGAAGTAAAATCCGGCTTCTGATAATTGTTTTAATTAAATCTGGAACAAGGAGGAGATAGTCAATTCTAGGGGAAGGCGAGAAAATAAATGATTAAAGCTGAACTTATAAACCTGAAGTGAAAATGCACTGCAGATGCATACTTTTCTCTACTTTATCCTGAGTTCACTAATAAAACACACTCATGCACCCATATACAAACATGGAAAATTACCATGTATTGGTTGGATCCAACTGATAAGTGTTTGAGATTAATCTAATTTATTTTCATCCCAACTTGTTGGAGCACATCTGTATATCATGGGAAAAATCAGTTCATAAATGTAAATGAGCGGAATTGATTAAATCAAGTTGCTATATTGAGATATAAGGCCACAGTTTGGTATCTTGTTAGAACAATCCCATATACAGTATTTGAGTTTATTTTCCTTTTGATGTATGGCATTCCCAAATTGCCACCTCCTGTTGATTTATAGGAAATGTTTTTCTCCCTGTTTTATTGTTTTATTTTCTCCCTGTTTTATTTTATTCCTCCCTTTTGGTTTCTGAAGCAAAACAGACACAAGAGCTCCACTACATATAGTAGCTTGAGATCATTTATCTAGGGAGTATGTATGCTATTGTCTTTTGATTTTTTTTCTTTCTTTTATCAGGGTGGAATCAGGGTGGTTGAATGGAGATGAGTGTTTACTGGCTGGATGCCCTTCCTGATGCCTACATGGAGTTCACAGCAGATATTTTCTCTTTGAGCCCTTATAAAACATTTGTTGCTGCCTAGGATTGAACTCTCAACCTTCTGAATGGGAGACAAGTATCTTCATCTCTAGGCTATCACGCCACGCTATTCTCTCTTGATATCCCTATAAATCTACTTGATTTAATCAATTCCAGTCATTTAAGAACTGATTCTTCCCCATAATAGCCATCAGTTCATGTGTACTTAAATGATTTCCCCTCCCTCCAATTAAATGGGTCTGATTTTCAGAGACTGCCTGGACAAATCTTCACAGTTGGCATGGCAAGATTTCAGAAGTACTTTGGCATTGTGTCCTACCCAGGGTTAAGAGAAATGGATTGGCCCTAGGTCATCTAGCTGGCTTTATGCCTAAGGCCAGACTATAAATCATGGTCTCCCAATTTCTTAACTGCTACACAAAACTGGTTCTCATTAGTTAGCTACTTAGATATAAATCCAAGTAAGTTTAACCACATTTCCAGCTCAAATGTGGAATAATTTCAAATGTGCAATAATTAATCCCCATGGGAAACACTGTCTGTCATTTATTAGTTTTTATCTTGTTGCATTGTCCTAGATAGGGTTGCATTTTTTATTCCAATTTCTTCCTTTCTATATTACATGAATATGTACTTTATTTGGAATCATGCAACTTTATACTTTTGTTTTTATATTTTAAGCTGTCTAAAAATGTGAATACTACTAATTGGATGTCAAAACCCTCTCAGAATAAGTCACAAATCTAGCTGTGAAAGTTTTAAAACTGAGGGCATCATGTGAAATTAGCTCTCCACATCACCTATAATGCTTAGCTGAGTCAAACATGATAAAGTGGTTATTTTGAAACACTTTGAAATTCCCTATTTCTACTTGTTATATTTTGCTTAAAAATAACAACACTGTGTTAACTGATTTGGAAATGTGATCCCGTAAAACAGCACTAAACTTAAGACATTTTATGTGTGCATAAGACTACTAATAAATCAAATGTAGACTATCTGCATGAAAAAGCAGTTGACGATGAAACCCATGTTTTAAAAGACTAAAAATATTTTGATGGAAAACAATTCTGACTTGATGTCACTCTGAACCAGAAAATGTAATAATATGATGGATATTTAAATCATAAATTAGTTTTGGTCCTCAGATAGGCAAAATAATACAAAAAGGGACACCAGCATTGTAAGCAGAAAATATGCTCAAATATTCAAAATATTCAAGTGTTGTCACCTTGGTGTCTAAATCTATTTTAGAAATTAGTACTTTGAAGAAGATATGTAAAGAGAATGCTTTATCTGATCATAAATCTAATAATAAATTTTCAGATAATAAATATTTGTCAACTATTACTTTGGGTAGCATACAAAAGGGGAATTTACAGAAGCCTTTTCATTTATTCAAAATGGATAACTCAGTTACTTCTTAAATTTGGGGGGTTCAGGAAAGCAACTTCAGTTAAGGAACTTTCATGCTGTTCCATGCAGGATTAACCTTTTATTCTTCTGATCCTATTTCCTTGTTTACCACCTACTCTCCAGCAGCAAAATTAAAAATTTGAGGTTTTAGAATTAGAAGGTTACATATTTAAATCTTGGTATGCTTTTTCAAAAATGAAGGTCATGTGGGATGTAACCCTTGTATTAGATGGCATAAGAAGGCCTTTGAATCTAGATCTTTCTAAGTATCCATTACAGACTGTCTTAGAACATAGAATAACAGAGTTGAAAGGAACCTTGGAAGTCTTTTTTTTTTTAAAAACAAATTTTATTAATTTTTAAAGACAAACAAAACATAAACCTTGTAGACATTAAACCTCTTTCCCTTGTAAATTTTTACAAGGCAGATAATACATTATTTTATACAGTGTGATTTTAATATATCCCATTTCTACTTAAATATCTTTTAGCACTCTCATTTCTTCTCTTTAAATTTAATCATCCTATTCATATTTCCCTCTGTCTTGTTTACAATTATTCTCCTCCCGCTTTCCTCCAAGGTTTTATTAAATCTCAGATAAACATACACACACAAAACACATAAAGTAAAACTTCTTTTTCAAAAAAGTAGCTTGGCCCTGGATTACCTCTCTTTGTATGGACTTCAATTAAATTCATATTCATCTTATATGCCATTACCTATCTTAATTACCATTCTGTGTCTTCCTTATAACTTCTCCCCGCTTTCCACTCTTTTTAATTCTATTTTGTTTATTATCTTAATTTAAATCATTATATTTCTATCCTTTGTCCATTCTTTTCCAATTGTCTATTTATCTCATTCCCCATAATAAAATAAAAGAATTTCTCCTGAAATCACGAATCAAAGTATGATGCCTTTCCATCGCACCTCTAAATTAACATTTAAGGTAACACCAAGTTCCCTATCTGATTCTGCTTAGTACATACTACTTACAAAAAGAAAATAGTAAATCCATAACATAATTAAATATATAATTAAACATTAAATCTCTTAACATTCCAATTATCTATTTCTAAAACAAATATTACAATAATATATTCATACTAACATCCACACAATAGTCAATTAAAATCTATATTTAAACTAAGTATTTTAAACCTTCCTTTTAATATTTTATTAAATCTTAAATTCTACCATTATTAAACCTTTAATATTTTAGTCTTTACTCAAATCTTATAAAATTATAATTTTCTATTTCTAATACAAATACTACAATACTATCTTATGTACCTTGCAGAATCCTTTTAAAACAAAATTATATTACCCTTTATCCCTGAAAAACAATTTCTTTTTCGCATCTTGTTTCATACCCTTGTGGCCTTTTTCCCCCTTCTTCCTCCCTGTCTTATCCCATCTGGTCTTTTTACCCCCCTTAACTTCCCCTCTCTGTTGTATTTCTCTTTCCTTTTGCTTTCTAGCCTTGTATTAATTTTGCATCTTATTTTTCACTTTCTTAGATATTTTTTAAAGTCTTATATCCTTTTTTCCCCCTCTCTTTCTCCTTCCTTTCTTGATCAGCTCTGTGGGTTCGTTAAAGATGGCTTCTTCTTCTTCTTCTTCTTCCATCAGTTGTTGTATTTGCTGATAAGTAGCAAGTGCCATTTCTAAAAAGCAAAAAATTTCTCCCACATCGTCTTTCTTTATTTTGCCATATTCCTCTCTCAGTTCATCAGCAGATAAAGTCATTGTAAATTCTCTTTTTTCCCCCCTTCTTCTTCTTCTTAAAACAGCCAAAGATATTTCCAAGCTTAAAACAATTCCCAAAGTCCCAAAGTCATCAAACAATCCAAACAAAGCACAAAGTTCTTCCCTTCTTCCTGGGTTAATATCAGTTGCAAAGGGAGAAAAAAAAGCCAATCTGTATTTTAAAATCTTATTGCAGTAACTTCCAATCTCCAAAATCTTCCAGGCATCTCCTTCAACAAAATCTTAATATAAATTTTCCTTTTGTCCTCTCCCTTCCCATTTATAACAAGAAGCTTTAAATTTTTACCTTTTGTAAAATAGTAGGATTTTCAGTATTCATTTGTTAATTCCATGTGGAAGGAGAGTAAACTTTCACTTTAAACACTTTCACTCGCCGCTTGCAAATCTCTTCTGGAAACAAAGTATCTTTCAAAAAAAAAAAAAAAAAAACACCAGATCTTAGATTTCAGGGTATTAAATGTATCTTCTAGTCCCAGTTCAGCCAAAAAGACTTTCGCTTCAAAACTTTATCCTTCTTCCTCCAGCACGATCTTGTCCGGCTGCTGGCTTCTTTGTGGCGGCCATTGCTGACCGCCGCTGGACCGACTTGAGAAAAGGAGGTTGTGCCGGGTGGAGAAGGGGTCTGTGAACACCCCAACCCCCTGCCCGGATCCTCCCTGTCTTCGGTTGCCTCTATGGGGCAACCTTATCCTCCAGACCCGTCTGGGTCGGAGGAACCAAGAACGGCTAGCGCGGCGGGGATCGCAGAGATCGCGAAACCCCACCACCTCCGAAGCCTGGCGAAACCGGAAGCCAGGAACCTTGGAAGTCTTCTAGTACCAATCCCTGGTCGAGCAGGAGATCCTACACCATTCTAGGCCAGCGGCTGTCCAGTTTCTTAAAAGCCTCCAACTTCTGAAGGCAAGTTTTTTGATTGATTGTTCTCACTATCAGGAAATTCTAGGTCGGTCCTCTCTTTGATTATTTTCCATCCTCTGTTTCTTGTCTTGCTTTCTGGAAAATAGGTTGACTTCTCTTCTTTGTGGCAGCCCCCCAAATATTGAAACACAGCTGTCATGTCTTCCCTAGTCCTTCTTTTCACTACACTAGACCAACCCTATTCCTGAAACCATTCTTCAAACGTTTTAGTCTCCAGTTCCATAGTCATCTTTGTCACCCTTCTAGGCTAGTAGGTTAATGGCAGATGCGAATCTAGTTCATGATTCATGCTATTTACCATTATATGTCAAACCAGCTCTCACTGATAGCAATATGATGATTCTTACATCCAGAAGAAGTGACTAAGAGCAAATTCTATTGGTTGCATCTTGATACAATCAAATGAGATTTTCTGTTCACTACTTCAACATGTCCAATGATTAGTGAGACATTTAGATGATCAAACTAAATCAAAGCTCAGATGAAGGCTTTAGTTTCAAATGTATCCTCTTTGCAAATAATCACAGAATAAAATTTCCTTAAAACTCGTGAGAAGGTAAGTGAAGTCTAGTGGCAATATTAACTCAACTTCTCTATAGCTTGGCATTGACTAGTTTACTTGATGTAGATCCCCTCTGCTTACAGATGAAAGAAAATAAAATGAAAATAAATGTTTGCTAACATCAATGGCATTTTCTACAACTCCCAAAAGAGTTGGAAAATTGTTTCAAATTGTTCACCATAAAAATAAAATTATGACTTCAGTCAAGTAAGCTTGAGTAATACCACTCTATTTGATGCATTATAAGCATTACTTATTGGCGGGGTGGGGGGGAGAGGAGAGAATGAGTTCTTTTTGAGATGGCCCATTAAGTTGTATTGCTCACTAGTAGAAGAAGTATATAATTGCATTCATGTAAGTGTGAATGATTAAGATCAGGGAATGGGAGAATGACATGATTTTGATTGCCAAAATGAAAAAAAAATAAAGAATGCACACATTTGCAATAATTAAAACATTCATTATGATAGTTTTTTTTTTTTTAAAAAAAAACTGGAATGGGGAAATATCTCATAATTCACACAAAAATGACCTTTTACAAACATTTAAAACAGGAAGAGGTATGCAAATAAATAAACGCTCCAAATATATTCTGGGAATGGTTCACAATGAAAGAATGCTGAACACCAATCAGAATGCATTATGTTTCTAAAAACTCAGAATTCAATCAATTGGTTACTAAGCTACAATGAGCTGAGTTTTTAAGACATTAAGAGTAGAAAATATCATTAAGAGACATTAAAGTAGAAATTATCAACAAGAAGAAGTGACAATCTATCATGCTTGATGGATATATACAAAAAAGTCCAGAAAGTTTTGGAATCCAATGCATACACTATTTCAGAAGATTTTAAAGATTAATATATAATTGAAACCATAGGCTTTTCTTTTGAGACTGATTGATAAGCTGTTGGAAAATAATGAGACAATTGCTGAGAATAAATGCAGAAAGGTGGAATGATTTGACATTACCCACAATGAAAAACATGGATGATGAAGAGGATAGAAATTGCTAAGAGGGACGGATTGACCTCTTTAATTAGAGAAAGGATATTATTATTGCTTATGGCTAACTTGATACCCTTTATAGACTTTGGGTGAAATAGAAACAAATGAACGTATGAGTTATGGTTTGGTGATTAGAAAAAAAAGTAGATTATAGAAAAAAAGAGATATGTTCTATATATATTGCAGTTTGGACTTTATGATTTTCTTCTTTTTCTCTATTCTCTATGAGTTTTTTCTTATTTTTTAATCTTTCCTTTTAAAATTTTAATAAAGTTTATGAACCAGAAGCTTAGAGTTCAACAAAATATTGATGATGATCTTCAAAACTGAATAAAATAAATAGTCTTCAGTGTTTATACTTTTCCTTATGCTGGTTAAATAGAAGTCAAAATAGAATGCTGCATATTGGCAGTGAACCAGACCGACTTAGCTTAGTGCAACAGACTGTATCATGATCTTAACATTAAAACATGGAAGGGTTGGAAGGGATCTTGGAGATCATCTGGTCCAGCCCTGAACTGGTGCAGGAATCCTCTACATGGCTATCTAACCTCTGTTTAAATATTTTCAGTAAAGGATGCAGTCCATTTCTTTGGGAATGCATTCCATTGCTAAGTGGAAGTTACCTTTAAAATTATTTTTCCCAATATCCAGCCAAAATCTACCTTCTATTTTAAACCTTTTCTTGTCTTCTGGAACAACTCCAAACATTTCTGCCCCATCTACAATATAGCAAAACCTTTGGATAGCTGGACAGTTATCATGTTTCCCCAAGGTCATCTTTTTTCCAGGCTAAAATATCTAGTGCCTTCCATCTTTTCCCATAGCTTTGTGAATGCCTATTAAGGTTGCAACGAGTGTGAGAGAATACTAGTTTACAGCTTGTGATAAAAATCATAAGCCATGGAATTCACCAGCCATGCACAACAGATCATTTGGAGAAACGAGAGTTATGTGATAGATTTCCTGGTTTGTCTGCCTACTAGAACTATAAAAAAATGAGTCAGATAGTCAAGCAGTGCCAGACAACAGTTCATAGCTGGTGAATTATACTTATCTAGGCATAGTATATAATAAAAACAGGCTTACAGAAGATTATGTTAACAGTACTTTAATGGTTGGCAACTTCATCCATTCCAACCTTTAATCAAATGCCTACTATTACATTGATGAACTTATGGATGCACAGGCAAGTAAAACTACTGTGGGATCAATGCAAATCATACACAGTGCCTGGTCTTCCCCCCACCTCCTGGATGTGACTTCTCCAATGGGACACATCCACCTCCAAGAGTCATCCATCATGCTCTTCAATAACCTTCTTATGCTCCGACAACTTTGGGCTGCCAGGGTGATTATCTCTAGGCATTCAAGGAATGCCTTATTTTTCCCTACTCCCTTTTTCTGGCAGCTAAAAAGACCAGAGGAGTATCTTTTTAGTTGACACCGCCCCAACCCAGTGAACACTTTTTATGTCCTCTGAGTTCTTTGGACATCTGCCATCTCCACTGGGGCAAAATGTGTTTTGGCAAATGATCATATTTAGCATTAGAAAATTCAATGCAGATTCTTTTACTTTCCTTAGTAAGCCTTCCTACCATGCAACTGTGAAACATGACCTCCGTCTGTCTCCTATAGCAATCCAATAATTATGATGTCATCCTGAGGATCTCTGATGTAAGAAGTGGGAAAGACCTCACATACTGGTACAGAAACAATTTCCTGATAAGGACTCAATCACAACAATCTCAAAACACATTACTGACTACTTTGGTTGCTCCCTGGCCATCAAATGTTGTGTGATGCCACTACAGATCTTCATTTTCCATGCTGAAGGACTTCCTTTTTACTTATTGAGATTCATGAAACATTTCACTTCAAAAAATTTATGTGATGTTTTACGTGAGAGAGTAGTGTTATTTTGTAAGCTTTCATGGCTGGTATCAATTGGGTAGTTTCATCAGCAACTTTGACTGGCATCTTCAGAAGTAAGGTGATCTGCACCTGAATTATCCATGGTCTGTATAGGACATCACCTTGACCATGTAGATGTCAGCCATGGTTGCCAACAAAACCTCAGGAAATTTGTTCTCTAGAGAACTGTCAATAAATCCTGAAGCCCCATACTGTCCAGTGGTGTTATATTCAAAGCATTTAAAGTTTGAAACCTGAAGGGAAACCAAACACCACAGTTTATTTCACTTCTAGGAAAACTAAGGCTAAGAATAAATGGTCAGCAATCTTCCAAGCCACTGTCCATTAAGGAAGGGATCCATTGGTAACGTGAAAGCAGTTACACTGAGACAGCTGACCAACACAAATATCAAAGACAATCAATAATGAACTGTTAAACACTTTTCAATAATTGAGTTCCCTGCTGATGAAATCTGAATATGCTAACAAATCTACAGCATCTCTCTCTCTCTCCCTCCCTCCCTCCATCATCATCTATCTATCTATCTATCTATCTATCTATCTATCTATCTATCTATCTATCTATCTATCTATCTACCTACCTATCTACCTATCTACCTATCTATCTCCATCCATCCATCCATCTATTTATTTAGGACAAACCATTGGTGGATGGGCCTTAGCAGCAGAAGAGAGGTAGGAACATTTAACTGGTGGAGTGATTGAGGTGCTGGACAAGAAATGATGCCTAGTGCCCTCTTAGGAATGAAAAACAGCTGTGTGACTTTGTGTCAGTCATTCTCAGCCCATCCCTTCCCACCTCACAAGGGAAAATAAGAAGCATCTCTTTGAAT
Source organism: Notechis scutatus (assembly GCF_049901735.1). Taxonomy (NCBI): domain Eukaryota; kingdom Metazoa; phylum Chordata; class Lepidosauria; order Squamata; family Elapidae; genus Notechis; species Notechis scutatus. Next base: position 9,785,313 of record NC_142015.1, read on the forward strand.
TGTACAAAATAAAGATGGAATGTAAATCCAGTCAATAATTCTGAATCCAGAGATAGAAAACTGCATCAAGAATAGATACCACTTCAAAGTTGAGTAAGTAACTTAACATGGTAAGGAAAGCATATAGTGCCTGGTTGTGGTAATATAACCTATTGATCATTTTATCATTTTCTGTAAGGCCTTTGTATAACTAGCAGTAAGTCTAGGAAGATGTGGGCATTCTTGGTGGGGGTAGGAGTATCTTTGCTCAGAGTGCCTCATTCTGTTTTGATTCTGCCAGTTTAGAAGGAATAGGAAAATGGGTGAAAGTTCAAGGTACAAGATACACAGTTGTGCTTTCTCATGGGACTTTCCAAACTTTCCCATGAGACTTTCCGTGGCTGTATGATCTCACCCTAGCAAGGTAACATCTGGGACTTTCCAAGATTGTGTGTTCTCATGCTGGTGAAGTAATCTCCTGTTGAGGTCATTGTTTTCTGAATATGCATACTGTATATTTTGCTTGTGTTTTTTCTCAATAAATACTGCTACCTGAGTTCTCTCAGGGTTGGCATTTTCTCAGAGACAGTTCCCTGTGTCTCATTTCAATGTCAAACCACCATAAATGGTGACCCCGACGTGATAGCTGGAAGGCTATACGTTTCCCGCATCCTATACTCATCGTCGCGGACGCCGACTGGGCCCTCATCTTCTTCGCTGGACGAAGATAGATTCTTTCGTGAGTATGGGGGAGATCTCTCGAAGGCTCAGAAAGAGCACATCAGGGAATTGAGAGGGATCATTGGGAATAGTTTTGGGTTTGGAATTGGCAGTAGGGGTTGTGCTGTAGGAAAGAAAGAAATTGAGGACTTACTACAGTATGTTTGGAAAAATATTAAGTCATATCCAGAGGGAGGTAGTATTAAAGTAGAGTCCTGGAAAAAGATAGGGAATTTTTGCACGAGGAACCTCGTGCCCCTTCTTCAATTTTGTTAACCTGGAGAGTGATTATGGATGCATTAGCTACTTATGAACAACCGCTCCTATCACCCCCGAAGAAGGTTTGCCGCTTTACCATGCGGTACGTTTGTTGCCGCCGACGGCACCTCCAGATAAATCTGGGGGACTGTCCGGCGCTAGCAATACTTTGTCAGAGGATAAGAGTTTACCTTTAAGGGTTCAGGTGGATGCTGTTACTGCAGCTATTCAAGAAGCAAAGAATAGAGGGGAATTATCAGGAGATGATTTGGTGGAGTTTGGAGTAGAAGTTCAACTTAATCCAGTGGAAATTGTCATGGATGCTGCATTAAATCCGCAGCGGGAGTGGAAGCCTTTACAGCTCAGAATTTTGAGGGAAGTTAAGCAAGCAGCAAAAGAATATGGTGTTAGAACGCCATATACTCAGGCATTGTTAGAAGCAGTTGGTTATGGAAATAAAATGATTCCGGCTGACTGGAAAGCTCTGTTGAATATGATTTTAACTCCAGCTCAATATTTGGTGTTAGATCAGAAATGGAGACAGCTGGCAGTCCAGAGGGGAACAGCAAATGTTACCCCAGATCAGCTTTACGGAGCTGGTAATTTTACAACAGTGGAACAACAGAGAGATGGTATGCCTGAGGAAGGGTTCATTCTTCTCCCACAAATAATTTTTCAAGCCATAGGGTCTCTCCCTGACGGCGAAGGTGGTGAGAAGACCTTTACTAACATCAAACAAGGGAACAATGAACCCTATGAAAATTTCATTAGCAGATTGAAATTGGCTATTGAAAGACAAATTGATAATCAATTCGCCCAGAAAGAGTTGCTTTTAAGTTAGCAGTAGAACAAGCTAACACAGATTGCAAAAGATTTTAAATCCACTGGTAGCAAGTGGGGAGCGAGAAATCGCAGATTTGATTAATGCATGTAGAAAGGTAGGAGTCAGTCTTTTAACATGGAAACTTTAGCTCTGGCTTTACAAACAGGACATGCTCACAAGGGGAATTGTTTCAATTGTGGGAAGCTTGGACATTTTAAAGCGCAATGTCGGGCTCCTGGAGGAGGTCAAAGTCAGCAGAATAAGAGATCAATGGGACAGGGTGTTCGTCCTAAATCAGCGTGCCCAAAATGTAAGAAAGGATACCATTGGGCATATCAGATGCTCCTACAGTTTTTACTGATGGAGGGAAAGTTTTTGGTGCTTGTGTTTGGAAAGATAAATCTGGAATTTGGCATACAAAAGTGACTTCAGAGCAGAAGTCTGCCCAGCAGGCAGAACTTGCTGCTGTAGTTTTGGCTTTTCAAAATTTTCACAATCAGGATTTTAATTTAATAGTGGATTCATTGTATGTGTATAATTTGTTACCCTTTGTAGCAGGTTCTTATTTGTCTCCTGGAATATCACCTGCTATTTTAAGATTGCTTTTGCTGTTACAAGGATGTTTGGAGCAGCGTGTGAATGTGTGTTTTGTTGCTCATATTCGTAGTCATAGTAATTTGCCTGGAATTTTATCACAAGGTAATGCCAAAGCTGACAGTGCTGTAACTTCAGTTCTCACTGTCCAGCCATGGGACAGTCATAGTTATTTTCATCAAAACGCTAAAGCATTGGCACAGCAATTTAAACTTACTACTGCAGAAGCTGCTGCCATAATTCAACAATGTCCAACTTGTTCAAAGCAGGGCACGAATATCCCTATGGGAGTTAACCCCAGAGGGTTGAAACCTTCAATGATTTGGCAAATGGATGTTACTCAATATCCATCATTTGCGCCCTGGAAATATATACATGTGACTGTGGATACTTACTCAGGATTTTTAATGGCTACCCCTCAAAGAGGTGAGATGGTTAAACATGTCATCAATCATTGCATTAAGACTTTTCAGTTGCTGGAACACCTAAAACTTTAAAAACTGATAATGGTGCGGCTTATCGGAGCACCGGTTTTGATCAGTTTTGCAAACAATGGTCTGTGGAACATAAATTTGGCATTCCATACAATTCTACTGGGCAGGCTATTGTAGAACGTCATAATTCCACGCTCAAGACCATGTTGACTAAATTAAATAAAAAAGGAGGGAAGCTCCTGGGGCTTCCGCGATTCAAGATCAATTAAATCTAGCTTTATATACTTTAAATTTTTAAATTTGTCTGGTAACCCCCTCGCGCGGCCAGCAGGCATTTTTCTTCTCCTTCTACAGATGCGGTAAGACCTCGGGTGTTGGTGCGGTTCCTTCCAGATCCGGCATGGGTTCCTGCTGAGCTGATAACGTGGGGACGTGGTTATGCAGCAGTTGAACATCTTGGTCAAATTCGTTGGGTTCCTGGTCGGTGTGTTCGGCCTGATCATTCGCAGGCACCTGTGAAGGAAGTTTCGGAGGAGCAGGATGGCGCATCTGTGGTTCCTGATCCTGCTGATTCTGCCTAATCTGTCCTGGGCTGCTCGGGTGCGGAGAGAGCAGCGACAGTATGTTCAGCGTGCGGAGATTTGGGCGATGATTTGTGGACAGATAATAATTACATTAAAGATTTGCGCTCAACTGCCAAAAACTTGAACATCACCAATTGTTGGTTGTGTATGCACCTTCCTGGGAGAGTGGGAGAAGGACTAACATTGCATGGAGTGCCTTTTGAGGAAAAAGATTTAATAAAGAATGCAACCTGGAGAAAACAGTTGTCTTGTGCTACAACAGAGCAATTCCAGATGTTCAGAAAGAAAAATGCACACATTATAATCGGAATGTGACGGCTAAGGTCAAGGTGTCTTTAAAGGGAAGGGCGTATGTATGCTTCATCCGAAATGACTTTGGAGGAACTTTCCTAGGGAATTGGTCCAGGTGTAATGTCACTTTTCAAATGCCAACCATCTGTTATAATAGCAGTGTGCAGAACTATACCTGTCTCCCTCAGTTCAATTCTCCTCAGTGCTATATGTGTCAATATCTTGAGAAGATGAAGAATGGTTCTGAGGTAGCCGGGGGAGCCTTGGGCTATGGGGAATGATGTGTGGTTCCTATGTGGGGAGTATGGGTATCGAGAGGTTCCTGGGAATTGGTCTGGGATATGCACATTGGGGTATGTAATACCTGTAATTTATAAACTGGATCAGTTGCCGGAAGGCAGAATCCGCAACAAGCGTGAGCTGGAATCAGGTCTAACCATGGGAGGTAATCTATGGACACAAATTTCTCGAGGTCTTATCCCACCTTTGGGAATTGCTATGAACTATAGGGATATTCATATTTTAAATAATTTTACTGTTGCTATGTTTAATGATACTATAAAGAATATTAAGATGATTAATGTAGAAATGTCTGAAATTCGTACAGTTACTTTGCAAAATCGATATGCTTTAGATATTATGTTAGCTGCTCAAGGAGGAGTTTGTGCTTTAATTCATTCACATTGTTGTGTTTTTTATACATAATTATGAGCCAAACATTACAAAAACTGTTCAGGACATGGAAGATCGTATTGCTCAGCATCAATCTGGAGCCGATGGGTTTAATGCATCATTCTGGGACAGTCTGTGGTCCTGGCTTCCTGATGGATCATGGTTTCGCTCCTTATTGCAAGGGGTTATTATTATTATTGCTATATGTATCTTATTATGTTGTTTTATTCAATGTATTCCTAATCTATTACAAATGTGTACCTCAGTCTTCCGGCGTGAGGGATCAGGTCATGAGGGAACTGTGTACTATGCCACTAAAACACCCCCTATCTTTGAATAAATAAAAAGGAGGGAATGTGGTAATATAACCTATTGATCATTTTATCATTTTCTGTAAGGCCTTTGTATAACTAGCAGTAAGTCTAGGAAGATGTGGGCATTCTTGGTGGGGGTAGGAGTATCTTTGCTCAGAGTGCCTCATTCTGTTTTGATTCTGCCAGTTTAGAAGGAATAGGAAAATGGGTGAAAGTTCAAGGTACAAGATACACAGTTGTGCTTTCTCATGGGACTTTCCAAACTTTCCCATGAGACTTTCCGTGGCTGTATGATCTCACCCTAGCAAGGTAACATCTGGGACTTTCCAAGATTGTGTGTTCTCATGCTGGTGAAGTAATCTCCTGTTGAGGTCATTGTTTTCTGAATATGCATACTGTATATTTTGCTTGTGTTTTTTCTCAATAAATACTGCTACCTGAGTTCTCTCAGGGTTGGCATTTTTCTCAGAGACAGTTCCCTGTGTCTCATTTCAATGTCAAACCACCATACCTGGTGTTGGAATTTTCTCCTCTGCAGCAAAGTAACAGGGTTGTGTCTACTTTCTCTTTGTTGCTATATTTGTGGTGTTTGATATGTATGTGTGTATTGGGAAAGGTGGGTGGGTTATATGGACTTTGCTCTGGAGGGGGACTTTAGAAAGCCTCTCCATAGGGATATATTGGAGGTATTTTTCTCTGCAGATCCAACTCCAATCCAGACATAAATTTGATCTCCACCCCACTCTGTGCTAAATTTGCTCCTTTTTTTGTTTGGTTTTCAGAAAAAACATCCTGCTCATGGACAGAGAGCTGACCTCTTTTACATAATATATTTCCCCCTTTGGGTTGGAACGAATAAACATGGAGATACATGAATTAAATCTTTTACCATCTGTGATTTACATCTGTAGGGCAATGTTTCAGTCTTTGAGTGCAGTTTTGGATTCTTTAAAATGAATTAAATATCAATGCCCTCTCTCAGAGGCAACTTTCTCTAACATATGGAAATTTGCATGCAAATTTTTTCACACTTCATAATTTAATCCAATTCACTTGCTGAATATCATTTTAAATGCAATTTTTCTTATGGATTTTTTTGATATAAATTTTGCCAACATAAATTTGCTTTACACAGTTCTCCCCTTTTCATGAAACCTTCAGAACATATAAAACCAGAATTTTTGGGATTTTTGATAGATAGATAGATAGATAGATAGATAGATAGATAGATAGATAGATTTTTGATAGATAGATAGATAGATAGATAGATAGATAGATAGATAGATAATCATGCATCTTTCACATGCAATTAATGTGTGAATTTTTAACTAGCAAAAGATGAATCTATATTCATTAATCTTAACTGGGTTCACAGTACGGCCATTTTAGCAGCACTCACAAATCTATTTCCAATTAAATCTATTGTGGGTTTATTTTATTTCACTGTTCACTGTCAGACTCCTACAAGCATTCTTACTGAGAATTTTATTACTAGCCTTGAATTGCAGTGGACTCTAGATTTCTTTGGAAGGACAAAGGGAATTAACAAAAATGACATGAAAATGCAATAGGTATATAATCAATTGTATAGAATGAGCTGAAAAAAATCATTGCATCTGAATTCCCTTCTGTTTGTCTAAAATTTCAACTTACTGTGGTGTGAAATTGGCCTCAGTGGTTGCTCTTACCCATTAAAATAAAGTTAACCAGACTTTTAAAGAGGCAATGAACACTTTTAGTAAAGATGGAAATAATGGCCTGAAAGCCTGACTTCTATTGAAGATATGGACATATCTACATTATTTTCTTGCAAATGATATGACAGAAATTTGTCACTGATATTGTCCAAATAACTGTTCAATTTTTCAGTTTTACTTACAGTCAGGGGTGGGATTCAAATTTTTTAACAACTGGTTCTGTGGGCATGGCTTAGGTGGTGGGTGTGGCTTGGTAGTCATGTGACTGGGTGGACATGCCTTGGTGGTCATGCTATTGGCTGGGTGTGGCCAACTCAATATCACTCACATCGAGGCATGAATCTCATCCCCTGGTCTCTCACTGTGGGGATGCTACAACAGTCGTAAGTGTGAAAAATGGTCATAAGTCATTTTTTTCAGTGCCATTGTAACTTTGAATGGTCACTCCACACAAGCAAAGTACCAGCAAAGGAAGGGAAAAAAAAAACCCCAGAGAAGTTTCTGAGACAGGAAGTCTAGTCCTGCCAAGAATGTAATAAGGGTTAATGGAGAGGTAGTTTCTATAAGCAACACCAGAATGTTTCCTTCCTGCCTTCCTTACAGGATTAGGCCAGTAATTTCTTCTAACAACCAGTTCTCTGAACTGCTTAGAATGTTAACAACTGGTTCTAGTGAATAGGTGCGAACTGGTAGAATCCCACCCCTGCTTACAGCCCTGGGATTTCATATGGTCTGCTGTCTAAACACTAAATAATATGGATCCTGCTGAAGTTCCTTTGAGATCAAGTAAACTTAACTGGGTGCTATGACTTTAAATATTTGTGAATATTTCATGCAAGAAATGTGTCTTTGTATATTCTCTCCTCTTCTGTATTTCTAAGTTTTAGAAGGGAAAAAAATCTAAATAACTTCAAAATACTCTTTCCTCATTCTGCAGCTTCTCAAATGGTAAAACATTTCAACAGTTATGCTCTTCAAATTACACATTCTTCAGATGAGTGAAAGCTGGAGAATTAAGACTTCATCATTGAACCTGTTTTGGGTTGGATATTTTCCCTTAAGATATCAAGAATTCTAGATGGGAGGCACCCACTGAAGCTGATTTGGTAATACCTTGCTTATTAATCCTACATTTCTCTGTGAGCAATTATCTTTTTTTCAAGTCTTGAGGAGCTAGGCTCATGAGGCTTACTCGTTGTATTCCACTGAGGGTAGTGCTGGTGATATAGGGTCAAATGGGATATTTTTTTTGCCAAGCAGTTGTTCTGAATCCTATATCTGTTCTGTATTGATTTGATGAAAATTATTTGATTGCTTGGTGGACCTGTGAATATTTTATTCTGCCAGGTGGTTATTATTTGGATTGCATAATATCAGAATTTTATTTTAACTCAGTGCAGGGAAAGATACGGTTCTCTGAAAATCATATATAAATAACCTACAGGTTATGGAAAAGAGTATACAAAAATCTGCCTATAAGAACATGATAGGAAAGGAACTGTGCTTTTCTAAAAATAAAAATCAGCATCCAGCTTGGTAATATCACAGAATGGAAATGTACATATGTAAAACTGGCATAAACTGATCAGAACCAAATTGGTATCTATCTTTATAACAAATTAAAGGGGTGTCTTTTTAAAATGCCTTTCACAATGCCTCCAATGGGACACTGTAGGAAGAGAAACAATTGGTAGGATGAATATTTTCTCCTGAAGGCTAGAATGACCATTGATTGGGTCTAGATGTATGTCACAATCCATATAAGCAATGAGATTATTCTAAAAGTCAATTTTGTATAGCTGGGTTGATTTCACAAAACAATAGCAATAGCACCAGTAAAAGCACTTAGTGCTATTATACCACCACATAGTGCTTTACAGCACCCTCGGTGGTTTACAATGTCAACATATTGCTCCCAACCATCTGGATCCTCTTTTTACCGACCTCAGAAGAATGGAAAGCTGATTCAACATTAAGCCAATCAGAATGAAAATGCTGGTAGTCAGCAGAAATTAGCCTGCAATAAATACTTCATTCGAACCACTGTGCCACCACAGTTCTTAGACTCTTAAACCTCCTATTTCATCATTTAAGGCAGGGATCCCCAACCTTTTCGATGCCGCGCCCGGTTCCGGCGTCAGCTGGGCGCCGCGGCCCGGTTCCGGCGTCAGCTGGGCGCCGCCATCTTTTTGACGAAAAATCACTTCCGGTGACGTCATCGAGTGATTTTTCGTCAAAAATGGCGGCGCAGCGTTCTGGTGAGCTTTTTCGGGTAGAAATGGCTTTCTACCGGAAAAGCTCACCAGCGCTGGCGCCGCCATCTTTTTGATTTAAAAATTGCTTTTTTACCAAAAAGATGGCGGCGCCAGCAACCAGCGGCCCGGTAAGGCTTGTTCCATGCCCGGCACCGGTCCGCGGACCGCGGTTGGGGACCCCTGATTTAAGGCTTAAACCTCCTATTTCATCACTTGAGTCTTCTCTAAAAAGGATGATTTTGCTTATAGAATTTCAGGGGGGGAAAGGATTGACTGTTATCTTTCCCACTCCTTATAGTTTCAATCACCCAAACTCAACCAAGATCTAAAAAACTGGGCCCATCCACTCATGTTTCCCATGGAGAAACCAAACCAATTTTGTAATCATGGCAGCTAGACCCACAAAAAGGTCTCCATCTCACTTTTATGGGCAAATGACAGGTTACGCTGCAGTAATAAGCTCCTGAGCTTTTGCTCCATTCTTTGGTAAAGGAAGAGATAGATTGACTCAGAGAAAAGAGACAAGTGCCATGCTTGAAGAAACGAAGAAAATCCTTGAGTGATTCTCTATGTTCTTCAATCCAATACTTCCTCAGGATGCTTTGCAGGAAAAAAGGCATCACTGTTCCTTCTTGCTTGCAGCTGCCATGTGCCAACCCCTCCCCCCCCATTGCCTTCTGTTCCTAAGACTATAGGATCACTCTCCTTTCATAGCTTTGTTTTCTCTATTCAAATGGCTTAAACAGCAAGACACCACTTTGCACACAATTTCCTCTTTTGCTTTCCTTCCTACAGACGTCTATTTTTAGAGTGCAGGGCACAGCTTGCTGGAGAAAGCAATGTTTGCATAAAAGACAACATCTATATCCCCCTCTCCCCCCAAAGTTGCCAAGAGCTAAAACATAAAAAAGACAATCACAGTCATTAAGCCATGTTTTTCTGTTGAACAAATATCCAACATCTTACTTCTTAAAAGAAAATGGTGTTTAGTGCAATTCAATACAATGTCCCTGGGTTTTAGAAATTCTAGTCAGTATGAACAATGGCCAAGCATACAATAAAGCCCCCCTCTTCTCTCTCTCTCTCTCTCTCTCACACACACACACATACACACACACACACACACACAAACAGAAATTTACAATTAGACAACTAAAGGCATCTAATTCATCCAAGACAGTATATTTTATATAGTTCCCATATTCCCCCAAATCACTTCTTTCTTTTTGACAGATTGAACACAACTGCAGACCATGATATTGGGATACTTATCCCAATATCATGGCCTGCAGTTGCATTCAATCTGTCAAAAAGAAAGAAGTGATCCAGGTGCTTGTTAGCATTGTTGCCTGTATCTGGAAGGAATGAAGCAATATCAAATTAATATAATATTCCCTGTCAAGGAACGGATGGACTGATAAGAAGTATGGTTTTGGACCAGGAGTGTCCTGAAATAAACCCAAAGTTACCCAAACAAAACACAGTGATCCACCTACTTTAGGATTTACTAATGGTTTACAGGAACACTATTCATTTCTCTTGCTTAGAAGAATTCATAAAACGTTAACATTTCCTGACATTTTGAAAGGCTGCATTTCAAAAACAAAACTTGCATTTTGAGTTGATGGTATGCTACCAAGTTGGCGTTGACTCTTAACAATGGTAGAGGCAGAACTTCTCCAGGAGGTGCATCCTGTTGCTGTAAATTGAATCTATCCACTTTCTGGCTGGTCATCTTTTTCTTCTCTTTCCTGACACCATTTAGATTGGATAGAGAAAATTTATGGTTTCCCAGATAATACAAAACTTTACCACCTTCTGAAGTAGTAGGGACAGTGATGGAGAAGCTGGGAAATGTAGCTAAATCACATTTCCAGCTCTGATTTATAGTATATTAGGGGAAATTCTATAAGAAGTGGGAAGAAAAGAGGGCTAGTTGGTAGAAAAAAATGCATTGGAGTAAAGTTATATACATAAATATGTCTAAAATATGTTAATTTCCAGTAAGTAAACACATGGAACTTTACTTATGACAGCACTTTTAAGAAAACTGATTGAGACATTGGTTCAGTGGGTGAGTCCATTGGCATATGTGATAAAAGCATATTTTTATTGCCGTCCATTTCGATAACAAAAAAATCTGTTGTTGCTTTTAAAAGAGCACTTTAAAACAGTTAAAAATAAGCAGAAACATCCATCAGGAAGAAAAGAAAAATGGCTTCTTTCTTTAAAACTCATTAAAACTAAAGAGACAGATATTTAATACGCTTAAGAAGCATTTACACAAGCAAAAGTAAAAGTGGTCTTGTCCTTTTATAGTTCATGAACTTTAACAATCCTTTAAACTTTTCTACTAACACTTGGATTGTTCCTCATTAATTGGATGCATATTCTGTGCTACCTAGCCAAAAGTATTACCATGTTTCTCCAACAATATGGCCTCCCCCAATAGGAAGTCCCAGCATGTTTTATAGGCATAAAAACAAATTAAGCCCCTCCCCCCAAATTAAGGCCTATATCAAACATGGGAAATGCGGGGGAATGGTGGGGGGGGACACCTTGCCATTAGGAAGTACTTTTGTTGCATACCCGGAGATGCTGCCTGCATTGACTTCTCCGTTGGTGGGGCACCGTATCGGGAGACCTTCCGCCACCATTGCTTTCCCTTCTCCCCGTGCTGCGTTTGGCGCAGCCACACGTGGCCAGCCAGGGCTCCTTCCTGCAACCGGAGCCCGGCGGAGACACTTGGCTTCAGGCGCTCCTGTCGCTGCCTTCCCTTCGCCTTCGAAGGCAAAGCCAATTCTTTTAAAAACGATGTCCTACTACCGGCACAACAAAGCCTCCCCTGCCCAAGAGGGCAGCCCAACCCCATGTGGGGAGGCGAATCTCCCAGGGCCACAGCGCAGGATTGGCCCACCCCGGGAGAAGTGCCCAGCTGCCATCCCTGCCTGGTGCCGGGCAGAGTGTGAAGAGCTTCACCAGGGGTGCCCAGCGCAGCTGACAGGTGGGCCCTCCTGCCTGGCGGTGGAGCTCTCGCCAAGGCAGCAAGCACCTCCCCACCAGTCCCTCCGCTCATCCCACCAGGGCCGCGCCAGACCCGTGCAGGTTGGGCAGAGCCGGAAAAGCAAGCCGTGGGTGCGCACCCGCCTGCCAAGCAAATGAGCCAGGCCGACCCCAGCTTGGCTTCCTTCCCAAGTCCCTCCAGCCCGAACCCAAAGGGGCTACCGGGAGAGGCTGCCCAAGGCAGTGATAGCGCCCACCTGTCCATAGATAGGGAAGCGAGGCAACGGCAGTGCTGCTTCCCTGGCCGGCGGGTCCGTTGGAGAGAGCCTGAAGCTGCCCGTCCTTTCCACCCCTCGCCCAGCCTGCCCCTGTCCCTACGCATCTCCAAAAGCACCAGCAGCTCCAAACGCTGCAGCGGCATGAGCATCGGGCAGAGGCGCTCACTCGGCAGGGCTCAGCTCGGAAGAGGACGCGGCGCAGGCCATTGCCTTGCCTCCTTGTCCACAGATGGGTGGGCGCTATCACTGTCTCAGGAGGCCTCTCCTGGTGGCCCCTTCGGGTTCGGGCTGGAGGGACTTGGGAAGGAAGCCAAGCTCGGGTCGACCCGGCTCTTTCGCTTGGCAGGCGTGCGTGCACCTGCAGCTCGCTTTCCCGGTGCTGCCCAGCCAGCACGGCTCTGGTGCAGCCCTAGCGGGATGAGCGGAGGGCCCGGCAGGGAGGCGCTCGCTGCCTTGGCGAGAGCTCCGCCGCCGGGCAGGAGGGCCCACCTGTCAGCTGCGCTGGGTGCCCCAGGTGAAGCTTTTCACGCTCTGCTCAGCGCCAGGCAGGGATGGCGGCTGGGTGCTTCTCCCGGGGTGGGCCGATCCTGCGCTGCGGCCCCGGGAGATTTGCCTCCCCACGTGGGGTTGGTCTGCCCTCTCGGGCAGAGAAGGCTTTGTCGTACCGGTAGTAGGGCATCATTTTTAAAAGAATTGTCTTTGCCTTCGAAGGCGAAGGGAAGGCAGCAACAGGAGCACCAAACACCGCGGCAGCACAGGGAGAAGGGAAAGCAACAGTAGCAGAAGGTTTCCCAATACAAAGTGCCCCACCAACGCAGAGGTCAACATCCAAGCTGTCACCGCCCGCCCGAGGATGCAAGGTGGGCAATTAAGTCACCCCCGAAAAGACAGCCTAGCCATTTTTTCAGGGGTCAAAAAAAAAAATAAGGCCCGGCCTTATTTTCTGAGAAATATGGTATCACCATCCTCTCATCATTCCAGAGCCATTGGTGATCTATGACATTGGTTATTTGTTGCTTGGTGGTTTGCTAATGGTGTTGTCTGGTTGGGTAATGAAATATCTGCAAACAAACAACCAAGGTTAGAAAGCCACAAGCATATCATAGTTCAGCCCCAAGTTATTGATATTATACTGACAGTCTTCTATTATTTTGTGTGCACATACATGCATGTGCTGTTAAAACTGGCAATGTTACTTAGTTGGGTAATAAAACGACTTCAAACAAATGCAGGGAATCAAAAAGAGGGGTCAACTTATTTTCTAAAGCATCAGAAGGCAAGTCCAGAAGCAATCGATGGAAACTAACCAAGGAGAGAAGTATTGTGAACTAAAGAGAAATTTCCTGATAGTGGAACAGCTTGAGTTCAAAAGTTGTGGATTGTCCATCACAGGAGGCCTTTAAGAAGAGACTGGACAGCCATTTGTCTGCAATGGCATAGGGTCTGCTGCTTGAGCAGGTGTTGGACTAGAAGACCTCCAAGGTCCCTTACAACTCTGATAATCTCCTGTTCTGTTCAAATAATGAACTCAGATAGCTACAAGAACACCACAATTCAGCCCTGAGCTACTGACATTGTCTTCTTTTTTTATTCTATTACCGGTACTTATTTTCCTATTTGAAGAGGGGGAAAAAAATAACATAGTACTTCTCCATGAACCCAAAATGCTTGCTTGTTTGTTTGTCATTTGGAGCTTTTTCATACGCTGGTCACAACACTGGAAAAGAAAATCACATTTACATTTAGCAACTGAATTAAAAATTAGTGGTTTGATTGACGATGCAGCTCTATAAGGAAAAAGCCAGAAGTTTAATTTATGATTGATCTTCTGGGAGGATATCCCTTAGGGGAACAGAGCACCATTAGCTTCAAAGGATTAGCTCAGAAAATTATTCACTGAAATGCAGATTAATTCTTCATCTTACTACTGGATACATTTATTTCTCTCTCTCTCTCTCTCTCTCTCTCTCTAAGGATGAACTCTGAATTTTGAACCATTAAAGGTAACTGACATGTTATATACTTGGTTGTCTGGCAAATATTTCATTCTGCCATATATTCAATATAAATTTCTGTATTTTTCACACATGTTCTGTTAAAATTATATAGGTAGTCCTCAATAAATGATGGAATTGTCACTAAGGAACATGATCATTAAGAGTGATGTCACATGATTGGCATTTACAACTTCTTCAAGGCTTCCATGTTGATTTTGCTTGGCTGCAAACTTACATGGGCTTAAATGTAATAGTACAATAATAATAATAATAATAACTGTCTGGTTTGGTTCTGTAACCCAACAGGACAGACACAGACTTCAGAGGATAATTAGGACTGCAGAAAAAACAATTACTACCAACCTGCCTTCAATCGAGGACCTGCATACTGCACGAGTCAAAAAGAGGGCTGTGAAAATATTTACAGACCCCTCACATCCTGGACATAAATTGTTTCAACTTCTACCCTCAAAATGCTATAGAGCACCGCACACCAGAACAACTAGACACAAGGAGAGTTCTTCCCCAAACACCATCACTTTGCTAAACAAATAATTCCCTTAACACTGTTCAACTATTTACAAAGTCTGCTCCCACTTGTGACTGTATGACTGTAACTTTGTCGCTTGTATCCTTATGATTTATATTGACTGCTTCCTAGTATGATTTGATTGCTTATTGTACCCTATGACTATTATTAAGTGTTGTACCTTATGATTCTTGACTCTTGATGAATGTATCTTTTCTTTTATGAACACTGAGAGCATTTGCACCAAGACAAATTCCTTGTTTGTCCGTCCAATCACACTTAGCCAATAAAGAATTCTATTCTATTCTGTTCTATATAATAATGCTTTTTTTGTAGTTTATATTCCCAGACTCCTTTGTCCCTCCCAGTTTAAAAAGGGAAAAATCAATAGATAGTATAGATATAAAACAATAGATGTACTTCCTTCCTTATGCAATTATAAGAAAATAAAGATTTACAAAACATATTCATATTCTAAGAAAATCCATGGAGTTAAAGGCACTGAAATCACAGATATCTTGTATCTTTTTTTTTTTAAGTGGAATCTGGATGAACTACAAAACTTAATGATCAATAAGGTGAGACACATTTTTTCCTCCACTGCTCCCCCTTACCATATGTGAAAAGACTAAATGGAGAAAGGTCAAGACTTCATTTAAGAGTGGAAATGAATAGTTCTCCAAATGATATATGACATGAAATAAGAAATAGAGGCAGCTGAATAACTCCATTACAGAGAATATGAATGTTGTCTGCAAGGACTGGAACTTAATTAACATTTTTAAACCATGCTTTGACATCTTTGCCTCCCCTTATCAGACTATTTGTGTAGCCTCAGGTGTTAAAATGACAACATTCATACCTCTCATAATTCAAGAATTCCTTGATAGGAAATGGTTTACCACTACCACTGCCAGCAAGAAAAATAAAATGCTATGAAGACAAATGGAGCTCGTGTGAATTGAAAACTGATTATGTCGTCTCATAGAAAAACTTGAGAAATTAATGCAAAGGATATATGGGAGCCAGAGATGGTATTCAGCAGGTTCTGACCAATTCTGGAGAACCGGTAGTGGAAATTTTGAGGAGTTCAGAAAACCAGTAAATACCACCCCTGACTGGAGATTTTACAGTATTCTTCCCCAGCCATGCTCACCAAGCCATGCCCACAGAACTGGTAGTAAAAAAAATTGAATCCCACTACTGATGGGAGCTAATACTCAATAATCCAAACAATAACCAGAAAACCTGAATCTATTAATAAAATTTAAAAAAAAAGAGTCCCTGTGGATTTTACTCTACTAGTTGTTGCCAACTATAGGGGGAAATGCTCAAGTCCGTTTCAAGGCCATTGAGCTAGTGCTGTCTGAAGACATTTCTATGGTCAGGTGTCCAGCATGATATCACAGAGCACTGTTACCTTCCCACTGAAGAGGTACCTATTTATCTAATTGCATTTGCATGCTTTTGAACTGCTAGGTTGGCAGGAGCTGGGGCGAGGACAGGAGCTTACCCAATCCCATGGTGCACAGGTTTTGAGGCTTTTCATCGTACAAGCCCGGTATCTTAGCTACTGAATCATCATGCCATCATTAACAGAAAAAGGGTTAATAGGATGAAATCTGGCCATCCTTTGTGAAAGCGAGTAGCTTGAAGTTAGCATAGGAATGAAGACTTGATTTAATTCTATACATGATTTACATTTGAGATATAATCATCAGTGGGGATTCTTTCACAATAGCTACACTAGCTTTTCTACAATTAATCTGCTTACCAGAAGCTCCCTTATCCATTGTGTCTTTTACACTTGTTTCTGAGAGTAGCTTGATAGATTTCTTCCAGTACAACGACATAACATCAATCAACTACAAAACATTAGTCCTATATTAAAACTTATTTTGTGAATCCTCATGAAATAAGCCACAGTTATCATAATGAAATAGTAGAGACTCATAGAATGGAATGTACTGCATGTCTGTTCTGAGTAATTTTGGTTGACAAGTCACCAAAATAGATATGACCAGTATAAAAACTCTGGAATCTTCTAGTACAAGGAACTGAATCAAAGGAAGAAAGGAAGGCCTTTACTGTGGTGATTTTATAAGAATCATCAGGAGCTAGAATAGACAATCCTGACCAAGTTCAACCAACATTCCATTCTATCAGAAGGATGGTCCAGAAACCAAGTGTCTAATCCAACCCTTCATGATGACATCTTCCTTAGAAAAAAAAGATGAACCTTCTCTTTCAGTGCAAGTTGAAGTGTCAAAGCTTGATTACATATAAATCTGTTCAAACCAACCCTAAAATTGAGCCACTTACATGAATATACAATGCAATTAGAAGGAAATGGTCATCTCAATATTGCTGCACTAATGAGAACTGCCTCTATGAAATGACTATATTCATTTAATTAAAAAACCCATTATGGAACCCATTCAAAAGGCTGTTCATTGAACTCTTCAAAATAAATCTAATTTGTTTTAGTGCAGAGTTTAGGAGTGTCATTTTATTTGTACAAACAGATTCAGAACAACTAGAGCTTTGGGTAATAGAATAAACTGCACACAAAAGAATGAAGGGGCATAGAATTCTATGCACACAGCTGTGAAAATCTGGGGGAAGCTTCCAAGATGATGGTTAAGATTTTTTTTCTCTTACTTTTTTTGTACCTATTGCAATATAAAGTTATTGTGGGCGGGTGTGTGTATGCCTATGGAAGAGTGTGCCTGAGTAAAAAAATTGGGTTTAATGGACAAAAAATGAAACCATCTTATGGAAATTGTTTTTATATTTGATGACAGGAGTGAGACGTTCATATGAATAAAGGTGGAAGGACTTACAAATATCTATGGATGGTGAAGCTGATAGAATTGTTGCAGATCATGAACTTGCAACATTGATTAAAGGACAGAGTTTAAATTTATTTCCACTTGGAAACTATTTTTTTTTTTTTTACAAAAAACCCAAAAGAAATAAAATGTTGATTTTGGGAATGGTTGATTAGAATTATGTGGGATTTCTATAACCTTGGAGTAATAGCCAGATGCACTTTTTAATTCATTTCAGTACCAAAGAAAGTTGGAAGTTATTCTTTTTCTATTTTTCTTTTTTTCCTTTTTGTACATCTATCTTTTCTCTCTTTTGATCACTTTTTCTTTTTCACTTTTTTTCTTTTCTGTTTAACTTTTAAACAGACATACAAAGCAGAATATATGAAAACAAATTAAATCAAAACTCTCCCAGAGCATCAGTGATAGGATTCAAAAACATTTACTACCGGTTCTGTGGGCATGGCTTGGTGGGCATGTCAGGGGAAGGATACTGCAAAATCCCCATTCCCTCCCCACCCCACTAACCTGATTTCCAGCTCCGTTCTCCTGTGCAGGGCAATAAAAGTAGACCCATCCAATCAGCTGGGACTCGTGAGGCAGAGAATAGATGGGGGCAGGGCCAGTCAGAGGTGGTATTTGCCGGTTCTCTGAACTACTCAAAATTTCTGGTTCTCCAGAATTGGTCAGAACCTGCTGAATACCACCTCTGCTAGCATATTGTAATGCATACTGTACATACTAGGCTTAATTAATGCTGTGAGCTCACTGTCTAGAGAAAAAAAACCAGGTCTTCACGTGGGTATATGTGCATACTTTAACTTTTAAGGTTATGTTTTGAAAATAAATAAAGTTATATTAAAAAAATATGCAGGAGTAAAAATGGCATATTAAGAAGAAATTATTATCCAAAGCCACAGTTTTCAACACTGAACAGATTTTTACCCATCATAGCCCATCTAGATAGGGCTCTCAAGTCCCAGAATCCCCCAGCTATATTAAGAATTGCTTGGAATTCTGGAGTCCACTTCTCTAAAATGCACTGAAATTTGAGTAAAAAAAGCACAGGAAATCCATGCAGAATTTTCGAATAAAGAACTGTGAAGTGGTATATAAATCTAAATACTATTGCTATTATAGGAAGTAGCATTAGTACTATTAGTTCCATCATCACTGTAAGTTGCACAAGCTGGGTTCTTACCATAATTATTTAAAATATCAAGCAATAAGAAAGAAAATAAATGGCCCAGGCATGACATATGGTATATGCATATATACCCACTTGAAGACCTGGTTTTCTCCAAGGCACTGAACTCACAACATTAGTTAAGCCATGTAAGTACAGTATGCATTACAATATGCTATGGGAGAGTTTTGATTTAATTTGTTTTTATATATTCTTCTTTGTATGTCACTGTATTGTTATCTATCTAAAGTCATTAGGTTGAAATATGCAGCCTTATAGGGAGGGAGGGAGGGATCACTATCTGTTGCATTTATTCCAGTGTTATAGTAGACCAATTAAAAGGGAAGAGCTATGCACATTTCCTTCAACTCCCGGAGGAAAGGTGAAGTGAAGTTCAAGAAACAAGCAATTAGGATACATCACAAAACAATGGGCTAATAAGGTAGGAGCTATGCAGCATAATGAGCAGATATAAAAATAATATTCCAACTTAGGTAGCTCAATATTTTTATTCAAATTCCGTGAAAGAACAGTCAGAGAATTAATAGATTTCACACCGAGTGAATGTTTGGCTAAGGTAAGATTTATATCTAGGGAGAAGCCCAGACATTTGGTGTTATCAGCCAGCTCCTCCTCCAGAGCTGCTTAAGAAGAAGTGGGCTGGAAAGGTACTAGCTGGTTACATTTTGAGTAATGAGCAAGTAAAGTAATAGGCCTCTGCAAAATGTCAAGAGAGCTGGTCTGTTTCCCAGCTGCTCTGCTTTGAGGCCAGGGGCATCTGCTGTTGAGCAATAGGTTGCTGAAAGGGCAAAGAAACGGGCAAAATGAAGCCGTACAACTCTTCTGAGCTTTCCACACTAGGTTTTTTGAAGTTCTGCTTCAATTTGGTGAGTCAGTTCAACACCCCTATAAAATGATACTGATTACCATGCATCCCATCTCCACATGTATTCAACATGTAATTTTATACAACCATAGCACTTATTTCACATAAGAGTTTTCCAAGTCCCAAGATTTAATCATATGATTTAAATGGAGGTAGCGACAAAAAGAAACCTGGCTCCATAAAAGGCTGTCAGTCACTGATAAACTTTCATTCTCCTGTATTTTCTTCCAAAAGAGCCAAATGGGACAGGAAAGCTATCGAGAGATTTTGCTGCAGGAAAATGAATCAGATAATAAGATGTGTGGGTGTGTGCTTGCACAATCAGGTAGAGTGAAGAAAGAGGGGGGGGGGGGGGGATAAATTCCAGCACTGAACTTTGCATCCAAACGTTAATTTGCAACCAGGCACTGGAAGATTTGAATTGTTTATGTGCTTGTTAATTCTAAGACTCAGCACTGAAAATAAAAAACTATTATGTTCAGCTCAGGGAAGAGGTCCTTTGGCAGGGTGCATTTACTGCTAATGAAGGAATGTGATGCATGGTCTAAGCAGCATTTAAAAATTTAGTGTGTTGGATGCAGAGAGTCAAGTGTTGTCCACATGCCACAAATCCCCACAGAAACTCACAGGGCCGTATGGCAGAGCAGAAGAGCAGATGATGTGATTAGGCCATCAATATAACCCAGCAGAAATTTCATCCTGTCTTTATGGCAGTGCATGCATCATTTCATTATGCTGCCAGGCATGTCAGAGAGACAGCAGGAAAAGACCACAAAGAATGACACAACTTCACCAAAGCCTTGCAATTTGTTTTAGTGCTATCAATATATGGCCCATGCTGCAAAGAAATCACTTTCCACAGGCTCCCAGCAGAGGTGGTATTCAGCAGGTTCTGACCAGTTCTGGAGAACCAGTAGCAGAAATTTTCAGAATACCACCTCTGATTGGCTCTGTCTCCCATCTATTTGCTGCCTCCCAAATCCCAGCTGATCAGAGTCCCAGCTGATCTGCTGGATCTTCTTTTGTTGCCCTGCACTGGAAAACAGAGCTGGAAAGTAGGTTAGTGGGATCGGGAGGGAATGGGGATTTTGCTGTAACCTTCCCCTGCCATGCCCACCAAGCCACACCCAGGGGTGGGATTCTACCAGTTCACACCTATTCGCTAGAACAGGTTGACTGAAGCAGTTCAGAGAACTGGTTGTTAGAAGAAATTACTGGCCTAATCCTGTAAGGAAGGCAGGAAGGAAACATTCTGGTGTTACTTACAGAAACTGCCTCTCTGTTAACCCTTATTACATTCTTGGCAGGACTAAACTTCCTGTCTCTGGAACTTCTCTGGAGTTTTTTTTTTCCTCCTTTGCTGGTACTTTGCTTGTGTGGAGTGACCATTCAAAGTTACAATGACACTGAAAAAAGTGACTTATGATTGTTTTTCACACTTATGACTGTTGCAGCATCCCCACAGTCGCGAGAGGCCAGGTGAGGAGATGCGTGCCTTGATGTGAGTGATGTTGAGTTGGCCATGCCCAGCCAGTAACATGACCACCAAGACATGTCCACCCAGTCACATGACCACCAAACCATGCCCACCAACTAAGCCATGCCCACAGAACCAGTTGTTAAAAAAATTGAATCCCATCCCTGGCCACACCATGCCACCAAGCCACACCCACAGAACCGGTAGTAAAAAAAAGTGAATCCCACCTCTGGCTCCCAGGCATCTGAAAGATCACACCAATGAAAGGTTTGGTAGAATAGTGTAATCTCCCCTGTACAAACAAACCTATAGCAGGATAAGTAGCTTTAAAGGTAAAGTTTCCCCAGGTCCAGTTGTGTCTAACTCTAGGGGCAGAGTGAATCTCCTTTCTTAGCTGAAGGAGCCAGCATTGTCTGAAGACATTTACCATGATTATGTAGCCAGCATGACTATGTGCCGAACCACATGGAACACTGTTACCTTCCCACCAAAATGGTACCTATTTATCTGCTCGCATTTGCATGCTTTCAAACTGTTAGACGGGCAGGAGCTGTTTACATACCTAGTGACTGAATGTATAAAACGTGCTACTTCATATCCAAAGAAACCATGTTATGGCATTACATATGCATGTAATATGACCCAAGTTAACATCGAATCCATCCTTCACCACCTTCCAGTTTTGTTTCATGAAGGCCTCCTTAATACCATATCTTACATTTGGAGCATTTAATATAAAAGCACATGGTGTATTTGCCATAAATTTACAGTTCTAACATACTATTTTGTGCCATGTGAAGTAAAAAAAACCTGAACATAACCTGTGTTTGGGGCACAGGATAGAACACACCAAAGCATTAAAACCTGGTTTAAATCTGTTCCAACAAGATCTCTCTTCCAGTTTTTACCAGCAATGTATTATTTCTTCATGGATGTCCATAAAATGCTTCCCACCCTTTTAAATGTGCTGAATTTGGTGTCAAGATAAAGTAGGGCAAGATTGGATAAGTCGTTCAGAAGCTTTTCAGTTATTCTACCCAGTAAGAAATAGTACTTTGAATAGAATTTGAAAAGATTCTGTATCTTTATTATGTAAATATGCATAACTTTGGTAAGCTTTATTTCTAAGCATATTGTTATAATACAATTTCACTGAGATCCCAGTCACTTTTACTGTTGCTTTGAATAGTCATAGAGCTGAATAGTAGTTCCCCAAAAGATTTAAGTGGCAAAGAAAGAAAAGCAACACCAGCTCTTTGAATGACAGGATAATTTTCCCACCTCTCTGAAATGATGTACAGATGATATATAGAGGAATAAGAAAGAGTAGAAGAGGACAAGGGATGTGTCACAAGCAGTCAAGACAAATGCACAGCATGAACCAATTGAGTGAGAAAAGCCTCCAGGGAATATCATAAGTACTTAGCAATGTGGTCGGTGCTTGTACACCATACTCTGAAAAAAAAAAACTTTATTATGCAAGCACAGTCATGGCTTATGTATACAACAGGGAGCAGATCTAAGTGTTCTCATTGGAGAATACATTTTGACCATATTGGAACTATGTTAGTACAGAATGCAAGAAAGGAAAATCTTGTGATTGATTGCTTGTGATAATGCCTAACAGAATGTCTTACAGAGAACCCAAAGGAGGATAAGTGAGAGCATTTAGATCTTCTATTTTTGAGATGTTAAGAAAAAAATCAGCCGATCCAGTTCTTAAGCAATCTCAGGGAGATAGGGATTCAAATCATTTCTCCAGTTAGAGAAAGTAATCCTGTCAGATCACTCAGGTTTATACCTTTGAACACCAGTTCTTCCTGCAATATATCTCATCTCACAATGAATTAATTGTGTGTGAGAGAGCAAAACAAAGAAGATAAACCCTCTTCATGGTACATGGTGCTTTGGGTCTTATTCAGTAATTTTGATGGTGGTTTTGTTGAATATCCTTCATCACCTACCTAATGAACTGTCCTTAAATATAACATTTTGATTCTTACTATGTTACAGAGCCCCTGATTATGACATCGAACATGTAAACAAGCTAAATTCACTACTAACATGGGCACTATCCTGTCCACACATTTTTATCTTTCTTGGTGACTTCAATATACCTCACATTAACTGGACCCTAAACAAATGTAAAACTGAACCCATACATGCAACCTTCTACAATGCTGTAACAAACCTGGGACTGGAACAACTAGTAACCAACAATACTAGACTGAACAACTGCCTTGATCTCATCTTCTGCAATAGTTTAAATTCAATTTACGGAATACAAATTAAAGAACCCTTTTTCAACAGTGACCACAGCATGATTGACTTTTGTCTCAACATACGTCAACACAAAAATCAACACAATAATGTGATCCCCAATTATAACTTCAAAAAAGGCAACTATGATCTTATAGACAACGATCTCTCATCCCTTGATTGGCAATTTCTATTCACTGGATGCAATATTGTTGAAGACCAAGTCAAAAGAGTCATCAAACTATATGTACCAATAACAACTCCAAAAACCAGAAAAAACAGATTACCCATAACAAGAAGGAAGCTTCAATCCAAAAAGAGATCACTTTGGCAGAAAAATAAATCTGGTCACATTGCCAACTTCAAAAGCCGATACAAAAATTTATGCCACCAGATAAAGACTGAATGCACCAATTATCACATTAAACAAGAGGAAAACCTTCTACACACCAATTCCACCCGCACTTTCTACAATTTTGTAAACAACAACGTAAAAGACTCAAGGTCCATCCCACCCCTGAAAGGACCTAATGGTCAAGATTGCAATGATGACATTATTAAAGCCAACCTCTTTAACACATTCTTTGGCTCAGTATTTTTAAAAAGCAATGGATCATGCCCAGTATTTCCTAGTTGAACCACAGACAACTGCAATGATCTAATACATATCGATTTTAAAGAAGACAATGTTGAAAAAAAGCAATCTAAAACTATCTCTATCTATTGGACCGGATGGAATATGTGCCTACTTCTTAAAAAAGCTATCCACTGCCATAGCCGAACCTCTAAGCATAATCTTTGAAAAATCTTTCAGGACCAGCTCCTTGCCAAAACTATGGTCACAAGCCACAGTCATCCCCATCTTCAAAAAGGGAGACCCCAGCCTAGTTGAAAATTACAGACCAATCTCTTTATGCTGTGTTACCTGTAAAGTCATGGAATCAATTATTAACCAATCCATCATCCTCCACTTAGAGACAAACAACCTACTCTCTAATAAACAATTTGGTTTCAGAAAAAAACTATCCTGTAATCTGCAACTCTTACACTGCAAAAACATATGGACTACACAACTTGATCAGGGCAAAGCAATCGACACAATCTACATAGACTTCCATAAAGCCTTTGATTCAGCGGTACACGACAAACTACTCCTGAAACTAAAATCTTATGGTATCTCTGGACACCTGCATAACTGGATAGAAGCATTCCTGTCAAACAGACAACAAATGGTCAAAATTGGCAGCATCCTATCAAATCCTGTACCTGTCAACAGTGGTGTCCCCCAAGGCAGCGTTCTAGGACCAACTCTCTTCATACTCTACATAAATGACCTCTGTGATCATATTAAGAGCAACTGCGTTGTCTTTGCTGACAATGTAAAGCTATTCAACACCACAGACAATACTGCTACCCTTCAAAAAGACCTCGACTATGTATCTGAATGGTCAAACAAATGGCAACTTCAAATCTCAACAAATAAATGCTCTGTCTTACATATTGGCAAAAAAAATCAGAAAATAAAATACAGGCTGAATAGTCAAGACCTTGTTGATGATCCAAACTCTGTCAACGATCTTGGAGTACTCATCTCTAATGATCTAAGTGCTAGAGCTGACTGTAATTCCATAGCCAAAAAGGCATTAAGAGTTGTTAACCTAATACAAAACATTTGCTGGACCAATACTCGAATACAACTCATCAGTCTGGAACCTACATTACATATCTGATATTAACACAGTTGAGAAGGTCCAGAAATACTTCACAAGAAGCGTTCTCCACTCCTCTACTCATTGCAGAATACCTTATGCCACCAGACTTGAAATTCTAGACCTAGAAAACCTAAAACTACGCCGCCTTCGGTCCAATCTAAGTATAGTGTATAAAATCATACATTGCAATGTCCTACCTGTCAATGAATACTTCAGCTTCAACCATAACAATACAAGAGCAAACAATAGATACAAACTCAGGGTTAATCGCACCAAACTTGATTGCAGGAAATACGACTTCAGCAACAGAGTGGTCAATGTCTGGAATACTCTACCTGACTCTGTGGTTTCTTCCGCAAACCCCAAAAACTTTAACCTTAGACTGTCTACTATTGACCTCACTCCTTTCCTAAGAGGTCTGTAGGGGGCATGCATAAGCACACCAACGTGTCTACCGTCCCTGTCCTATTGTTTCTTTTATTTTTCTTATATGTAGCCATGTATTCATAACTATGTTTTTACATATACCTATTATCTTGTAAGCAATTGACAAACCAAATAAAATTAAAATAATAAATAAATAGTTGAGGAAGAGGTTGGAAAGATGATTAGTTGGACCTGGGCTGTAGTTGAGAAAAAAGAGATTCTAACATCTCTGAAATAGGCATAAACCCAGTCACTTCTCAAGATGCCAAGTTTGTATCCTATGGAAATGAACAACTTCCACCTTAGGTTTATCTGTCTTGAGGAAGGTTGTAAAATTATTACACAAGGCTCTTGACAAATTGTCTAGACCTTTGGCTGTTTGGATTCAAACATGGGCACAGGAAAGATAACACTTTAGTCATTCTTGTGGATGACCTGTGTAGAGATGTGGATGGAATAAGACCATCCTTGTATTATCAATTAGATGTACCCTTTTATAAAGGTTGTGCTTCTCTTTAAAAAGGCAGGTTCAGCAGGGTGTGGGAATCGGGTGGGGTGGGGGGAAGAGGTTGAACACTTGAATCCTTTGTTGTAGATGGAAGGAACATTTTCCCTGTTCTGTGAAGTTAATAGAAATAATCCATTAATTTGTTGATGATGCTCAATTGAATATCTGCATAAGAACTCTAATGGGCTATGCAGATTTCCTCTGTCTGTAGTTTGTCAGAGTCTTGTTGGGCATAAATAGGTTCAGATCTGACCTGGTTCAACCCTTATTCTAAGAGGGAGTTATTTTTGTAAACTACACTATTTTATCAACAGAACAGTATTCTTATTTCTCAGAGTAATGAAAAGTAACTGAAATTAGCTCTTTGTATCAGTTTTGATACCATTGTAGATTGGTATTTGATACCATTGTAGATTGGTATTTCAAAAGCATATTTCTGTTTTGCCCCCAACAGATGAATTTCTGCAGAGCACCAGTCATGGTTATTAAGCTTCTAATGTACAGTTGTCATGTGTACGTGTACAATAGATGATTTTGTTATTTAAAAGCATTTCATCTTAAATAAGTTTATTATGATGGCGTTAACATAATTAAGTAATTAAAACATCATTCAAAGTATTATAGTAATGAAACATATCCAATTGCAATCTTATATTAAATAAAAATTGATCATTGTCTGCATTTATTATCAGCATTGATCCTTACTATATATACTAAAAGCAAAGGTTTCTCTTGTCCAGTCATGTCTGAGTCACGAAGTGCTCATCTCTGTTTCTTAGCTGAGGCCAGCATAATTATATGCCAAGGTGCACAGAATGCTATTACTTTCCCACCGAAGTAGTATCCATTTATCTACTTGCATTTGCATGCTTTCAAACTGCTAGGTGGGCTGGAACTGGAACAAGGACAATAGCTCACCCCATTGCAAGATGTTTGGTTCTTGAACTCAGCTTTCCACCTAGCAAGCTCAGCGTCTTTAACTACTAAGTAATCATGCCTCCCATATTATATTAACATCTTTGAGATGTTCACTTCTTATTTCTACTTTATTTAGGCTGAGGGAATACCTCTATGACACACATTCACTTTTTATTCTTTTTCTTTCTTTATCTTCCCCCTTTCACGTGGAAAGTTCAATGGAACCAGCTTAATAATGATCCCACTGAGTTTGCAAATATTGTTTCTGAATAAAGAAATAATAATATGAAGTTGTGCCATAGGAGAGTTTTATTTTCCTTGACTTTCTTGCTTGTTTATTGCATGAGGGAGATGCTATTATCCCTGTCTCTACCACCAGTGAAAATAAAACTTAACTGTCAATATATGGCAGAGGCCAACTGACTCTAGAGTACTCCCCATGTGACCAAGAAGTGATGACGGGTGAATCATCATTATAATATCTCTTTCTGAAAATCTGCAAACTACCCTTCTGGGAATTTGCTACCTAGCAGTTCTATGTGAATCTTCGACTAGCTTAGAAAAGCTAAGCTCACTGGTGCTTATAGCTGTTTTCCACTTGCTTGCCTTCCTGTTTAAAGACAAATCATAAAAGATAAAAAAAAATGCCTACGCTATCAATTTGAAACTGGGATCCTTGAAGATGACTTGTCAAACTCATAAAGCATAGCTGTAATGATGGCTATATTTGTAGCAATGCAATCTTACGGGGCTGTGTCGTACGGCTGCTGCAAAGATTTGATCTCATATCAGCATATCTTCCACTTCACATGAAACAGGAAAGGATCAGCTTCTTATTCAGTTGTATACAGGATATTGCAGTTTATAATATATTTCGGAATTGCTCAGGTGGAAAATTTGAAGGGACAACAATTAAATCTGGGATATAAAAATCTGGGCAATGTAGAGAGAAGCAAAATAGTATTTCCTTTGCTGACATCTAAAGGTTGTCTGGATTTTCACATTCTGTGTCTTATAGCTCTGTGTCTGATGATGTGATTATTGAGCAATAATGTGTGTATGAGTTTCTGTATGAACATGTTTATGTTTAAATAGCGATTGGCAACTAGTAATCCACAAATGCCATCTATCAGTAATAGAACAGTATTCCTGGCACCAAACAGATTTGTTAAGATCACAGCTTCTAAAGTTCCTAGGAAGTGGTCTTGTGGAAATACTGGGAGATGTGATCTCAATATATTTGGAGAATAATATCAAGTTACAATATCAAATAAGCCCTCACAGATGAGGGCAGATATCTCTTTTATCCAGCATTCTATTTTCTAAACTGATGAATCAGTGGCTCTTGAATTCCAGTTCAACTTAAATTTATTACAATCAAAGATCTACGTAAAAAAACTCTAATAAAAAATACTAAATAGGACCATCTTTTTAAAGAAAAATAAATGCTAAATGAATTAATAGATCATAAAAGATTGATTTTTCATAGTTTCTCAACAGAATAGATCTCATGTCGAAACAGCAGTTGAGCAAAATTTTGTGACCACCTTTGATTGATATGGAAACCAATTCTCTAATAATACATTTATATATTTTCTCTGATCTATCTGGGTGTATGGTAATGAGCAGTTATATTAATTCATTTTGAAGCCATGTATAGAATAGACAACAAAGTAGCACATGGTCTATTATTTCTTTTCCTTTTTAATCTGCACTGTCAATCTGCTTTCCAAAGATTGTCATATTTTCCATTGAGTAACATATTTTATAGCACTGGTTCTCAACCAGTGGTTGTTGGGCCCCTCGGTTTTGTGATGGTGTCATCACAAAAGATCCGGGAATTTTTATTGCAATCTAGCGCTTTAAATCTTGAATTAAGTCTTGGTGGTCCATGGCCATGGTCACAAAAATAGTTAAAGGGGGTCCGTGCTTTATAGGACAAAGGAAGTAAATGGAGTTACCATTTAAGCAGTGCCCTTTTAAATAGCTATTTAATTTTCAGTCAGTGGAATTGGAAATGAAAACCCAACAATTCTACCTGGCAAATTATGAAAAGTTGAATTTCCCCCCCACAGGGTGAATCAAATGTATTCCAATCAACAAAAGTTATTTGCTAGCCTTATGGGGTAGATTTGACAGAAAACACAATCAGGTGAGCTAATTTGGCTCAGTATTTGTAAACAGCAATGGATCATGCCCAGTATTTCCTAGTCAAACCACAGCCAACTACAATGATTTTACAGTAGACAATGTTGAAAAAGCACTACGCAATCCAAAACCATCTCTATCTATTGGACCGGACAGAATATGTGCCTACTTCTTAAAAAAGTTATCCATTGCTATAGCCGAACCTCTAAGCATAATCTTTGAAAAATCTTTCAGGACCAGCTCTTTGCCAAACCTATGGTCAAAAGCCACAGTCATCCCCATCTTCAAAAAGGGAGACCCCAGCATAGTTGAAAATTACAGACCAATCTCTTTATGCTGCATCACCTGTAAAGTCATGGAATCAATTATTAACCAATCCATTATCCTCCACTTGGAGACAAACAACCTACTCTCCAATAAACAATTTGGTTTCAGAAAAAACTATCCTGCAATCTGCAACTCTTACACTGCAAAAACGTATGGACTACACAACTCGATCAGGGCAAAGCAATTGACGCAATCTACATAGACTTCTGTAAAGCCTTTGATTCAGTGGTACACGGCAAACTACTCCTAAAACTAAAATCTTATGGTATCTCTGGATACCTGCATAACTGGATAGAAGCATTCCTGTCAAACAGACAACAAATGGTCAAATGATCAAATCCTGTACCTGTCAACAGTGGTGTCCCCCAAGGCAGTGTTCTAGGACCAATTCTCTTCATACTCTACATAAATGACCTCTGTGATCATATTAAGAGCAACTGCATTCTCTTTGCTGACGATGTAAAGCTATTCAACACCACAGACAATACCGCTACCCTTCAAAAAGACCTCGACTATGTATCAGAATGGTCAAACAAATGGCAACTTCAAATCTCAACAAATAAATGCTATGTCTTACATAAAAAGAATAAGAAAATAAAATACAGACTGAATAGTCAAGACCTTGTTGATGATCCAAACTCTGTCAAGGATCTTGGAGTACTCATCTCTAATGATCTAAGTGCTAGAGCCCACTGTATCTCCACAGCCAAAAAGGCATTAAGAGTTGTTAACCTAATCTTATGTAGCTTTTTCTCTGGTAATATTACACTACTAACTAAAGCATACAAAACATTTGCTAGACCAATACTCGAATACAACTCATCAGTCTGGAACCCACATTACATAACCGATATTAACACAATTGAGAAAGTCCAGAAATATTTCACAAGAAGAGTTCTCCACTCCTCTACTTGTTGCAGAATACCTTATGCCACCAGACTTGAAATTCTAGACCTAGAAAACCTAGAACTACACCGCCTTCTGTCTGATCTAAGTATAGTATATAAAATCATACATTGCAACGTCCTACCTGTCAACCATAACAACACAAGAGCAAACAACAGATACAAACTCAAGGTTAATCGCACCAAACTTGATTGCAGGAAATACGACTTCAGCAACAGAGTGGTCAATGTCTGGAATACTCTACCTGACTCTGTGGTTTCTTCCCTAAACCCCAAAAACTTTAACCTTAGACTGTCTAGTATTGACCTCACCCCTTTCCTAAGAGGTCTGTAGGGGACATGCATAAGCACACCAACGTGCCTACCGTCCCTGTCCTATTGTTTCTTTTATTTTTCTTATATATATCCATGTATTCATAACTATGTTTTTACTTATACCTATTATCTTGTAAGCAATTGACAAACCAAATAAAATAAATAAATACATAAATTATTTTATTTTATTAAAAGGCTACATTAACAGAATCTTGCAAATCTGACAGTACATCTCTCCAGTTGTCTCCTTTACAGCCCAAGAAACTAAGGGGAAAAAATCTCTTGTGAGACATTAGCTATGCTCCCATTCCTTCTGTGGACATGACTGCTTCTTTTCTGACCAATTATGGAAATTAAAATCAATAATGGATTTCCTTGGCTGCAATGTTTCTCAATGAGGTGCCTTGCAAAACAAAGGGCAAGACATGAATAATTGCAGCTAGTGGCTGCAGAGAGATTTAATTAGCTCCTGTGCTGGACAGTCCTTGTTGGAGAACACAATTTGTCTCTTTAGTGCTTGAATTGTGTTCCTGTTTCCTGTTTGTGATTCTTGGTTTGGTTTCCTGTGACTTTTAGAATGTTTCTGGACTACACTATTGCTTGTTGACTTCTATTTGGCTTCCTTGGGGCAAGCATTCTTTACTAGGCATTTGAATCATATTCTTGTCTGCTGTTATCTGCCTAAACCATTGTGAATATTCCTGCTTCTCAAGTATTGTGTTTATGAATATGGGTCACCAACCTTGAAACACAATACCATGAAGAAACACCACAATTATAAGGTAAGTTCCTAAAGGAGAATTTCTCTGATTTGGACAACCAGTCAGAAATATATGAAAATACCAGTCATATCTCCTCAGTCTATTTATTCTGTAGTGTAGGAGGAACTCCATAAGGAATTTTTCTGGATGAGTTTGTATATGGTCCACCTGAAATAATATTCCTACAAAACATCAACCTTCCTTTAATCAAAGTTTGAGTCTGATACTACAGGTGAATATCTTATATTTTAACTTATCTTCAATCAAAAGTGCCATCATCTTACTTGTAAATTACAGGTAAACTACCAGTAAATTACAGGTTTATGTACAGTACACAAATCCACATTTAGATGCATTCTACTTCTGGGTATGAAGCTAAATCAATTAGAATTGTGAGACAGGGATAAAACCTATAACAAATTATTTTAACATTAGCTAACAAAGCTAGAATTATCAATTTTTGAAGTATTATTTCCATCTGCTTGTCTTTGTGTATTGTTTTCATTACTTATTTGCTTCCACAAAGTGCTTTCATCACCACACTCACATGGACTTCCAGTCAACTAGCAGATGTGTATGAAATGAAAGCGTATGAACAGCTTCCACCCAAAAATATTATTTTTAGATGATGGAAGGAGATTTGAAAACTCTGTTGGTATCTTTTATCAAGATGTTCCTCTCCTACAATAAATTCCATGCATTTATAATTCTGTCAATGAACCCTAGATAGATATCTTCTCCTTGAAAGTTCAATTTTAAGAATGTATATTCAGAGACTTCCTGTCTGATTTACCACTGGGAGATAATCTCCTATTAGTTTTTGCACATGAGATAAGTTGTTTATAGAAACAGTCAAAACTGCCTAGGATTTCCTTGGGTTAAATTTGGAAGTTCAAAGAAGCTATGCTACTGTCACTAAAAATGACATATTTACTTATGTAACTAATGTATATGTTTTCTATTCCCAAAGGCCCAGATGGCTTAATAAAAAAAAAAAAAAAAAAATCTGCTACCTCTGAAATGGAAAAGATTTAGAAAAAAATCCTTCCTTGGGGAAATTCAGGAGGATATCTGTAAAAATTTTCTGGTAACCAAAGGATGTGTGATTTCACAAAGTCATTTGCTTACAATTATAAGCACAATCTAAGTCCACATGGTGACCTGCTGGTTTACATATGTGCCAATCAAGGGACAAGACATCTTTAATCCAAGTATTTACATTAAAGTATTTTATTATTTGCAATGACTAATTTACAAGCAGGCAACAACAGGCAAATGAATTGATTAAGAAGAGCAGCCTCACCGGTCTGTGGGTGTTACCTAGATTATTAAAACTTGGTCATTCCTTCCATATCTGCCTGTGCAAGCAAATCCATTTTAATTCTTCTTTTTATCACACTTAAATGATTTATTACAATTCATACCATGTCATCTCTATTGTGTCTTTAAAAATTGATGCGTGAATTAAGCAGAGTTTAATAATGGAAAAAATTTCTTAAGCCTAGGGTAAAGTTGTACAGGTACATTAAAGCAATAGGTGACAGCTTTCAGAACTGCATTATTAGTGTCCTCTCCACCAAGAATCATCTACACTCCATCCTTGCACAGCAGATAGAGGAAGAGTGACAACAAGGACTGGGTATGTATATACATATATCATGGTTTGCCGGGGCACTATTATTCTGCCTGAATGTCCCATAGGAACTGTTTTATAACCTTCCAGATACACTCAAACCTTGTCAGTCATAGTATAGAACACAAGTTTGTCTCAAAGCTCATACAGGTATCTGTCAACTTGTCCCCAGTAACAGATAAGATGTTTTCTCTGAAAGACATTGATTCATCCTTGCTATTTATCTTTCCCACTGTAGACAGATAGAGAATTTTGGAGACACTCTCAATGCATTAATGGTCATCTAAAAGTCAACAGATCTGGAATTAAAGTTACTTGAGGATTTTTTCTGCCACCTCCCAAATTAAAAATCTTGAACTGGACCATAATTATTTTTCAGATTATCTGCAGATTTTACAGTGCAATTCCTGACTTAATCAGTGTTTAAAAATGTATTTTAAGACAAGGTATATTAAAATCCGCTATTTTTATTTTTATTTGTAGAAAATAAAAAAAATATCCCACTTAAGTCAGCTTTTTAATGAGCCATTTAAAAAAATGCATAGAATGCATAGAAGAGGATGGCCATTTAAAACTGACATAGACAGAAATAGACAGATTGTTCTGTCACCCTTAACCCAACATTATTTTGGACATGACATAAAACATAATTCATTATGACATAATCAGCCTCTGCCATCCTGGTTTTAATGTTTCAGAATGAATATTGTGCTAATTTATTTGAAATCAATTCATTAGAGCTAAGCTAGTTTAAATGTGTATATTCTCACACTTAAAGAGACATTGTGCCAGATCAGCAAACTATTGACCTTAAAACAATGGAATCCTAATTAAAGTGGCACCATAGAGATAGAAAGCGCATAACTAGGAGTGAAACAAATCAATACTAACTTGTAAGAGACAGGACATGTAATTATCAGCATATATAAATGCTAACATTTCCTTCTTTCCTAACTAATAAAAGAATTATCGCTCTCCCCCTTCTCTCTCTTTTTGTATGTATGCATGCACACCCATATATGACTTGTTATTTCAGAAATTTATTTTTCTTTTGGTTCAGTGTCTAAATAAAATTATATAGCTAGCCAGCTAGATGAGAGACACCACAGAAAAATGTTATACAAAATAATCTATCTATCTATCTATCTATCTATCTATCTATCTATCTATCTATCTATCTATCTATCTATATCATATTTCTGAACTGCCTATCTCCTTCAGAGAGTTATACAGTTAGATATATTATACTATGCATATACATAGATAATAGCAATAGCGTTTAGACTTATATACCACTTCACTATGCTTTACAGCTCTCTCTAAGCGATTTACAGATTCAGCATGTTGCCCCCAACAATCTGGGTCCTAATTTTATTGAGCTCGGAAGGATGGAAGTCTGAGTGAACATTGAGCCAGTCAGGACTGAACCTTTTTCATATCTCTGAAAGGAAACCTATTTTTCATTATCATTTCTTTTTATTTAAGAACCTAACCTAAAGAAGTCCAATGAAGTATTTATTTCAGCAATCTGTCTGCAAATGGGAAGTCCACAAGCCTCCATAGCAGAAGCAAGCTGTGGGCTTCAACAACAATAGAGCTGATAAATACATTGAGATAACACATATCCAGAATGAAAGAGAATGAAACAGCCTTACTATATGACAATTTGATGTGAGCATGATGCCTCAGAGATCCACACGAGATCTGTAATGTTTTATGCAATGGTAGCATAAACAAGGAAAACGATATTTTCCATTGAGAAAACTTGGTCGATCATAGATTTTTCTTCAAGATTTACACCTCTCTCTCTCTCTCTCTCTCATTTTAGAGGCTTTTTAAACATAGAAAATCTCTGGTTCAAAATACTGTATATTTTAAAATATAAACAAATATGAATTTCATCATTCATTCTAATAACACTGAATAGATAACTTACATTCTGAATTGGTATGAAACAGCTTTATATGTAGCAACAGGCCTGCAGGATTATCCCTCTAATCAGCCTTCATCAGCCTGGATTCTTCCAGTTTTAATTCCCGAAATTTCTAGCCAGCATTGATAACAATCCCGGAAGAGGTAAACTATACACTTTCTGAGGGTATCTAGGCTAAGAAAAAAGTTGTTTTAATACAGCACTTATTCTCAGTTAGATGCTTAAGGGTCTTTGAGAACTGCTACCAATCAAAGGAGAAAAGCCTAAATTATGTGGAATAAAGATTTATAGGAAACAATTTTGCCTATTGCTATCATAAACTAAATCACTGAATTGCAAAGATGCAAGCAAGACTATTACTTTTCCTCAAGAAAAACATGGTGTTATTTTTCTTCTACCTTCACTCCTTTTACTGTCTTAGTTTCATAGAAAGGACACAACTAACAATGTTGCAAAACTCTGCTGACTCAGAAAACAACATAAATCAAACCATTGCTAATATGACTTACAAGAGGGGACAAGGTATAGCCCATTAGTAACTCCATCCCAGGAGATAACAAAGATGGCCTTTGAAAAGAGGTTTTATGACACTGCGGGATATAAAGAGAGAATCTCTCTCTCTCTCTCATTTGACATTACTGTACAATGCTTTTCTCTCTCAAACCAATACCCCAGATGGTAAACACCTCATTCTAATGCAGAATTCCTTATGGTTCATTAAACCTGAGTGAGGGAAAAGAAAGGAAAGCTGAGGAAATTAAGTGATATAGATATAAATATTCTTTGAGCAAACAATGTTTTTGTTTAAATATTGCCTTCTTGCAACTGCCAGGAACTGTGCAACTAATTCAAGGACATGGATATAACAAAAGCAGAGACTTAATGAGCCCAATCTCTTGAGCATTAACTTCTTAGGTTGTGATCCACTTAGGAATCCCATTATGTCCCCCCAAAATCCCACTTCCATGTATTCATTCCATCACTCTCTTTTCTTTGCTATCATTTCAAGATTATCATGGTCTGATGCAACTTCGGAAACAGTCACAAAAAAAAATGACGTGTTTGCCATTCTTCTGCCTAATTGCATCAACATTAATGAACAATGCTACAGTAGTACCTCAGTATTTATTATTAGTTGTTGTGGGAGGCATGATGAGTACCAAAAACAGTGAGTACCAAACACATTTTTCCCATAAGAAATAAGGTAGTGAGTCACAAGGTAGCCGGCACTGATAAGTTCTACCTTGTGCATTGAATACTAAAGAAACCATGAGTACCTGGATAAAATTTTCATGCCAAAATTCATTGAACACCAAATTTGATGAGTTTCAAAGCAGTTGAGTACCAAGGTACCACTGTATAGAGTTTGAAATACAACATTTTTGAAAAATTATTTCCTTCCTCAGAAGGCAATCAGACTCTGAATTTCAGTTGCAGATCCCTGACATTCTTAAGTTTGTTTCCCTTAAGATTTAACTGAAGTAGTTAAAGTAGTAGTTAAGAAAGGAACAAAAGGAATACATTCCATGACTGTTGCCTAGAGGGAACTGTGGATGCATTACACAATATGCATACACCTGTAGAAATGAAAGTGGCCACTGAGTAACAGTACTTCATCTTGTGATTTGTTTCATTGTGTTCCAGTAAAGTTTGTTTTGCATATTGGGATAATCTCCAGATAAGGTAAGAATATTTTATCCTTGATATTCTCAAGGTGCAAGAAATTATTTCAAGAAATGTCACACTGGAAATTTCTTGCTTGATAGCCTTATTTTGCAGATATCTCTACTAGTGCATGGTAATATTGTGCATATTCGTAGTTCAATATTTTTTCCCTCTAAGGAGAAGTAGCCTTGAGAACAAGATTAGATTGAATGAGTGGAAAATGCAAAGAACATTTTCAGGAAAACATCAGGAGAAATCTTCAAACATAGAAAATTGCTTATACAAAAATGTAGGCTTTCTGTCATGCCCCTGTTGGAGCCTGACTCCGAGGGAGAGATGGAACAGCTGACAGGGAGTGGGAGTGTGGATGTCAGGCTACAGAACCTTTTCCCATTCAATTAACAAGGATGAACTTCTGAAAACCAAACGTATCAAAAGGAATCCTTTATTGAGATGAGACAATTCAATGTAGGAGTTCAAAGCAGCGTCTAAGGTCTCTCAGGCATACAGGGAGAGATAAGGGAGTTTAGAACCCCTCCCCTTATCTCAATGTGTATGTAGTGAAACAAAAGCCAGTATGTTAACCCCCCCCCCTTTTGTAAGGAACAATCTTTTTCACAGTTTCCCAGGGCATACCTAATTTCCCCCCACCCCCTTTCAGAATGAACTTTTCCAGAGGTTCCCAGGACACATCTCACTGTGGAATTTTTTATGGTCTTTTCATCTCCTGGCTGTGCCTCTCAGAGGTGATAGGTTCTGGCCATCTGGGTTTCCTCCCTCCATTGTATCATGTGTAGGTTATACAAATGCAATATAAGATTAAATATATTCAGGTTACATCAAGAAAGGATTTCTTTATCAGTCTCCCCCACCCTTTTTCTTCTTCCACCAAAGAAATGACAGATACACGGATCTGACATCATACTAAAGAAACCATGGGTAACTGGATAAAAATTTCATGTCAAAATGCATTGAACGCCAAATTTGATGAGTTTCAAAGCAGTTGAGTACCAAGGTACCACTGTATAGAGTTTGAAATACAACATTTTTGTAAAAATATTTCCTTCCTCAGAAGGCAATCAGACTATGAATTTCAGTTGCAGATCCCTGACATTCTTAAGTTTGTTTCCCTTAAGATTTAACTGAAGTAGTTAAAGTAGTAGTTAAGAAAGGAACAAAAGGAAGTGAACACATTCCATGACTGTTGCCTAGAGGGAACTGTGGATGCATTACACAATATGCATACACCTGTAGAAATGAAAGTGGCCATTGAGTAATAGTACTTCATCTTGTGATTTGTTTCATTGTGTTCCAGTAATGTTTGTTTTGCATGTTGGTGTAATCTCCAGATAAGGTAAGAATATTAGTTTATCCTTGATATTCTCAAGTGCAAGAAATTATTTCAA
Source organism: Notechis scutatus (assembly GCF_049901735.1). Lineage (NCBI taxonomy): Eukaryota > Metazoa > Chordata > Lepidosauria > Squamata > Elapidae > Notechis > Notechis scutatus. The sequence goes on from NC_142015.1 coordinate 9,823,037, forward strand.
GAAATGTCACACTGGCAGATATCTCTACTAGTGCATGGTAATATTGTACATATTCGTAGTTGAATATTTTTTCCCTCTAAGGAGAAGTAGCCTTGAGAACAAGATTAGATTGAATGAGTGGAAAATGCAAAGAACATTTTCAGGAAAACATCAGGAGAAATCTTCAAACATAGAAAATTGCTTATACGAAAATGTAGGCTTTCTGTCATGCCCCTGTTGGAGCCTGACTCCGAGGGAGAGATGGAACAGCTGACAGGGAGTGGAAGTGTGGCTCTGTTGGTTGTGGAGGAAACTGGGTAAGGGCACAGGCCGGATGGTCATTCAGAGGAAGACCCAGGCCCATCCCTCCCCCAGGCACGCAGGGAGGAGCAGATAAGGGAGAAACGTGAGTGGCAGCAACTGGGAGGACTGTTTAAAAGGACAAACTGCATATGGCAAAGTTGCTGGAAGCAAAGCGTGCATTCTTGTCAGAGCTTATCTGTGTTTTGGCTTCCTCCCAACTGGTTACTGAGTTATCTGGTAGAAGTCTACAATTAATCACCCTTGCCTGTAGTAGTAATTCCTTCAGTGCCGTTTGTGTTGTTGTTTTTTATTTCGAATTGACTTTACTTTGAGTAAAGGCTGCATTTACTCCCTCCGTCCTTTAAGACTTCGATATCCAGCAGAGGATAATTGGACATTGGGGCCAAGTTGGAGGCATTAAAGGGACTTTCTTCTATTTTTGTGACTTATTTTTGTGTCATACACCAGGTCATCACATTTTCCTTTACTGCAGTGTTTACATCAGGGTCAATGGGACTGTCTAAGGGGTTTTTGTTATTACCATTATTCACAATAATATCACAGTAGTATTTATTCAATTATTTTCATAAAATAAATGTTGGGTGGGGCGGGGGTCAATAAACCTAAAGTCCATGAAAGAGTTGATGAGATGAGGAGTTTGGGGATCCCAGATTTAAATAGAGGATGGGCAACATTAAGCAAGTATATAATCACTGCATCAATGTGCAGATTCTATACCAGGAGACTGCAACTTTAAATACTCAAAGAGCCATTTGGACCCATTTGCCACAGGAAAAAAAAAACACTGGGAGCCACATAACCTGGGTGGGCATCGCCAATTCAATGTCACTCACTCCCACATGACCCCCCTAGCCATGCCTACCCAGCTGGTCATTAGAGAAGAGACCCAGTTGTTAAAAACACTGGGAACCACAAAACCCCTCCCCCCTCTCTCTCCATCTCTCTCTCTTTCTCTCTCTCCTCTCTCTCCCCTCTGTATTTCTGTGTGTGTGAGTGTGTATCTCTCTCTCTTTGTCTCTCTCTCCCCCCCTCTTTCCCTCTCTCTCCCTCTCCCTCCCTCCTCTCTCTGTGTATATCTGTCTCTCTGTCTCTGTCTCTCTATCTCTCTATCTATCTACCTACCTACCTACCTACACCAATCTATACCTATCAGGATTTAGACTAAGTCAGATGCAAGGATATATATCCCACCAGTTTTATATGGCCTGATAGCACCTTTTGTGTACTTCTTCAGCTTGTTTTATTAGAGGACATTCAACCCAGTTGTGGGATTCAATTTTTTTTACTACCGGTTCTGTGGGCGTGGCTTGATGGGTGTGGCTTGGTGGGTGTGGCAGGGGAAAGATACGGTAAAATCTCCATTCCAACCCCACTCCAGGGGAAGAATATTGTAAAATCTCCATTCCCTCCCCACTCCTGGGGGGAAGTTACGGCAAAATCCCCATTCCCTCCCCACCCCACTATCCTGCTTTCTGGCTTCATTCTCCTGTGCAGGGCAACAAAAGAAAACCCAGCCAATCAGCTGGGACTCAGGAGGAAGAGAATAGATGGGGGCGGGGCCAGTCAGAGGTGGTATTTGCTGGTTCTCTGAGCTACTCAAAATTTCTGCTACTGGTTCTCCAGAACTGGTCAGAACCGGCTGAATACCACTTGTGAATCAACCTATTTTTCTATTTGGATCTGAGATTAAAAGGCAAGAGATTAAAAGACTTTAAGCTTTTTTTGCCTTAAAAACTCTGAAACCCTTCCTCCCACTCTTCATATTCTAGTCCTCCTTATTTTCATAATATTGTGTTTGGATTGTTGTGCTTTGTTTTGATATTTATTCCAAACTCCAATTTAACTGGGATAACTTCTAAAACTGATTCTGAAACTGGATTTTATAAGACGTTTATTCTGTTTTATTCTCTTTTGCACATCACCAATTCCCCTTCCCATATTACTGATGTACTCTAGTTAATTGATAAAAGTAGAGAAAGGGACATCTTGAGATGATTATATCTATCACTGTATTAACATGTCATAGTCAGAAATTTAGACTGGATTTGGCATTTTTGTCCATCTATCAAGTTCTTCCCAAGGACCTGGGATAGGCAGATGTGGCTGTTTGATGGCCATTAAAGGTATTGTCACAGGATGTAAGCTGTTCCAAGTAACACTGCCTTTTGCAATTGACCAATGGTGATTTTTGTCAATTGTTATGATTATAAATGCACAACAATGTGGAATCACAGCTGCCAATTCTTTAGCTGGTCCTAGCCTTCATTATATATCAAGCTCTTTCCAAGAAACTAGGATATCATAATATGTTGGTGATATATGTGTGTGTGTGTGTGTCCAAGCAGTGTGGGGTTTGTTTGTAATTGACAGATGGAAATTTTGTCAATTATTATTTGCTGCTGATGTACTTTATGTATTGACTCGTGTCCATAGATAAACCACCACAAAATTAAATTTACTATTACTATTTACTATTACACCATTATGTACAACAGCAGCTGCAAAACAAAAATCATGTCACCATTAATTCTGTACAAAATTTCAGTCTGTAAAGGATGCTACTGAAACACTTCTTTGCATCAAATGGCTAAATCAATTTGACTTGCTGAATCAATATTCCCGAATCAATCTGACAATTCAACTTTTGTGTTTTCTCACATATTTTTTTATCAGATCTGATGATCTGAATCAAATTGTATCTTGACTGATTGACGCACCACTAATTGCCATGAAAAGGATCTTAATTGAAATTGTCTGGCCCCCCTCCCAGTTTTATCAGTAGATTGATTAACAATATGTGTGGAGTTTTGCATAGTGGCCATTTATACAGCTAGTCTGTGACATATTTATTTAATGTATATGTATGTAGTAGATAAATCCAGAAAAAAAAAAAGAACTAAATTACAAGTGAATTATAGACTCTGAATTTTTTTATTTTTTTTGGGGGGGGGGGTCAGAAAAAAAAACCCATGAATAACTTCCTGAAGTTTTTATTTCTTGAAAAGTTTAAATGAATTTATTCTAAAGCATAGTATTTTATCCCGTCAGTTATTTTCTCATGAAGGATAAATGAGAGAACAAGAATAATCTTTGAGATTATTGCTAAGGATATGAGAAAACTTTTCTTCTCCATTATTATTACAGTTATTTGCACTTCACCCAAAAGCGGTATTGCATCTTTAGTGCATTTATCTACAGTATGTTCAGATATAAATGGTAGAAAGGTAGAATTTTCTGAATTGCCTGGCTAATCCAAATATAAGTGTTCATTGTTCCATGCTGAAAATGCTAACCACATGTTGTCTTGCAAGATGCCAGATTGTTCCTTTCATTTTTTTTAAAGAGGAGACTTGCCCATTCAGTTTGATAAATGTGTTTCTAAGCTACTCACAGAAATAAAAAAGGTAGACAGCAGCTGTTGAATGAACTATATCTACAAATTAACCTGACTACAAATAGAGAAATCAAGCAATGAAATAAATTGGAGTTCAGCTTAGTTATCTTGGAGAAAATCTAGGAGTCCAAAAAGCTTGATGACACTTAATAAAAAATCTGGGTATGCATGACAATCTCCTAATGACCAACAATGTTCAAAAGAAGCCATGCAAATTTTGGAGCCATACAAATATTGCACACCTTGGCAATAAGACCTATAAAAGAGGTTCCTCCATTCCAACTGTAACAAGCTCCAATAATATCAATATGACATAAGATCATGATGTCAATGCTCCAATGATGCAATATGTAATATTCATCATATCATCTGAGACCATGACCATGTCACCTGCATGACAACATCACAGTGCCCCTATTAATGTTTGTCCTGCTTGCTGCTGGACAAAGGTGTCCATTTCATTCTCTTTTAAGAGAAAAGCAACAGTCCTTTCTGCTCTTCCGTAAGAAAAGCGTTAAGTGAAGTTGCTTTTCTCTAATGCATCTCTCAATCACCGAGAAGCCCGTCTAGCTGTTTCAGCCTCCTCTCACTCTGTTCTCTTATAGCTTTTGCTTCTAATGGAAAGTCAGGAAGCCAGTGTAATGGTATGCAAAAATGGGAGACCTTGGCAAACTGGAGGACGGGATGCAGACTGGACAACTGATGTATAAAAGGTATCACAGGGTGGGCATGGGAAACATTTTGGAAGTGACCCTCCCTGGTTTTCTGGAGAGTAAAAGGAGAAGAGAAGAAAAATACTTTCAACCTTGCAAGAGTCTGTTAATGTAGCCTTACAATAAAGATAATGCTATTATTCTTGATTGTTCTTCTGGTGCCTGGTACCTTGCAGGGCTAACAATCAGGGAGACTAAGTTGCTGGGAAGCTGGATTAACATTGAAAAGTAGGATCACCTGAGAGTCCTTTCAGCCATTTCTATTACATTTAATGAAAATAGTCTAAACTTACTGGGGTTGGAAGGTGGAATGGGCAGAGAGTGAGAAAAAAAACCCTTTTCTTTAGCTACCAATATTACTAATGCTTCAGGAACCCCCAAAATATAAATATTCACTGCTTTGCCCCATTGGCCCCTGTTCTGCAATACAGCTACTGTAACTGTTGGGAAAGCAACAGTGGGTTTTGCCTTAGGATTGCAATCTCAAACTGCTTAAATGCAAAATTCTGGAAATTAATGAGGCCAAGCTCCAAGGACAAGCTAACCATTTCAGCTTGCATTATAAAGTGACTTTGTAAAGTGGGAGGAAAATAAAACACACTTTTGGTAGCACCCTACAGCACCAACCGTGAGACAAACAAAATTAAATAAAAACAAGGGAGAAAAATAATAATTAGGTTTTGCCCTGTGGTGCATTTCCCTTGCGAATCTCAAAGCATTTGGAGATGATAATGGATTAAAAACTCCATTCCCTATTGATAGTTACTCCTGGGTGTAATAGACATGGCAAGCAAAGATTAAAGAAAGGGGAGGGAATGAGTTCTTGAATGCAACTCTGTGTGTGTCTGTGTGTCTGTGTCTGTGTATGTGTATGTGTGCATGTGTGTGTGTGCATTTGTGTGGATGCACAACATGGTGATCTACAGATGGAGCTTTCACCTCACCACTAGGAGTCTGTGAGTTCAATCCTAGGTATATATGTTATTGTACATTAGCCATAGTTCCTCTCTGCGAAAGATGGGCAGTTCAAAAATGCAATAAATAAACAAACAAACAAACAAACAAACAGTGTAATGCATGGATGATTACTTAAGCCACAGTTTCCCTGTGCTTGCACTACTTACATGAAAATCATCTTGAAATCAAGCAAATTAGGAGCTGGCAAATTAGGAGCTGGCAGAGGTCATCTCAGAACCACTGCACCATATCTTTCAAAAAACCTGGAGCACCGGGGAACTACCAGAGGACTGGAAAAGAGCTGATGTGGTTCCCATCTTCAAAGAAGGGAAAAAAACAGACCCAGGAAACAATAGACCAATCAGCCTAACATCAATACCCGGGAAAATACTGGAAAAGATAATAAAAAAAACAGATCTGCCAACATCTAGAAACAAGTAAAGTAACAACTAGCAGTCAGCACGGGTTTGTTAAGAACAGATCATGAGAAACCAATCTTATTTCATTCTTCAACAGTGACTAAATTAGTAGACCAGTAAAATACTGTGGACATGTATATTTAGATTTCAGCAAGGCATTCAACCAAGTAGACCACAACCTACTTCTTAGTAAGATAGAAAAAAGTGGAATAGATAGCACCACCTCTAGATGGACTCACAACTGGCTGGCAAACTGTACTCAATGAGTAGTCCTTAATGGTCTAAGTCTACATGGAGGAAAGTAAGCAATGAGGTGCCACAAGGTTCTGTCTTAGGCCCAGTACTCTTCAATATCTTTATTAACAACTTAGATGAGGGAATAGAAGGGGAACTTACCAAATTTGCAGATGAAACTGAGCTGGCAGGAATACCTAACATCCAAGAAGATAGGCTCAAGATCCACATGGATCTTGACAGACTAGAACACTGGGCCGTATCTATCAAAATAAAATTCAATGTAGAGAAAAGTAAAGTCCTACACTTAGGCAAGAAAAACCAAAAGTACACATATAGACTGGGTGAAACCAGGCTCAATGGCAGTAACTGTGAGAGGGATCTTGGAGTTTTAGTGGATAACCAGCTAAATATGAGCCAGCAGTGTGCAGCAGCATCCAAAAAAGCTAATGCAATCCTGAGTTGTATTGACAGAAGGATACAGTCAAGATCAAGGGAAGTACTGATACCATTCTATAAAGCCTTAGTAAGACCACACCTAGAGTACTGCATCCAGTTTTGTTCACCAAATTATAAACAAGATGTTGAGGCTCTAGAAAAAGTACAGAGAAGAGCAACCAGGATGATTAGGGGACTGGAGGCTAAAACATACAACGAACATTTGCAGGAACTGGGCTTGGCTAGTCTAGTGAATAGAAGGACCAGGGAAGACATGATAACAGTCTTCCAATATTTGAGGGGCTGCCACAGAGAGGAAGGGGTCAAGCTATTTTCAAAAGCGCCTGTAGGCCAGACAAGGAAAAATGGATGGAAACTGAACAAGGATGTAACCTGGAAATAAGGAGAAACTGTCTGACAGTGAGAACAATCAACCAATGGAACAGCTTGCCCTTGGAGGTTGTGGGAGCACCATCACTTGAGACTTTCAAGAAGAGATTGGACTGCCATTTTTCAGAAATGGTGTAGGGTCTCCCACTTGGGCAGGGGGGGTTGGACTAGATGACCTACAAGGTCCCTTCCAACTCTGATTATCTGTTAACTATCTGTAAATTATACTAAATTGATGTACTCAATTTTCCTACATACAGTCAGCCTCAAATATACTCAGAATTGTTCTCTAGTGTTTGAATTTATATTCTGCTTGGGGTACCAGATATTCGTCATCGTGCTGAAAAAAAGCTGAAAAGCCTTGCATCATTGTTTACAGATCTTTTAGGGCAGGGAAATGAACTTATTCTTCTAGCTAATTCTACTAACTGAAAAGCCAGAGTCATGCTTTGATATAATGCACAAAGAATAATTAACCTTCCAACCCATGACCACAGCTAGTGGTGGATAATTATAATAGGGTTTTAGTACAGGTTTCATGTATAAAGAAAGTCTATATAGAGTTGAATTTGGGGACTTATTTGCAGGGTGCTGTTCTAAGAGTTGCCTGAAAGAGAATAAAAAAGAATTGTAAGACTGAAATTAACACCTTTCCTATTCTGTAGTTCAAAATGTATGTGGGTGACAATGTGCTTCCTGCCATTGATGTGATTGCTGTGATATACTAAGTATGTAAAGCATTCCTTGTTCATTCACCATGTGGATTCTGTTCTATATGTGTGTTTGTGTGTGTTCGGAGAGAGAGGGAGAGAGAGAGAGAGAGAGAGAGAGAGAGGGAGAGGGAAGGAGGGAGAGAGAAGGAAGGAAGGAAGGAAGGAAGGAAGGAAGGAAGGAAGGAAGGAAGGAAGGAAGGAAGGAAGGAAGGAAGGAAGGTTCTCTTTTCCTCTGGAGTACTGTTTCTGAATCTTGGCAACTTGAAAATCTGAAGACCTCAACTCTCAGAGTTGCCCAGCCAGCATTTTTATATATATTACTGCTTTGGAGTAGATCACCTACTTGAAGAGAAACATAACATGCAGATGACCCTTCACTATCAACAATGTTAGCAAGGAAATTTTAGTTTCCTGATGAGGAATAGGTATGTGTTATCTAGAATCCTAAAACACTCAAAAAAAGAAAAGAAAGAAAAGAAAAGCCATGGACAGCATCAAGACCAAAACCGTGTTTAGTGTAAGAATATAATGGAAGCAAGCAAGGTGGATTTATTACAGAGGACTGAAAACTAAGCAAAATATCATGCAAGGGTTTGTGCATTCTCGAGAAATTCAATAGATACAACAATCCCATGTGAAAACATCAATATTTCCTTGCAATATAGCAGTTAAAAGTGGAGAAACTGTTGAGTGGAATGGGGGCGGGTATCAACCTTAATTTGAAAGACTAGCATAGAAATATACAGACTTTTAAGCCCTGACTTTAAAAAAAAGTAATAAAAAGTTTCAGTTACTAAATAACTAATGTAAAAAACATTGATTTATGAGTTAAAATGTGCCTTATAGCATTTAATAGAATACATGCACCTAGGTTTTCTTACACATTGATTTTTATTATTTTACTTTCTTAGAGGGGCTTCAGCTAAAAAAAGTAATTTGAAATCCCATCCAGGGCTTGTTGGTTGAATTAAATAATTGTTAGCATGATTCTTCCGAAAACAGAACACTGTGTTTCCTTTATTAAATTTCCAACATGGTACAAAATGAGAAGCGACTGCTTTACAAGAATTGATCACTAGCATTAAAATATAATTTTGCTCTAAAGGTATTGTTTGCAGCTGCCATGTTCACCAATTCAATGGTACAATGAGATTAAATTCAGAAAAACAGAATAAGTGGCTTCTGCAGAACTACAGCCTCTGAAATCAATTAAACTTATGGTGATCATCCTTTATCATAAAGGTCAACCCTTTATTTCAGAAAGATGCTCTCTGAGTCATTTGTTTTGTAAAAAACCTCACTTTGGTCGTTTCTTTTAAACTTTTACTGCTATTAAACTTTTACCTACCAATGGTAGCACTGAATGCCCCACTTTTCACATTGCTCAAGAAAAACTATTTCAAGTCTAGAGTTAGAAAGCAAAAAATTGTCGTCTTGAAATGTCTCAGATTAACAAAGTTTGCCACGACTCAACCTTTAGACACCTTTGGCTTGGATGATTGGAGTCTTCATCAAAATATTAATCCATTTTGGGGAGAAACCTCTAAAGTTGGTGTGGCAAGAGTAGGTACATTGTGACAACTTTCTGACTTTCTGCCTAACTAATTTTGCTCGGACTGATGAAGCTGTTTGATTGAACAACAAGTCTCAGATTTTTAAAAAAATGGTCCAGTTGCCCTGATTCAACCTTTTGATACTTTTGACCTGAATGATTTAGTCTTCATTCACAAACGGTCCTCTCATTTGTCTCAGACTTTTACCCAAACTGGTAGGTTCTAAGCTTCCTTTTGCTTCTGTAATTTTGCCTTCTCACCTGGTATATATTTAATAGCATCCATCAACATAAGTAGAACCTCACCTGTCTAGCTATTTCTACATTCAGTGAGCAATTGGTTTTGATGAATTATAATAAATTATCTTCATACATAGGATGGGAGGATATAAGCTTGAAAAAGGGAATGTGGGGAAAACCGAGACAGACTTATCAGGCTAGAAAAGAGATGTCTCAGAGGATCAAAAAAGTCAAGATGGAGGCAGAAACGTGCTCAAAGCCCAATCTTCTTTTGTAAGTGACCCACTATGTGGCACACATAAAGAGGAGCATGGCTTCAATCTTATAATCACAGCTGCTGTTTCAATACATTTTGCTCACCTATATATTAGGACTTAAACCTGGACTTAAATATGTGAATCTTCCATTATGTATGTTGCTGCTGTTCCATTTTTATTTCGTTCCTACTGGTCCATCATATTAAACATATAATCTGACAAGTATCCATATTCCAGTGTATGTAGAGAAAAGTTGTGTACATTAAATGTGGGGCTGTATGTCTCTGCCTAATCTTAATATAAGAGTTTGTGATCTCATCTGGTTATATTTGCAATAAATTGGACTTGATACCACTGGCTCAGAATACCATTTTAGAAAAGTGTAAAGATTGGGAATTTCCAAAAATATTTCTCAATTAGGAAATGTGAAACTATTCCTGTTATTGTATAGTTGATAGATAGATGGTTCAGAATTGTCCTGAGTATTTAGGTAAAAACAAATACAAATAAGAGGAATATAACTCCAGGTCTGGCTTATATTTTGAGAGGCCTTCCCATATTTAATTCATAACATTTCTTAAACAAATTTGAATTAATTTCTCTGGCAATGTTACTTCCTTTGTGATGATTTTATTTTCTGTGCACATTGCAACCATCTGGTAAGAAAAATGGCTCAAACTTTCAACTCATGTGGGCTTATTCTAGCAATTATACCACTTTTGGTTATATACTGGAATAACAATGATAACAAGCTCACTTTTGACCTCAAGTTGAGAATTATTACCTGAACCCATTGAAATTTTGAAAGGGCAAATAGATGTTAATTTTGTATTTCATTTGGTTCAGAATGCTCCGATTCTCTAATTAACAAATATCTGTTAATGGTTTTGTCCTCATCAGTACCAGTCAGAGGAAATGAAGTATTTGGCAAAGTTGCATGAAAATCAGATTATGTCAGCAAAAATCACAATCGGGAGGGCAGAAGCATATGTTACAAATATGGTACATAAATCAGAGTGGGTCAGGATACTGACATACATAGTATAGAAACATAGAAAAATATGTTTATGTTACAATATTTGTCAATTTTCAGGGCAGCTTTAAAAATAATTTGCTGAGAATTTAGAAGGAACTGTCAATCTTCCATGATAGACCATACAGGAAACGCAACCAAATGAGCTAATTCAACTTTATTGTAAGGCTACATTAACAAAATCTTGCAAATTTGAAAGTACAATCCTCCCATCATTCAGCTGCTGGTTATGTCCTTTCTTATCTGACTGTTCCCTAGGCAGCATCACATGTCCCTATCATACCATTATAGGAACTGAATTGTCTTAGGCAGTAAGGAAAAGCCATGCAGGAATCTTCACATTGCTAATAACAGCAGATTTCCCTTTGCCATTAAATAAAACCTTTGTAAATTTAATGGGGAGCTTTTAAAAAGGAATGTAAAAATGAATGTACATGTATAAGATAACTGAAAGGTTGAGAGGAAAACTCTTACCGATCCTTTCTACATTTTGTTTTTTCTTTCTTTTTCTTTTTTTAACAACTGAACATTGATTGTATTTACAGGGACATGACAATGAGGATAAAAACTTTATGGTGAACCAAATCATTAACACACTAAAGCAGCAGCTGCTATAATATTCACTGCTGCAGATTTTATAAACCAAAACCCCAGGAAACTGAAAGTTCCATATAATTTTTTACCATGAGTGCATTGAAATGGCTGACTACCTAAGCTTTATTTCTCTGCTGGCATTATCTAGAACTGCTTCATTCCTTCTATGCACCCATTCACAGAATAGTTAAGCTCCTACTGGCATTACATCTTCATCCATGATTCCAGCTGAATCTTTTGTAGCAGCTGTGATCATGGAAATGGTTGCTATCATATACTCCAATTCTCACATGGGGCATTGTCAAAACATTTGCAAGAGCTGGAACATCTGGCCATTGGCTCAGTTGGATTCCTATTTGTCATGCCTTCCTAAATGCTTAGGATGGATTACTAGAATTAAAAGATAACACAGAACATAACATAGAGATGACCTGCTGAATTAAATTCAAGCAACTGATTAACTCTGGCTGCAGAATCTCAATCCACTCTTTTACAGCAGCTTTGGAAAACATATAGGTTCAGACATTGGTGAATGTGGATTAAATAGCAGAACATAAAACATAAAACATAAAACAAAACCCACAAGAAATTAGTAACTGTTTTGTTTTGTTTTTGCTTCACCATTTGATGTTGGTAACAATAAACAAAAACAGTGACTAGAACTTGTAAATTCAACAGTAAATATATGCATAAATGTCTGAAGACAGGAAACAGTTCATGAATACACATTTTCCTACATATGTTTCTCTCTGTACGTTTATTTTCCCATAATAGACTTCATTAGTTAAATGTTTGGACAATTATTGCAAGCACAAAAAAAAATAATAGAGAAGCTTGTGGACATATGTAGACTTAAATTGAAGGTTACTTATCGCCCATTTAACAACAACATAGAGCCATATCAGGGGTGTGATTCATATCAGGTGTGTGATTCAAATCTGTTAACAACTGGATCTGTGGGTGTGGCCTAATTTGTGGGTGTCGTGTGGTGGTCATGTGACTGGGTGGGCATGGTTTGTATGTAAATATTTATGTAAATATTGATTTTTTTATTAAAAAAGAGCAACTTTACCCAAAAGCAGGCAAAGCAGGCAGGCAGATAGAGTTGCTCATAGAATCACAGACTCACTTAGAGATACATATTTCTGCAATCAGCTACCTGAGTCTGTCACACAAAATTTGCTTGCAACAAACTCACAAAATTAACTCGCAACACACCATGTATGTAAATATTGATTTTTTTTATATAAAAAAGCAACTTTTACCCAAAAGCAGACAAAGCAGGCAGGCAGATTGAGTTGCTCACAAAATCACAGATTCACTTAGAGATCCGCAATCGGCTACCTGAGTCTGCACTGAAAAGTAGAAGCTTCAGTCCTAAGGAAGGTTCGGCTCTGCTTTTAGATTAGCTAGAAAGCAAGAAACCCAAGGATTTCCTGCTTTCTAGTTAATCTAAATCTCCCAGCAGAGCAAAACAGCTGAGAGTCGGGGGGAAAAAAGGAAAAATAGAAACTTACCAAACCAGGCATGTTGGATGGCTCGCATTCCAGGTAAGGAGTGAGTGGGCAGGGAGGGGCAGTGCCAGTCAGTGGAGCGATTTGCTGTTTCTCTGAACTGCGGACAATCATAACACGTGTGTGTACAGCGTTTGCAAGAAATCATCATCTGTGCCACCTGGACAGCTGACAAGCACTGCACTTGGGTGCGCAAGCGTTTGAAAATCCTCTTGTTTCCTGCTTTTTCAACCTCAGCTGTGCCACGCAAAGCAGCTGAGGAAGGAAAAGCAGGGAATAAAGGACAGCCTAGAGCCCAGGCAGGTGGGTGGGTGGGCCAAACACCAAACCGGTTCAGTGTCAGCTGTTCTTTGCAGCTACCAGTTCTATAGAACTGGGCTGAACCGGTAGCATCCCACCCCTGAGCCATATCCTACTGTTATGATTTTTCTTCAGCCATTCAATAATACCAGTAAAAGGGAGGGACTTGAAGAGAATTCAGGGGAAGATAAAACATTATTTTTTAATCCAGTTTCTTGGTTGAACCTCCAACCATCAATGTTTTTACTGGGTGCCTTTGACTTCCCCTTCCTGTTTTTCTCCCACACCTATTGACTTATTTCCAGTCCCTTATGCATTTTTGCCTTGCATAGCTCCACGTTTCTGGCTTTCTTCTTCTAATAGCACTCCATAAGAAGAAGTTGGATTTCTAGGTAACTCTAACACCTGAATTTACATGGGATGTTTTGCATGAACATTATTAGTATTGTTATAAATGATGGGATTCTTTATCATTTTAGCCAGAAATTGATGAATGCATGTATGAAACAAAACCTGAACATAAAAGCACTTTCAGAAATGATACCGTTTCATAATCATGTCCCATTCTTTATGTCAGAAAAGGTGATATGGAGATATGGAGAACAGCAACTGATATGGGAATTGCCACTCTTGACTACTAGCGAAACAACCAAGTAAAAACAACAATGCAGTTGTGTGAAGCACTTATTACCTTATCTATCCCTTGCAATGTCCATGATAGGGTGGGAGATCAGTTATTTTGCCCGCATCTATTGGATCAAATGTGATAGAAAACCATTATTTTTCCACCTGAACATACTAGTCTAGGAATCGTATTTTAAAAAATGCTATTTCTGAGCCTCTTTTCCTCTAAACCAATTCTTGGGGGGGGAAAAGAATATTTTTTGGCACAAGGATTATATATGTCATCTCTTAAAATAACAGTTTTTTTAGAAAATTAACAGAACTGTTTCTATTCTAATCTGAATTGTGGCACAGTCACATCAGCTGCTCATACGTTAAAAAAAAAGCTGCATGAGTAATGGAAGAAATCTGATTTAAATGGAGAAAAAAAGCAATGAATTATGTTTCCCTAGTGGAACATATAGGGAGCCTCTACTGTTCCTGATGTGGCAGAACAACATTCTTCTAATATCCCTCAGTATTATGTTGGCTAGAGCTGTGAGGAATTAGATTTCAACAACATCTGGAGGGTCACAGTTTATAAATGAAGATAACACAGGGGTCTTCAAACTTGACAGCTTTAAGACTTGAGGACTTCAACTCCCAGAATTCCTCCTCCAGTCATGTTAGCTCAGGAATTCTGGGAGTTGAAGTCCACATGTCTTAAACTTGCCAAGTTTGAAGACCCTTGACTTATGACCTGGATTCAAAGTTATGATGGCCAGTCCTTTTCTCCGCAGTCACATGATTGAATGTTGGGTGCACAGCAATTGGCCCACATTCCCAAGCATTTACAGCATCTTGCGGTCATGTGTGGGGTTTTTTTCCCCAGACACTGGCATTTACTTCTTGTTTCCTGCAAAAATGCTCATTGCAAACAATGGATCTGCTTAATGACCACTGCATTTGCTATTGAACCATTGCAAAAAAAAAAAAAAGGCTATAAAATTCAGCATGGTCACATGCTATTCTGTTTAATGACCAGCATAACTTACAACACAGGCTCGATTATGGTTGTACGTCAAGGACATCCTGTAAGTCTTATGGTAGCTATCTTTTTGCATGAAATTCAGACTTTTAGTGAGAACATGCAGAAAGGGAGACCATGTTGATTGCTTCTCATTTTTGAGTTAATAACTAATTCTTTCCATCATGTGTAAAATTAGCAATATTTATTTCAACCAGTTCCTCTAAAGGAAGATATCTCATCTCTTTATGCTCCATCCCATGAACACCTGAATGCAATGAATGAGGTTCAAATCAGATAACAGATAGCAAACAATCAGAGTTGGAAGAGACCTTGTAGGTCATCTAGTCCAACCCCCCCTGCCCAAGTGAGAGACCCTACACCATTTCTGAAAAATGGCAGTCCAGTCTCTTCTTGAAAGTCTCCCACAACTTCTGAAGCCATGAAGCTCCCACAACCTCCAAGGGCAAGCTGTTCCATGGTTGATTGTTTGCACTGTCAGAAAGTTTCTCCTTATTTCCAGGTTAAATCTCTCCTTGTTCAGTTTCCATCCATTATTCCTTGTCTGGCCTTCGGGTGCTTTAGAAAATAGCTTGACCCCTTCCTCTCTGTGGAAGCCCCTCAAATATTGGAAGACTGTTATCATGTTTCCCCTTGTCCTTCTCTTCACTAGACTAGCCAAGCCCTGCAAATGTTCTTCATATGTTTTAGACTCCAGTCCCCTAATCATCCTGGCTGCTCTTCTCTGTACTTTTTCTAGAGTCTCAACATATTTTTTATCATGTGGTGACCAAAACTGGATGCAGTACTCTAGGTGTGGTCTTACTAAGGCTTTATAGAGTGGTATTAGTACCTCACTTGTTCTCAATTGTATCCCTCTGTTAATGCAATTTAGGATTGCTGCTGCACACTGCTGGCTCATATTTAGCTGGTTATCCACTAAGACTCCAAGATCCCTCTCACAGTTACTGCCATTGAGCCTGGTTTCACCCAGTCTATATGTGTACTTTTGGTTTTTCTTGCCTAAGTGTAGGACTTTACTTTTCTCTACATTGAATTTCATTTTGTTAGATATGGCCAAATCAAATCAAATGTTTATTGTCAATGCACAATATTTGTACAATGAAATTGAAAAGGTTCTATGGAAGG
Organism: Notechis scutatus; assembly: GCF_049901735.1. Taxonomy (NCBI): domain Eukaryota; kingdom Metazoa; phylum Chordata; class Lepidosauria; order Squamata; family Elapidae; genus Notechis; species Notechis scutatus. The sequence goes on from NC_142015.1 coordinate 9,838,867, forward strand.
AGGCACATTTTGGACAGCCCTGTGGAAACATAGGGACAACCCTTAATTAATACTCTTCCATTTTTAGTGTATTGTTTTGGTGTCTTCCATTTTTGGTGTCTTAACTCATGAAATCCCTTGGAGCCTGTTTTCAAGAAAGTCCTAAAGACCAAATTATTTACTTACTGTAAGTATTTCCCCGGATATAACATGATTGGGGCTGAGGTCTAGGAGCAGTGGAGGATTTAGTGCATTGGCTCATTATTGGATTTATTGTTTTGTGCCTTTTATATAAACCACACAGAGAATGCTTATAGCTGACTTCGAAGCATTTTAAATAGCAATGAAAGTTTAGTAGAAATAATATGGATAGCAACTCTCCCATGCCTTCCGTTGTTGTTGTTTTTTAATGATGTTTTTACTTGCCTAGTGTTTGCGTGTATTTCTTCCAGGAAATATATGTGCTATTAGTCCAGATCTAACACTTCCTGGCAGATGGCAGGTAGGAAGCAAATCTGGTAGGACTGATTGCTATTGGATGCAAAAGTTAGCTGCAATACCTTCCAACCATTTCATGCCGACTATAACTGACAATCTGAAAAGATCTAGATAATGCCTGGCCAAGCAAGTAAATGATCAAAACAGATGATTCATTCTAATTTTTTTAGTGGATCCAGTCCACTGTCATCTGATAGAATGAGCAGTTCCATACCTCAGGGAAATCAATCCCTATTTTATATCTCATTTGCACAAATGAATACCCAAATGGAACTTCCTTTTGTGATAATACAGATTTTTTTTTCTCAATACATTGTTTCAACAATCTGGGCTACTACATATAACTAGAGCCAATAGGATTTAAAAACTAAATAAATAAATAAAATCCGGGAGTGAGCTAATTATGCACTCTGGGTAAAAGTAATGTGAAGAATGGAAGAAAGAAGGTAATAGGCAACATTCAATACTGCTGTGTGTATAATGCAATAGATAGATACAGATTAACAGAGTTGGAAGGGATCTTGTAGGTCATCTAGTCCGATCCCCCACCCAAGCAGACCCTATTCCATTTTTGACAGATGGCAGTCCAGTCTCTTCTTGAAAGCTTTCAACTTCTGAAGGTAAGCTGTTCCATGGGTTGATTGCTCTCACTGTCAGAAAATTTCTCCTTATTTCCAGGTTGAATCTCTCCTTGTCCAGTTTCCATCCATTATTCCTTGTCCAGCCTTCAGGTGCTTTGGAAAATAGCTTGACCCCTTCATCTCTGTGGCAGCCCCTCAAATATTGGAAGATTGCTACTATGTCTCCCCTGGTCCTTCTCTTCACTAGACTAGCTATGCCCAGTTCCTGCAACCGTTTGTTGTATGTTTTAGCCTCCAGTCCCCTAATCATCCTTCTCTGCACTCTTTCTAGAGTCTCAACATCTTTTTATAGTGTGGTGACCAAAACTGGATGCAGTACTCTAAGTGTGGTCTTACTGAGGCTTTATAGAGTAAAATTACAACCTCCTTTGATCTTCATTGTATCCCTCTGTTAATGCAATTTAGGATTGCATTGGCTTTTTTGGCTGCCGCCGCACACTGTTAGCTCATATTTAATTGGTTGTCCAATAAGACTGCAAGATCCCTCTCACAGTTACTGCTATTAAGCCTGGTTTCACCTAGACTATATGTCTACTTTTGGTTTTTCTTGCCTAAGTGTAAGACTTTGCTTTTCTCTATATTGAATTTCATTTTGATAGATAGGATCCAGTGTTCAAGTATGTCAAGATCCATCTGAATCTTGAGCCTATAAGAAGTATCTAATAACAGGTTGGTTTAAGAGAGGGAATTGGAAAAAAAATTGGGAACTGTAATTGGGGAAAGAAAGTAAAATGTAGTTGTAAATGTAGCCGAAAAGAACCAATGTATTGGGTGCTGGGAATACCAGGCAGGGATACAAAGAAATTCAGTTGGTAACTGGATTAAAATTTTCACTGATTTCAAAATTGCATTTTCCAGTTACAATTAGTTCTCTATCCTTATGAGATAAGAACTAATGGGGAAGAAGTTTTATATTAAAATTAGATTTATATTAAACTTCTTCCCCATTAGTTCTTCATTGATCTCTCCATGCATATCACATTATCTTGATTCCATGGTGGAATCAAGCCATGGTGGCACAGTGGTTAGAGTGCAGTACTGTAGGCTACGTCTGCTGACTGCCGGCTGCCTACAATTTGGCAGTTCAAATCTCACCAGGCTCAAGGTTGACTCAGCCTTCCATCCTTCCAAGGTCGGTAAAATGAGGACTCAAATTGCTGGGGGCAATTATGCAGACTCTAAACGACTTAGAGAGAGCAGTAAAGCACTTGTAAAGCATTATATAAGTCTAAGTGCTATTGCTATTTGATGTTCCCAGTACCTGCTGGCCAGCTTATTACAGGTAGACCTCAATTTACAACAGTTCATTTAGTGACTTTTACAATGGCACTGAAAAAAGTGACCTATGTTTTTCACACCTACAACTGTTGTAGCATCCCCATAGTCACATGATCAAAATTCAGATGCTTGGCGACTTACTCATATCTATGATGGTTGCAGTGTCCTGGGGTCATGTGAGCCCCAAATTTAAAGCTGAAACTGTAAAAGTCTGACTCACAGACGAACACAGTACAGAAGCCTGATGATGGCAGATGAGATTCTGCCGAAACATTGCTACAACTTTAAAAGCACAACTATAATGACATGGGAAAATACCCGAACAAAGCTGAATACCATACATGTAAGTACCCGTGAAAACTTAAGAATATATATATGTATGTATGTATGTATGTATGTATGTATGTATGTAGTGGCTCCGATTCCTGAGCCTGTGCTGTTAGAGGAAGAGGACTCGGAAGATGAGGAAGAGGAACAGGGAATGCCTTCCTCCCCAGGACCTTCCTCTCTGGCAATGCCTTCCTCCCTGATAATGCCTCAGGTTTCATCAGACAACCGAGAGGAACAGCCTGAGATTAATCAGGAGGAAGGCATATCAGAGCAGCCCCTGACAGGGAGTCAAGAGGAAGAATGTTGGCTTGATCCTAGGCAGCGTCGTAGGGAGAAACGTGAGCAGCAACGTAGGAGGCGTGGGAGGGTCAGAGAGTGAGCTGAGTCATTGAGCAACACCCCACAGGGGATAAAAGTGGGTGTGTTGTCAGCTGGAACTTTGTACGGGACAAGTTTGATCTTACTTCAGGTTTTCTTTGTGAATGATTTTTGTGGTCTGCCTTGTAATTTTCTGTAAGTAGCTTTTTACTTGTTATCAGTTCGGACTTGGCAGGCAGAGCGTGTTGGAATGCCAAGGACATTATCAGTTCCAAAGAATTAACTCTGTGAAGTTCGAGCCAGCCTGCCTGCCTGTGTTTGTGTGAGTTTGTACTCTTTTGGAAAGAAGAAAGGTGAGACAGAATATGTGTGTGTGTGTGTGTGTGTGTGTGTGTGTGTGTGTGTGTGTGTGTTAGAAATCCATTAAAAGTTGGTTCTTTTTTCTTTTTCAAAGAAATATAATCTCTGTTTTGGTAACATGAGATTACATTTGTCAGCATTCCTCAATTCTGGATTGACATAAACTTGGTTGAAGCCTATGAATCTATGGAACAAAACTGAATAGAAGTTAAAGGGAAAAATAGTGAGAAGTTGGAAAAAGAGTAATAAGATATGAAGTTGAATACATAAGATGCATATTAAATTAAATGTGATAATTTGGAACTATGCTGTACTTAAATAAGATGTTTTATTTGCTTTGTTAAAAGATGCTTTATGTTCTCACGTTTTATGTTTTTTTGTTTGTGTATTGTCTTTGAAAATTAATAAAATTTGTTTAAAAAAAACAAAACAAAAAGGCAGTGTAAAAAGATTGGGGTCATACATTCTAAAGCCAGGTAAACTATGTATGCATAACACAGTACATTTGTGCCCAATGAGTGAACCATATATACTGACACATAACAGGATGACCAAGTTTATACAACATGCAAAGACATTGCTGGGATATAATAACTTGTTGAAACACAACATATTCGACTCTGTTTTAGCCTAGTTTAGTGAGTTGTGGGAATCCCAAAAAGACAAAGAACTGTAAAGAAGATTCTGACATTTCGTCATTTTACATAACAGGGTATGTGAAATACTTGAAATGAACAATCAGGGAATGCTCTTGGGTAATGTCCAGGCACATCTTATGCCATAAACAAAATCCTTTTACAAAGAAACTCATATATTTTGTTAGAGATGATTTCAAAGGACTTCATTTCAGTCTCAGTTTATGCAATGTTCTTGGCTGCATTCTTTATGAAATTAGGCTAGACACTTGGAAAGGTTATTGAACTGATGAATGAGCTAAGTACATCCAATTAACCATCCAGATGTTCTTGGATAAGCTGGGATGTGAATCAACATAATTAATATTGGAGGACAGAGCATTCATCTCTAGATATAAGCTCTTAAAATGTAATATTCTTTTAGCAAACCAATATTTCAAGAATATTGCACATGAAAGTTTTAGCAAACAAAATTACATTTGGCTACAAGTTTTCATAGCCCAAAGGCATATTTTTCACTTACGGGTTTATCCCTATTCCCCCCACCCCACCCCAGATGCAAGGCTTTCATTAGTTGAACACCAAGTTATAATTATTCTAAGAAAAAATCTAATTTTGCACAAAATTACCAGAATTGTACTTTTTTTTATTAACTCGACTTGATAAAAAAGTAAGGTGGATCACATTAAAAACCAGTTTCATTAATATTCTCCAGAGAGTCATGTTGTAATTTCAGCTTCCATTCTCTCTTTTTTTTCTTTTGCCCCATGAGTCAATATGGGAGAATGTCTGGCAATCTGCTCCTGCAATTATCTTTCTTTCCTAGATTTGAATTGGTAACTAATAAAGTGTAAATGAACAGAACCCCCTTCTGTCTGTCCCCACACTCTCACTTTCCTTCTTTGGTTTGCACAGCTAGTGGGTGGCTATTAAGACAAATGTTCTTTTTTTCAAGGCAGAACACTACTAGAAATACAGTATATTAAGAATTCAATCAAAGATATGATATAAAGGACAGGCAAAAAGACATACCCAAGCTTAAAGAAACTGGACTTAATAGCTACTGCTAGAATATAGTACTAGCACATTCTGAAACTAAAGAATTACTTATCACATTTCTTTACATAGACTTGATTATCTTTAGACACTGACAGTTTATACAGGATTTAATTTGTCTTTATTGGTAAGTGTATCTGAGGACCTTTTTTTTCAGAATGAAGGACATACACCATTGTTTATTATGTGCAATACTGATTTTTTTTTTATACTTCAATCAAATACTTCAAATTTTTATTATATGTATCAGGTAAGATTCCCAATAAAAAAAATCTCTGGTTTCAAATCTATATGTTTCTTTGTCATTTTTTCCAACCATATGCAAATTCTAGTCCAATATTTTCTAGCATCCTCACAAGTCCACCACATATGGTAATATGAGCCAGGTATCTGATGACATTTCCAGCACTTTTCGGATTTATTCTTGAACATTCTTGCTATTCTTGTCGAGGGAAAATGCCACCTGTAAAACATCTTATACAAATTTTCTTTATATGCTGTTGACATTGTCATTTTATAATTTTGAGACCACAGTTTTTGCCATTTCTCCAAATCAATCCCATATCCAATACTGAAGTCTATGGAGGAAGGAAGGAAGGAAGGAAGGAAGGAAGGAAGGAAGGAAGGAAGGAAGGAAGGAAGGAAGGAAGGAAGGAAGGAAGGAAGGAAGGAAGGAAGGAAGGGAGCATCCCCAGCCAAGGTTCTCTATAGCAAACATTTTTGGACCTGTGAAGTGTCTGTGTGTAGACTTCTGAAGAAGATCAAACCAACTGCACCCCTACAGAGCAGAATGAACCATAACTCATCTCCAAAACTACCTGGATACCCATAAATAATGTCCCTGGAAGGGCACTGATATCACAAGGAGGTTTTGAGAAAATTCTAACCCATGTTTTTTCTAGATTTTTAAGCTTAGGAATTGGAGGAGGAATATTTTGGAAAGATCATCTCATTTTTATTTTTAAAACCCCTTCAGTCACTTGACCCTAAAAAGTCCTTCAAAAGAGAATATATGAAAATTGTTTACCTATCAAAGGCAACCTGTTTTCATTTCACTCTTATTTTAAAAAGAGAAAAACAAAACAAAAACAATGCATATGAAAACCTGCCAATTTGCTACCAAATTTTGAGAGCAGAATCTCAGAGTTGGTGGACTACAAGCAGGGTGCTAAGGATTACATGCAGTTGATACTTCCAGTAGAAACTGCACAACTGTATTAATTTCAATTCCATATCAGAATCCTGGCTGATACACAATATTGTCTGTGATATTTCACTGGTGTAGACAAAGGACTATGTTAAATTCTCCTTTTGTCCTATATGGGCTATAAGCATGGAAGTAGAGTGTGATTTTCTAAATCAGCTAGAAATAATTGTTCATTCAGTATATAGGTTTAGACTTGACTAATGTGTATAAACTGAAAAGTATCAGCTCTTCAACTACCTTCATGTTTTAGATAACTGTATTTGTGGTTGCTTTGTTTTCCTAAATCAAGGCAAAAACATCAATATTTTATCTATCAGTCCATATAATTCTAAGTAATCACTGAAAAAGCTCTGACAATCAGTCCTCAGTTAAGAATGTCTGTATTAAGATCAAGACCAAGATAGGAATGAGCTTTCTATTAATTTAAAATGGTGGATGGCATTTACCTCCCTTGAACCTACAAAGCACCGAAGCCCTGTAATGCTTTCAAACAGGGGCTGAAGCCACCTGCTTTGTATATACAGCTTGGTGGGGTTTTTTTTTGCAATTTTTGATGTTTCCTGAAAGCATCACAGAGTTTCAGTGCTTTGTTGGCTCAAGGAAGGACAATGCCGTCTATCACTATTCATTTGTAAGTATGAGTTCTGACTTAAAATACAAAATTGGGTTAAAGACAGGGTTTAAAAAATATAACTCATTTTTAGCCGGGGTATTGCATCTATATTTCTCTTACTATCTCTGCTAATATTTCTTTTCCCAGTTTCCCTTTGGTGTTGCCCCCTCTTCCATTACATATTTTGTTACTTTTTTCCTTTGCAAGTATTATATCACAAAATTCAAAGAACTGAAATATTTCAAAAGATAATTCCAAGCCATGAGGTGCAGATATGGTCACTCTCATCCTTAAAGTGAGAAAACAAACAAAATTCAGCAGTTCAACCTCCAACTTTGAGATAATAATCCAGAAATCCAATATCTCATACGTGTTGCTCGTGCTAGGAACAGATGGTCTAGCAAACAATTACACTTGGCAAGATTGAGGAAGAGAGAAGAGGAAGACAACGGAGAAGAAGATAGGATCACTAGTATTTGAGCTTGACTCAATGGATCTTAATTGCACAATGAAGACATTTTCAATCAATGGTGAATATTTAAATCACTGCTATTGCTCACAGGGCTGATAAGCTGGTGGATCAAATATAAAACTTATTTCCTTTACTTAGAATTTGGTATCCTTTGTTGTCCAATAGTGCAGAGCTATGAAAGGTGAAATATTTTGGCTGTAGTCTATAAATCAGCAAGGAGATTTGTGTGTATCTTGTGAGTGATAGACACTGACATCAGCCAAGTATATGCAGTTAAGAATAGTGAATCAACAGAAACACTGTGAAAGGCAGGCAATTCTTCTATAAAGCCACTTTTCTTCATTATTTTTAAAAACAAGAGGACAAATCCCAGGGCATTTGAACAAAAGGATTTTTTTTTAAAAAAAAATCTGACTTTGAAAAAAAAGGATGCCATCAACAGTCTACTACAGCCTATCTTCTGTAGCTCCCATATAATCCTCAGTATAAATATTAGTATGCATGTGAGTAGCACCCACATTTCCGCTAGTTGAAATGCCTGGATAACAGAAGTGATGCTGCTTGCCTCCAAGTACAGGGATGGTGACTACAATCACAACTACAACCAAAAATAACCACCAAACCACAGACACAAACAATTACTATCCCTTCAAATAATTCCACAAATAATATCTCCTTACCCATCAGAGATACCATGGAACGTGAACAGAAAATCCAAATGCCATCTTATTTGGTCTCAAAGGCACCAACGAATCAGACGACATCACCAAAGTTCATGATATCATAAGCAACTCAAATACAACAAACATCTCTCCTGAAGATATCATTGAAATAACCAGAGATGGCCCTGGGTGCAAATACAATGACAGCTTTGTGGCCCCAAGATTTTGTAGAGTTGTATGCAAAAATGAGTCCAGCAAACGCATATTCATTCATACAATAAATGCCATTGCAAAAACCAATTCCAACCACAAAAAAACTTCATTCAAGACCAGACTTATCCATACTGCAAAGAATCCGCTCCCGTGAACTCCACGCAGAACTCAAAAAACATCTAGACAATGGAGAAAAGGACCTATACATTGACTACAGAGCTGATTGCATCAAAAGAAAGTCACACAAGCCACAACTCCGCATCCAACCCCACTCCATCCAATCCAACATCACTCAAAACTAGGCACACATGCCCCTAACTACCTCTATTCCAACCACAACTGGCCTTAAATGCAAGCTACTCAATGCAAGAAGCCTTGTAAATAAAATACCTGAATTTCTCTTCTTACTAAATATGGCTAAATTCGACATAATATTTATCTGTGAAACATGGCTCAATGCATCTCTCCCTGACTCCATTACCACAATAAGAGACTATCATGTTTTCCGATCAGATCGTGAAATCCGTAGAGGAGGTGGTGTTGCTATTTTCTATAAATGTCCCTACATCTAAAAAACATCCAAGTTACCCAGGAGCTTGCTAAAAAGGGAGACCCCAGCCTACTTGAAAATTACAGACCAATCTCTTTATGCTGTGTCACCTGTAAATTCATGGAATCAATTATTAACCACTCCATCATCCTCCACTTAGAAACAAACCTACTCTCCAATAAACAATTTTGTTTCAGGAAAAATCTGCAACTCTTACACTGCAAAAACATATGGACTACACAACTCGATCAGGGCAAAACAATAGACGCAATCTACAAAGACTTCTGTAAAGCCTTTGATTCAGTGGTACATGACAAACTACTCCTAAAACTAAAATCTTATTACCATAAGATTTTAGTTTTAGGAGTAGTTTGTCATGTACCACTGAATCAAAGGCTTTACAGAAGTCTCTCTGGACACCTGCATAACTGGATAGAAGCATTCCTGTTAAACAGACAACAAATGGTCAGAATTGGGAGTGTCCTATCAAATTCTGTACCTGTCAACAGTGGTGTCCCTCAAGGCAGTGTTCTAGGAGCAATTCTTTTATCTGAATGGTCAAACAAATGGCAACTTCAAATCTCAACAAATAAATGCTCTGTCCTACATATTGGCAAAAAATAATAATCAGAAAATAAAATACAGGCTGAATAGTCAAGACCTTGTTGATGATCCAAACTCTGTCAAGGATCTTGGAGTACTCATCTCTAATGACCTAAGTGCTAGAGCCCACTGTAACTACATAGCCATAAAGGCATTAAGAGTTGTTAACCTAATCTTACGTAGCTTTTTCTCTGGTAATATTACACTAATAACTAGAGCATACAAAACATTTGCTAGACCAATACTCAAATACAGCTCATCAGTCTGGAACCCACATTACGTATCTGATATTAACACAGTTGAGAAAGTCCAGAAATATTTCACAAGAAGAGTTCTCCACTCCTCTACTCGTTGCAGAATACCTTATGCCACCAGACTTGAAATTCTAGACCTAGAAAACCTAGAACTACGCCTCCTTCGGTCTGATCTAAGTATAGTATATAAAATCATACATTGTAATGTCCTACCTGTCAATGAATACTTCAGCTTCAACCATAACAACACAAGAGCACACAATAGATACAAACTCAAGGTTAATCGCAACAAACTTGATTGCAGGAAATACGACTTCAGCAACAGAGTGCTCAATGACTCTGTGGTTTCTTCCCCAAACCCCCAAAACTTTAACCTTAAACTGTCTACTATTGACCTCAACCCTTTCCTAAGAGGTCTGTAGGGGACATGCATAAGCGCACCAATGTGCCTACCATCCCTGTCCTATTGTTTCTTTTTTTTATTTTTTTATTTTTCTTATATGTATCCATGTATTCATAACTATGTTTTTACTTATACCTATTTTGTTTTTACTTATATCTACCGTAAGCAATTGACAAAAATAAATAAATAAATAAATAAATAAATAAATAAATAAATAAATAAATAAATAAATAAATAAATAAATAAATAAATAAATAAATAAATAAATAAATAAATAACATTTTCTCTTTTTGAGGTGCTTCAAAAGCACCTTGGGATTTGCTGAAGGATGTTCCAGATGGAATACTAAGCAGTACGTCAGTCTTTGCTCTTTAGAAACTGGCAACTGCATTATTTCATGAAGCATCTACCAGAGGATACTTTGCTCAAAACACTGTCAACTCAAACATTATTTTGATGCTTTACACAGCCATATAAATAAATTAAACACTGGATTTTTTTTAAAATGTTAAAAAGAAAGTATAATTTAAGACCTGCAGGTGGTATTTGTACTGTTATTATCAAATGTGCTGATGGCTGCTTTGCCATCCATTAAAATTCTTCTGACTAGGATATTAATTCTCTAATCAGCTTAAACTAAGCTTAGCAGGCAAAATTACTATGCTTGAAGGGTAGGAAACATAAGGTACTCAGTTGGGAGTGCACAGCTAATAAAGAAAGAATACCTAGCAACCACTGCACATTTGTCTTTTTTCTGTTCAAAAGTTTTGGGTGTGTATGTGTGTCTCTGCATTGAATAACTGCAACATAAAACCCAACTGTTGCTATTTCCCAAGTTTAGGATTTTTTTCTTCCTAATTTTTTTTAAAAAAATCTAAATTAAAGAAAAAAATCTTATCTCTCTTTGCCTTTTGAGAATACCTTACTAAAAGGTTGGTGGTGGTGAGAGATAACATACGAGAAATTTGGAAGGGACACATGAATGATTGAAAATTTTATTCATTTTCCAAACACAAATGCTGATTGTATTACATAGTTCAGAACTATCTGAAAATGTTGCATTTCTCTAAATTTTGAGATGAAATTAAAAAAAAGAGTGTCCATATTGGAATGCACTTGCAAGTACACATTGTTAGATTTGTTTCCATAAAAATGCAGATGGATGCAAAAAAAGGGAAATGAACAGAATTCTAAAAGAACACGAAACTGACAAGAACCAAAAATAGCCAAAGATTTTTAGCATAATAATTGTTCATACAACCTTTTGCCAGTAGAAGTTAATCTGAAGCACAGACAAGTACACAGATTCATATATTTAAGCCAACATGCAGTACACAACTTTTGAACTCAGACACACTGGCACTCAGCAATATATGGAACTAATGATAGCATTCTGTGCAATATTTATATTTCTGTTCGATAGATAGTTAAACAGACAGACATTTTCCTGATAGATTTTCAGTTAAGACAACAAATACCCTTTTTGTTACACATTAGAATAGTTCAAGCTGTGGAAGAGTAAACCAACATTCTAATACAGGAGATGCTAAACACATTTCCATTTTAATCTCTAGAGAATTCTTGACATGTCACACCAGTGCAGTATTCAGGGTTGGAAACTTCTAAGATTCTAGACCTGGAAGAATCAGCACCCAAGGATGATAATGTGCCCTTAAACATTTCTGTTGGTGCTGACTAATTCTCTATTTCTACTACTTTACATTAAGCACAGAAATGCATCTGCATTCTTTTGAAAATTGGGGATGTGAATGAAATGCTACAAGCAAAGAGCCTCCAGCCATTCTTCATTTCTATGAATAACACCATGCTGTAAGTCACTGTTACTCAACCACAACAATTTTAAAACATGCAGACTTCAATTCCCAGAATTGCCCAATGTTTCTTTTAACCCACCCTCTCTCCCTCCCAAGATCTTCATACAAATAGGAATTGCTGTTTTCAGTATGGCCCATTTCAAAGTTAAGAGAATTTTCAAGGTCAATTCCTTATTAAGGTACCCATCTTCAAATATTGCATGCTACAGCACAGAAGTATTGTCCTTTTTGTACTTGTTCCACATTCACAAGGACATGAATCTTGTTTTATCTGCCTTATAGGGGTAACACCAAAATATTGCCTGTCAATATTGTCATCTAACAGAAGTAAAGGAAATTACAGAGGTCCTACCAATCCTTTCCACTACATTCTATCTGCATTCTCAGTCTCCAGGCACCTTAGCTTAACCTCTGGAAGCTGAATTCATTCTTTTTGCCTTTACAAGAACAAAATTACATCTTGGTTGTGCCACATCTTTAATGTAATCAGCATCCCATTATTATTTCATTGGAATGTCTCAGGTTCAAAAGAAATCAGCAGAGTCTACCAAATCACCTTGAAAAATGATACATATTTTAAATAGAAACAAGGAACAGAATATTTTACACCAAAGGCAGTCAGCAAAGACTGCATAGCAATAGAAGCATATTTCAAGCTCTATTTTTTAAAAATCATTTTCAGGGCACCCAAATCTTGTTTAGATAAAATAAAGTCACAGATCTATCAGGGCCATATCTTTGCTCACTACCACTTTCAGATATTGGAAGATACACCCATAAATTCAAGCTGTACAAAGAATGACTCATTATGCTTTAAGATAGCAGCTGGAAACTAAATGCCATTCAATATGGCCAAGATCAAGAAGACTGCAGGTTTCATGGTCTAAAACAGTGATCCCCAACCTTTTTTACGCCGCGCCCGGTACGGCATCAGCTGGGCGCCGCGTCCGGCATCGCATCAGCTGGGCGCCGCCATCTTTTTTATGAAAAAGTGCTTCCGGTGACCTCACCGGGAGCACTTTTTCATCAAAGATGGCGCGCTTCTGGTGAGCTTTTCCGGGTAGAAATGGCTTTCTACCCGGAAAAGCTCACCGGAAGCGCTGGCGCCGCCATCTTTTTTATGAAAATGTGCTTCCGGTGAGCTTTCTACCCAGAAAAGCTCACTCGAAGCATGGCGCCGCCATCATTTTTGATGAAAACATGCTTCGGTGAGCTTTCTACCGGAAAAGCTCACCGGAAGTACTTTTCATCAAAAAGATGGCGCGCCAGCAAGCCAGCGCCCGGTAGGACTTGTTCGGGACCGTACGGTCCGCGGACCGGTGGTTGGGGACCCTGGTCTAAAACATCTGAAGGGAACCGAACTGCTGAATAATGACTTCATCCAAAACATTTTGAACCCAGATTAAAGAATAATAAAAATTAAGTGTATGGAAAGAAGGGAGGAAGGAAGGAAGGAAGGAAGGAAGGGTCAACCAGATATATTGCAGTTAATGTTATACTATTTACTTCAATCCCCACCCTCCAAATTCAAGCTTGAAAGTTGCATTTAACTAAAAGGGAAAAAAAAACATGAGAATATTTTTTTTGTCTGATATCAGTTAATAAATTCTGACTTTTCCCTTATCTCCTCTGTACTTTTCTGTTTAACTCAAATACATAACATACCAAGTAACTCTCAGAGGAAGTTGCAGATAAATGAGGGTATAAATTAAAATGGCTAATATGGATCACAAATAAATCATATATTTTAGCATTGGCCTTTATCACTAATCATCAGTAATCAAGGCAGATTTATCAGAAATCAAGGTACACTTTGCAGTTTTTCAGAAAATATTTCCTGCATTCCCTTTAACTTTAAAATTTATTTGTCCCCTTTTTGGTGGAGAAGATACCTTTCATCTTTCCTCTCCTATCTTTTGTATCTGAATAATTGAGGTTTTCTGAAGTAATCCATATTATTGGCTCACTTTACAACGCACCAGATGGATAGAGGTTACTTGAGTAAGACTCAACATTTTGACTGTAATGAACAGTAAATTTAAGATTTCCCTCTGTGACCTGACTCGGGTAAGCAAAATTGCTTTGCTTAATTCTAGATGATTGGCACTACCCTAGAAGTCTTTGCAAAGCTCTAGTACTGCAATTAGTTTTCTGGGCAATGCAATGTTTACACAGTTATTTTTGCAAAATTGCTTGGCACCCAAGGTCATGGACAGCTGTGATCTGGGAGGATATATTTTCAGTCCAACACCAAGGAATAAGTGAAAAATGTTACAAGAATACATCTGGGCTCATTCTACAAAGCAGAACACACTCTGATAATTTCACAACCTGAACTGGATTGTGTTTTATGGGAGCACTGTAGATGACCTAGTGTTGTGAACCTACAGCCTTTTAAATATATCACAGGCAAATCCACATTTTGTACTATCTTTTTGTTTCAACACATCCAATCCACCACTTCACAGTGCTTTACAATGCTTTCCAAGTGGTCTACAGAGTCAGCATATTGTCCCCAACAATCTGGGTCTTTATTTTACCCACCTTGGAAGGATGGAAGGCTGAGTCAACCTTCAGCCGATGAGACTCAAACTGCCAAACTCCTGGCAGCTGGCAGTCAGCAGAAGTAGCCTGCAGTACTGCATTCTAACCACTGTGCTGACATGGCTCTTAAAGCATTGCATTATTCATTGATGCCTTGCTAAACACAGTGAAGTCTAGTGCAATGTATATGGTCATATTCTCCAGTATTACCTATTTTGATTGGCAGTGCTTTCCAACCATTTTATGGAATCTCCATATTTTTTTCATTTAAAAAAAATATAATATATATTAAATATAATAATAAATCATATATATATATATATATACATACATATACATACATATACATACATATACATATATAAAATATAATAATAAATAATAAATCAAATATAATAATAAAAAACCAAGACAATCCTTTATGTGTTAAAATGCATTTTATGGATCACCTTATATCCATAGTAGTTTTCATCCCATTAAGTAGGACAGGAAGGGCATGTTCTGGGTTCTGTTGATTAGAGGTTATTATCTAGCAGGACTCAGGAAGTAAAGATGCATGTGCCCTCTGATATACCATAAAACTCTTCTCATTATTCAGAAATCTTTGAAGATCTGACTGTTTTTCCTGGTCATTGGATCCACCTTGTTGATCTACAATGTTTATGGCAGTCATTGTTCAGCTGGTCATGATATGACTTTTTATATTGTGTTTTTATTCTATTTTTTTTTAGTATTTCTTAGTTGTGCAGTTGCCTTAACGATATGGGTGACAACATAAATTGATTAAACAAATTATTCATTTATTAAATTCACATGCCACCCATCATACTGAAAAATAAGCATCAATTCTGCTACTTCCCTCCCTGAATGTTTTGGCACTATCCCTGATTTTTATAGCTAGAGAACAAAAGAAGGACACAGCACATGGAAATGTCTCTCAATAGAAAGATTTAATTATTGGCACATTTGAAATAAGAAATATAGTTTGCTTCACCCTTGATAACTCAAAGATGCATTTCTGTGCAACCTAGAACTGCCATATACCCTCTTTTAAAAGTGAAACATGACAGAACAAGGAAGAGGTGCATTGTAGAATGGGTAACCCCTTCATTCAATGTGTATGGAGTTTCTCAGTCATCCAGGTCTTGGTTGTCCCAAAAATGCTTTCAAAAAAGGCAACTGGACTTTCTTGATTTTTTTTACTGTTCTCTTGCAAACCATATAAATATTTTTCCTTTACCCAGTTAGAACTGAAAAAGCTTCTTGGATAAGAAGTGAAAGGTCTTCAAGAAAAATCAAGGAAGTCCAGTTATGTTTTTGATAGCACCTTTATTACTGTCCAGTACCAAGGACAGTGCCCATGGATGAATTGAAGTTAATATGCCCTTTATAAATGATTGCGAAGAAGGTCCTTAGTGTTTTTCCTATTGTAACTTAATGAACCTATGATTATCTTGTCCTCCCTAGTACAAGAAAGCATTCTTAATTTCAGGCCTCAAAATGTACTTCATCCTATACGTCCAGCCCAATGACAGCAAAATATCCCAAAGGAATAAAAGCATAGAAGCTTTTAATTAAACATTTAAATATCATTATTAAGGAGACATGTTTCTGGGAAGATTTTCATTTACTTAGCTAGGGCTGCTGTGTTGGCATTTCTCTGACTGCATTTTAGTGACCTCTTGGCTTAAGTAACCAAAGTGTCAAGAGTGATCTCAATTCTTAAAAGACATTCTTAATGCTTACTTGTGCTCATCCAAAACTGTGATGCTCACAGGAGTGTCATATTTGTAAAGATTTAGCCCTCTTTCTTTTTTATCCAACTCTTTTTAAAATATATTCAAAAATAACTGATTTTACCCTTTGCTCTAGAAATGCAAAAAAAATAATCAACAAAATAAACTGTTAATGTAAAAATAACTGTTGCAAAAAAAGGTTAATTAGACCAGTTTCACCATTGTTGGAACTCTACCACAGTGTTAGACATATAAATTTTTAGACCTGTATTAAAGTCTGTTCTTCAATTTCCTATGTATATTTTCCCCATGAAATAGTTTCAGGATTCTTTCCTGGTTCATATGTATTTATTTAATTTCTATAGCTTTTCTATCTCAATAAATGATGGTGGGATGCTTACAATTCCCAAAACATAAAAATAATTAAAACAATAAAAAGCATTTTGTATATAATCTCAATCTTCTTTACTACTTCACTCTCAGTCCCTAACTTTTTCCAGTTCTGCTTTTGCAACTGCTTTATTATTGTGAAGTGACCAAGATAGATTGCATTGTTTCCTCTTTCACCTCACTTCACTTCCATAATCTCTTTCTCCACCATTCAGCCTAGGGGAGTAGAGAAGAAAGTAAAGCCCTTCTCAAAAAACTGTATTTTGAAAAAAAAAATACAGAACACTATATTGGCACAACATTAAAAAAATAGCAGACAGGAAAGAAAAGAGAAACAGCTTTACTACAGTGAACAAAGCTTCAATATCAAAAATGTTCTAACAATGAAATACATTATACATGTGAAATGATGCAGAAGAGATCCTAACAGCCATTTCTGTCTCTGACAGTATAGCTTCCCTTTTCCTTCAATACACGTAAGTGCTTTTTCCCCTCCAGAAGACATGAGAAGTGCCCATCTCCAGATTAGCAGCTAATTGGTTGCTAGTAGGACTAGAAGACATTGTAGACCATTCCAGTTCAATTGTGCTGGAACATTTGCACAAGTATTGCTAATCAACCAATTAGAGGTTATACAACCAGTAATAACTAGACTGAGATAATGGAAACACTTGTCAAAATGAACCTGGCATAATTAACTTCCTGTTGATTGTTTACATATATTCCTGAGTTGAAAGCCTGAAGACAAGGATTAATCATGTTTTTTTTGTAGGTATTTATTTAAAGTTAACAACACACAGCATATAGTTCTGGATATGGAAGTGAAGTGGCTTTTGGAAAGCAGGCTGGCAATCAAAGTGAAAAAGAAACAGTGAGGGAACAGGAGAGGTCAGAGTTTGATTAATGAGCATTGTGACAACCACATGGTTATTGTGTCTGGGAATGAATTCTATGTGAAGCTGTGATGCCCCAGGAAAGAAATGAGATTCCAGATGTGTTTAAAGAAGGTAAGTATTGAGTTGATGGACACACCAATGAAAATGATGCAATATAACTTACAATGATGGAAAATATGTTGCAGTAAGTCAACCCAACATAATCCATAATCTCTAACCCTTGCTGATAGAAATTCTTCTAAATTGATGTTGCAAATATCTTCCAAGCTTGAGATTATCTGTGTGCAACTGTAGAGAGTTAAAAAAAAAAATTACCAAATTTCTAGGTAAGACAGATGATTTCTCTGCATTTTTTCAAGGGAAAAAAAGAAATGGAATACAATTTCAAAGGAAAAATGAAAATCAGTTTGAACAGCTATTGATAAAGCCCTATACAAAGACCTCTTTCTTGAAGTGTTCCCTTGAAATTTTAATGTAGATCAGGGAGAATAGGAGAGTACAGACTACTGGAGAAAAGATCATATAATGAGCAGATCATTCACACTTATCTTTTTCCCCCCCTTCCATTCAATCGCATCTGGTTCTCCACAACTTTCTGGATCAGTCCCTGCAGAGGGTTTTTTAGGCAGAAATTGTCATTTTCATTCACAGAATTGCAAAAACAGCAATGGTTAACTGGGAATCACTATCTGATAATGGAAACAATAAACATAGTTTGCATTTTGCACCCATTGTTTCTGTAACTAGGTCCATCTACCTTGCTGGTCATCCTCTTCTTTTTCCTTCTACCTCCCCAATATTATTGACCTACTAGAGCAGGGGTGGGCAAACTACGGCCCGCGGGCCACATCCGGCCCGTTGGTCTGTCCAATCCGGCCCGCCCCTGAAAACAAATCACTGGGCGTGGCGTATTGCCCTGTGCCGCATGGCCCCCAAAGCTGCAAAACAGTGCGGAGCGCTCTCGGGGTAGGAAAGAAAAGAACTTTGCAAAGGCCTCGGCTGGGAGTTCGAAATCACCTTCGAGTGCGACCTCTCCGAAGGTGAGTCCCCGCCGATCCCCCTTTTTTTCCGGGGCTTCCAGGCTGGTTTGCAGGCTGGAGCGTCTTCCAAAACTTCCAAGTTTGCAGGCTGGAGCGTCTTCCCGCCGAGGAGCGGAAGGGTTCCGCCCGGCGGCGGGCTGCTTAAACTTTGCTCGGGCGGCACTTTAAAGCCTGCTCCCAGCACCCGAGCAACTTCCCAGCAACTTCCGGCTTCCTTTTAACTCGCGGGCGCTCGGGCCTGGCCCCGAGCCATGCGGCGGAGGGGAAGCCCGGCGGGCGGGCTGCTTGGAGGAGGCGACCCGGCGGTGCTCCGGCAGCAGCAACAGGCAGTTCCGCCCGGGCTCCGCTCAGGTGTCCGGCTGGGGCTGTCAGGAGTTGCTACCGCCGGCGCAGCTCCGCGCGGCTCCAGTCCCGCGTTGCCTTGGGAAGGAAAAGGCAAAACCAGGAGCCGCTGAGCCTGAGCCTCCGGTGCCGCTGCTCCCGTTGCAAAGCACCGCCGCGGCTCTTCCCTTTTGCCTTTCCCTTCCCCAGGCAACGCGGGACCGGAGCCGCGCCGGCGGTAGCAACTCCTGACTCAGGGGGCCTCCAAGGGGAGGGGAAGGAGGAGAAGAGGGGGGGAAGGGTGGGGTGGGGCGATTCCCAAAAAATCTTGTGCTGACCCGGCCCGTCTGTCAAATTTTAAAAGTCAATGCGGCCCCCGAGCCAAAAAGTTTGCCCACCCCTGTACTAGAGAGTTGGGTCATTGTATAATATGTTCAAATATCATCATTTGAGCCTGGCCATTTCTGCCTTGAATGAGAATGCTGAATTGATTTGTTCAAATATGCATTTCTTGGTCTTTTTTTTTAGCTGAGTGTGGTATTCTCAAGAATCTTCTCCACATTGAAGTGTGTTGGTGGAGACAGAAATCCTCAGTAATGCACATTAAATAGCAATCCCAATGAAGAGATCAAGGAAACAGAAGACTTGCAGCACCTACAGCTGATGGGTTTGCAAATGTTCAATGAACTAGTTTACAGCTGGTGATTAAGCATTGTTTGCCTTATTCTCATCTCAATACTAAAATATAGATACACTTACAAAGACAATCCAGATGTGCAAAGAACAGAAAACAAGCTTACTCTGAGAGTCATTTCATGATTTTAAAAGAGTGGAGGCTGTTCCAAAAATTCCTGATTATGTATCTCTGTAATACTGTTTAAACATTATCTAAACCAGCATCTGTACTTGAAAAGAAGCAATTAACATGGGTCTAGGATAGGAACGCGAAGAGAATGTTAATAACAAAATAAGCAGCACAGAATGAGTCTAAAAATGCAGACACCCTGAAAGTTCACCTTAAACAAACACTCCCCCCAAAAGAAATCATTTCTTATATTTTACTAGACTTCTAGAAAAGAGATATATATGCTCTAAATAATATTTTTCAGAGCAAACAGTATTTTCTGTTTTCTTAAACTATTTTGGGAAAAAAATGGAATTAACTTCCTCCAGGCTGATAGGAAAAAATGACATCTGCAAAGCCTGATAAATTTGTTTCATGAAATTAAACATATTCTTGACCTTTGCCTGGAATTGTCTCTTCTGTTCCTCTTTTACATTATGTGAAAGATTGTTCTGTAATGCTGAAAACTGAAAAACTCTTTCAAACACTATTTAATTTATAACAATCAAGCAATTGGCTTATAGTTTCTCAACAATTTGTTCAATTGTTTGTGAACTATTCTTGAGGAAGCAGTCAGGGGTGTATAAACATTTGTATAAACCAAAGCATCACTTTTGACATTGTTACATAAAACATGTGTGGCAATGTTTGGATCATAATCATCTTATCATAAACATAGAATATATCAGAAGAGTTTCAAGCATTTGAAGCACTAGCAGTAAAGGGTATCAGTATCAGTGTTTATTCCATTGTCAAAAAATGTTAGGGGTTGCTAAGGATTGCTCCAATTACTATTCAATTGCCCTCAAGCCTTAGCCATGAAAGCCAACTGGGTGACTTTGGGCCAGTCACTTTCTCTCTCAGCCCAACAGGGTTGTTATTGTTGTGGGGAACATAGAAGTGAGAAGGTGTGTTATGTTCTCTACCTTGAATTATTTTTAAAAACAATAAATGTGGGATACAAATAAAAGAAACTAAATGAATAAATTATCTGATGTTCAAGCTGGCTTCAGAAGGGATCTTGTACTCATGACCACATTGCAAATCCACACTGGCTAATGGAAAAATCTCAAGAACATTTACATCTGTTTTATTGGCTACAAGAAAATCTTTGATTGCATCAATCATGACAAGCTGTGGAGAGTCCTGGAAGACCTGGGGATACCAACACATGGGGCCAAGTTAATGGAGTTACTATATACAAATCAGGAAACCACTGTAAGGATACTAAATAGAGACAGTAATTGGTTCAAGATAGAGGAAGGAATGTGGCAAGGTTGCATTCTTTCACCTTTCTTATTCAACTTGTATGCAGAAGTGATCATAAGGAAGCTGGAATTTGAGAGATCAAAAATTGGAGTATCCAGCCAGGCATCACTCAAACCTAGTAATAGTCAGCAAAGGAATTAAACAAGGTTGTGTTCTGGCTCCATTACTCTCTAATTATTTTACCAACACAATAGCTAGTAACCTTAACAATGGAGATTTTTTTAAAAAAAACTACAACCCAAAAATGGATAGCAGATCTGTTTCTATACTCCTTTATGCTGACAATGCAATTCCATTATCACAAATGCCAACAGAAATTAGAAGGGTTATGGGAGCCTTGGCCCAATTCTGTGAGGAACATTCATTATAAAATAATTATGGAAAAAACACCAAAGCTATTTTGCAAGTGGTTTAAAAAATTGTCTTGAACTTTTGAAGGACATAAATAAAAATAGAACATGTCCCCAGTTACAAATTCTTGAGATCTGTGCTGCACCATTCTGGAAAATGTCACGTTCGCTGGTTAGGTTGCTTCAAATGCCCAGAGGAGTTCAGCTGCAATTCTTTCTTTCTTCTTCTCCAGAGGTGCCCAATATATGCCATCTGTCCTTAACCTTCCTAAAGCCAAGACATTATCCCAGCTGTTAAATGGAGCCCAATTAAACCCAGAAATCAATTAGCAGAATTTGGAAAGGATATAATCAAAATCCTTAAGAAAGCCATTCCAGCATCCAAAATATGTGCCTAATACTGCTTTGTGGTTGCAAACAAGACTTAGAAAAATCAAAACAGGAGCATGGCTATGCACATTTAAACATTGGTTAAAGGTTCACTTTCAAGCTCAAGATCTGACATTAAGTGATAAGCATGATTCTTTCTGGAAATTCCAAACTGAAAAAAAAAAGATATAAATTGCAGTTTTTCATGTCCATGGGACAAGATCAAGTAATAGCAGTGCTTAAAGAAAGGATCCTTGATATAAAATTACAGTCAAAATACAGTAAACGCTCGCCTAGGGTACAATTGGGAGACAGTTTAAGCCAACATTGTACCTAGATCAACACAAATAATATTTTTTTGAGAAATAGTTACATTAGTACAATTTAATATTATACTGTCAGCAGAGCTGAAGGAAAAGTTTTGCAAAATTCATATGCAAAAAGACTACGCTCTACTAATAATGGTAATATTGAAACAAGAATTTATATTGCAATTTCTATAGAAACATGTGCAAAGAGCTCCTAGCACATTTTCTAATTTCATTTCTGGGGTGGACTGAAGAATTTTAAATGCGATTCTTTCTATTAAAGATCCCCGGGTAACTCTAGCCATTGCACAATTATCTTTTTTCAGATTATAAAATATATATTGCTGACACTGAAATAGTGCAAGTATGATTACAGATCTTTTATCTTATGCATTTTATTTTCTTCTGCATGTTCTATCTTCTAGCCCTAATTTGTAGTTTTTGTTTAGACTGGGTCATTGATCTGTAATAAATAATTTTATTTAATTAAATTTGAATAAATGGATGAAGACGTCTATTTTTAAACCTGGGCATCATATAATGCACACAAACCTTAAGGCAGTACTATCATGGCAAGAGTTTTGATAGACAACAGCCCTAATCCCTTAATTTATCTCCCTATTGGCTTTTAAATAAATGAAGGACAAACTGCAGTAAATTAATTAGACCTGGACACTAATGACTTCAAAATTCTCCACCAAATTGGTAGGCAGAGCAATCAAGTGGACAATTTAGTCAGAGATAGGTGATGTTTTTTAATGATCTTTTTCAAGAATTCCTCCTTGGTGGTGATAGTAATAGGAGTAGGAGGCAACTTCCAGGAGAAATTCCCTTGTGATGCAACTGAAAGCAGAACATTTGGAGATAATGGGAGAGACAATTTTTCAATAAAAGACAGAATATATTCACTTCCTGAAAATGGTGAACTCATCCAAAGCTCTTGGCTAGTTTTTACTGTTATCTTCCTGTCCTCAAACAATGCAATGACTTTAATCCATGACTTTGTCATATGGAAAACTGAGACATACAGAATACAAAATAACACAGTTGAAGGGACCTTGGAGGTCTTCTAGGCTGTGGCCCATTTGGAATTTCTGTGCCTCAGGGAAGCCTCTAGGGAGGATGTTTTTGCTCCCTAAAGACTTCCCTGGGGCCCAGGAAGGAAAAAAAAATAGAGCCTAGAGGGGGCAAGCAGCACCCCCATGCTTCATTTTGAGACCTTCTGTGCCTCAGGGAAGCCTCATGGGGGGCAATTTTGCTCCCAGGAAGCTTTCTTGGGGCCCAGGAAGGCAAAAAATGGAGAGTGGGGGGGCTGTGCCCCCCTCCCTCCACTTTTTTGCCTTCCTGGGCCTCAGGGAAGCCTCCTGGACAAAGCAGTAAGTAAGTGAGGGGAATCCTGGCACAGCTGATAGTAGGAACAGCTGATTGTCAGGAGGGGAAAAAAGGAAATACCTTAAGGAGTAACTGGGTGGGCAAGCGTCAGGTGGACAGGGTGAGCAAGCATCGGGGTGGGTGGGGCAAGTGAGTGACCGGTGACCAGGCTGGGGGCATGGCCATCCAGAAGTTACTACTGGTTCGGCGACCCATGCCAAATCCTTGAATACCAACACTGGTTAGATACCACCACTGGCTAAATTCCACCACTGGTTGGTGCATGCACACATAGCCCGACTTGCACAAGTGGTGTGTGTGTGTGTGTGTGTGTGTGTGTGTGTGCATGACTTGCATGAGCAGCGGATGGTTCCCCTCTCCCCCCTTGCTGGGCTGCCAAGCTGAAAGGTTGGGAACCACTGTTCTAGTCCAACCCTGCCTGCTCAAACAAGAAACCCTAGACTATTCTGGACAAATGGTTGTCCAAATCTCTTCTTAAAACCTCCAGTGATGGAGCAGGCAAGACATTCCACTGATTAATTGTTCTCACTGACAGGAAAGTTCTCCTTAATTCTAGGTTGGATCTGTCTTTGATAAGCTTCCATGGAAGGTAATCAGACATCAGCCAGATTATTCCAGCTTCAATCTAAGCCCTGAGGAGAATAGCAAGTGATTAATGAAGTTCTCCTCCCAAACACTGCCTCATTAGCAGCATGTCCTCATTTGAGAGGCCAGATTTACCATAAACAATTGCATCCCTTCTGTGCTGTCCTTAGCAGCAATCGGGCAATGGCACTATAGGAATTTACCCCCTGCTACTCAGCAAAGCATTAGGACTGGATGGTTGAGATTGTTAACTAAACATACAATGGGAGCTGTCCTTCTTAAGGTAATTCACAGCCTTTAAAAGAGAACATGGACGGGGAGCCCAAAAGAGACTTAATATTCCTGAAATATTTATCAACAGTTTAAAAATAAATGCCAGTATTACTATAGCAGTGTTCCTATGTAGATTCTATGCATGGCATCATAGCAGATTTGCAAATACAAGGAAGGTAATGAATAGCCCTATCGTGTGTAAGGCAAGTGAACATTTGTCTGGTTCTCTGTTGATGGAGAGATAATTAGCATGTATCTGGCCCAAGAGCCTTCCTACTTTCAAAAACGAATAAAATCAAATTCTGTCAATCCTGCTGTAGGTTTAAATGTCTTCCCATTCTACTACCTGGAGATTTTAAATCCATTGCTTTTACACCTAAGGAAGACATTACTCAGATGTGTCCCCAAGAATGATCTAATCATGAATGAAATCTGGGATCATTGGGAATCTGGCAAGAATACCACATCTTAAGTGACACCTCATCAAGTATTAGAATGGATTAAAGCAGAGGCAAGAATCCATCAGGAGCTTAGAAGAGTTGGTGGTTGGTTGGTTGGTTGGTTTTGGCTTTTGTGTATCATTGTTCAAGGGCTGTAACAAGTGGCTGTTATCAAGATTTCCAGATTTTTGGGATCGGTAGATGAGAGGCATTTCCCTCAAGATCTGATCTGATAATCTTACTAAATTCTAATTTGAAAAATTCAATTAAAAGGAGTCTTTGTATGTACTGAAGAATTGAATTGATTGGAAGACATTCAACTTGATTCATCAACTTGATTCAACAGAATTGATTCATTTGAAACATAGCTAAATCCCAGCTTCATATAGATCTGTTATTTGCATTATAATAGTGTGGGTGGAGGTTTGTTCCTCAAGCTTGTGGGCTAGTTTCCAAATGTTTTGTTACCAGGCTATAATAGTGCATTAAGACAAAACAAAGATTCATACCAGTTGTTTTTTTAATTTTCTTTCTGAAAAAATGAAGGAAACCCACCCCATTTTTTAAACTTGCTATTAATGGCATGATTTTTAAGAAATGAAAAAATGGCATTTAAGAACCTCATGGAGTGTACATTCCTGACTTAGACAACATAAAATATCTGTGGAGATTCTCAGTCATTCAGGTCATGGTTGTCCCAAAAATGCTTTTTGAAAAGCAACTGTACTTTGTTTTTTCTTTGGACATTTTGCTTCTCATCCAAGAAGCGTCTTCAGTTCTGAAAAACCTTTGGGACAGCATAAGATAGTCTTCAACAGGCCTAGTTCAATACACCTTTATTGCCTCTTCATATTCCACCCTTGCAATAGTCCTTAATTCAGTGATAGCCTACATGTTTTATAGGAAAAATGTGTTAGGTTCAATCTGAAATAGTTAAGTAGGTTTACACCAGTCTTTCATCATCGTGGTTCAAACAACATTAAATACATGATTTATTTATTTTTACATAATGAGCTTTAAGCAAGTCAACCACCTTGAGCACATTGTAAAAAAAAAAAAATGGTCCATTTTGTTATTTTATGGTTCAGGATACTGAAAGTTTGGTTAATTGAATAAATCACATTAGCCTTGGATAAATATGTTGTGCAAATGCAGCAAATACAGTTGTTTGGGCATGGTTTAGCCTGCCAATGGAACCTAGTTGTTATCATTTATAATCTATGATAAATGGGTTAGCCTGGAAATTTGGTTAGTGATCATAATAAATAACCAAAATTGTTTCCAAAGGGCACAACAGGAAATTGTCTGGAAACAAAATTACAAATGACAATCTTAAATCAGCCACAGGTTCACTTCGATTAATGTATCTGGCAAACATTTCTATTTCAGATGAGCAAAAATTGCATAACTTATGGCTAAATGATGCCTTTCAAAGGTAAATGGAAAAACTATTTCCCCCCATAAAGCAAGTTAACAACCCCACAGTTTGCCTTACTTCTCAATGAAATAATTAAATAGGGTTATATAAACATATTTTGTGTTCCATTTAAGGCACTATCATAAAGAAACAGAGAGTGCCAAACTGAGATGGAATTTCAAATGTTTCATTTGTTTTCCAAAACCAGGCAACAATATTTCTGGACAGTAATTATCACAAGAAACTATCCCCTTCATATTGCTGATGCTTTTAAGCAGTAAGGTTTTTCTAAAGAAAATAAGACCTAGATACTAGTATCAGTTATGGTTTTCAAGTCTTACAACACCTACTGTGTTTCAACAGAAACTTCCAATGTTATTTAGTTAGTTGCCTACCATTTCCTCCCTCATTCCATCCCTTTTTGCTCCAGAGTCCTCTTTTTCCTTCCTTCCCAAGAATGCCCCTCACTTTGCTAATCCAATGCATTCACTGTTAATTGCTCACCTGCACCTGGTTTAATACTAATCAGCAACTTATGCTGTTCTTCCTACTATTCTGAAGACAACAGCAAACCAGAACCACAGACTGCAATCTGCCCACTGATTTCTACATTTGCATACTCTGAACATACTATAGCTCAGTTAGGAAATGATGCTCTATAATCATTATGTGGATGCATTTTACATTTAATATATAGTTTCATGTTACTTTAGTTTGAATACATATACATACACTCTACCTGGGAATTCATAGTATAAGATGGTTTCAAACTCTTTTAATATAGTTGATGCTAGTCCAAAAAACTCAAAGCTACAAATCAGATTAACATGACCATGTTAAACTCAAACTGTGTTGGAAGAACCAAATCTTTATTTCCAACTGAAAGATGAGCAAAAAATAAAACAACCAAGTCTCTGGAAATTTTAGCTTAGCTGCCCAAGACATGAAGTTGCATTGTTTTCTATTTTCTGCCAAAATGAAAAGCATAGCCAAATCTGTATATAATCCCACATGTACCACTAAAAGGCTTTGGAAAATGAGAAAACATTCCTTGGTCCTCTAAAATTAGAGTTCTGATGAACATGCTTGGGAAGGTTATTTCACAACTGGATACCACTGAGGGTGTTCACTAGAGGACAGAAATGCTTTGTAAACCTTTCATTATGCCATATGGATCTCACCATGGCATAAATAACAGAAGTTAGATCATGCTGGGAGCAAACTATTGATGAGATTCTATCTAAAGACTTCCAGCTTTACTGTACAGTTTGAACATAGACAACAGAATATTAAGCAGAAGACTCAACATGCATTTAAAATATCTCCTTAGAATTGTTAAAATTTGACTATGTACATACTATGGAGCTTGAATTTTTACTGTCTATTCCAGTGGTGGGATTCAATTTTTTTAACTGCCAGTTCTGTGGGCGTGGCTTGGTGGGCATAGCAGGGGAAGGATATTGTAAAATCTCCAGTTAGAGATGGTATTTGCCAGTTCTGCAAACTACTCAAAATTTCCACTACTGGTTCTCCAGAACTGGTCAGAACCTGCTGAATACCACCTCTGGTCTAAATAATATCTACATATCCTCTCCATGACTAACATGGAGAAGATATGTGGATATTAAAGTACAATGGATGCTAATCAACTAGAACCATGTTTCCTCAAAAGGGTATCTGCCTTCAATCTGCAAATTATTAAATGCTACATCCATTTTCCAAACGTATATCATTATGATTCTAGCACCAGTAAAAGTGAGTAGGAAACAAAGACAGAAATTCTATTGTTCAAGGGCACATTTGGCAGAATAAAAATCTTAGATTCTGAGATTTCTTCTTCATTCATTTACTGCTCTTTAGTCTCATGGAAAATCTCAAAATAGTTTAAAATTAGATGATATGCAATAAAATGATGAACAAACATAATAAGAAAATATCATTTGGTATCCCCCAGGACAATTAGTAATACAAGTAATTTGAAAAATGTCCAGGCAAAAAGGAGGGTTTGATAGTTGTTGACAGAAGCACTCTCTGAATTTAATGGGATGATCATTTCATTTTGCATTAGGATCAGATAACAGCTGAAAAGAAAAATACTCCCCTCAATTCCTAGGAAGAAGTTGTCATTCAAAGCATTTAATAACAAGCTAAGTGACAATCACTAGTCTGAAACCATATAAAAAGTCTTAAATTAAAAGAGTTCTCATTAACTTCCTTACCAGAAAGGTAGACTAGTTGAGCTACCATCTCTTCTACCAGAAAATAATATTAAGGAGGTCCAGTTTGATAGTCAAGCATGGCCAGTATACAGTCCTTAAAGAAATTATGCATTTCTATGGTTCCGTTTAGGAGCTTCAGTTTATTTTTGTTGGTTTCACCAAAGTCATATCAAATATGACATACAGATTGATTTAATGTAGATAAGAAGTTGTAGTGATCATGGAGACTGTAGCTGAAAAAATGCAATTATGGAGCAGTCAAGTACTTGAGTCATGTATGGGTTGGAGCATGGATGAAGTAAGTTCTTCTTTAAAGTAGATATATGTAGGAGAATTTTCAAAAGTTCAGCAAGACAACAGGCTGAAAACTAAACTTAGGAAAATAAGCTAATGGATCTAAATTTAAGCAAGCATCCTCAAGCAAGGATTCTCTGTCTTATGTCAACACAGTGTAACACTTGATAACAATGGAACATTGGCCTTTTAAAATTCACCACAAAAACGTTTTTCCTCCTACAATGTATCATGCTCAACATTCAGTGAAGATACCATCCCACACAGAATCCGAAAAGAATCCAAGTGAGAAATAGAAGGGTTGGTAAATTGTATTATTTAACCCTATAGATATTGAACACCTATTTCAAATATACAGTATATTTACAGAGAGGGAGAGAGGGAAAGAGAGAAGAAGAAGAAGAAGAAGAAGAAGAAGAAGAAGAAGAGGAAGAAGAAGAAGAAGAAGAAGAAGAAGAAGAAGAAGAAGAAGAAGAAGAAGAAGAAGAAGAAGAAGAAGAAGAAGAAGAAGAAGAAGAAGAAGAAGAAGAAGAAGAGACAGACAGATAGAAATATTGTAGAAAAGACAGATACATAGTTCAACATAAGGATATTTGATTTGTTTTTGTTTTTTGTTACTAACAGGTGTAATCTGAAACACCTTTACTAGTAAATGCATCTATTTAGTGGGACTCTCTTTTTCCTGATTAAAGATATCCAGCCAGCTTTCATGGCTTTTTCAGTGCTCAATATCTTCCTTTTTCAATTAACGTTCTACCCTATGACTTCTCAGAATGCTTGATAATTTCTTTAGTTCAGTTTATTCTTGTAATTGATGTACTGCCAGCATGCTTTCGTGTGTTTTTTCACTCTAAAAGTTTCACTGGATGTTCATACTAAAATAGTTCAATAAGAGGAATTTCCCACTGGGATTTTACAGAAGCATGGGAGAAGGCTGCAGATTAATGGAGGTAGTAGAAGGATGCAAGACTTGGCATAGACATATGCATCCTTTGCAACTCTATAATTGAATATAAGTTGATATTGGCAATCTGTACCATATAGTATCAATCTAGACTATTTTTACACAATGTATTCAAAAATGGATAAACACACACACACAAACATATGTATACATACACATACACATCTCTCTCTCTCACACACAAATCTATAGCACACACACATATACTCTCTCTCTTTCTCTCTCTCTCTCACACACACACATGTACACACACAATCAGGATTATGGACGATCTCAATTCTTTTCAGTCAGACTATTAATCTGTCTGGTTCAAATGTATCTGAACTGACATAAAATGGTAAAAGCACAATTGATTTTCAATCAATTATTAGAAATATTTGACTTCACTCTTTATATCTTCCAGTAGCAGCATAGCTGGGCTCATAATAGCTCTAGCAATTAGACATTTATACTATCCCATGGTGCTTTGCAGCATTCTCTAAGTGGTTTACAAATGTCAGCACATTGCCCCCAACAATCTGGGTCTTCATTTTACTGACTTCAGAAGGATGGAAGGGTGAGTCAACTTGGAGCCCCATCAGAATCAAACTCCTGGTTGTAGGCAGAGTTAGCCTGCAATACTGCATTCAAACTACTGTACTACCAACAGGCAGTTAAGTTAAGGTTATGAAAACAAAAGAAGATCTTGCAAACTGTAAAAATAAGAATGCTTTTAACCTTGTAACCTCCTTCTTTCTTTCTTCCTTCTTTCTTTTTCTTTCCTTTCTCAAAATTCTTTCCCTCTCTTCCTCTCCTCTTTCCTTTCCTTTCCTTTCTTTTGCTTATTTGTGTATGTATTGTGATTGGTTTTAATTGTAAAAATTAATCAACTATATTTTTTTTAAAAAAAAGAATTGTTAACCTAATCCTACATAGCTTTTTCTCTGGTAATATCACACTACTAACTAGAGCGTACAAAACATTTGCTAGACCAATACTCAAATACAGCTCATCAGTTTGGAACCCACATTACGTATCTGATATTAGCACAGTTGAGAAAGTCCAGAAATATTTCACAAGAAGAGTTCTCCACTCCTCTACTCGTTGTAGCCATCAGACTTGAAATTCTAGACCTAGAAAACCTTGAATTACGCCGTCTTTGGTCTGATCTAAGTATGGTATATAAAATCATACATTGCAATGACTTACCTATCAATGAATACTTCAGCTTCAACCATAACAACACAAGAGCACACAATAGATACAAACTCAAGGTTAACTGCACCAAATTTGATTGCAGGAAATACGACTTTAGCAACAATGGTCAATGTCTGGAATACTCTACCTGACTCTGTGGTTTCTTCCCCAAACCCCAAAAACTTTAACCTTAGACTGTCTAGTATTGACCTCACCCCTTTCCTAAGAGGTCTGTAGGGGGCGTGCATAAGCGCACCAACGTGCCTACCATCCCTGTCCTATTGTTTCTTTTATTTTTTCTTATATGTACTCATTTCATGTATTCATAACTATGTATATACTTATACCTATTATCTTGTAAGCGATTGACAAATCTAAATAAATAAATAAATAAATAAATAAATAAATAAATAAATAAATAAATATATCACAAATAATCAAAAATTACATTATGTCCATATATTGCTGCTATTGCAATTCAATATTAAAATGTTGAAATTCTTAATAAGCTCTCTTTAATGTAGAAATGTAGGAGTACCTATTATAAACTCTTCTAATCCATACTTTTTATAAGCACATTATCCAACCTTTCATCTACCCTTAAAACATCAAGAAAAAAAACATATAAGAAAAGCCAATAAACAGAATGAAACAAGTAGAGATAAGCTAGACACAAGAATGAAATGAATTAGATATTACAGCACTCAAGTGATAATAAAATCTTAGGCATACAAAAAGCATCCCTGAAATAGAAACTGGACAAATTTATTAGGAATTTATTAGGAAGACAGCCCAACCTGCCATGTCTTGCCTGGAAATACACCCTGGTTCTGTTCTGGATTGTTAAGAGAAATTGTTAGCTCTTCCAAAGATCAAGATGAAGGTCATTAGATGCCTGAGTGAAGGATCTTCTCAAAGTTAAGATTTACAAATAATGAAATCAATTCAGTCAAGGGCATAAAGAACAGTGTAAGAAAAATAATAACAAAAGGTATCTCTAAACTAAACTGGAGAATTTTAAAACTTGACCTTTCAAAATCTTGCCTCACAACCAGCTGCACTTTTACCTACAATGTCCTCAGAGGCTTCCTCACAAACACACCTCTTACTTCTCAGTAGGCTTTTCACTTCTAAGGAGACCATGGCTGTTGCTAACCTTTTGACCAAGTAGTGGGGCAGATCTTTATTTTGTAGTAAGCAACAGTTATTCATTTTCAGAGGGCTTATTATTACATTATGTATTAAATTTGCATTCATTCTTTATAGACAAATAGTTAATGCACCAAGTACATATTTGGAAAATTGTCCACAGAGAACTCTATAATGAAATATTCCTACTCTTTCTGCTCTCCAGATTGCACCCAAAAGTAACTGGTCAATAAATAAAAAGCTTGAAACAATAATAAAACATTCTAATGTAAACCATGTATATGAATGACCACAGTGCCTTGAAAGCCAAAATGCCATCTAGCAATAGCTACTATATTGTATTAAATGTTGGTTTTTAAATGATACC
Organism: Notechis scutatus; assembly: GCF_049901735.1. Classification (NCBI taxonomy): domain Eukaryota; kingdom Metazoa; phylum Chordata; class Lepidosauria; order Squamata; family Elapidae; genus Notechis; species Notechis scutatus. The sequence continues at coordinate 9,871,117 of NC_142015.1, forward strand.
TGTTTGGAACATGACATGCTGTATATGCAGCATGTCAGAATTAAACTACTTTTTAAAAAAAAAAATTGTAACAGATATAAACAATTGGGTATTCACTGGAAGATATTTGGTCATACAGTTCACTGCTATTCATAAAGTAGTACCTTGTCAGGTTTTTATTCCTTAATATAGTCTTAAAACAGCACTACCTTTGCTTCCAAATTTATAAAGAAGCATGCCCTAATAATTAACACAAGAAAACCCATTTTTGTTGATTTGCCAATAAAGCTGAAGATATGGAACCTAACATTCTGTATTTCCAATCTATTTGAATTTAACACAAAGTTTCCATTTTCTTTTTTGAGATAAGTGAAGGCATTCCAATTTGGGGGTGGGGATTAATGCTGCAAAGTTGATTGTCATGAGCTCAGAATTGTTACCAATAGGAGCATTCCAAGAGGACTGGATAAAAAGTACTCTTCCCTTATTCTTCCATATGCCTTGAGACCAGATCAGGAGAAATTCTAAATGCATATATCCACAGATAGCCACCTGTGCTTTCTTTCTCCTGACATCTGTTCACTAGGACATTGGAAGGTGTCTGTGCCCTATCACCAGTTCCTGATCATAACTGAACATACGTTTCTTCCCACAATATAAACTGAAAGCATTTTTTGGTAGTGTTATTTTTAATGTATTAATTACTGTACAACTTTATCTGCATTTGCTTACTGGGAGCAATTCTGAGTGATTTTGGGAAGAACATAGTAGACAACTCTAAATCTAACAAAGAAAAAAATTAAGAATCTAATTTGACTAGACACTGTCCAATGGAAGTCATTTCCTAATCCAGATGCTGTCAATCATCAGTAGGAGGAAACCCAATAAAAACATTTGACCTTAATATGAACTCCAGCTCTTTGAATGGCTGCCTTATTTGCCAGGGTTGCTTCTACCATCATTTTACATGTTTTTAACAAGGGTATGCTCCTGCTACCCCACCTGTGTGTTATTTTACAACACATAATATTATCCGACATCACAAAAACTACTTGATTCAAAATCAATTCTGCATACTACTTCCTGTTTAAAATGTGGCCAGAATGAATACTGACCAATTGAAATGGAACAAACAGCATGTCCACCCAATCCTAATCTGCTACATGTTCATTTTCTGTGCCCTCTGCAGTTAACTCTAGCATGGCATGCAAGGACAGGTGTACACAAGCCCAAAAAACACAGTGAAATACAATCAAGTCCAATAATTAATTTGCTTGGACTAGTGGACAGAACCTGGTCAAACTAAAGCTATAAACTTTTAAGATACTAGATTCTAGTCTGACTATGCAGTCTCTTCACCTGGGCCTTTCTCTGGGAAACTCTGTTGCAAAAACTCCCCCTCATGCTTCTCTAGGTGCACATTCCATCACATGATTTAAAAATGACACAAATAAAGAAGGCCAGAACGAGCCAATTTTCAAAGGTTCTGATCTACATAGAGCAAAGAATCAGTCTGCTTTGAAAAAAAAATAGATTAAGGTTTATCTATTCTTTAGAAAGCTTGATAATTTGATGTTTAGCCATAATTCCAGTTCATCTTCTCTACCCCAGAAAACTGAATTTATTGACAAGAAAGAGGTATAAGTAGCCTGTATTTCAAAAGTATTATTAGGACTAGTAAATATGAGTTGCAAAAATTCAGATGACCAGTAAATGATAAAAAAGAATCAACATTTTATGTTTCTCCTTATTCAGTGGATGCCCAGATTTTTGTAGTCTAGGTATGAACAATCTAAGAAATGAAAAAAAAAGTCAGAGTTGAAACTCTTGTTCTATCCAATTTTGACATCCACATAAGGTAATTCATTTTAGATTTCATGGTGAATTGAATTGAACTAAAACAGCATGTGGGACTAGAGCCAAAGAGAATACTTATTAACTTTCTGGCATCTTTGTCTGTTACTATCTTACAAGAGATCTATTTTAAGCTCTTGCATTTTAGTTCAGTTGCATGCAACGAGACTGAGGGCTGCATGAAATATATCATTGGCAAAAGGCTGCATACTGTAATTTATGACAAAACATTATAAGAATACCCATAGAAAGATGCTTCATAATAAAGCATACTGCTTCACTGTTTAATTCTATCTTGGCTGCACATAGCTATGCTTCTCCCATACAACACAACAGCTTAGTGAGATGCATGAAACTAAAGTGTGGTGCCTCAAATGAGAATAGCCAATATATACTAGTAGAAAGGTGCTGACTTTGGTGGTCAGAATGTTTTTATTTGACAGAAGTTAAACATAACAGATATCGAGCTATACAATCAGATACAAAACTTATGAAATCTCCGATCTTCTTTATTCCCAAGCTGAACCTTGAATATGCCATGTCTATATTTATACATATGAACATCTGAGGTATTAAAAATCAAAACAAGTTAGAAATTAAGATACTGAGGGAGCAGTATAATCTAATAACATAATTACAGTATAACATAATAAGAGAGGGAACACGTAGTTCTTGTTATTGTCAAACCACTTGGGGATTATGCACTCTTGCTTATGTGCTACATAGAGATTTCAGTATTACTTTCTGCCTATCCCAGTTTTTTAAAAAATGGAGTTGCCTTGGAGACAGAATTGAGATGAAACACCTTCATCTCTGTAGGGACATTGTACCATATATATAAACACACAGTCATTGGTCACATAGCTCTTACTTTGAAGTTTATCAAGGTGTTGCTTGGTTAATCAGTCTGCCCTTTGGTCTCACTTTTTTAAAGTACTTAAAGCTAAGGTACAGGGAGAAAGTGACCTCTTCTTTTTTTTAATTCCATGGCGAGGTGACATACATAATAAATTAATGTATTTAGCTGAAATCTATGCAGATCACTTGCCTGACTCTCAGTGGAAAGACCCACTTCATGTTACCAGATATAGGAAGAAAACTTATTATAGTTTAAACAAGCTTTTTTCCCCTGTCAAGCCTAAACATTTTTAAGTTAGGTTGAGATAGCATATGGACAAATTTGATGAAGGAGCTACAGTTGAGTCCAGTCTTTCATGTATCATAGGAAGAAGGTACAGTAAACTAGATAAAGGAATGCATCTGGAGAATGTGTTCAAAGTTGAGAGTAGATGAAATCCACCACATTTCTGGGCACTTTGAGGACAATTGAAAGCATATTGATGTACTGTAGGTCAGTATAAATTTGTTCCACTATTAATAGAGGTGTTAATAACGAATAAGAGTTTTGAAAGTAAATGCAAACCTCTTCTGTTTTCAATTCCTTTTTAACATGCAGTGCTTTTGTGCATTCTGTCCCTTCATTTATATAGCTTTCTCTATAAATTTTCTGGGGGGGGGGGGAGGATTCAGGGGATTAACATGCAATTTTCCTTGGTAGCTGTGAAACATGTATATGTAAATACTTTTGAAGGAATCCATATGCCATCCATTTTCCCCAAAGGAATATTTAGAAAACTCTGTGTGTGTGTGTGTGTGTGTGTGTGTGTGTGTGTGTGTGTACGTATACACACACACACACACACACACACACACACACATATATATATATATATCTAAGTACCCGCAAAACTTGAGAAAACAAATATATATTTCTTAAGTTTTCAGGGTACTTACATGTATGGCATTCAGCTTTGTTGGGTATTTTCCCACGTCATTGTAGTTGTGCTTTTAAAGTTGTAGAAATGTTTCAGCAGAATCTCATCTGCCATCATCAGGCTTCTGTATAGTGTTCATCTGTGAGTCAGACTTTTACAGTGGTTTCAGATTTAAATTTGGGGCAGCCTATTGCTGTGCCAGAATGGTTTTTTCTTCATCCTGATTGGTTGGGAGTCTAGATTTGCCACAGATTTTCCTCTCCAGGAGCAAGCTTTTTTTTAATTTCTTGGCTGCATTCCCCATCTGTGGTGATCTTGGAGCCCAGGAAAATAAAATAAATAAAATAAAATAAAATAAAATAAAATGAAATGAAATGAAATGAAATGAAATGAAATGAAATGAAATGAAATAAAATAAAATAAAATAAAATAAAATAAAAAAATAAAATAATAAAATAAAATAAAAAAAATAAAATAAAATATAAAATAAAATAAAATAAAATAATAAAAATAAAATAATAAAATAAAATAAAATAAAATAAAATAAAATAAAATAAAATAAAATAAAATAAAATAAAATAAAATAATAAAATAAAATAAAATAAAATAAAATAAAATAATAAAATAAAATAAAATAAAATAAAATAATAAAATAAAATAAAATAAAATAAAATAAAATAAAATAAAATAAAATAAATAAAATAAAATAAAATAAAATAAAATAATAAAATAAAATAAAATAAAATAAAATAAAATAAAATGAAAAAAAGACCAGAAAGCATGAATAGAAGAGATGATTCCACCAGACTGTCAATCATTTGGAAGCCTGCACTCACAAACAAAAAATCTCCACACCACAAGCCAGGCAAACACCTGGGCACAAACAGATCCCCTGATACCTCCAGCTCAAACACACCCCAACCAGGCTACTTTGAGAAACTGCAGACAGTTTTAGTTTCATCAATTGGCATTAATTAATTATTAATCTCATTAATTAGGGAAGAGGTGCTTTGTTTGGTCTTGCTCAGCCCAAATGTCCAAAATGAGCGGGCCTTGCTATCAAAGAGAACAGTGTCTATAGGTAATAATACTTCTCTTGGGCTCTGAGCCAGTTTTCTTTGAGATTTCGCATCAACTAGTTTGAGTAATGAAACACCTATAAGAAAATAACCAAGCTCAGAGAGCAGCAAGGACCCCTCATTTCAACCCTGATCTACAAATATTTTCCTTGATTTTTCCAAGACCCTACATGCTTCTGAAAGTGTGGCCTCTGTTACAGTTCAAAATGAAATCTTTGCTCAACTGATCATAAGTTTACCCAGGCTGTTGGCAGGAAATAAAATTGTCCCTGCTGGAAACGAGCAGAAGCATATTTCAGTTTTATTCACTGGTACATGCATGCCTGGATAATAGAAAGTGTTAATATGATTTGTTTGTCAATTACTAAGCATCACCTTTTAAATCAGTATTTCCAATTGAGTATATCTTATGAACTTAGCCAATTCAATAATTCAATAAACTATGATTTAACAACAATGGCTTGATAATTGTGTCTGTAGCTTATAAATTCTTGCCTGAAAGGTATGAAAATACACTTTTGTTGGAATTTAAAAGAGCTAGTACTTCCTTTTAGACATTTTTTATTGTGATATACTGACAGAAGTGTTTTAGAGCTATTTATTCATTTGAATGATTTACATGACTGCCCATCTCTTCTTCGCACCTTTTACTTTTATTTTCTTCAAAAAAAGTCTATTGTAGTTGACTCTGAATTGGTCAGAAATTACTGCCTTAACATAAAGTCACTGATGCATGTAGTACAGATCTTTGTGTGCTAAATATGAATCTATCTTTGATGTACAGTAAGACTGATGGTAATCTATCCACCATGAATAAAGAGATACTTGCCCATGTGATGAAAATGCAGCTTGCAAGCAGTTCATTCCGAATGTCCTACTTAAATAAGCTGAGTTGCAATCCTATACTATTCTCAGGTGAGAATAGTCTCACTGATCACAACAGTGCTTGCTTCAGAATAACTCAAATCAATCACCAAGTAGACTTGATATAAAATTAGGATGCAATCATACTACAAAAAGCCCACATTTCAGGAATATCAATCGCTTATGTTAAAATTCATTCAGAGGGTGACTTCTCCAGGAAATCTTATTATTAAACATTTCACATCAACTGTTAATGCTCATCTGTCAGTCACAGTGGGTAGTCCAGGTCAGAAAAAATAATCACAGGAAGAGCACAACCACTTTCATTGAAATGGCCTGTAATAACAGAATCATGTATATGTGGTTGTGCTTTATCTCCCATCTTTCTTATATCCCAGTGAATTAGGGAGGCATTTTCCTGAGCTGATTCTGAACATTATTTTTGTTTTGTGGGGCTTAAAGAAGATTTCAACTCTCTTTGCTTAGTACATTTTTTTTTTTTTGCATACACCTATCAAGTTCACTTCCCTTACTCTGCATCCCCATTCTAGCGGAGAAACAAAATGTAGGATGCATTCTTTGGAGATATTAACTCACTGTGCTTCATATTTTATGAGTCATGGAACTAATCTGGAATTATCTCCAATCTGGAACTGGAGATAGTCCTACATCTCAGCATGTTTGAACTGCTGCAGTCCATAAGATACAAACAGAGACTTTGACGGAGGAAGTTTGTTCTCCAGCTATAAATGGGAGCTGCCTTTCACTCTTGCCTTAGGTTCAGAAATGATAGCCAAGCTGCTTATAATGATTTCTGGTTATGTAAATCATGTTCAATACTAGCAAAGAAATTTAAAGGACTTTGTAAGAAGACCAAGTGCTTGAAAGGATGCCCCTGTTCCAGAGTTAATGAAAGCAAGCAAGAGGAAGAACTAGTTAGACAAATAGATAAACATTCAGTGAGCTGAAGCGAAAGATTTCAGGTCCCACTATAGCTCATATTTTATTTATTCCTGAATTGTGCATTGCACTGTAAATGATCAAATTAGGTGATTTCAAACATATCTCTGAACTAAACTCACATAGGTCAGTGTTATTTTAGGAGAAATCCATGATCTGCTCACCTAGAGATAGATGTATGCATTTTTGAATTTCTCATTAATTGTTCTTTGTATACAAAATGAGACCCAACAGCTTTGCAGATATGGTTTTATACACATAAAATATCTATAAATGTCATCTATATCTATTTGCAGATATGGAAAAGAGAATATTTTAGTCTCTCTCTCTCTCTCTCTCTCTCTCTCTCTCTCTCTCTCTCTCTCCCTCTCCCTCTCCCTCCCTCCCTCCCTCCCGTGTTTGTGTGTGTATGCATGTGTCTACTGTGTGTGTGTGAATTGAAAAGAAATTGAATCAATAGAGTAGTAGAAGATGACCATAAGTGGAATTATAACTTTCATGGAACCTAAGACATGATTGCCTTCCTTTAGAAAACCGGAATATTGGAATGTTTTGATACCAATAACCCTTGAAGCCATTTGAGATCTGGTTGTAAATGTCAAATGTGAATACAACAGGAATATAAAACTTGGTTATTTGTAGCATAACCTTTTTTAAAGCAAAGATGTTGTTTTAAGAAACAAAAATCAAAATATTATATATGCAGTTTGTATATACACAGATATATACACATAAAGATATACGCACATATTTGGTATTTCATTTTTTTTCTTTTTTAAAAAACATTTATCATTTTTTTAAAAATCTAAAGGAATTGTTGCCAGCCTGCTCATCTAAATTGTGCCAAGCTTTAATGAAGTTTAGTATAATGTTGTGCTGTAGCCTACTTGGTCTCCTTCTACCATGAAAGCTCCCCAACTCTTATTCCATAGAGTTGTTGTGTTGGTGAAAATTGGCAGGAGAGAATGTTATACATGTTGCCTAAAAGTCCTTCAGGAAACATGAGCTTACATGTTCTGAATACATGATTATATTTCCAGGTGTTTTAAGTGAAGCTGTATGAAGTGATGAGGTACTTTTACCAGTTTAGTACAGTTTCTTTGCTTCACTTTTGCCATTTTGTGGCACTTCAGTGGTCTCTTGTTCATGAATGGCTCTTTATAACAAGTCATTTGCTTTAAACCAGGGGTGTCAAACTCAAGGCCCAAGCACTGGATCTGGCCCACAGGGTGCTTAGATCTGGCTTGTGGGGCTACCCTGGAAAGGACTGGCCTGCAATGCCTCTGCCAGTGAAAAACAGAGCTCGGGAGGGTTGCAGGAGGCTGTCGCAGTCGAAAATGGGAGCTTGGGAGCACATTTTCGCTAGCAGATTGCTCGGGCCGCCACAGGCAGCCCAACAGAAGTGACATTGAGCTGGCCATGCCCACTCTGGCCCCTCAAGGTTAAACAGAATCCTGATGCAGCCCTCAATGAAATTGAGTTTGACACCCCGGCTTTTAACAAAGTCCTCAGTCTAGTCAGATTGTCTCCATCTCGGTATTTCATGAGTGGAAGACATCTACTTTGAAATGGCAAACTGGTGTGGCACATTGTGTTACTTTTGATGCTTGAAGCAAAACAGGACACCTTTCAAGTGATAACAATCCCGATTCAATCACTAGTCTTCCTTTAGGGAAATATTTATCAATGTATCACTAAAATCAACTGAGCTGATAGAGAAAACATTGTTCTGCTTTAAAATAATAAGTGTTGGTCTGTATACACTCAACCATTGTCTATTATAATGCCAACCCTTTTTATGTCCCCTGCTATTTTATTTTATGTTATTTTTCTTCATGTTAAAAAATAATAATTTCCAAGCAATATATTTTTAAAGACAGCTGAAATTTAAAAAATGTTTTGACAGTGGGTAAAATGGCTAAAAACTTATCCTTGCCTTTTTGTTACAATAGTAATAGCAATAGCACTTATATATGGCTTCACAGTGCTTTACAGCCCTCTCTAAGTGGTTTACAGCAGTGATCCCCAACCTTTCTTATGCCGCGGCCCGGTATCCCCAACCTTTTTTATGGCGCGGCCCGGTACCCGCATCAGCTGGGCACCGCCATCTTGGACCGGGACTGGTCCACGGACCGGTGGTTGGTGACCCCTGGTTTACAGAGTCAGCATATTGCCTCCAACAATTTGGGTCCTCATTTTACCAACCTCAGAAGGATGGAAGGCTGAGTCAACCTTGAGCCAGTCCGGATCGAACTCCTGGCAGTGGGCAGAGTCAGCCTGCAATGCTGCATTCTAATCATTCTGCCACCAGAGCTCTTATTACAACTGTACCCCCAGGAATCTGTGGATAAAAATGCAACACAAAATCATGACACAAATGCCTTTGATACTTGCATTGCAACACAGTGTTTTGTCATGATTATGAAATGTCAACTTAAGAAAATGTCCTTGCTTTAATCTGACATTCCACTAGATGGTCTAAATTACCAGCAATGGATTTGTCCAACGCCTCATTTTCTAAACATACTTTTATTTTTCTCTTTTCCACGATGATATATGAATTTATAGAAAGAATATATCTTTTCCACATGCAAGTACAGGTGCATGTTCATCTGAAACTTTTCTAGTATAACCTCTGCAAACACTTTTTGCAAGGTAACCAACCCTAATATAAAGTGGATTTTGCATATTTTCATGGATAATCATATTTTTATGATCATATTTCTATGATATATGGAAATTGGGAGTATTGACATCCAAGTGCCTGTTGTAAGCACATTTGAATTAAAAAAAAATCCTCCATCCCACCAAAAATGTCAATGCCACCTAGAAAATCATTGAATGAGGAGATACAATTTTAATATAATATCATATACAGGTAATCAAATCAAGTTTATTACAGTCAAAGACCAGAGACCAAAACAAATAAAAACACTCAATGAATATCCAGTTAAAAATTATAGAGTAAAATAATAAATAACAGATAGAATCTATATTAAAATCACAATTTGGCATCCTGTATATCAGTTATATATGGCCTAACTATATTATAAGATCAATTCATAAACTGTGAGGCTAACTACTCATTAAATACTAAAATTCTGATGTACAGATAGTCCAAGACTTACAACCAATGTTGGGATTGGAACTTCCATTGCTAAGGTAATTAAAGGAGTTATGCCTGATTTTATGACCTGCTTTACCATGGTCAGCTCCCCGTAAATCCAGCTCCCCATGCCTCTTAACTTTGTTTGTCAGAATTGACCTGGAAAATTCACACACACACAAAAAAAGTTACTCCAGCAATGGATTTGTCCAACGCCTCATTTTCTAAACATATAAACATTGGTTGCCAAGTGCCCCAAATCCAATCACATGACTGCAGGGACACTGCAGCAGATCATAAATGGTGGTTGTAAGTACCTTTTCTCTGTACAACTTCAAATGATTATTAAACATATGGTTGTAAGTTGAGGACTAACCCAAACATGGAAAATTTACAGTCGTAGAATATTACCCATGGGAATACAAAAATAATTTATAAAAATATGCATTTTTGCAAGGATCAAGAGGAGGGTAATTGATTTACGGCTAACATTAAGAGAAAAAGATTTGATGGGATTGCTGCCTTCCTAACAAAGCATTTTAGGGTTCATTACCAAAATAATGCAAATCTACAGCTATCTTAATTTTATGAACTGAGATCCAATATGACTTAATCAGTCTTATTCAAAAGTTTCTGTGACTTTTTAACCCGCAACGTAAATTGCAGGCATTTTGTTAAGTCTACACAATGGTGCATTTATCCCATAACAGAAATCTTGGTGTCTGATCTGTTGTGAATGCTTTAACATCCTTTTTAGTGGAAGTTACCAAACTAGAGGGCATGAGTCTGATTATTCACAAATAAAGCTTATTCATGTGTAATGCCCCTTGAGTAGACAGGAAAATTAGAATTGCAATGCTTAATGGGGAAGTTTAAAGGTCATTGGTCAAAAGAGCCCTGGGTTAATGGCTCAGCAGATGGCAAGTAAAAGGTTATGAGAGGGACTTCCTTCTGGGTGAAGGGATTGGGACTATGGCATGGAAGATTATAAATGTACTTCATTTCAGTAGGAATAGTCTACAACTTATAAGTGGAGAGAGGTAGAAAAACACAAGACAGTTTTGTATTCTCCAGTATATTTCCAAGTATGATGAATACTAAAGAATCATTGAAGGATAATCCAGAATAACTGAGGGGTACCAGGCATCTAATTTTTGCTATAGAGTTATATTAAATCATAAATTGATTTAAATTAAGTTACTATCCTTGGAAGTACCAAGGATAGCACCAAACCACATTGGTTTATTTATTTTTTTACAAGGAATATATAGTGTTTCACAGTTGGCCAATTCAATAACCACTGATATAAAATTTCAAGATCCAATCTGGATCGGCCACCGGGATCAGAAGTTTAGAGAGAAGAGAGAGAGAAATTCCCTGAGAATGGGTTCCAGCATGAGGCTGAAAGTTCAGAAAATCTAAACCTCTCATTCTAGTGATTGACCCAGCTTGGATCTTGCAACATTATCCTAGGACATGTATATTTGCTTCATTCATAAAATTAACTTAAATAATGAATGAATATATCAATAAATCGGTGATAACTCTGCTCAATTATATACAAAACGTTAGGTGATATGAATATCTAGCTGGTACTATGATGTCCTAACTGAATAGTGAAGATGGAATAAGAAGGCATCATATTCACTTGGTCAAGACACTGGAAAACAATACAAATCAGCATTACTGATTGAATAATCATTACCTACATTTATATCACAGTACTGCCCCCATTACTAGGATAATAGCATCATGAGCAAATCTTTAACTGTTGCAGGACCAACACAAAATTGAATCCCATATGTTCTTTCAATATGTCCAACTTGGGTATCTCCTAATAGTGATGGGGCACCCAGACCTATATCAATTGTTCAGGGAACCATACTCAATGTATTTACATTGAGTTATAACCCCACAGAAATGTTGGTTTTTCTAGTGACATATTGATCTATATATATGTACATACAGAACGGTAAGCTCCAGCATCAATAAAGAGGAAATTTACATACTGAGTGTAAATTGTGGCTTCAATGATACTCAGTTGTGATTTCAGCAAGCTGGCCAATATAACAACTACCGTATGTTTCCCGGTACCATCCTGCAATTTTTACCATTATTAAAAGTGATGAACTCATATACTGCTTTTGATTCAAAGAACATATGGCACTTATGAGTCATGTCTGCAAATGTTTATACACACCGGTTGGTTCAAATGATAGTGATGGGCTTAGCCCACTGATTTTGAAGAGCAATTGCAAAAATCAAAGGGTTGATGTAATACATATATATGCCAAAAAGAAAAGCTTGATTTCCAGTTCACATTCTTTACCGTATGTCAGGAGCAATAGACACATATATTCTACATTAAATTATCACCCCTTGGATTGTAAATATTATGAAGAACATCTTCACAGAAGAAGCCATCATATTTCCAAGCTATTGTTTCTATTGCAGAATAGCTCTTAATAACCAAGCAAAAAAAAAAAAAAATCTTCTCTTATTTTCTACTGCTTCTAAGAAATGTGGTGGTGCAGTAGTTAGAATGCAGTATTGCAAGTTAATTCTGTCCACAGCCAGGAGTTCAATTCTAACTGGCTCAAGGTTGACTCACCCTTTCATCCTTCCAAGGTCAGTAAAATGAGGACTCAAGATTGTTGGGGGCAATACACTGACTCTGTAAACCGCTCAGAGAGACCCATAAAGCACTGTGAAGCGGTATATAAGGGATATTGCTATTTTAACGTTCAGAAAGTCATTTCCATGAAAACGTTGGAGAAATTCTCGTGAGTGAAGTGCAGCAATTCTGCCTTTATGTAGTTAAGATGTGGCCAAGAGATGCATATACATATCCCAGTGTTCATAGTTTAATTGTCTTTCCACTAACCTGTAACTTTTCTGGGTTCTCAGGATTCCACTGAATCCTAAAGGGGCACATCTGAGCAAAATCCCCAAAACAGAAGCATTGGATATCCCACTGGGTCTTTTCAGTAACTATGCTACTGTGTCTCTGTTAAGTTATTTGTATTAAAACAGCCATTTGCTAACTATACTTGTAGATACAGGATTGCAAATGCTATAGATCTATAGTACAAATCCATAAGCTCCCACAAGATGGAAGTAATGAATGTACATCATGATATCCCTAGGTAAATCAAGCCCATTATGCATTTGAATCTGACATTAGGATCCCAGTTTTGGCTATAGACTATATATACTCTGTGTGTGTGTGTGTGTGTGTGTGTGTGTGTGTGTCTGTCTATCTATCTATCTATCTATCTATCTATCTATCTATCTATCTATCTATCTATCATCTATCTTTGGTTATTCGGGTTTTCTCCCGTGTAAAATTGAAAGTATTTTGGCGGTGTTTTGACGAAATCTCATTCGTCATCTTCAGGCTTGTGTCTTCGGCTTTGTGCTTCTTGGAGTAATGTGAGCTTGCAGCTGTTTTTTCTTTTAACTGCCAGTGGGAGTGCGACTTGACTGGGTGGGGGCTTGACTGTGTTCTGATTGGGTGGGGGTGTGTTCTCATTGGTTGGGGGCTGGGCTGTGATCTGATTGGTTGGGGGCTTGGCTGTGTTCTGATTGGCTGGGGGTGTGTTCTGTTCAGGTGGGGGCTTGGCTGTGTTCAGGTTAGTCTTAGTTGTCGGAGGATTTGAGCTGGTGAGCTGTGATCCTGTTGTTTGGCTTCGCGTTCGTGGTCGTGCCACATCTTCATGTTGGGCGTCAGTTCGCTTCATGTATGGGTCGGAGGGGTTTGAAGCAGGTAGTGATGCAGCTGCGGTATGGCTTCTGGTCCGTGGTCGTGTATCATCATCTGTGTGGGTGTGACTCTGCTTTCTACGTGGAAGTGTGGTGGTAGCATCTTATGTGGTCTTCGTGGGTGTGGGTCTGGTGTCATTCTTCATGTTAGGTATACATACAAATACCCGCGAAAACCTCTGAAAACAAATATATATATACAGAGAGAGAGAGAGAAAGAGAGAGAGAGAGAGAGAGAGAATCCCATTCACTGCAGCATTGAAGATTTTACCTACTTGGGTAAACATCTGCAAGAAAAAAAAAATAACCAAGCACAGAAAAGCATCAAAGACACCACAGTTCAACCCTGAGCTACAAATATTCTCTTCTAGAAGTACTCTTTTTAAAGTTTTGCAACATGTCCTGAAAGTGTTTGTATATTCTGCAGTTACATCATCATTTACTGATTATAACCCATCATGTAACCATTGCATTCAAGCTACAAAACAATATGCAGGGTTTTTTTAGACCTGTTTATTCATGTCTATTTGCAGACCTCTAGGAAGTTATAAATAGCTTGTTTGATTTAAGTGACAAAGACATCATTTTTCAATCACATTCCAGGACTATACACATCTCTCATCTACATCACTCACTTTTCTCCACTCTTACATTCATGCCATGGAAATCTGAGATTTAGACAGGAAAGTCATTTTCTTTCTGCTGCCATGACTATCAATATTTCATTTTTCTTCACCCAGGAAAATGACAATAGAAAAAATACCCAAGACTGTGACAAATAAGAAATGTAAACTGAATTGAATAAGCCAAACAGAGTTATGCCTATGCCCTGTAGTTCAACCATAGCATATACAGCATCTTAATTAAATGGTCTTTCTAAGGTCTTGTGCTACAAATGTTCTACAGTAAAACTGTATTTATTATGCCTCCAGTGAATTAACATCTTGATTTTCAATGAACGCCTGTGCAAAGCTTGAAACATTTATAAAATACTAGCACGGTTCTAAAATTTATCTTCCAGTTTCTCAAAAGGTTTCCTCCCTTGTACAAGAGCTAACGATACTTCAGGATTTATTGACAGTACTGCTTGTGACATTATTGAGAGGATGTTATTGATCTGAGGTGGTAGAACATACTTGATCACTTGGCAGCTTCCGTGCTGCCCAGAGTTTGCAATCTAATGGGGATTGTGAGAAGCAATAAAGATTGTAGACCACAATGAAAAGCAAGATGTTGCATATATCTTTCAGCCAATCCGCACTTAAGAAAATTGAGGAAATACTGTAGTTGCATGTTCTTCAATGCAATTTACTGAAATTGCAGTTTGGGGTAGTAGTTAAGGCATCAGTAATACAATAGTACACCTCCCTGCTGCTTTCAGATATCAATCTGCAACAGAAGATAACATTGCCAGGTTCTGCAAAACAGTGATTAAAATCTGGTATATGGTGACCTATGCTATAAACTAGCCCCTAGTTCAGTGGTCCCCAATCTTTGCAGCTTGGTATCCTGGTGTGGGTAGCAAGGAATTGGACCATATGAGCAGCAGGCACACACACACAGAGCTCAACTTGTGCAACTGCTGGTCTGGCACGCTCATGCATGCGCATGGAGTTCAAGTTGTGCAAATTGAGCTGCATCTGCATGTGCATGCTTGCTGGCCTGTCACTTGCCCAAGTCAAGCTGTGCACTCATGCAGATGCGCCAACCCACCACAGACATAGCCTGGTTGCAAATAACCAGTAATGGGCCATGGCTCAGGCATTGGGGACCCCTGATCTACTTCATCATTCTAAACTGCACTATACCATGACAGATTTAGTCTGCCATATTCTAACATTAGGCTTGCCTACAGCCATCTAATAGCAATAGCACTTAGACTTATATACTGATTCACAGTGCTTTACAGCCCTCTCTAAGCGGTTGACAGACTCAGCACATTTCCTTAAACAATCTGGGTCCTCATTTTACCAACCTTAGAAGGTTGGAAAGCTGAGTCAACCTTGAGCCTGTCAGGATTGAACTCCTGGCAGTGAGCAGTGTCTATCTGCAATACTGCATTCTAACCACTGTACCACCATGGCTAAGGAATCTCTTTTAGATTCCTTTTAGACTTTTATTTTTTATCTATAATTTGATTTTTAGCCTTTTATTAAATTTTAGCCTTTGATGTACCTTCTCTGCTTTCTAATGACTGCATTCTACCCTACTTAGGTTGGTCTTTGACTATAATAAAGATTTGATTGATTTGATGGGCTGATGGTATTTTATGTATCTAAAATAATGGTCAAATGCTAAATACATGGCATCAAATAAAAACAAAGCAAAACAAAACATAATGAAAGAAATGGTGGTTTGTTAGATCAAGCTATCGCCATGATCGGATCTCTGTTTATATAATATCTATCCTTTCATCTATTGCTTCTAGGTGGCTTGATCTTCAAAAAAGATATCTACATAATTCCTGCTAAAGTCCACATAGGCACCTTCTATGGTTCCTCAAACAAGTGGCACCTCAGGCTCCCCACACCTCTGATTCATTTGAAAAGAATAATATTTTTTTGTTTCTTTGCTAAATCATGCATCTTTCAAATCCTGACAGTACAATTAATCACAAACTAGGTGGCACCTAATAAATATTCCCATCCCAGAGGGACTCACAAATTAACATGTTGATGTCATTAAATATTTAGGTCTTTATTAACTGCTGTATTCGGTGGTCATACTCAGATAATTTTGAGGCTAACAAATATATCTTCATGCATTTCAGAGTGTTTCTATATAATGCATGCAGCTGGGTCATAAATACACTTTCCTGATTTTATAGCATCTTTTGAAAAAGGGCCAGTTATAAAGGAAATTATGAGCCAGTTATGAAGGAAGATAAAAGAAGCTAAACAATTTTCAAGGATGATATACCTGGAGCAGTTAAGTTTCTCCAAGACAATCTGTCCTTAACCTGATCTTTCAGGACTTCCAAAGGACACTTACTGCCACTGTAATTGATTCCATTCAATTTGCTGCTCATTGTCTTCTTTTTCTTTCCACCTTCCTAGTGTTATGGATATCTACAGAGCTGGGTCTTTGTATAACATGTCCAATAACCTGAACTGGTCCTTAGGACCTTGATTGAAAACTCTTGATTGCTTTCTTGCACGATCCATTTATTTGTTTTCTTGTCTATCCATGATATTCTCAATACAAAGCTTTGAGAACTTTGATATTTTTTAATCCTGTTTTTTTCAAAGTCCAACTTTCTGCAGGGTGTCACAAGAAACCCAAGGAAAAAACTGAAAGGGAATTCCTAACATTAAGTAGTCAGGAAGGCTATTGAATAGGCTAACCAAAAAGTGTAGCCAAGGTTCAACCCTGGCCAGAGCGTCTCCCAAATCTCTCCTGCCCATGTGGATAGGGTAAAAATTATAGATTTTTTAAAAATAGGGAATGGCAAAAGTCTTAAGTAATAAGATAGATGTCTTCTGCAGATACTGAAGACATTGATTTTATTCCTTAAAACTTAAATGAGCATTGTTAAGTTTTGGAGTATAGCCTTCAAAATGCTTCACAAAGTTTGGTACTTCTCTTAAGAGTGCAAAACATGATCCCTGAGATAAAGCCATTAAGAGATTCTGGCACTCATCATGATTGTGTAAGCATCCTTCCCATTCAAAATGGAACTTTTAAAGATTTTTTTTTCTAAAAAAACCTTAAATCTATATGTTTTTATCTGATAATTCATTTTTCTAAATGAAAAATAAGATGTACTGTAAGTCTGAGATACACTAAAACATAAGCATGCACATGTTTTATTAAGCTTTCTTAATCATCCTATGCTTTGGAGAAGGCTTGTAAGACACAAGAGAAGTTTGTTTGTTTGTTTGTTTGTTTTGTAAAAAACAATATATTGGTTAACTAGAAATGATTTTTTTTTGACAAAAATAAAACTTTTAATGAGGAGGCAAGTAATTTGTAATGTACTGTATTGTATACATGGAACTGTGCATATGGATATATTTGCATTACATTCCATTAGCATTGACCTTCACAGAAAAGAGTATTGACTTAAATGGGAGAATTAAACAAGACACACCAAGTATAGTCTGGTTAGAAATAAAATGCAAATATGACCTATTGAAGATTAACAAAGCTAATATATTTTGTAGAATAAATGAATAAATAGCCTCTATATGATAGATAGTTTCATTTAGCAAAATGGGTATTTTATAGAGATGGAATAGATTAATATATTAATATCTACATGAATTATTTGCCATGTTAATACCTAAGAAAGCTTAGTTGCTTGAAGAAATTCTGTAGGATTTATCATGAAATTTATACTACAATGTAACTCTTATTATATGTTTCATACCATACATTTTTCTTACTATAGATTAATCAAACTCAATAATTTTCCAACTCATATAACATCTCATAACTGAGAATCAAGAATACTTGGAAAATAATGGTAGAAGCTCGAAAAAGAAGGTTGAATCTTACCCTCCACCTGTGATTTTTGTGCTTTGTCCAATGATCCTCAAGTTGATCTTACATCATTTGATTCCAAGGTGTGGAACTCAGTGTCCCCCAGTGATAAATTCTCACAATGATTGCCATTATGTGTTGGCCTCAGTGCCACAAAAGAATAAGAAAGTAGAAAATAGAAGTCTGGCTTCTTTATTTACTTATTAATGGAACTAGTAGAAGCTGGCCAGAATTTTAATACTGTTCTTCTTGTTGTAAATCTGTGATGAGATCTATGATGAATTAATTGGCTACACTTTGCCTACAAAGCCACTCTACATTGTTCTGAATGTCCGTAGCTGCTATTCAGGCTCCTGAGTCTGTGTGTTCCAAACTTGATTTAATCAGGGATCCTCTCTTGTCAAATAACAGAATAACAGAGTTGGAAGGGACCTTGGAGGTCTTCTAGCCCAATCCCCTGCCTGCTCAAGCAAGAGACCCTCTATGATTTCAAACAAGTGGTTGTCCAATCTCTTCTTAAAAACCTCCAGTGATGGAGCACCCACAACTTCTGAGGGCAATTTCCCAAATCTGTATGTCCCAATCTTGATTTAATCAGGAATCCTCTTTTATCTAATGTTGTCTGAGATATCACTCAACTGAATAATAGCAGACTTAATGAGATGAAAATCTTCTGAACTCATTGATAGAAAGTATTTGTCTGTCTTACATTATCAAATGAAATATATAATTATTATAATTAGTAACATTTCATTTTGAAATAAAAAAATAAAAATAAAAGAGAAAGCTTTCAAATTCAGAGCTCTGGCCTTTTCTAAACATGTTGGGTATTTTCTTTATTCAGAAAGCAAAAGGGAAAAAATAGTTGATTTTCTTCTGTTCATTAAGCAAAGAAGTATATAATTAGCCAATTTCTCCCATTCCATAACTTAGGGACAAATCACAACTTGACCTATGCCACTATGAAGTATTTTCTAGGAATCTGGCAGATATAATAGTTTGGAGTACTCAGACTTTGACTGGCCAAGTCTTGCTGAGGTGATAGAAGCAGCATCTTCCATGATTAGTTGAGGTAAGCTGAACCCCTAAGGAAGAGGACAAGAACTTATTGACTGCTTACTCAATCTTTTGTTTACTAGATACATGCCTCTGCAAGTGACATGCAGTAGGTACGTGTTACAGTCCCAGCTTCAGTGGGTGGTAATTCCATATTCCTTTAAGGAGGCTGTAGTATAATTCCATAATTAATTTAATAAATCAGACTTTAGTATTAAAAGCATTGAACTGTTAATTAAATGCTTATTTGTTCATGGTTTAAGGAACACAATGGAGTTAAATAAAGAAAGTTTGCTTTCCTTTGGCTCTATTCCCATATTCTCTTTTTTGAAAAATTGTTTTGTATCCTTCCTTCGTTATTTTTATAAATAACTCAAGGTGGTAAATATAACTAATACTACTTCCTCCTCCTATTTTCCCCAAAGCAAGGCAGTTGGGCTGAGAGACAGGGACTGCCCCAAAAGTTCTCCGAGTATATTAGACAATTTTCCAGGCACTGTTCACTGAAATCAAGAAATCACTGGAAGTCTTTTGCCTAGATAGGCAACCTCCATATGTAGAGAACATATGAAGGTTTATTTATTTAGGTTTCATTTATTTGCTGTTCATGTTTCTAAATCACCCATCTCTCTCTCTCAAGATGGGGCTCTGGGCAGTGTACAGTATAATAACAATAATAACAAGGAAAAGTAGAAATGAGTAAATTGACATTTGAAATCAGAAAACAAGAAGATAAACAATTTTACATGATATGGGATTTGTTTTATCAATGGTTGGATAAAAAGACATGGTAATGTAATAGACTAGGAAATCTTGTAATAGAAGTTTAATAGATCGATATAAAATATAATATAGACATATATAACCATTGGATGAAAGTACAATATAAATTTCATAATAAAATTTAGAATATCTCGTATAAAATGATGGAATAAATAGTTTAGTCATGAATGATTAATAACTGATAAATATATAAGCATATGTTAGTTTAACAATGTGAGAATTTATATAAACTGTGAATAATGACTATGAAAGGATAGCACAAAATATTTGTAACCAACTGACACACTGTATGTATATAAGATGGAAGATGGATTTATGTTTTTATGTTTTGTCTGAATATATCTGTCTTAAAAAATAAAAAAAAATTAAACAACAAGGAAAAGTAGTATCAATAGCAATAGGCACCTTGGGTACAATCCCAAAACATCTGAAGCAGCACTTGAACATCCTCAGCATTAACAAAATCAACATCAGTTGCAAAAGACAGCTTTATTCAGAAAAGTTTACATCCTGTGACAATATCTCCAATGCCGTTAAACATCCACATCTGCCTATCCATTACACTTGAGAAGGACTCAATAGGTGGGGAAAGTGCCACATCCAGTCTGAACATTTGGCTGACTGTATAACAACAACAATAACAACAACAATAATGATAATCAGAAAGAAAAAGACTGCCTGCCATTAACGAAGTACATAGCAAATGAGTGAAAGATCTACCAAATGCTGTGAACAACATTTTAACTTCCATCCCATCCAGCACACTATGTGAAACAAACCAACTAATCTACAGCACAGCCAAATACACATTAACAGAATTGGAAGGGACCTTGTAGGTCATCTAGTGGAATCCCACACCCAAGCAGAAGACCCTACTCGATTTCTGACAAATGGCAGTCCCACCTCTTCTTGAAAGTCTCAAGTGATGAAGCTTCCACAAATTCTGAGGGCAAGATGTTCCATTGGTTGATTGTTCTCAGTGTCAGAAAATTTCTCCTGATTTCCAGGTTAAATCTCTCCTTGTTCAGTTTCCATCCATTATTTCTAGTCTGGCCTACAGGTGCTTTGGAAAATAGCTTGACCCCTTCTTCTCTGTGGCAGCTCCTCAAATATCGTAACACTGCTATCATGTTTCCCCTGGAGCCACCATTATAACTGCAGAACTGGGTTATAAGATGCCAAAAAAGAAACCCATTGGAACACCAAAGTGGAACATTTGACTTTAAAAAACAACAACAACACCAAAGTACAAGATGTCAGTAATTTGAAATACTTGAAAGAAGGAAAACTAAAGAACAAAATACTGAAAAATAATTTACCCCAAAAAGACAACCTGGAGGGAAAAACAATAACGGAAATAATGAAAGACCTAAAGCAGTGTGTAATAGCTACAGCAAAGAAAATCAAAAGATGCGGACAAATAAAACAATATCGTGAAAATTCCCAGTTCAGAAGAAACACCTTTTCTACCCATCACTTGATGAAAGTTGAATCCAAACTAATGCTCACCCATGTAAAGAAAAAACTTTAAACTTTTGGAAACAACTGTGGGAAAACCCAGCGGAACATGATAAAATTGCTTCCGGGATCAAAGATATTCAAAAACAAGCAACATGAAACAAAATGGAGAATGTTGTAATAACAACTGATATGGTTGCAAAACAAATAAAGAAGGTCAAGAACTGGAGTGCACCTGGCCTAGATGAACTGCATTGATACTGGCTAAAACACCTGCTAGTCTCCATCACTGCATGGCCACTCAATTTGATGAAATGCTTCAAAATACAACAAGTGAAGAATGGTTAGCAGCTGGGCGAACATACTTGATAATGAAATATCCAGAGAAGGGCACAGAATCAAGCAACTATCACCCAATTCCTTGTCTGCCAACAATGTTCAAATTTTTTACAAGAATACCGGAAAATTCAGTATTCAATCATCTGATGGAAAACAGTTTGTACCCAGTAGAACAAAAAGAAAATTATAAAAAATCAAGAGGAACAAAAGATCAGCTACTCATTGACAAAATGATACTAAAAATGCAAAAGCAGAAGAACGAATTTAAATATGCTGTGGATAGATTATAAGAAGGCATTTGACTCATTACCCCACAGCTGGATTAATACCTGTCTGGAAAATTTTGGAATCAGCAAAAATATTTGTACATTTTTGAAAGGAAATATGCAAACATGGAAAACAGTTCTAAGAGCAAATGAGGAGAACATTGGTGAAGTTAACATCAGACAAGGAATCTTCCAAGGAGACTCACTTTCGCCACCATCAGACCAGGAATCTTCCAAGAGGACCCACTTTTACCACTACTGTTCAACATCATGTTAATTCCCGACAATAATCCTATGAAACACAAAACTGGGCTACCAAATCTCAAGACAACATGGCAATATATTATATTACTATACTATTACTATACATGGAAGACTTAAAAATGTATGTGAAAAGCCCCACTGAAATTGAATCAATACTCAACACAGTTCAACTGTTCAGCAGTGACATCAGAACGAACTTTGGACTTGAAAAATGTGCTATACTATCCATGCAGCAAGGAAAAATGGAAAAAATAGAATGAATAGAACTGGGAAATGGAAGCATCATGAAAGCATTAGCAAAGGATGATGGTTTCAAATGCTTAGGCATATTGAAAGCAGATAACATCTTGAATTTAAAAGTCAAAGAGTTATTGCAAAAGAAATACATCAGGAGAGTCTGCAAAATATTAAAATCAAAACTGAATGCTGGAAACATAATTAAAGCCATTAATATATGGGTAGTTCCAGTGCTACACTACCCAGATGGAATAATCAAAATCATTAACTGGACTGTGGCTGAACTGGAAGACTTGGACAGGAAAATGCATAAAGTTGTACCACACTTGTACCACATCAACAAAGTGACATTGACAGGTTGTATGTGCCAAGAAGATTAGGGGACTGAAGGCTATTGCAAATCCATCAAACTGTAGAAGAAGAAAAATGAAGCTTGAATGATTATGTGAACCAAAGTACAGAAAAATTAGTGCAAGCTGTGAAAACAGAGAACTTTAAAAAAAAAAAAACAGAAACAAAGGAAGAATATAAGGAAAAACAACTGGATTACAGATTGTATGGATGGAAAACCAAAGCTTTGCATGGACAGCACAAGTTGAAACTGTTTCACATCTAACATGTAAGTGCAGCAAAATTGAGCACGCTGATTACAAAGCTAGACACAATCGAGTTGCTAAATTAATCCACTGGTCATTATGTAAAAAATACGACTTGCCTGTATCCAAAAAGTCATGGGAACTGTTGTAGTTTGCCAGCAGCCTGTGCAGACGGCAGTGGAATGAGACAGTGGGGAAGAACCGGGACCAGTCCGGGAGTCTGAGGAGGACTCAGACAAGGGTCCTGTGTCCGATGCAGAGATGGGGCCAGGACCATCTGGGAGTTGTGTCTCCAGAGTCTGGCAGCAGTGAGGCAGACGAACAAGGGGAGCCTATTCCCAGTGCACGTGTGTGCAGAGCTGCTAGAAGGCAGCTAAGACAAAAGGGGAGACTTGGGAGTAAGGCTTGGAGCTGATTGCCCCTCCCCTAGTTCAAATTTGAGAAACCTTTGCAGGAAGCAAAGTCATTCACTCTGTTCGGATTAAACCTTAAAACTCTGTATGGACTTTGTACAGTTGGTTTTTTACAGTTAATTTGGCACATATATAGTTGTTGGCAGCAATTCAAAGGAGATAAAGGTGGGTGCTTATCTTGAGGGACTGTTTGGGATTCATTACAGGCTGGGAATGAAAATAATTCCCAGCATTGAAATAAAACAAAGAGTTGTTTGGACTAAGTGTATGCTTAATTATGGTCTCAGGAAGCCTTGGTCAGAACAGGAACATAAAGCGGAAAAACTTGTCAAAAATGAGACAGTGAAGATCTTCTGGAACTTTCAAATACAGACAAATCATATTTGGAACATAAATATCACAGTTGTCGAAAACCAAAGAGTACAATTTATTGATATTGCTGTACCAGGTGATGCCAGAAACAAAGAAAAAGAACTGGAAAAAATGACAAAATATTGTGACCTGGCCATCAAAACTATGTGATTATGGATGAAACACGTAACAGTGATACTCATTGTCATCAGGGCACTTGGTACCATGTCCAAGAATTTTTCAAAATATATTGAGAAATTGCAGCTTCCTGCAACAACACCAGCAGAACTGCAAAGAAACTGCGCTACTCGGAACATTGTACATCTTAAGAAAATACTTGGCTGATCCCTAGGATGCTGACAGCAACCTGTATCAATGATTAGCGCAGGTCAATTATCTTTGTGAGACATTTTTAAATGTTTTGTTGACTGAGTTTCATGTTTAATGAATAAAAGAGATAATAACAACAACAACAATAACCTGCCATGTAATACCCCAGACTTAACAGAGACATGCCCATCAGTGCCTTCATCACTGCATTCTGCACCACCTCAAGCTTCCTAGTAGTTAATTAATTAAATTAAGTATTCATTAATATTGTCACTGATTTTCTAAGGAGAGACAAGTGGATGAGTTAGGCATATGTTCTCTCTCTCTCTCTCTCTCTCTCTCTCTCTCTCACACACACACACACACACACACACACACACACACTGCCTAGATCAATCATCACTATTTATTATTCCTCATCAGATCTTGTCAGAAAGGAAAAAACATGACACAAATAATTTGGATTCTTTTCTTCTCGTGAGTTGTTCTCAAGTTTTAGTGAAACATTATGTTTAAGAAAATGTCAAAAATCAAGCAAAATTCAGGAACTTCACCATCCCCACTTGCATTAAACTACATTATAAAAATTACTCTCATTATGGCAATGCTGCTTGAGTGTATTTGGCTACACAGGGGAGGCAATATGCTAAATATTAATATTAAACCTGAAGGCATTCAGCATGCTGTGACCTAAATTCATTTCACTTTCTGAGAGTGCTTGCAGACAATAATCTAAAACTGCTAAATGAGGAGATATCAGAGTCTTGAGTTCCCACATTGCTTATTGATGACATGTATTTGAAGCTACTTCAAGCAATTCTTTATTTCATCTGAATCCACTTTTGGAGGGCAAGGGTTGGTATTACTCATCAGAGTGAAACTTAGGGAAATTAGTATGGATCTTGTTATGGAAAATCTCACTGTGTTCAATTGCAATATTCATTGTGTGACATGGTACAGTCCCCAATGTACAAAAATAAAGTTGCATTCATGTGTAAATAATTTAAAATGTAAAGATACTTGCTTCAATCCAGTAGTACAAACAAACCAAAACCAGGTTGGACCTATTTAGCAGGAAGAGAACAAAATAGTGACCAAGAAGGAGGTAGATGCAATTTGGTGCAGAAGAAAATTACAATTCTCATCCTAGCTGAGAATTAGCCTGCACTGAGAGCATCTCTTGTAATACCTGTTAATTAAATGGCAACTGCAGCTGATAGCAACTAGCGAATGGCTATTTCCTAATGTATCCATAAAGAGGTAAAACTTTTGGGAATTTTTAAAAAATATTCATTCTTCTTTCTGATATTATTATGGTTAATCTTCAATTTGATTCACTCAAGAGCTGTTAAGACACCATCTGATGATGATGATGATTGATTGATTGATTTAATCTTCAATTCAATTCACAGTCTGGGACTGGTAAAACTTAACAGTTCAAGTCCTAACTAAAGACTTAAGAGCTGTTAAGATATATTATCATCATCATTTTGTTGTTGCTATTTAATCCGTACTTATTGAATTGGGAAAGTGTCCCAAAGACCTTAATAATATGTTTTTTTAAAAAATTCAATTATGTCTAAATATCAGAGAAGTCTGGAGAAGTCTCTGCAGTTTTCTCGACAAGGTTTTTCAGAAGTGGTTTGCCACTGCTTTCTTCTTAGGGTTAAGAGAAAGGGACTGGCTCAAGACCACCCAGCTGGCTTTATGTCTAAGTCCATATAAGAATTCATGGTCTCCCACTTTCTAGCCTGATGCATTAACCACTACACCAGACTGGCTCTCTATATTGTAGTTGAATTCAAATGCTGCCTGCCCTGATCTGGATTCAATCAATTTTTCATTCCCTAGAGTGAAGCACTTTCATTTATTTTATTTTAATTTAACATCTTGCTTTTCCACTTGGGAAAAAATACAATGTATAATGCAATTTGAAGATTTGAAGACATGCTGCTTAATCTTTTTCCTCCAGGACTAGGATCTCAATTCATATAGTACTTTTCTGAATTACATCAAAAAGTTGAGTCCAAACCGTCAAGCTGAGTTAACTTTTACATTATTCTATCAGCATTTTTCCTTTTCTAGGTGGAATCCTTTGGCCCGTGCATTCTGGTTGTGTAATGGTCTGTGGGAATGATCTCCAAAAATAGAAGAATGAGTCACAACTTAGACAATTGCCTGACAAGAGGCAACTTCGTCCACTGAAGGAAAAGGGGCATGGGAAGAATATCACAAGGAACCTTCCCTAACTTTCTGGAAAATAAAAGTAAAGGAAGGGAGAAATAATTTCAGTCATGGGATATTCTGTTACTGTAACCTTACAATAAAGGTAGGCTTGGCACTCCTATGCTTCTGGTCTAACTTGAAGAGCTGAGAAGTTGAGATGGATTGCACGGAGTTCCACCCCAACAAGAGATTGGGGTGAGAAGAGTTATGAACTCAGAGAAAATTCATCTCTGCAATAGCCCTCTTGCTTTTGAATTCCTTACCTCCAGGGAAGTGCCAAACCCACATACTCATTATGTTTCTGCAGAGTCATCAAAATTAGCTCTGTTTCAGCAGAAACAGAGTGGTTACTGATGATTAATGTTTGATTTTGGTTAGCCATTTTTAAATGTGAGTTTTGCTTTGCTTTTAA
This sequence comes from Notechis scutatus, assembly GCF_049901735.1. Classification (NCBI taxonomy): domain Eukaryota; kingdom Metazoa; phylum Chordata; class Lepidosauria; order Squamata; family Elapidae; genus Notechis; species Notechis scutatus. The sequence continues at coordinate 9,897,709 of NC_142015.1, forward strand.
ATTTTCACACTCTCTGAAACCTTGGAAGTGGAGCAGTAGAGAAATATTTGCAAATAAATAAGACTATTATTTCAGTACATCTTGTGAGCCATGTTAGAAGATAGCAGTTTTGAAGGGTGACATGTATCATCATTATTTATTTGTAAGAACTACAATTATATGTTCCAAAATTTCACATATTAGATTCATGGAGGATTATACACAGTATGTTACAGACAATAGGCACAAGTGTAAAACAAAGAGAATTTATTTTATATCTAGCTGACAGGGCAATTCCCCACTATTTATTTTCCATACTGTGGAATGTATAATAGCCTTGGAGCTAGCTATCATACCCATGCAGAAAATTCAAAGTGAAACAGGAACTTTCTTGAAGAAAGACCCAGTTGTCATAATCTACTTGTTTGACTGCCACTTCTTTCCAAATCATTTTTTTTTAAAATCTGAACAGCACTAGCTTTCTAATAAATTCTCCTCTAACAGTTGCTCCAAGATACTTGTTTAAGACTAAACATATGCAAGGCCTTTCTGAGCAGATGCGGAGGTGTTTAATACATGACCATAAACATCTATTTCAAGAAATTTATCCAATGTTTCACTTTCCTCCCAATAAAAGTCTATCTTATGCACCTCTGATCCTAGGCCTACAAGTCAGCCCTATCCACCAGAGGCAGTTGGAAGCACCAATGCAAAAGAACGTAGAGCTCATTCATCAGAATAACTAGAAGTAGTCCTCGTTTAACAACTGGTCTCTTAGCAGCCTCTAAGTGTTGCTCTAACACTCTGCTAGAGAGAAGTTTCCTGAGGATGGGCTCCAGCATGAGTCCAAAAGCCTGGTAAACTAAATCTCTGGTCTCGGTGACTGATCCAGATTGGATCCTGTAACTTAGCAACCATTTGAAGTTACAACAGACTCCCCTCCCCCTGGAAAAGGTACTTAAGACCTGATTTTGAAGTTCCAATGGCCATGAACCCATGGCCTCGTGATCACATTTTGGGCACTTGGCAACTGTCTATCTTTATGGCTATTTTAAGTGTCCCACAATCACATGATCATAATTTCTGTTATTTTTGGTCTGTTTCTAGCATTTACTTCAGGATTCCAACTAAAAAAAAATGTACATAGCATAGAACAGATTCATTTAATGTCCACCTCATTTGTCTCTGCTCTATCTAATAATGTCAGAATGCCATGTCCAAAACTGCTGTGACTCTTAAGGGCAAAATGATACAAAAATCAAGAATAAGGTTGTGTGCTCTTAGATTTCAAAGCTTAACCTTAGAATGAAAAGGAGCAGAGATAAACACCACTGACATAGTTCTTGATCCTCACTGGTCCACATTAAAAATAAAGGTGTAGTTTGCAGGAGACATTAGGTCAATATACAATGTACCCCTGGTAGATAAATTCTCTGGAGGATCAGCTAAATTTTACACGAACCTTCTTATTCAGGATTTATCATGGTTTTCAAAGTAGCTAAATTTTGTGTTGCTGTGAAATGAAAGCAAGATATATTTGGTCAAAGACATTTTAACTTAGTTTTAAAATACTTATTGATACGTCTTAACTATTAATTGTAGGAAAAATACAGCTTTTATGTTTACTTTATAACGATTAATGTCTTACATTTATGACCAGATAAAAACAGTATTAATATAACAATAGAAAAGTGAAAGTTGTATTTGTGATTTATTTCACTAGCTGTTAGTATATTATTGTATTTATTTGCTTTACTCTGGTTTTGTTTGTTTTATTCTTTTAAATTGTGCTGGTCATTGATCAAATAAATATTGTTTTATTCCTTGAACATTCAATTTAATTTGATATGGAGGTTTGAATTAAATTGGAACATCAGAGTAATTTGAATTGGAGTTTCAAATCAGTTCAGAAAATCAATCCAGCCTCATTTAGATTTTTCAAATAATTAGGAAAATCAATTTATTTGATTTGGATTTCCAAATTAAATAAGATTCAGTCTCAAGTCTCTGAATCAGGTGTTATTTCTTCTTTGGAAGCACAATTCATTGCTTTGAATTATCTGATAAATTTTAAATGCTGAACTTATTGGATTGATATCACATAGAATTCAATAGATATTCATCATGCACAGTCAGAATCACTAAAGCCTGAAAAAAATTAATAAGTATATGGCATGATATGATATGATGTGATGTAAATCTATTGGAATTTTGTGATTCATTTTTACTTGGCAGAATACATAATGTTACATGCATGGCAAAGAAGCCACTTAGATTACCTGAAGATTTCCTGCAGAATTGTAGAATTTCTGAGACTGTGGGATTATTTGAGGTATGTTCTTTAAGACAGGATATTTTATGGTGGCATATATGAGTATTTCCTCTTTCTAAAGTAGCCCTACTGAAAGGAAACACCATCACATTCTTATGGAGGTTACAAATTTTGGTTTGTTTTTCAACTCCAAGTACTAGGAAATGTGAAAGTTGAATCTAAACAACTATATTGTATTTTCTGCCATTTGATACCTCTCAATTATTTCTTCTTGTGGTTAAGGTTATTATTTCTTATTAAAAAGCAATACAAACAAAACAGAATGTTGGCCAAACAGAGATCAATATAATCTTGTGTTGGACTTCCAACACAATGAAAGATTGGATCACAAACAGTTGAAAAAACAGAAGAGAATTTCTACATAAAGCACAATTTTTTCATTATATTTAATGGCATAGGGATTGCTGCATTAGTGTGCAGGAGATGCAGTAAAGTTGAATGTATTTTAAATTCTATGCTTTGGTGATGCTTTGTGGTTGCTTTGTATTCACTCAGCCTTTTAATAAAAGGGAACCATGTTCTTAGAAAGAAGTTATATATATATATATGTATGTTGAAATAGCCATGCCTGGATTACTGCTAAAAATGCATCATACGTTCCTATAAAGATATTTCAATAAAAGATACCAACAGCTAGCTTGATGAAATGTGCCCACTATCAGTCTTTGAACTGACTCTTATCACCATAAATGAAAGACTGTGCTCAAGGTTTAATTCATTGTTTAAAAATGGGCTGGTAGTAGATTTTATGTCATTGTTGCATTTTTCTTAAGCTACTCATTGTTATATTTTTCTTAAGTTATTTGTTATATTTTTCTTAAGGCTTGTTTGTTATGCATATGTATTTTTAGTTTGTAATTCACAAGTTTTGTTTCTGTTTTGGAGTTGTATTTTATTTACAGATTTATTTATTGGAATCTGTATGTCAAGCCTGAAGCTGACCTGACCAAAGCCATTTTGACAGCTTCCGTGTTGCCACATTGGAGCTGAGGAATACAAAGGGGGGATTTGAGATTGCTGGGATTTTGTAGCCAAAACAAAATACTTTCTCTTGTGAACCAAGGACATTCTCACACCAGGTCAGAGGAAGGAGGAGTGATGTCACCAGGCAACCAGACAGGACTGTGATTGGACCATGTGACTAGTTGTTTTGAGAAAGTGACAAACTTTTACTTTTAATGAAGTGAAAACCACAGGAACCTCCAGAGTTGGTTTTCACCAGATCTGTGCCAATATGATATATCCAATAAATCTATTCTTTGAGAAATCCACCTGCCTCGGAGTTTTGCTTGCTATGGGTCTATTACTTGGAACTCTGACATTCTTTTCAGTCTTCATGAGGGCTAGATCAGGCAAGATCAAAAGCAGAGGACTTGAGAGTAAACTACTCCTTTATAATAACAATATGTCAATGCTAAATGTTCCTCTTGCCCCAAAAGGAATGGAACGCAGCCCATTACAGTGCACAAATGAGAAAAAAAATAATTGAAGGTGTGAGCTTATATCTGATGCCTCTCTGTGTAAGTGTGTGTCTGTGTACTTGTGTGCTAGCCTTTTGGTTCCTGTGTCAGTATATGGATGAAGCCCAACACTATAGCAGGTGTAATGCTGGCATATGGCCAAGAGGAAGGGGAGGAGAGATTGAAATGAGTTTATTTTAGATCTTTCACTAGTAATTAAGCGCAGGTTTGGATGATGAACTAAGAAGTTCAGTGCCATTTTTATTACTCTTGCCAGCTTTCAGTTGATTAATTGGCCTGATTAATGGGCTGAAGCATTAATTACATAATATATTTCTCTTTAATCACTTGACTTCCAGAGCAGCAAATGTTGAGAACCATTGCAAACATTGCATTGCTAAGCCTTACCTGAATATACTTTACAGTCATACCATAAAATTGTCTTTAATCAATGAATTAACTAGCTGTTCTAAATTATGGCTTAGCTGTAACCATGTCTCTGGGATGAATTTACAAAATGTAGGGTTCCTCTAGCCTATAGATCATGTCGCCTTGCTTTGTTTGTGCTTATAAGACTAAAATGTGTTGACTGGCATTACATAACACACCTAACCAGTTTGTTAAGAGTTTGCAACTACACTGAAGTATTTTAAGCTTGATTGCTGCTAATTTTTATCTCTGTATATGTCCAGTTTGTTCAATTAGCTTACGATTTAATGTAGTATTCAAATCCACAAAATTAGTTAATTCAATTACAAATAACATCTGTTGCATAAATCCCACAATTTTCAATTTATATTTCCTAAAACTACTGTAAGTTTCATTTCATGTTCTTTTATGTGGAACTCTGTTTATGGGATCTCTAAATTGTGTTTAATAAATCATTGTTATGTACAGATCACTTATGTCTTGTACTATAAGTAACATTTATGAACACATTTTCATACTTTCTGTCACTATAAGTTTGAACAAGCCATAAATAATTAAATACATGTTTGAGACCCAGATACCTACAAAAAGACGTTTAAGCTGCATATTTTTTTGCAGCTACGTTTCACTATAAAAAATATATAATTATACCACAAATATTTAGTTATTGCTAATTTCTAAGAGAGTTGTTTTAAATACAACTGCAGTGGCACCTGTTTTATTCTAAATTCCAAGTAACTTCCAATATTGTATTTAAATATATGTTTGAGATACAAAAACAAAATAAATCAAAACCCCTGTTTAAATTAATTGATTTAGCTTGTATTTATTTAAACATCTAACTTGTTTTGGGATACAGGTGTCCAAGTTGGTTAAAAATAGAAAATTGCAGTTATTATTAAAGTACACACTAAAATATATTGATTGATAAATAAATCTATAAAATTAAAATAAAAACCATCAGCCAAAAGTAAGTTAAAAAACTAGTACATTTAGCAAAAACCTCTGCCTATAGCTGGGAACTCTAATTAGACGTTATTTTATCTATGGAAGCCATGTTCCTTGCCCTGTTAACCTTTTATTTTTAATAAAGAGAGATATTTGTATAATGAAATAGAAGATATTCACAGATTTCCTTGGGCTAACATCTAACAAATTATCTGCAAAAAAAAATATCACATCAGATATTTCACCAAAATTATCTTCTTATTTGAAAGTCATTTCTTTTATTAAATCTGACTGGTTGAGATACTCATAAGAAATATGCTGGTTGTTACTGTAGTTACTGTTATTATTTCAGTTTGTACAGCTATACGTACTGCTGCAATTCTGGGTGATATATGGTCTCTGGTATTATTCTAAAATCATATAAATAAAAATACGTGCAAAGTACAGGCACCTTCTCCCCCATCTCTGTAATAAGAATTTAAAGCTAGACAAGAATAAAAATCTTTGCTTCCTGTATCTCATGTAGGCAATGTACTTTCCTTAAATAACAGCCAGTGTCTGAGAGCAACACCATGACTTTATGTGTTCTAACACATAAAGCATGAATGCATGAAACATGGAAAAAATACCTCTGCTAAATTTCTTCTTTTAATTAATGTGACCTTTGAATTGTGCTATTAAGTTCCATTTCTACTTGCCTATCAACCAGTCATATGTCTATAATTTTTTGAACATGAAAACTTTTAGGATATTAAGGAAATTATTCAAAACTCAATGGGAAATTTCAGAAGCAGGTTAACTTTCATTAAACATATCCTTTGAACCCTAAAAAGCAAAAAGGTTTTTCTGACAGCACCATGTGATCTCCTGCTTTTGTGCTACAGGCATGTTGTGCCACAGACATGACATGTTGTTTCAACGCTGCTCATCCCAGTGAAATTTACTTGTTGACTCCTACAGGAAAACTCAGTAATGGCATGTGTCAGGGTTCCAAGTAATAGACTCATAGCAAGCAAAACTCCAAGGCAGGTGGATTCCTCGAAGAATAGCTTTAGTGGATATATCATATTGGCACAGATCTGGTGAAAACCGACTCTGAAGTTTCCTGCTGTTTTCCCCTAATTAAAAATGAAAGTTTGTCACTTTGGTTTGTCAAAACAACCAATCACATAGTCCAATCACAGTGGTGTCTGTTTGCCTGGTGACGTCACTCCTCCTTCCTCTGACCAGGTGTGATAATGTCCTTGGTTCCCAAGGGAAAGCATTTTGTTTTGACTACAAAACCCTAGCTATTTCAAATTCCCCCTTCCCATTCCTCAGCTCCAGTGTGGCAACCCTGAAGCTTCCAAGATGGCTTCAGTCAGGTCAGCTTCAGGATTGACAGCATCATTTCAACAGTGCAGAAAATTAAGATTGTCTAGACCCAAATCTAGAGACAGAATAATATTGCAAGTAGCCCAACTTTTTATGGGAAAGAAACTCTGTGTGTGTGTTTGTGTGCATGTGTGTGTGTGTGTGTGTGTGTGTGTTAGCATAAGAGAAAGTTAGCAACCAATTAATTTTGAGGAGAAGTAATGTAAAAGGTTAGGAGAATGCTTTTCAGTTATCAATGAGTAAGGATTATAAAAAGACTGTTAGGGAAAAACAAAAGTCTCAGAATGTCTCTGGCTTAAAATACAAAAAGGTTCTAAACTGAAAATTGTTCTTTGAAGGAATTCTTGTAGTCTCATCTCTTTATCTCAATAACACTTGCTAAAGAAACCTCTGAGAATCTTACTTAGAAAACAATCACTTTCCGTTTTAGGCAGCTGCCATAGAGAGCTACACATCTCAATTTTTCATCTTGCTTAACCCTACATACCTTTCTGTTCCACTTTTAATCTTTACAGGTAATTCTCAACTTACTACCATAATTGGGACCAGAACTTCCATTGCTAAGTTATTAAGTGAGTTGGGCCCAATTCTACAATCTATTTTTGGCACAGTCATTAAACAAATGGCTGCAGTCATTAAGTAAATCCAGCTTAAGTAAATCCCTGTTGACTGTGAGGTCACTTAGAAACGTTGCAGATTCATGACCATCCTGCAATACATGCAGGTTGCCAAGCACCTGACATGTGACCCAGTTTCTACCCCCTTTATATGGACATTCAGGGAGTTCCCACTCTCTAGGAGTTACAGCATAAGGGCGGAGGCATTATCTGTAGCTGCAGGAGATGACCAGGCTGAGCCTGAGGGATCAGTCAAGCACATCATCAGTCTTGATTTCCTTCACACCCACAATAGATGTAAGTCCAACCCAACTTGAATTCCATTGATTCTCCACTAATTTGCTTTAACTGTTAGTAGTTCAGATTCTTGCAGAGAGTTTAGCATGCAATAAACCTGTATTGATTTAAACAGCCTTGCTTCCTGACTTCCTGCACTTGATAGTAGCCTTTCCACTACAAATAGTCCTTGACTTACAACAGTTCATTTAATGACTGTTCAAAGTTATAACAGCATTGGAAAAAGTAACTTATGACCATTTTTCACGCTTATGATCATTCCAGAATCCCCATGGTCACATGGTCAAAATTCAGATGCTTCACAACTGACTTGTATTTATGATGGTAACAATGTCCAGAGGTCACCTTTTGTGACCTTCTGAAAAGGGAAGTCAATGGGGAAGCCAGATTTACTTAACAACTGTGTTCCTAACTTAATGACTGCAGTGATTCACTTAACATCTGTGGCAAGAAAGGTCATAAAATGGGGCAAATTTCACTTAACCAATGTTTCACTTAGCAACAAAAATTTGGGGCTCAATTATGGTTATAAGTCAAGGACTACCTGTATTCTAAAATAACTTTCTTCTGAAAGATGTATGGTCCCCACTCTTGTGTGCTTCTGGAAGCAGGAAAAAGCACAGATCTTCCAGAGGGCTTTGGAGATGAACTATTACATAGGGACACAGCTTTTATGGTTTTATAATTATTGGTTTTCATTTCATTTTTTCCTGATACGTATTTTATTTTTAATACTTAAAGTCTCTAAGGCAGGGGTCGCCAACCTTTTGGACCTCAGGAACCACCAAATTCATAATTTTAAATCCTGGAGACCACTAATATGAATTTTGACTGACGGTGGCTTGCTGACGTTGGTGGGAGAGAGAGGAAGAGAGATCTGAACTAACCTCTCTCTCTCTCTCTCTCTCTCTCTCTCTCTCTCTCTCATACAAACACACAGAGGCAGGGGTGGGATTCAAATTTCTTAACAACCAGTTCTTGGGCGTGGCCTAATTTGTGGGTGTGGTATGGTGGTCATGTGACTGGCTGAGCATGGCTTCTATGTAAATATTATAAATATTTATGTAAATATTGAATTTTTTATTTAAAAAAGAACAACTTTTATCCAAAAGCAGGCAAAGCAGGCAGGCAGATTGAGTTGCTCACAGAATCACAGATTCACTTAGAGATCTGTGTTTCTGCCATCAGCTATCTGAGTCTGCAACTGAATAATAGAACCTTCAGTCCTAAGGAAGGTTTGGCTCTGCTTAAAAGCAGAGCCGAAGATCTAAAGATTAGCTAGAAAGCAAGAAATCCAACGATTTCCTGTTTTCTAGCTAATCTAAATCTCCTGGCACAGTAGAACAGCTGATGGTCAGGGGAAAAAAAGGGAAAAATAGCAACTTAGCAGGCAAGTTTGCCAGGTAAGGAGTGAGTGGGTGGGGAGAGTTCCTGTGGGCACAACCTTGTGTTCCCAAGCAGCCTGGATTAATTGCTTTGGGGGGGTGCTCTGGGGGTGACATTTGTCTGCAGACCACCAAAATTTTCTCGTGAACCACTAATGGGCCACAGCCCACCAGTTGGCGACCACTGCTCTAAGGTGTCAAAAATCTTTCTGATTTCAGATAATTGAATAAATTTCATTAAAAATTGAATAAATAAGTATCAATATTCTGAAGTATGGCTAACACAAAGGAAAATCTATTGGTCCCACAGGTTTTGCTTATTGCTGTGTTAATACTGCTTTCTTCTAATGTCTTGTGATGAACTCTGGCTTGGGACAAGGATAACATCTGAAATGGAATCTTTTTTCCCCTATATCGACCACTGCATTTCTAGTTTTTCAAAAAGTGTTGACCTCTCAGGAGACAGATATGGGGAAACAATGATGTGACTATGTAGGAACAAATTCTTCAGTCCTCTTTAATTTGTTCATTGGAAAGTTGGGATTCTTTAAAACATCCTCCCATATATACACAAACTTTTCAAATGGTATGTAAAGATTCTTTTCAAAGACATATAAATTGTGGCCTACTGCAAATTGCCAGGATCTTAGGGACATGATCTGGGAGCTAGGAGATCATCCACAAAGACTGTTTGAAAATTGAGAATAATCACTGATGGTGTTACCTAGTTGGGGTAATGAAATGTCTGCAAGAAAACAACCAAGCTCAGAGAGCACCAAAGACCCCTCACTGTTTGCAAAGGATCAGAATTCACTCATATGCTGCTACTCTTTGGAAATATTTTTTTGGGAGGGGGAGTTCCTAAACTTGAATTATTTTCTGTTACTCAGTATGAGTATCAAGGCTTTGCATTTCACGGAAAATGCAAGTAACGTAATGCATATTACTGGATTGAAGTAATGGCCATAACTGAATTTAAGGAAAGAGCAATTGCAACAATATTACCCATGATTTTCTCAGTGCTGTCCATGGAATGTAAACCCTTAAAAGCAGATATTACAATCAAATATAAGTTGTAAGATGTGAGTTTGAACAATGTGCTTTGCTGTAAATCTTTGAAGTAACATAAGAAGGGAATATATGGGAGGGAATAATGTTTATAAGTTAACTCTTCATCTGGAATCCATGTTGCCATTAACAGAATTGTTTTCATTTCAGCATGAATATGTTGGTCAATTGGTCAGCTGAGTGATTCCCATATAATGGTATTCTATTTGATCAAAAGAGCAAATATTACAGCTATATAGATGATTCCATCCAGATGAAATGTGACAGATATTCAATTCCTTTCCCTTCAAGTCTAGAATACAAATTGCCCAAGGCTTTACTAAAGAAAGAGTTCTACTTTTTTCACTACTAAGACAGAAGACTCAATATTTTTGAACAAATATTTTAAAATTATTTTCATTTTTTATTTTTGTTGGTCAATATTACACTTAGAAAGTGAATGCAACGATCTTGCATATGTTATCACATCATCCATTGGTGACATGCCATTATGACGTTTTCCATTGATCTCTTCTCTAACACCTATAACAGCTAAAATCTCTCTCCAAAACTACTCCTGACCCGTGCAATTTCACAGTACAGATACGCTTCTCCTAACGTTCACATTTAGGACTTGCAACTCTGTTGTTAAGTGTCAGGGTCATTAAGATATCCAACAGATTTATGACCACTCCAGGCTTATGACTTCATTTTCACTACAGTCATTATGTGAGACATCACATGACCATGGCTTGCTGGCTTGTCCATTCAGTCAGAAGCCAGGGCTGAAGTGCTCAAATGGCAATCATGTGACTGCAAAATGCCTGATTGTTGCGAAGCATCTAAATGTCCCAAAGGTGCTTTTTGAAGAGGCAGCTGGAATTTCTGGCTTTTCTTTGAAGATTTTCACTTCTCATCCAAGAAGCTTTTTCAGCTCTGACTGGATGGTGGGGATGGAAGGATTCATAAATGCATGGCACAACATAGGAGAACAGACTCATCAGGACAAAATTCAGCAGTCCATCTTCATTTAAAAGACAAAGGCCATTCTGATCTAGCAAAGTCTAGATTTTGGACAGAGAAGATCGCTGGTTTGAAAGGGGGATCAAAAAGGCCATCTATATCAAAGTTGAACAGCCTCTCAACAGAGGGGGAGGAATATGACATCATCTATCTCCAGACTACAACATAGTCCTTTTAATAGATCCAAGAAGGGTCCACCATTATTTGCATTACTCAATAATGACGACACATATAAATCTCCAGGTAGCCTCAATGACTCTCTAAAACAGGGTTGTCAAATTCATGTTGTCACGGTCGTGTCACATGATGTATAGGGAATTTTATCCCCTTTGCTAAACCAGCCAGCCCATGACACACCCGGCCCATGGGTTGGGAGTTTGACAGCCCTGCTGTCAACTCATGAAGCCTTCCTGACCTGCATTCTAAAAGAATGCAAATGACCAACTGTCTTCAAGGAGTATATTTCTTCTGTAACCTACCATCCAGTCATTGGAGGAGGAGGAGAGAGGCTGACTGATGATAAATAAATGCCAAAAGTTTCAGAATGTTTCACTTTACATATCAGTTGCGGACTGCGAATTCAATAGATTCCCATTCAAGAGGAAAATAATAATAATTGCTTTTCATCTCTAATTCCAAAGTTGCTTCTACAAAGGTTTCCAAAAGAAGCTTGTATGGGGATTAAGACTAGAAGACACCAGGAGTTCTTAGCCAGAAATGGTGATTATAGATGCTTACAAAAATTACTAGTTTTTAAGGCCAGCAAAAACCAACCATACATAATTTGCAAGTATCCATTAATTGAAAGAAGGAAGCTAAAAGTCTTTAGTTTAAACATTGGAGATGTAAATGTATGTATTAGTGGGCAATCAACTGGCTTAATTATTTTCTTCAACAAAGATTCTAATCTATCTTGTTTGTTTCTGTGAACCTTCTGCCGATCTTATCTAAAAAACCAAATCAGTCATCAAATATCAGGAAATCGGAATGTACTACCAAATCCTGATTAGAGAAATCAGGGAGCTATGTGGAGCAAGATACAGAGTCCATTCCAACAATCATGAAGTGAAGTGAGGCATATTTGTTTACTTTGTATCTCATCTTTATTTGAGGTTGACTCAGCCTTCCATCCTTCCAAGGTTGGTAAAATGAGGAGCCAAATTGTTGAGGGCAATATACTGACCCTGTAAATTGCTTAGAGAGGGCTGTAAAGCATTCTGAAGCATGGTATATACATCTAAGTGCTATTGCTATTATTTTTTACAAATAACTCAAGATGGCAAACATATCCAACACACCTTCCTCCTCCTATTTTCTGCACAACAACAAATCTGTGAGGTGGATAGGGCCAAAGGAGAGTGTCTAGTCCTGCTTGCTTTTGTGACTAAGGCAGGATTAGAACTAACTGTCTCCTGCTATTTAGCCTGGTGCCTTAACCACTAGACCAAAGGTCTTCAAACTTGGCAAGTTTAAGACTTGAGAACTTCAAATCCCAGAATTCCTGAGCTAACATCACTGGAGGAGGAATTCTGGGAGTTGAAGTCCACAAGTCTTAAAGCTGTCAAGTTTGAAGACCCCTGCATTAGACCAACCTGGCTCTCTGTTTAGCTATCTCACGATTCCCACTATCCACCATTTACCCACAACTGAGAGCAATCATTGCAGAGAAATATAGGAATATACCTTTCATACTCACAACCTTGAACATATCCACAGATAAGAGATTGTTAAGCTACTATATCAAGTTGGCCAAGGTATCTAGGCTGCTTTATACTTGAAAAAAAATTCATTTCTTTTCCATCGTCTGCATTCCTGAACAACTCTTAAATTCCTTTTGTGTTCTTTTGAAGGAACATCATTAAAATCAATCTTTGTCAACCTCACCAAAACTAAAAATGAAAAGCATGTTGCAAGGCAAGATTTCTATATTCATGGCATTTGGCAAGAAAGGCAACAAAACTGAAAGAATTGCACCACAAAGTGTATAAAAAAAGGATTTGGGTTGCTATGGTTACCTAATGATCCCAATGTAGCTTGCTATAATAATCTCTCTGGGCCCTCCCATATGCACAATGCTGAATTATACGGCACAATTTTCCCACTTGCTTTTCATTCAGAATTGGAGTGGGTACAAGTTAAGGCAGGTTAAAATTAAAATAAACTCCCCCCCATGAGGCAACAGTCTGATTCCCTGCTTGTTATACAATACTTTTGCCTTTTTTTAAAGGTTAACCTGAAGTTGAACTTCAGTTTCATGAGGGAGTATGCCATATATTGAGGTGATATGAACACAAGAAAAGTAGCAATAGAATTCTATCAAGAAGGCATAATAGAATTACAAATAAAACAAAGGAACTGGAGGATGTTCTTTTTCAGTCTCGAGAAATCTTTGTGCCCAAGAAGAGAGACTTCTCATTTGAAGTTTCCTGTTACGTTTTCTAGCATAAAATACAGGATTTTACACATTGTCTCATATCTTCACTCCTTTCCTACCAAAAAACATTTCCTACCCAGTTTTCTTCCACACTTCCCATTCTAATTAGGAAATTCAACAAAGTTCAGCAAGCTAGGTTTTGGGGCTTTTAAATCTTTCCTTAAACAAGAGGTGAATTTCATGTTTTCCGAAAAATTTCCTGGCATCATTAGAAACTAGAAAAGAAGCAGAGTTTCATTCTGATTCTTCTGAGCTAATGAAAGTCTTCACTTGCTTTTACCTAACTCCCTAAGTACTCTGCTTCTGCTCCTTTTCCTTCAAGATGTAGAAGAAGGCTGGGACAAAATTAAAATGGAAGGTGAAAGAAAGATAGCAGTGTGATATTGCTCACTTCTTCCTACCAGAGAAGTCTTGAAATAGAAAGGAGAATGAAAGAACCTCAAGAAAGGAGACAGTGTGAGATCTGTATCCATTCCTGTGTAAGGAAAGGGTGATTCAGAAGGCTGGTTTCTACAAATCATACTTCATAGTGATAAACAACTATAAACAGATACAACTGATCATTTTTTATCACAAAAAGTTTACAACACCTCTTTGAAATGTTCAGTGAATGTGCAAGCGATTGTCGGACCACACATGCTAACCTAGGACATGTATAAGTGCTGTTTGTCTCAATGAAAATGCAATTGAAATTCATGTTGTGTTTTCCATATGTTTCATAAAACAAAGTTCCATAAAAATATTATGCAGTTACTCACATTATTTTTGCAAGGTGGCAAAATAATGCTGTTATTGTTTTTCTGTTATGTATTTTTACATTTCACAGACGGCAAACAGCTGGAGAAATTGTAATAGGAGAAAGAAATGCAAAGTTCAAAAAGTAATCATTTAAGACAAGTGTAAAAGTGTACACTCTTCCCATAAGAAATTTGTTAACTTTTTCTTTATTTTTTTGTTAAGTATTTACCATCAAGTTAAAAAAAAAAGTTTAAAAGTACAGAATAAATTTGGTACTGTGCTTGTTACCATACTGAAGAGATGCAAATGATATTAGGTCTAAGATTTATACAAATTTTTCAATAGGGAAAAAAGCCAATTCTGCTGACTAATTTATTCCTAAGGAATAATTCTACCAGCTCTAATAATATACATAATTACACACCTCGGTAGAGTGTTGGGGGTACTAATTAGTTAATGTTTGTACAGCACGTTGAACATGTTATGCATTTAAGTATTACTATTAACTAAACAGAATATTCACTTTCAATTAATGTGTGCCATAACTTGGGCTGGTAGTATATCAGCTACAGTTATTATATACAGAGCTATAATTGACCCAAAGTGATACATAGAGCACTGGGAAATAAATAAAATTGCTGATTAATGTAGAATAAGAGCTAGGAGCTCTAACTAATTTCAGAAATAGTCTAGAAAATAGCTTTATATTAAATTAGGGCATTGATTCATCTCGTTTGCTTTATTGACTAACTATGATTAGTCAATTTTTCTGAATTTTTAAAAATGGTTTTTATTTAATTCCCCCTCTGTGTGTGTGTGTGTGTGTGTGTGTGTGTGTGTGTCTTTGGTTATTCGGGTTTTCTCCCACGTAAGATTGGAAATATCTAGGCAACGTTTCGATGAAGTCTCATTCATCATCTTCAGGCTTGTGTCTTCGGCTCTGTGCTTCTCAGAGTAAATTTATAAATTACATTTATAAATTTATAAATTTATAATTTACAGAGTAAATTCAGAGTAAATGATGGCAGATGTGTGTGTGTGTAGATATATACCGTATTTATCGGCGTATAACACGCACTTTTTTCCCCCTGAAAATAGGGGGCAAATGATGTATGCGTGTTATACGCCGATATAATGTTAAGAAGCCTTCGGTGAATGCTGCTGGGATCGGGGATCAAGGACACAAATGAAAGAAGGGGAGGGAGGAAGCAACCGAAGCCTGTCCTTCTCTCTGGGTCAGCTCTCTCAGTCGCTCTCTCGCTCCTCCACCAGCACAGGAAGAAACTGCTTCAAAGAAGCGGGGGGGCTTTTCCTGTCGCCGCAGCTTCCCTGAAGCGCCCGTTTCTCCCCACCCCCACCCCGTCCGCCCGCCCGCCCGCCCGCAGTGCTCCGTTCTGCCTGCCTGCCTGCCTTCGTTAATGGTTGAATCGGAACAGCTTCGGCTGAGTAAAAGAGGCGAATAGTTATTATTCTCAGCCGAAGCTGCTCCCAAACAACCAGAAACTAAGGCAGGCAGGCAGAATTTTTTTTAATTTTTTTTCCTGAAATTTCCCTCTTAAAATGAAGATGCGTGTTATACGCCTGTGCGTGTTATACGCCGATAAATACGGTACATAAATTGTCTGAGTTATGCGAAGAAAACAAGATAATGATCATACAAAGTTGGTAAAAGAGGATGCTTATAGGAAGAGAGACAGAAGATTCTTTGTGGTTTACTTATTTATCAAGTTTATTTGCTGCCCATCTCACAGTTCTTGGTTCCTTTGAGTCAAATAGTCAGTATGATGAGCCAAAAATTCTGGCCATAATGTGCTATCCTTTAGTGTGCAATTTTGGTTTGATGCTAGAATGTGTTTAAGCTCTTGGTACATGATACGCACACTTGTGCATTCACATATTTGTAGTTTTTTTAATCTCCCAAGTTAATCAGACATCATAGATTACAGTTTCAGTGGCCTTAATGTTGGGGGTGAGAGTTTTCTATCTGGCAAGACAGATCCTCTACATTTCCATGCATCTAGTAAATCTTTGGCTGACTCTTCTTGATGGCATAAATATTCAGAAAAAAATTATGGAACCGTGTCTCCTTGAGGAATAAAATCAAAACAAAAGGGTGATAAAGATTAGCCTAGAGTATATCTGGAAGTCTTCCTCTTGAATAATGTTCTTTGATCAGCCTGTTCATTCCTCGGTCTTCTAAGAGGTTACATAAATTCATCAATTTAATTTGCTCTTGAATGCTCATTTGATCTAGCCTGACCACTAAGGAGAAAATGGCTTTTAAATGTCAATCAAAAGACACATGTATATGGAATGCTGGTTTTTTTTTTTTAGCAAAACCGATTAAAATGTCAGCATTATGAGAGACAGGAAGCAGATGGATCTCCATAGATTGTTGTAGCTAAGTCCAGAAAGAACACAGACTGATGTTATCATTCTTACCTCTTCCATCCCTATTCAGAATTATTGTCCCATCATTCACAGAAGCTTTAATACTGTTGGAATGAAGTTGTTAATTTCAAATTCTCCAGACAATGAATCATGGCTAGAGAGTTCTCATTTGAGGAAACAAATGAGCTGGAGCAGTTTCAAGTCTAAATTAAGAATTTAGAAAATGGCACTTGCAGTTGTTTGCAGTTAATGCATTCCTTTCCTTTCCTTTCTTTCTTTTTTCATTAATATGTTATAACCACTGGTGCAATTCGTATTAATTTAAAACTCTCATCACCATTATAGGCTTAACATGGCATCAAAATACCTTTTTGACTTAACTATGTCAGAAAACTGGTAGAATGATTAAAAAAGTTGAGCTCAGGTGTGTTCTTATTCAGTTATTATTTAAAGAGAACACACACATATGGTTATTGTAGACAAAGTTCCACTATGCATCCTACAACAGAGTAGATCAACCATACAGAGAAATAGGTAGTTTTGAAAGTATCATATATTTTGCACAATCTCTTCCAATTTTTTTAATGAAAATGCAAATAATGCATTTAATGCAAATAAAGGAGTACAATTAATTATGTTATTTGCTTAAATAAATGAAAGAGAAAATGTCAGTTTATGGAATGACATTTGAATTGACAAGAGAAAACTCAGTTTATGGAACAGGTAAAAATATTTTAGAAAAAATAGTATTAAGTTTATAGGGGAACATGGATGGTTTTGCTGCACTTGGTTAAAAAAAGATTATTAGCAGGGTTTTTTCCAAATATCACAAGAGTAAAACCCACAAAAGAATCATATTTGAATGACTCTATGTAAGTTGTAATATTATAATATTCTGTCAATGTTTGCTTTGTACAAATGGTAGGAAATTAAAACTGTAACAAATTGTACAAAATGCTTATGTATAAAAATGTGGAGGGGAAAACATGGTACAGAACTGAGCATGCAGCCACTGCTCTTATAAACAAGATCAATTAATTCAAGAGAAATCTAGATGAAATTAATTTTAACAACATTCCTGGAAAAAAAACAGGGACAAATCAAGTCTGTTGTGACACAGATGTGCCACTTTAGCTAACAAGAAGGTGTGTGTGTGTGTGTGTGTGTGTTGTCTATCTGTGGTTTGCCCTTTGAAAGTTCCATCTTATGCTTCATGGATTAATATGTGAAGGCTCAAGTCCAAATCTCTAAGTTTAAATCTTAAGATTAAACCCAAATTCTATATGTTATATTTTGCAAATATTACTCAAGGACAGTAAGTTGTGGACCAAAAAAATCTTGCTGTATCCTTTAAGAGCTACTGGCTTTGAATTTTAAAATAAAAAAGAAGAAAATTTTAATGCTTATTTCTGAATATCTCTCTTTATCCATCCATGTCTATCCCCATTTTATTTACATAAACAGAGACACCTCCCTCCCTCCCCACCCCTCTCTCACACACACACAGGAAATCTAAAATAAGTCATCTATGCTTTCTTAATTTAAAAAACTGCACAAGAAAATGCAAGTAGTTCCTTTTGCTATTTTTCATTTAAACAAGACATCCAATTTTCAATTTAAAGAAATAGTCATATGTGTAATTGTTGAAATTCTAAAATGTCTTCTGATACTTTTGAATGTTACCTCATGCATTTTCAAAAGTACAAAATAGGTATAAAAATTGCCAGGGGAAAAGGTGTTGGGGGAAACCAGATATTAGGCGCCTTGTTTAAATGGAAAACAGCAGATAGTGCAGGTCAGAATTGCTGATGATGGCCTTGCTGACGAAACAAGTAATGTAACCTGCATTATGATATACTTGGTCCTATCCTACCTCTGTAGGTGTAACAAGTTACAGCCATGTCATAGTAATGACAACTCAGTACTTGCATCTTAACAGCTCTCAGAAATAAATCAGATTTATCAAATGATACAGAGGAAGAAGGATTAAAAGTAAAAGGGGTGAGTAGTTGAGAGATTAAATTGCATGCTAAAGCCAAACAAAGTGATTGCATGAGGGAAATAATAAATAAATAAATAAATAAATAAATAAATAAATAAATAAATAAATAAATAAATAATAAAAAATAAATAAATAAATAAATAAATAAATAAATAAATTAAAATAAAATAAAATAAAATAAAACATAAATTAAAATAAAATAAAATAAAATAAAATAAAAATCATACATTCTTACTTTAGACCATACATCAAAGATTTAATCTATAGTTCTTTTATTTTTAATCACCCAGCTTTTGTTTAGCCATAATATAAGCAATTTTCCATTGGCCTGTTTGCAATCCAGAGGAAAAAGAATTAGAATAGAATAACAGAGTTGGAAGGGACCTTGGAGGTCTTCAAGTCCAACCCCCTTCTTAGGCAGGAAACCCTATAGCATTTCAGACAAATGGCTGTCCAATCTCTTCTTAAAAACTTCCAGCGTTGGAGCACTTACAAGTTCTGGAGGCAAGTTGTTCCACTGATTAATTGTTGTAGCTGTCAGGAAATTTCTTCTTAGTTCTAGGTTGCTTCTTTCCATTATTAGTTTCCATCTGTTGCTTCTTGTCCTGCCTTCAGGTTCTTTGGAGAATAGCTTGACTGCCTCTTCTTTGGGGCAGCCCCTGAGATAAAGGAACACTGCTATTATGTCACCCCTAGTCCTTCTTTTCATCAAACTAGACATATCAAACTCCAGCATCCATTCTTTATAATAGAATGTATTGCATACATTCATGGAATAAATAAAGCACTAACAGGATCATTCTGATGGAATGGTATGATCTCGTTGGCCCTGTTCAGATGTTAGGCATATACAGTAGAAACTAAGATTGCAAGTAGGATTCTTCTTAATGTTGTTTAATATTATTCAAACTATCAATCTTTTTGCATTTATATTGTATGTATGAGACTAATGAATATCTGACCTATACCTGATTTGGATTGATCTGGACCTTTAAAATGTGTATACGCGTTCCTTAAAATGCATATGATAGCTGTCTGAACAATTGATTTGATTCATTTAATTGATTAAATGTTCAGAATTGGTCTCAGTGTTTTGAAATGTCATATATTCAGTGTCATTATGGTGTTATCAGTAATATAAACCAGGAAATGAACTAGAACTAGAACCGTGAAGAGAATTGGAGAAGATAGGCTGCAATAAATATCACAATGGAAAAAGAAGGAAAATCGACTTATAGAACTGTATTGGTTGCTCTCTATAAATGGAAACTTCCTTTAATTCTTGGGAAGGGTGGACAAAGAACATGAAATTGTGATTTGGATGTGGAAAATATGTTTTGTATCTAACACATTTACTCTCCAAGCATAGATGTTGCATGCCTTGATTTAATGGATTCTCCTCTTGTGTTCATCCCTTCTGTGGATGAAAAGCTTTCCTTTCATTTTCTCTATATTTCATTAGTATTGAATTTGGAACTTTGAGGCCAAATGTGGTATAATATCTAGTCCTAAGGATTGTCCCCAAGAGCAATACATACACTAAATATTAACAAGGTATCCATAAGAATTTATGCTGGGCTGAATAATTTTGGGCCACTCTAGCAAAAGCAGTTAATCCATTAAAGATTATATATTGCCTATTTTTTTTTGCTCTGAAATCTCATTTCTGAATGTTCCACTTCTATTCAAATAAAATCACTTCATTTACTGAAGTTTTTGCTTTATTAAGTTATCTGTTTTCAATCCAATATATCATTAGTGTTCTGAAACAAACATACATAAATGTTTCTAAATGTTACTGTCTCATTGCAATAGGTTTTTCATTAGACGTTTCTACAAAACACATTTTCCTTCTTTTTAAAAGACTCCTTAGATAAACTTGCTGCTCTGTAATCAAGATACCAGTAAAGTGTTTTGCTTTTGATGTTATCTATTAGCATTACCAATATATTTGTGCTTTTCTAGTTGCAGTTTGTTCACTCAGCAAAATCAATAAACAATTTCCTCCATAGGTGTCACATAGTAGCTATGGCAGGGTCAAGAAGGCTTATTCTGTTCTGCAGTGGAGTTTTAGCAGTTTATGAAAATCTAATAAATCGAGAGTGAGACAATGTCCTTAATATGACACCCATTGTACCCTTTAAATAAAATGGGAAAGTCTATAAGGACTTCATAAAGCCAAAATATACCATTTGAAATGTCTTAAAGAGCACCACAGCTTTGTTGATGGGTAGACATCAAAATAATACATTCATCTTGAAAAGGAACAACTTTGAGAGAGGAAAGGATAAAATTGATGTATGCTAGAAAAAATATAAACCTCTGGTTTAGAATATTGTAACATGCTCCACATGGCACTGCCCCTGAAGATCATTTGGACATTTCAAGTTAGTGCAGAATGCTGCTGCATGGGAAGTAAATGGTGCCAGATACATGTAATACCACTGCTGCCTGAGCTGCATTGGTTATTGGTTGTTTCCAAATGCATTTAAAGCTGCTGGTGGTTATCTTTAAGCCCTTCCTGGCTTGGTGATCCCTTCCTGGGGGATCACCTTTTCAAAGAGTCTCTTATCCATTCAATCAGATCTAGAAGAATGGATATGCTGCAGAACCTGTCAGCCAAAGAATGTCAGCTGATGGGGACTAAAAAAAAAAAAAGCTTTATTCACTGTGGTCAGAGGTGGTATTCAACAGGTTCTGACCAGTTCTGGAGAACCAGTAGCGAAATTTTGAGTAGTTCAGAGAACCAGCATATACTATCTCTGACTGGAGATTTTGCAGTATCCTTCTCCTGCCACACCCACCAAGCCATGCCCACAGAACCGGTAGTAAAAAAAATTGAATCCCACCACTGACTGTGGCCCCTGCTCTATGGAACATCCTTCCTTCAGAGATCAGAATGGTCTCAACCCTGTTAGCCTTCCATAGGGGTCTAAAGACCTGTCTGTTTCCATGCCTGAGTTGCTGAATGTTAAGGGCCCCGTTTCCTAGCTGTATTGCTAACTGGCCAAGTATGTTGACTGCTGTGCATGGTTTAATTTAGACATTTCTATTGTCTCTAATATTTTAAACTGCTTTAGTATTTTGATTGTAATACATTTTTTGAATTGTAAGCTACCCAGAATCATTGGCTGAGATGGGCAGCTATAGAAACTGAGTCAATGAATAAATAAGGACATTCCACAGAAAAGCAGTGCTTCCATGCTTCAGGCCCTGATCTCCCAAAATGTGGAATCAGTTATCATTTCTCTCTGTTTGATCTAAATAGCCTCTCCACTACTAGTTGAAACAGGAGATACTATGATAATTTGGACTAAAAATGTGGGTCATGGTATTGAATTAGATAAGTGGGAACACATCTGGAAAACAAATTACAAATTAACCATGTCAGTCTCGTATAAAGAAAACTTATATAAAATGGTTCATCACTGGCACCTACCTCCTGCGAGACTGGCTAAGATGTTCCCCAACCTACCATCCAACTATTGGAAATGTAACTACGCACAAGGAACATATTTTCACATGTGGTGGACTTGCCCATGTGCTCAGAAGTTTTGGAGAAATATTAGAAATTGGATTTTAAATATAACAAAACAAAATTTAAAACTTGAACCCAAAACCTTTCTGCTAAGTATGATAGATTTAAATATGGAGAAAAAAATATCAATATTTAATCTTGCACATCATAACTGCGGCCAGAATAACCTATGCACAAAACTGGAAACTGTCTTCCATTCCTTCAGAGGATATGGTAATTAAAAAAATACATGAATGTGCTGAGATGGATAGCCTAACCAAATTGTTAAAAAATAAACAAGATAGTGACTATTATGAAATATGGAACATTTGGTATGAGTGGTTAAAGAAAAGGTAATATTTGATATTTGGATAAGTTATGGAAATGACAGAAGACATGCATTTAATCATAAACTATATAGAGAAATTAAAACATTAAAAGAACGAAGGAGTTATTGTAACAAGGCAGATCACATCAATGATAAAGATTAAAAAAAATTAACCATTGCTCAATATATGCTGTAAAATGTATGCGTGTATATGTACATAAATATATGTTGATTTGTCTGTTTTAAATGTATGTCAAATAAATGTTTTTTTCTAGAATATTTTTTTTTTAAAAGAAAGAAACAGGAGATACTATGGATAGCTGCCAAGGTTCAACCAGCAACTGAAACTGTACCCAGAAACTAATGTTGCTATGAGAATACCAGATTGTTTTATTTTAAAAACTTTTAAAAATGTACTTTTAGCTAACATGCTTAAAAAGAAAAAAAATAAAACCTTTAAAAATAAAAAATGTAATCTGTATGCTATCTGGCAAATTACCTTATATATACACAGTATATTTATGTCTGTCTGTCTGTGTATATGTATATGTATGTATATGTATGTATATATATAGATATACACACACACGTCTATATATACCTTTATCTACATATACTACACAGATAACTGTATAAACCATATGTATATGAGATATCTCTATCTTCCTCCCCACCCCACAAGTTAAAAAGCTAAACCAGAAAACTATCCTTAAAATGCAAGAAACAGAAATGGGGAGGTGGAAGATGGAAGATGGAAGAGAAATTCCATACGGTGGTGACATATAAAGTAGATCATTCTTCTTATGGAAAAAAAATTAATACATGCAACTGAAGTTTCTATTCAGGTCACGAATCTCACATCTGCTAGCAAACAGGTCACGCTATTTAAAAGGAGAGGGAGATTCAGTTGTTTGTATAAATGTGGAAACATACACAAAATCCATTCCATGGGAGAGGAAAGAAACTTAGTGTAACACTGATGAGGCAGATGAGACTGCAGAAAATAGAGAGCAGCTGAAAACTGTGGAGTTTTGGGAAATACCTATTTAAGGTAGTGATAGCAACAGTGAAAGACATTCTAATGCTTTGTTCCCTGAAGAAAGGAGCTGAATGTTAATGACATTCTAATCCAACTACTTGTTTAGAAAGCATGATCGGGCTACTTCAAAAAAACTTGGAACATGTGCTATTAGAAAACCAGAAAAGATATTTCAGAGCTACGATTTAAGTTCAGAGCTAAAGGTTTTCCAGTGTTCATAAAATTGGTATTCCTCATCTTTATCACTCTTCTGCTATGCTTGGACTCAGTCCAGTATACAGGGACATCTAGTGGTTGAGGCATATACTAAACACGAGTGTGCTATTACCAGATTATCAGTCACAAGTACTTCCTAGATTGACAGAACCTTCTGATTCCAAACCTTATAAAGTATTCAGGTCGTGGGGAAGAAAATCTTGAGTAATTCCTCTAATAACAATACTTATTATTTTCTCCTTGAGAAGGATCATGGACTCTATGTGAATGTCATATCACCTATCAGTGCTTCAAAAATGCATAATGTTTTGTTGGCAACAAGAGGAGCTGTCAAAACTATGTTCTAGGACTTACCTATTCAATATATTTTGAACAGATTTTCAAACTGGTGATTAGAAAATAGGATTAGCAACTTATTTATAAAGTTCAACAAGAATGAAATGATAGCAAGTATCTTAGAAACCCAATCAAGATTCAGGTGGATCTTGATAAGATGGAACAAAAAGCAAATATCAGCAAGAGAATTTTCAGCTTCCAGAAATGCAAAATTCTACTTTCAAATAAGTAACCACCAATGGAATGAACATAATATTGAGGTGGGAGCTATACTAAGCAGAATTACATGTTTAAAAAGGGTATGTCCGATGAATCATGAACTTAAGATAAGTCAGGGAGAAGCAGATGCAAAAAAAAAAAAAAAAGATAAAAATCCTAGATGTACAATGTAATAGTTTAGTTAATAGTAAAATAGTTTAACAGTAATAGTCACAGTTTCTCTTTATATTGGTCAATCCATATCTAAATTCACTTCTGGGTGCCTCATTTTAGGAATGGCATTGATACATTTGAACTTATTCAGACAAGAACAACGAAAATAAAATTGGAAAGAAACAATTATGGGGAATAGTTAGAGACATGGGATGCATTTAGCCTGGAAAAGAGTTGAAAGAAACCTGACAATTCTATTCAGTTCCTGAAGAGATGTCACATAGAAGATGATATAGACTTATTTATTTATTTATTTGATTTGCCAATTGTTTACAAGATAATAAGTATAAGTGTATACATAGTTGTGAATACATGAAATGGGTACATATAAGAAAAATAAAAGAAGAATAAGAGAAACAATAGGACAGGGACGGTAGGCACGTTGGTGCGCTTATGCACGCCCCCTACAGACCGCTTAGGAAAGGGGTGAGGTCAATAGTAGACAGTCTAAGGTTAAAGTTTTTGGGGTTTGGGGAAGAAACTACAGAGTCGGGTAGAGTATTCCAGACATTGACCACTCTATTGCTGAAGTCGTATTTCCTGCGGAAAGGTGTTTAAAATCACAGCCCTTAAGAACCACAATTGGAATGGTATCTCCATTGCTAAGCAGATCAGCCATTCAGTGAAACATGAATAACATGACTTGTAATTTTACTGCCAGAAACCCATTGACTCAGCTTGTCTAAAATCAGTTGTGAAGTAAGCAAAAGGAGATGACGTGACCACAAGACACACTGCAATAGTTGTAAATGTCCATCATTTGTGAAGCACCCAAATCTAGATTATATGATCATGGGGGCACTCTGATGGTTGAATCTGCAAGGACTGGTCATTTAATTTCTTTTTTAGCTGTGTTGTAACATCAAATGATCACTGAACAGGGCAGTTGTTAAATGAGACCACCTGCCCAAGAGTACAGATTTTAGCTGGACATTAGGAAAAAAATTCTTAATTAGAAATTGATAGACTTTCCTTTGCTGAAGAAGCTTCAGCAGAAGATGAATGACTATCAGTCAAGGATGCTCTAATAATGGATTTTTGCACTGGACAGAGGATTAAAGTAGATGTTCTCTAAATTCTCTTCTTAATCCTTTCATGTCAATATTTTTCATGTTTCCTTTTCTTGTGAGGATTTTCTTCCAAAATGGTTTATTACTCTATCCTCTCTCCAAAAAAAATCAGACTGACTTATTTTTACAAAATACTTGCTTTGCTATGTCCTCTTACAATGAAGCTGCATCTGATCAGAATTAGAACAGTCAAAATAAAGATGAAAGATCAAAACAGTGAAGAGTACAGACAGTAGGCTGCAGCTGTAGTTTGGGGGCCTTTTGTGGAAGATTTTGCTGTACTTCTTATAAAGAATATTGATGCGGAAGTTCTGGGAGCTTCATCACTGGAGACTTTCAAGAAGAGATTGGACTGCCATTTGTCAGAAATGGTGTAGGGTCTCCTGCTTGGGCAAGGGGGTTGGACTAGATGACCTACAAGCAGAGGTGGTATTCAGCAGGTTCTGACCAGTTCTGGAGAACCGCTAATGGAAATTTTGAGTAGTTCGGAGAACCGCCAAATATCACCTCTGACTGGAGATTTTGCAGTATCCTTTCCCTGCCATGCCCACCAAGCCATGCCCACAGAACTGGTAGTAAAAAAAAATTGAATCCCACCACTGCCTATAAGGTCCCTTCCAACTCTGTTAATCTGTAATGCTATTATGCCTATATTGCTACAACAATGAAATAGCATTCTTGTTATCCTTATGGCATCTATTTCTTCAGCTCAGAGCAGGGTGCAAAACACAGACTACATTAACAATGTATTTTATAAAACTAACAGGAGTCTACCTTTCAATCTAGGAGACAAATCCCTTGACAACCTCAATCTCAGATACTATAACTACACAATCTGGTTATATATATTTGAAACTAATAGTCATACATGGAGACTTTATATCAAATCAAGAAAGTTTCTTTCTTTTTCTTTGTTCTTACTCAATTAAAAAAAAACATTAGTGCCAAAGACTGGTACTTCCAATGTAGATTCTTCCATTGAAGTCTGAGATTTCATCTAGCACATGTATATTACAGCTTTCCCCAACCTCATGACCTTCAAATTTGTATATTGGATTCATAATTAGCTATTATATTTTTAATGTTACTCAATTAACAATCTCAAAGCATCCTTCCAACATGGTCATTGACTATATTGTCTGGAAATCAGAATTTGAAGTTTATTTTTTTTAAAAGAAAGAAATTGAAGTCTGAAGTCTGTTACATGTAAAAATTGAAATCTGATACATATTAAATTGAGAGAAGTTGGTTTTATTTTCTTCCACTTTTATCTAATTTGTTTGCTACTGTTTTATGGTTATTTTGTTTCAATTTTCATACTGTGAACAGTTATCAGGGAGCTTGCAAATGTAATAAATGTTTAAAGCGTCTCACTAATAATACAATCTTTTTAGAATTAATAAAACGCTCATCCCTAAAGCAGTCCACACATTATTTAGTACACTGTAGAAGGTTGGGTAAGAACTGGTTATACCTCAGATATGATACTATAAGTCTGATTATTCTTTCTGGTTTACTATACTTAATAAGATGGGTGTTGCACTCTGTGAGAGATATTTCCTACTACGGAACCATCTTTCTGATCTTAAGAAAAGAATGGCTTTTTTGAAAAGAAAATGGGGCAGAAGATTGGAAGCAGAAGGGAAACAGATGGAAAATCATAACAGAAGCAAAAAACAGCTAGAAACTCCTTAAATGAAATCCATCCATTATGACTTATGCTTTTATGGACTGGAGCCCACTAAGAGATACGTAAAGAATTATCATAATTTGTCAGGCATGCTTGTATGTGGAAGGAGTAGAGAAGACTAAGTCAGAAATAAATGAAATGGATATATCAGAGGTTGGGCTTATGCTTCAGAGTATACAAATTGAAAAATGTTGCATATTAAGTGACAATTAACAACATGGCACTGACTATAACACAAACCTCCTTGCACTTAATATATGTAATGAGATAAAAAAAATTGCTGTCCCTTTTAAAATTGTATGTAATTGAAATTATCTTATAGCTTCAGAATGGTTTTCTGGTTGCTATTGAATGAACTGGCCTGATTTGTTAATTTTAGTAATCACATTTATGCAGCTGCCCCATATAAGGCTCTAGATGGCTCACAAACAATTAAAATAATATATAAAATCAGCAAACCAATATAATAAAGGAACTAAAATTAATATAAAACCATACATTAAAAAGTCATGGCTGAGGTAATCTCCATATGTAATAGTCAATCAACACATTAGAGTCAGGAAACAAAAGGACAGACATGTTTATTGAATGCAGGACTGTTATTGATCAAGTTGGGTTAGTCTTGTTAAGAAGTCCGGTTAAAGATCTGAAGGATTTTTCTGGTAGTTACTTGATGACATTTCTAAGCAGCTGCGGGCTTCCTAACTACTTTTTTTTGTTCAATCACCTGATCCAGTTCACCACAGGATTCCCAAAGGCTGTGTAGTTTTCTTTTAGAGATCCATACTGCCCTAGAAAGTTTCTCTTCTAAGTCATCTGTTCCTAGAATGGAAAGATTTTATGTCTATGTATCTCATATTTCTCAATAACTTGTGTCTGAGACAGAGGGGAATGTTGACTTAAAGTAGGTAGGATTGTTTATTTATATCCTGCCTTTTCCCCAGGAGTTCAAGATAGTATACATATTGTCTATTTTTCTCTGCAATATTCCTGAGTTGGCTGGGCAAGGAGATAATGATTGGTCCTAAGTTACTGTATCTAGTTAGTTTCTACAAGTGAGAATGGACTTGAATCTACGTTATCCCTGTCCAAGGCAACACCTGCTCTAATGCAATCACCACTCTATGTGAAGTCAGACACAGCTGGTGAATTTTGTATTAGTGGAGCTTTTTATCTAGAAGGGACAGAAAGGGACAGAGAGATCATTTTTAAGAACCAGCTTATGGATGTGTCAAATGTCATTGAAATAAATTTTAGATTGCAACAAAGCAAGTAAAAGAAAGGAGGAGCTGAGCAAAATCTCAACTTTGTGTTTGTTAACTTCCCACCATTTTTTCCCCAATGGATTAGTCTAGTTCATTTTTGTTCATTATTTTACGCCACTGTTTTACATCAAAAACAAAAATGCTGCTTTCAGTATTTTCCTCAATGTTTACCTTTTATTCTTTTGTGGTAAATATTAACATTTGCTTGAGCGTAGGCATTTCTATAATAGATATGACTCTGCATTTACAATCTAGCAATTTAAAAGACAGAACTTGCAAACAACATTGTCATTTTGGCTTTTGTGGGACTTATTGCAATCGTTTTGCTAAAAAAAATGGTCTCTAACAAAGTTCTCTGACAAACTACAAATAATGGTAATGAAGACAAAATCAAGAAATCTGTTTTCCAAGCAAAACCACAATTTTCACTTTAGAGTTGACTGATCTAATGGAGCTGTGAAAACTGTTGCTAACTATAGCACATGGTATGAAAAGAGATCAGAGATGATTCTTAAGCATTCTTGAGCTAATGATCTGTAGCCCAAGTAGCGACAAAATCGAAAATAGATAGACCAGCGTAATAATGATTCAGCTATCAAACGGACCAAGGAAGCATTAAGATAATAAAGTCCAATCTGATGAAAAGATGACAGACCCCTGATAAGTCTAACAGTTCTCTTTGAGACTCATGTGGTTGCTTGATCAAATAACCCAAGCAAGTACTTTTGAAAAAAGAAAAGGGGAAAAAATATTTCCAACTACTCTAATTATCAAAGGCAGAGCAAAATGAGAGAGACTTTTAAGTTGTCGATTTAAAGAAGATACAGCTTAGTATAAACAAGACAATACACCATCAGGGTTAGCTTCCAGAAAGACTACTGCACTATAAATGTTGACTTTGTAAATGAAATCGGTGGGGGGGGGGGGGGAAATGCTGTGTTTGCTCTTATTTAGGTCCACATATACTGATAAAAATAGGAGGAAGGGGGAAAAGGAAGAGAAAGAAAAAGAAAGAGAACAACATTGTTAATAGTGTTGAAAAACACTCCCTTTCAATGTTTTTATTTAGTTCTTGCTAAAATGTTCATCTGTTTGCAGTTAAGTTTTAGTAATATTATTCCTTCATTATTTCTTTTATTTGTCTTCAATACCATATTATTACTTTTTCTTGTCTTCAGAACTACATTCTTTCTTTTATTTGCCTTCAGTACATCAGTTTCTTTTCCCCTAGAGTTTAAAATGACATGCACAGCCCTCTTACTTTGTTTTAGTATCAATTCTGAGGAGGAAGGGGGAAGAAAAACTCATCTATAATATGATTGTATGTAATAGCAATAAGAAAACCTTTTGTGGCTGGGGCCAGATTGATCATTATGATTATAACAGTGATCATTATTTTTGGTAGACCTGAATTCTCCCTTGGGCAAAATAACAGAGTCAGGAAGGGCATAGTGAAGAAAAGTGAATAGGGACACATTACAAGCATAGGAACAATGAAGTTTATTCTAGGACATATAAAGCAGGTTTGTTTAATTGCAAGAAACTGCAGTTCATTTTTTCCAAGGTTATCTACCAACAATTTTATTTGATTATGGGCAACCAACTCAGTTTTGATTCTTAGGAACTAGAGGATTTAAGATTTTCTTCATGACAGTCTCCCCTTAACCTGGTCTTTCAGGTCCTCTAACAGTGTATTAATCACCATTGTAACTTAATACAATCCTCTTTAATGCTGATTGTCTTCTACTTCTGTTTCCTTCCACTTCTTTCCAGCAGTATAGGCTTCTCCAGAAAGCTATAGTTTTCTATAATGTATCTAACACAAATTAATCAGCATGCTTATTTAAACCTGAAGTGAGAATGCTGGGTTGATTCATCTGATGATCATTTGTTTGTTTTCTTGACTGTCCTTGATGTTCTCGGGAATCATCTCCAAGACAAAAGTTCAAAAACATCAATATTCTTCCTATCCTGCTTTTTCAAACTCCCACTTTTCTTATGGAGTGTTACAAGAAATACCATACTTCCATTATCCTGATCTGAATTTGTTTCCCAAGGCCTTCATGGCTATTCTATTAGGTTCTAATCTGTGGCATATTTCTTGATTACTTGTTCTTTGCTGTTGGCCCTAAAATATTTTAAAGTAGAAGCTATCTACCAGCTCAAACTATTATTAAATCTAATACTAGTTGTTGTTCTTCTGTCATTTGTTTGGTCTTCTTTATGTTTAATTTTAATCCCATTTTTTTTCATTTTGTTATTGACTTTTATTATTAGAGTTTGCAATTCATCTGAGCATTCAGTTATCATAGTATTATCATCAGCATAGGCCAGATTATTGTTTCTTCCTCCAATTTTACAGCCATGTTCATTTTCTTTCCTTCCAGCTTCCTCTAATATGTATTTAGCATGTTGGCTGATTATTATGTGGCATTCAAGTCAGAGGTCACTGTTAAATGGTTATAATAGATGGTTGCATAAACAGAGAGAGAATATACAGCCTTGTCTTTTTACTTTGCCAGTTTTACCATATTCTGCCTATACTATGGATTTCTCATCTGTATAAAATTGGTATGAAGACAATGAGGTTTTCTGGGATTCCTGTGCTTCTAAGCAAATTCCACAGCTTGGTATGATTGAGACAATCAAGGGCCTTTCTATAATCAATGAAGCACAAACTGATTTATTTTTGGTATTCTTTCATTCTTAATAACCAGGCATAGATCATAATACATTCCATTCCTCATCTTTTTTTTAAAAAAAAAAAAACTTGAACATCTGGCATCTGTTTTTTCATGTAAGACTTCAATCTGCATTGTATGATCCTAAACATGATTTTACCAGCATGTGAAATTAAGACTATTGTATAATAGTGTGTACATCCTTTTAAGTTTCCTTTTTTGTTTTTGTTTTGCCTTTAATTGGAATAATTGGCCAGTATGTCATTTTCCAGATTTGCTTTGTAGGAACATTTATTGAATTTTCTTCTGTAGCCTTTTGACATCTAACTGGTATGACATCTAATTTACCATGGCATCTAACTGGTCTTTACTTCATCTTCTAGTATTAGAGATACTTCACCATTGGAAATATTTTCTAAAATATTTTGGATGTCTTATTAACATCTCTACTGTATTTCAGTAAACTGTTTCTATTTTTTTTTCTTTGAATTAGTTGCTATGTGTCCATTAATATCTTTTAGCATAACAGTTGGAGGTTGGACCCTTCTTCTCAGTTCAGAGATCTCCTAGAAGCCTTTCCTTGTTTCTCCATGTCTGTTTCCACTTTCAAGGCCTTTACAGATGTTCTTGCAATAGTGCTTCTTGTCTCTTCTAGTAACTCTCTAAAACTCTACTTCGAAAGTTCCTTTCTGAGATTTTTGTCTTTCTTGGCTTTGGCTTCTCTTCACTGCTTGACAATTTCAATGCTTTGCTCTAAAATTCAGTTTGCATTTTTTTATAGTCTCTTCCCATAGCCATCCTTACTGACCTCTTTTAAGTTTATTCCATTAATTCCTCTGATTCTGGATCAATGAAGTTCAGGACTTCAAAGTAATTCCTGATATTCCCCTTGAAAATGGTGGGTATATGCTCAATATCATACTGAAACTGTTGTCCCTCCTCCTCCTTTTTCCTTCCTCCCCTTTCCCTCCTCCTCCTCCTCTTCCTCTCCTTCTTCCTGCTCCTCCAACTTGCACATCAGCAGTTCATGATGTATTTTACAGTCAGCCCCTGGGCAGGTCTTTGATTATATAAATGAGCTCTTCCATTCCTTTTAGCAATAATATTTTGATAGTCAAATTAAGTCAATTAAGTCAAATTATATCTACACTGCCTGATATTATCCAAGTATAGGTACGTGGTTGTTTGAAGACAGTTAGCTATATAAAAAAACAAATTATTGGAGTGACCAATAAGCCATTCTCCTGCTTCATTTTGGTTGTCTAAGGCATACAAATCAACTGTATTTTTTTCCTGAATGTTTCCAGCTTTGGCATTCCAGCCAATTACATTTCAACAACTAAATATATATCCAGAGTTTATGCAGAAAACAACCATTATTATATCTTTAAACTCAGATACAGTTTATCTTTAACATGATCAACACAGCTCTCACTATTGCTAACCTATTTTTCCCCAGCACTTCAGGTTATTGCTTTAAATATCCTCTTTCTCGTTTTGAGAAATTATCACAAATAGGGGTAAGTTTGCAAAAACCAATTGCATACACAGGGGACAACTTCCTGAAGCTTTTACTGAAGCTTGTACTTGGCTACTGCATCTATTTGGCATTATATCCTCCCTAGTAGGAAAAAATTGAGAGAAGATTTGCTGAAGAAATGGCAAGCAGTGGATGGCAATGTTCCAAATTAATAAAGGAGAATATTTGTAGCTCAGGGTTGAAATGAGGGGTCCTTGGTGCTTTCTGAGCTTGGTTTTTTTCTTGCAGATGTTTCATTACCCTAACTAGGTAACATCATTAGTGCTGGTGAATGATAGTTAGCGCTGATGATTTTACCCTAGTTTAGATAATGGAACAACTGCAAGAAAACAATCAAGCTCAGGGAGGAACCGTAATATTCTTTATTATTTTTGCATGCAATATGGATTAGACATATTCTAGGAGTAGCAAATGGAAATTATCTCCCACATATAAGTTAATTGTAGCCTGAGGGTGGGGCAATTATGTCCTCAATTAATTATGTGGAACATGATCAGATCTTTCTATACTAATAAGAAATATATACCTAATATCCATGTAAATAAGCAAAGCATAATTGATAAATATCACACATGGGAACTGTGGTCTTAAACTTCTCTGAACTCAAGAGATTTGTTCAGACAGGACAACATGAGGTTAACAAGAGATTCATTATATATATATATATAAAGAAATCCAGCACTATTATCAAGCTTCTTTAGGCCTCTAATTAAGGGGCATACACATCACCCTTAATTACTTTGGGGAGACAGGGTTAAATTTGCCTCTCTTTTTATCAAGCTTCCAAATATTGTAAGGATTTGGCTCAGAGCTATTATGTCCTCAATTAATTATGTGGAACATCAAACACAGGTACCCTGTATGCCAATAAGAAGCAAGGATTTGGTCATTCTTACCCACAGCTTGCAGGCAAACACTCATAGACTCACATGGCATTTATAGGCTTAAAATAAAAAATATTTTTATGCATTATAACATTGGATAGTTGATATTTAATCATCATCATCATCTTTTAACAACCCCATAATCCCTTGCAGGGTGGAGTCTGGGCAACTGAATGGAGTTGATTGTTTACTGGCCAGATGCCCTTCCTGTCGCCAATGCAGAGTTATATTCAGCAGATGTATTCTCAATGTGCCTAGAGACAGAAATGACTGCCTCTACCTAGGATTGAATTTACAGCCTCCCGATTGTGAGGCGAGAGCTCCACCTCTAGGCCACTGCACCACTCATAGTTGATACTTAATGAAAAAGTAAGTATGTGTATAACTGTGTATGATACACACATAGACACACAAACGAATATCACATTTAAAAAAACAAGTGACCAATTCATATTGGAACATCAGGAAATAGAGTTTTCCATGCTGTTCCCAGACTCCCATTTTTCCCTCTCATTACTATGACAGGACTGCATATTCAGTCTGAATAAAAACAAAAAGCTCAAGAGGAGGAAGTTTTATGTCTCACCACACCAAACTTCCTTGATTAGACAAAAAAAAAAAAAAAAAACTTTCACCACCTGCAGAATTTTAAATTCTTCATTTACATTTGTTTTAGAAAACATTTTTTTAAACATATAATAGAATACTTGTTATCTTACTTGCAATAGAAAGAAGAGAGTGTGTGTTTAGGAACTTCTTAAAATGCAGCGTATAATTTTAGCTTTTCTAGTCCTAGGCCTCTTATTATCCATAATGTAAGGACCTGCCTCAGCTATATTTTCAGGAAAGCATGACTCTTGAAAAGGTGGTAGTTCAAAAGGAACCGAAGTTCCCGTGCAAAGCATTAAGCTATTTTTCCCTCTTCAAACCCCACCCTGATCCATCAGTCCACCAGTAGCCAATATAATGTTGCAAAAATGTTTTGAGAACTCTGAGGCTGGGAGGAAGCCCATCCATTGCACAGACCTGGTGCCGCTCCCTGGATTTTCCTTGTTACAGCAAAGGCATTCAAAGAATTCACCTCCAACAAACATCCCTCTCCAGAATGTTAGTGTCTCTATGGGGACCTGACATGCTGCCCCCCTGAAAGAAGGATACATCAGGGTAGTACACCTTCCACAATTCTTTCCAGGCTCCTCAGATTCCGCCTAATATAAGGACTTGCCTTAGCTATATTCCCAGGAAAGCATGACTCTTGAAACAGTGATAGTTCAAAAAGGAACAAAAGACACACAGCTTCTATGTATCCTTTTCCACAAGCAAAATGTTTATGCATTGAAGGGGACCCAAAGAGAAGGACACTTACACAAAGGGATAGCCAGCGTTCCTTTACAAAGCAAAGAAAGTGAAGTGAACTCCTTTGATGGTTTGATCCAAAGTTTTAAAGCACTCTCTGATACTCTGTTTAAAGTGTTTTTATACTGTATGCTTTGTAAGCACCCAAGAGCTGTTATTCCAAAAGACTCAGGTCAGCCTATACTTTCAAAAGTAATGAACCTGTTATATTTTATGTTAAAGAAAAATATGATATATGTCTATATAAAAATCATACACAAGACATAAAAGGAAACTCAACAGCTACTTTACCCAGGGCCTAAGAAAACAGACCGATTTTCAAGGACCTTGGGGATATTATCAGGGTTAGGGTTAGAGCCATACAGATCTCTGAAGCAGCAGTGGTATATAGTTTAATAACTTTAAAAATATTTTTATTGTTAAAATAAAAAAATAGAAATGTTCAGTTAAGAAGCGAATCAACAGCAACTGTGTGTTCTAGAAGGAAACCATTACCATACACATAGCAAATCAAGGTTTGTTTTGTCTTGTTTTGTTTTTCAAATATGGAAAATATATCTGATTTTTCTCTTGTCTAGTGTGCCTCTACTATTTATAAACTTCATTAATTTATGTTTCTTAAGAGTTCAAACCCCAAAATCTCCTTGAGATCTTTGGAGCATTCAATAATACTTGAACAATCCAAAGATTTAAATTTTAATCCATTTGAATTTTTCAAGTGTTCCTGCTGAACAATTTAGAAGAAAATTTTAGAAAGAAATCTACTTGAAAGAGTGTTTTGGAGCTGGATTTCTATCATTTTGATGTGCTTTTGACAGGTTACTTACTGAGTACTTACTTATATTACTGAGGTTATCACTAAATATACAAATGCAGCAATGTCATATGCATTAAAAATAAACTTTGTTCTGCCCACAAAGTGTCAGAACAAAACATGCAACTTTTAGTTTATAAAGAGATTCAGGTGCAATGATGTTTCTACCTGTACAAAGATGCAAGCAATGGAAGTATTTCCTGTGAAATCTATGAAAGCAACAGATGGAATTTTAAGAAGTTGGATGGAAAGACTATTGATACTTTTAAACTTTGGTGATGGAGAAAACTGAGAATACCAGGGACAAAGAAAAAAAACACAATTCGAAATAATGAATTATCCCACAAATCAATTAAGAGTTTTCACTCAAAACACAGAACACACGATCATCATACTTTGCTCGTATTAGGTAAGGATGCAGTTCTCTGGAGGGATATACGATGCGACGTAAAATGGAAAGAAAGAGAATAAGAAAGTGACCAGCAAGTAGATGGATGGATTAATTTACAACAGTGAAAGATACCGCATTGAAAAACCTGAAGCATCAGTTGGAGAACATCTATTGTTCACAAATAGTTAACACTGATTCAATAACATACAATCCATCAATCAGTTCTGAATGAATGTCCTGGTTGAACATTATATATATAATGATGAAGGACTTTTGTGCATACCCAGAGTACATTTTTCAAGATCTCATTATCTGTGGTTTCATTATCAGTAGCTGCTAGAGTGGAACAGATTCCTCATCATAACAAGATTCACTTATATATTATAGAAGTGTAGCAAGAGGATTAATTATGTGACTGTTAACAAAGAAGGTCCCAAGACCTATACAGAAATCTAAAGGAGGTAATATTTTCATGTCTCTACCAAACAATATGATTTAACTTGCAAATAACAAACAACCCCATATGCAATGGGAAAGATTGCTCTTTCTTTCCTCCTGACTCTGGAAACTGCAAGGAAAAAACAAGAGGAAACTTACCGCTGACTACTCTTAGTATTACTTTAAATCCCCTTTTGGATTTAAAAGACAATAAGACATAATAAAGTAATCAGGTGCAGACATGCTGCAATCCCCAATCCAACAATAATTTCTACTAAATGTCCACTGATCAGAACTTTGTGTTAAGTAGACACAGGTCAAGAGCTATAAGAGTCTTAATTACAATAAGGTAAAAGTAAAAGGTTCACCAGTCCAGTAGTACTTGACTCTAGGGTGCAGTGCTCATCTCCGTCTTGGCTGAGGGAGCCAGCATTGTCCAAAGATATTTTCCATGGTCATGTGCCCAGCATGGCTATCCACTAAAAGCGCACTCAATGCAGTTACTGTTGTGAACTAAAGAAATGTAATTAATAAAGATTCATTTGCATAGCAGGATCATAATCCTGCTCTTCCTATTGGCCCATATAATGGCAAGTTATGATTGGTTCATTCCGAGCAATCTGATTGGCTATTAGCAGACCGAGTCCCATTGGACGAGGTTCAAACCCTATAACAACATCCATTGGTCATCCGGATAGCACTTCACTCTATAAAAGGGCGGCTGCTATCCGGGGGTTTTTTGTCTCTGTTATCATGCTGTAAATAAAGAGCTGAAGTTCACGAGAAGCAGTTTCGTCTCCGTTTCTACGCCCATGCCTCATACTTAACAGTTACCTTCCCACCAAAGTGGTACCTATTTATCTACTTGTATTTGAATGCTTTCAAACTGCTAGGTAAGCAGGAACTTTGGCTTTAAACTTGGGGGCGGGGGGTTGTGTTCTATGGGGTTTTAGTGTTTTGTGCATTTATTACTGTGAGGCACCCATTGATTGTACTTCCTAAGATGGGCAGCCATCTAATCTTTTAAATAAATACAGTAAATAAACACATTTGGCCATAATATTTCAGATGCATATTTAATAAAACAGTTACTTGGAAACCTGTTGTCACCCCACCCTCTTTAATTCTCTGCATAATGGAGATCAAAATAAAACACATCACTTTGTGAAGCAAAGAATTGAGATGGAGTCATCTCCTAATTGAATTATTGGTTAATTCCTCAATACACACTATTTTGCAAATTAATGCTAAATTGAAAATCCACTAAGTGTTTGTTGTTATTTTTCTTTTGTATACAGTTTTTGTCTAGTATTCACTTTTACACTTACCTCATATATAATCTTACAAGTCATATGTATATAATCTTTGGAATGGAAATATTTTGAGCCAAAATACAATAGACAGTGAAGATTATGTGACCATTTTTGCTGCAATGGAAGATATTTTGGAAGGTTATACTATTTTACATGGAGAGAGCAAAATCTGTGATGAGTTTTTTTTCAACATCTCTAAAAGCAAAAGTTTGTTTTTGTCTTCAAAGATTATAACAGTCAGCAGAGGTGGGAGAAAAAAACAATCTATATCAAATTCTGGTTGAAATTCAATAATAGAAAACTAATGTAGCTGAAATAACATGCTTCTTGCTAACCATCAAGGCACTGCCATTAAATGGGTGGTAGAAAGTGTAGCGGTGTTTTATAAATCAGAACATTGCTATTACACACATTTTTCCCCCTCCAAAAATGGTTCAAGAGATTTGTATTCTTTTTTCCCAAGTCAAATTTAAATGCAGACTTGAATTCTAGAAATAGAGTTTGGAGTGCTCATACTCTATGTCTCTCCTAGCAATATTCTTAGTCTTTGAAAATATATGCCTTAGTTACCAGAATTACCTACAGAAGCAGTTTTGATAGTGCAAGCCTATCAAGCAACAGTAATCAACTGGTTGTTTCATATTAATGAAACATTTTAATTAGTTTTCAGCATCGCATGCTTTTTTTAAAATTGTATGTGCTGTTTTTAAATGTTTAATATTTTATTTGCATACTACCCTGAGTCCCTCTGTGAAGGAGATTGGCAGTTTTAAATTTTTGATAAATAAATAAATGTTCACATGCAAATGTTCTTTCTGGTGTCATCGGTATAGGATGAAGCAAAAGAAACACCCTGTTCCAGTTTGCATTTTCTTTTCACCTTGCTACCTGGCCTGGTTTGAACCAGATGCTAAAAGGGCAACAAAGTCAATAGCAAAGCTCATGGGAATTGGATAGCTTCAGGAAACTCCAAGTTAGTAGCTCACTATTTCAAGCTCTGTTGTTCAGCAGAATTCTTCTTGTCCTGAAAACTCATTATCTTCTTTTGCTCCATCCCTTCCCTGAGTCAATGACTTAGATACCTTTTGGCCTGGAAGTAATATTACATTACTAGATTCAATAAGGCAAAGTCAAATGTATAATTAAATATAGGTAAAGAACCCAGGAAGCAATCTTCTACTGACATGGCAAGTCCCAGATATGCACCTGGCATTCAGCTGGCATTTTTTGATACATTTCTATTTCAATATAAAACACAATGACCAACATGAGATTGGAGCCATCAAACATAAGAATCAATCTATTTCTACATCTCTATCTACATGCACGTTCTCCCCACAGGTTCATAAACCTCCTTCCCTTATCGTATTTAGAAGCACACTGAAGATAGTTTTATTTCACTGAGCCTTCAGCTCTTAGTTAAATGTTATCAGCAGCCATTCTCTTGTCTTTGGGGTTTTTAATGCTGTAACAGATACTTTTTGATTGGGACAGACCCATAAAACAAGCAAGTAAATGCTAGCAAGTAAAATGAAATGAAAGCACTAGAAACGTTAGCGCACAATAGTTCCTTCTCATTTTATTTTCCCAGGAGAAGATAAATTAAACTTTAACATAGAGCCTGAGTTCCAATAACACTATATGTCAAAAACAGTGAGGTTCAATTTTGGGTGTCTATGAAGAGGCTAGCAGAAGTTTTTAGGCTATCAATGATATTGCTGTTTGGTATTAGATTAAGCTACTTTCCTTTATCCATTCAGGGCCAAACATTTTTCCGACCTGAAATCAAGTATTGGCTGAGCAAACCCTATTTAACTACCAAGTCTATAACTTGGTCTCAAGAAGACTCACCATTAATACGGACAACAGATTTATACACCGATAAAATAACTTCTTTATTGCTGCCTTTTATTCACAATTAGAAATGGTCTCTCCTGTATACAGGATGATTACACTGTCTATTTTAAGAGGCCACTTACAGGGGCTGAAAAATAAGCAATAAGCTTTTTTTTTCCTCTGAAGGGGAAAAAAATCCACTGAGTATGCTCTTGCACGTTCTCTTTCTTAACTGCTCAGGATAACAAAGAGTAGATGAAAATATCAGTCAAGCTAAAAATTATGACTTGGCTTTTCCAGTGCTTAACCAGGGAAAAAAGATTTTTGTGGTAAATAATCAAGAGCAAAAGGTTAATAATTCCCTGAGACTGCCTGGATTTATTTTTTTTACTTTGCTCATAGGGTCTCTGGTTACATTTGACAACTAAAACATGTGCATGCAGAATCTGTTTCCATAAGCAAATGGTTGCTAATTTGAAGTTGCCACTCCTTGCTTCCTAGTTTGATTTGTCCAACTTGCAAGCTAACTGTGAAAAGACATGAATTGCCCTTGTTTCTACATTTTATTTAATGTGTGACACTGGTGAGGCCTTTTAAATCAAAGGCTCTTAAAACATGATTTAGAAGCTCTGGGAACAAAGGGTGGGTAGCAGTGGTAACATTGGAAGCAATGGAAAAGGTAGGAAAATAGCATTAACATAGGGCAGTTTTGCTCTACTGCATAAAATTGCTTGGCTGAAGCAACAGCAACTATGGAGATGCAGAAGATGCTTTAGTTCAGGGGTGTCAAACTCATGGCCGTGGCCCAGATGTGTCACGTGCTTCCCCCACCCGTTTTAGAGAGGGGAAAAATATCCCGGTACTTCATGTGATGATGCTATGACGATGCGAGTTTGACACCCCTGCCTTAGATTAAAAACATGGCTTAGAGATTAAGAATATAAGAAGAAGGAGGAATGGAAGGAGAGGGATACTCCTCAATTTACAATCTCAAGCATAACAGCCCAATATTACATTCATAAATCCTTATAGTTATAAACTGAGGCATCCATAGAACCAGAAGTAATTTTATGACCTTTTATATAATATGGTGGCCATTAAGCAAACACTATGATTGTTAAGTTAACTCACTCGTGTGAATAACTTTTTTGCCTGGATACCAGCCAAAAATGCCAGAAACTGGGAAAAAAACCACTGCAAATTGCAGTCACAGGATTGCAGAATGCCACAATGAGTTGTAAAGCTGTTCCACCCAATATGTGATAACATGACCATGCAGGGCAGCATGGCCATTGCTACTTCAAACTTCAGCCTGTATCCTCCTCCTCCTCCTCCTCCTCCTCCTCCTCCTCCCGAACTGATCTTAAAGCAGAGTTCTCAAGAAGTAATTGTAGATAAAGTTCATGTCTGCATGTATAAACCAGGGTCTTCTATAAGATTTATAATTAAGTGGTAGCAAAACATTCATCCACAATCATTAGCGTTATAAATATCCATTCATAAAATATCCAGATATACAGTACTATTGCATTGTATCTATCCATTTATCTAGGCAAGGAACATAAAAAAGCCCAAAATACATACAAATCAAATCAAAACAAAAACCCTTGACATTTTATTTGACCAATGAACTTGATGGGTCCTTCAAAAGACATTAGTCAGTCCAATTATTTCCAAGGATACTTCGAACAAGCCACCCTTCATAAAGGATGTAACTTTCCAGAGAAATTTCTTTAATTTTATTGAAACTTTTCATTCCATTGATTTAAGGACTGATGCAAACTTCATGAGTAGGATCCACCAATATTGATTCAGAAAAAGAATAATTAAAACAATTAAACTACAAAGTTCTAGTTACAAAAGCAAGTCAAATATTAAATACTATAAAAAAGACAGAGGGGATTGAAAATTTCCAGAGAAATTTCTTTAATTTTATTGAAACTTTTCATTCCATTGATTTAAGGACTGATGCAAACTTCATGAGTAGGATCCACCAATATTGATTCAGAAAAGAATAATTAAAACAATTAAACTACAAAGTTCTAGTTACAAAAGCAAGTCAAATATTAAATACTATAAAAAAGACAGAGGGGATTGAAAATTTCCAGAGAAATTTCTTTAATTTTATTGAAACTTTTCATTCCATTGATTTAAGGACTGATGCAAACTTCATGAGTAGGATCCACCAATATTGATTCAGAAAAAGAATAATTAAAACAATTAAACTACAAAGTTCTAGTTACAAAAGCAAGTCAAATATTAAATACTATAAAAAAGACAGAGGGGATTGAAAACATGATACAATGTTAAAAGCCTGTTTTAAAATTAAAAGCTTTAAACATTGTTTTTAATTGCTTTTAAATAACACATATGATATAGCAGTTGCATAAGAAAAAAAGTATGGCAGAGGTATGCTACCACAATGAACTTCAGGAAAATAGAAAATTCAAATACCTCTCAATCTATTCAAAGAATCTAAGCAATCTAAGAATCTACAGTACATGAATTTAGGAATATCAGGAATTGTTCCTTTAAAATTGAAGAAGTTTTACCCTAAATCAAATTTTTAATAAAAATTTTATTTGGGTTTTCACAAAACATAATACAAGTAGAATTTCTTTTTTTAAGAATAGTATGGTCCCGGGTTATCACTTCTCCATACAGACACAAATTCAATTTCACATTCATCTTTGTGTTCTATTCCATATCTTATTACTATTTTAGCATTTTCTCAATATTTTTTCCCTTCCCTTAGTTTTCTCAATCTTACTTTTAATTATCTCATTCCTTTCTAAATTCAAATATATATATATATATATATATATATATATATATATATATATATATATATATATATATATATATATGGATCTTTGGTTATTCGGGTTTTCTCCCGCGTAAGATTGGAAGTTTCTAGGCAACGTTTCGATGAAGTCTCATTCATCATCTTCAGGCTTCTAAGATACACAAGATATCTAAGATTCCCAAGATACACAAAGAAGGAATTCCACTTAGACCAATAGTCAGCTC
The DNA here is from genome assembly GCF_049901735.1 of Notechis scutatus. Classification (NCBI taxonomy): domain Eukaryota; kingdom Metazoa; phylum Chordata; class Lepidosauria; order Squamata; family Elapidae; genus Notechis; species Notechis scutatus. The sequence goes on from NC_142015.1 coordinate 9,940,341, forward strand.
CATAGGCTCACCTCTACAAAACCTAGCCAAATTTCTCGCCAAACAACTACAGCCCTATGCAGAATCCATCAACTCACATGTAAGAAACTCATTCCAGTTCATCGAGATCATAAAGAAACAAAACTTACAACCCAGCGACCTACTAGTGAGCTTCGATGTCATATCCCTCTTCACCCAAGTGCCAATAAAAGAAGCCTTGACAGACATCCAAAACAAATACAACCCCCCCCCCAGCACATCCTAGATCTGACCAACCACTGTCTATCCAATACATAATTCACCTACAACGGACAAAAATACAAACAAATAGAAGGAGCACCCATGGGATCACCCCTCTCACCTGTCATCGCAAACCTCTACATGGAACACTTTGAAACACAAGCTCTAGAAAAATATGATCACAAACCCAAACTCTGGCTCAGATACGTAGATGACACCTTCATAATCTGGCCACACGGGAAAGAAAAACTGAACAACTTCCTCACACACCTCAACAGCCTACACCCCAAAATACAATTCACCATGGAAACAGAAGCTAACAATCAACTTCCCTTCCTAGATGTCTTGGTATACAAAAAACCCAATGGCTCCCTAGGACACACCATCTACCAGAAGAAAACACATACAAACCGCTATCTACATGCACTCTCACACCACCACCCAGCACAGATCAATTCCGTAGCTGAGACACTCATCTCCAGAACAAAATGCTTAGCTGATGAACAACACCTAAAAACCGAACTAAACACTCTCACCAACGTACTAACAGCCAATGGATTCCAAAGAAAGAAGATTACCCACCTAATCCAAGAAGAAAACCCAACCAAAATCCAAGACAGAGAACAAGAGAACGGCAAAGCCCTCCTCCCATATATAAAAGGCACTACAGACAAAATCAGCAAGATCCTCCAAAAACACAACATTAAAACAGCATTCTGCACAAACAGAAAAATATCCACCATCCTAAGAAACCCTAAAGACAAAATCGAGTTAGAAAACCAAGGAGTATACGAAATCCCTTGCACCGCCTGCCCCACCACATACATTGGACAAACTAACAGGAGAATAACTGCACGCGTTGAAGAACATAAGAACTCAATCAAAAAAGAAGAACCGACCTCTTCCCTGGTCCAACACCTCAAAGCCACAGGACATGAGATTGACTTTAAAAATACCAGAACTATCGCCAAAAAACCGAACACTTCAACAACAGAATAATCAGAGAAGCCATAGAGATAGAAAACGCCCACACAGCATGAATAAAAGAGATGACACCTCCCGCTTACCAGCCATTTGGAAACCCGCCCTCATGAACAGACGAGTACCTAACATGATGAATGACACCAGACCCACACCCACGAGGGCCACACAAGATGCCACCACCACACTTCCACGTAAAAAGCAGACTCACACCCACACAGAAGATGAGACACGACCACAGACCAGAAGCCGCACTGCAGCTGCATCACTACCCACTTCAACCCCCCCTGAGCCATACATGAAGCGAACTGATCCTCACCATGAAGATGCAGCACGACCACGAACTCGAAGCCAAACAGCAAGATCACAGCTCACCAGCTCAAATCCCCAGTAACTAAGACCAACCTGAGCACAACCAAGCCCCACCTGAACAGAACACACCTCCAGCCAATCAGAACATGGCCAACCCCCAACCAATCAGAACACAGCCAAACCCCAACCAATGAGAACACACCTCACCCAATCAAGCCCCACCATCAAGTCACACCCCACTAGCAGTTAAAAGGAAGAAGCAGCTGCAAGCTCACATCACTCTGAGAAGCACAGAGCTGAAGACAGAAGCCTGAAGATGATGAATGAGACTTCATCGAAACGTTGCCTAGAAACTTCCAATCTTACACGGGAGAAAACCCGAATAACCAAAGATCCACATACAAATACCCGCAAGAACCTCAGAAAACATATATATATATATATATATATAAAATCTTTTTCTAAGTTTCAGTATCTTTCTAGTCATTATATTTATACTTTTGTCTGTCCTGTTTCAATTTCATATTTTCTTTTCTCATTAAACAAAATTTTTCCCTGTAGTTACTGATTGGAGTATGACACCTTTGTATCTTTTAATTTTTATCCATTCAACTCTTATTTAAACTTCAATTTATGTCTTTACAATTATAACGTTCAATATAACACATAACTTCCAGTCGAATTCTGCTTGGTACATTCTTAAAATATGCACTAAGTTCTTAAAGAGAAAATATATATATAACAATAATAAATAAAATACTTATTCTATTCCAATTCAGCTCTATCATTAATGTTAGTTATAATCTTTGACATCTTTGACATCTTTAACATTTCTTTTCAATAGGGTATCATACTTCTAGGAACACTTATAATATTTCCATAATTTTTTCATGTTTCTTTCATATTCCTCTTCACTTAATTTTTTATAACACATTTTAATAATTAAAATATTCCCCTCCTTTCCTAATTTCATTCTCTCATTCTCTTTATTTCATTTATTTATTAACATTCCATTAAATTACAATGAGTATTTTATCTATCATTTTAATCACACTTGTTTCATATTTTCAAAGTTCATTTCTATTTCTAATATAACAATACTATCTTATGTACCCTTGCAGAATCCCTCTTTCAATTAAATTTTCACCCATTATCTCTGTGTCTTCTAAATAGGCTTATTCCCTTAATCCTTGTACATTTTCCCTGTTTCTCTATGTCCTGTTTCTATCCTTTATAATTTCTTTTCCTTTCCCTCTTCCCCCTCTTCTTCTCCCTTCCCTTTTTGACCCCTTCTCTCTCTAATTCTGATTCTCTCTTCTGTAATCCTCTCTTCTGTTTCTTCCTAATGTTGTAATTACTTTTCAAACTATTCTTTTTTGGCGTTGTTTTTTCAAATCTTAAATTTTTCACTCTCTTTCCCCCCTTTCCTTTCTTTTCTCCACATAGAAATACTTGGTCATTGAAGATGGCTTCTTCTTTGTCCCGCCCTTCTTGTTCTACAGGCATTTCTTGTTGTTTCTCATAGTTCAGGATCTCCATTTCTAAAAATTGAAATACGAAGCCAAAAGAACCTCTTCCTTCTTGTGAATCTTCTTTCTGTTTTTTAAGTTCCATTCTCAATTCTTGCAAGAGTGATACCATTTTAAAAACTTTTAAACAACCACCTGATTAATTTTAGTCCTTTAGAATAGATCCAATAGCCAAAAATCCAAAAATCACCAAGTAATCCAAATAATCCAAAGCTGTTTCTTCTTGCTTCTTTTTTCCACTTTCTCTTCCTAGGGTTCTCTTATCTTGTTACAAAGTTTCAGTTAAAATGTATCTTTTAGGAACCTTGTTAAAGTTTCACTGTTAATTCCTTTCACTTCCAGGTGGTCTCCTCCATTTTTCCAGATCCCACCCTTTTATTTTTTTCCTTCTTTTAAAAGTTTTTGAGAATCCAGAAATCTTTATTATCCCTTTGACATTTTATTTTCAGCTTAAATACCCGTTAATGTCAAAGTGGATTTTTGCCAGTTTCTTGCTTAAATCTCTTAGTTGTCAATATAGGGAAGAAAAAAAAATCTTTCCCTTCCCTCTCTCATTCGCCACTTCAAAGTCTTCTTTGAAGACTTTGGGAAGAATATTGTTCTTTATAATTCAAATTCCAGGGTACCTTATATTGTTGCTTTTTCAGTTCGACCCAGTCAGCCAAAACTTTCTCTTCTTATCTTCCTCCTGCACATTCTTTTCCAGTCGAGTTCTTCTTTGAGGTGGCCATTTCTGACCAGCACTGCTACTGCCTTCGGGAAAGGGAGTAATGGCCAGCTGGGGAGGAGAGATGCAACTCTCCTCGACCCTGCTGGCAGTCTCCTCCTTCTTCACCACCTCTATGGGGTGGCTTAGCCCTGAAACCAGCCCGCTCGGGGCGCTCCAGCAGTGAGCACAGATTGAAACTGTGCACAATCCCATATTTCAGTCTGTCACCGAAGAAGCTCATACTGGAAGCCTCCAAAAAATCAAATTCTTAAGGTATCAAATATAGGTCTTAAAATATGAGAAACTAAAATAATTGGAAGCTGTAAAGAACCAATGAAATTAACTAAAGCATCAATTTTAGATTCAGAGTAAAATATTTGTTTTATGAAAATTTGAATCTGGACTCTGCAAATCTGAAATTCAAGCTTATTTAAATGCCTCCTTTCTTCTACCAAAACACTTTCATTTTTGCTTTTGCTATATATTTATTTTTTTCCTGGAGAAAATGGTTAAGTGCAATTTGTCGTAAAATGTTAAATTGAAGCAGGCATCCTTTATATAGGCACCCTTGTCCCAACTCCAGAAGGGTGGCGATGGGAGAAGATATGAAAAGCATGCTTTCTGTAAGGGAAAGCAATTGTTCATAGACTTCATAGGATATTAGATTATCAAAATAAATTCATGCATCTGCTTCAAGGGTCGGAGTATTTATACAATTTGCCATAGCAATGCAGATGAAAACAACTCCTCTGAAGCTTTTAACTATGCCAGTTAATTATGAATAAATTCATTGAGACAATTGGTCTTGGAAAACTACATTTCCTGTGTTCCCTAGCAGCAAAAGGTTGTCCACTATCTGTTGCCATGAAGCTCCCAATTACCCAGCTATGCTTAGCTACTAGTTATATCCCTTGACCTTTGTTTGCTGATGACTAAACAACAGCATAAAAATCTGGGAGAAGGCGGGGTGCAGTGAGCCTAATTGAAATTTTGAGTGTGTGCTGTGGCTGTTCTGATAAAATAGCTTCCTTTAAGTTGCATGGTCATCCACTGAATGACAAACAGAAAATATTGCTTCTTGCAATGTATGAAACCTAGTTTATTTTTGTAACTTTTGAGGCTGGGGAGAAAGGTGAAGGTGAAGTAGGAATGTAGGTATATTCCAAAGAGATTAAAATGCTTATGGAAGGTCTATGAAACTGAAGATCTTTGAGGAAAAAGGATAACATTTAAATATGTGTGCTTTGCAGAATCCTTCCTTCCTCCCGCCTCCCTCCTTCCATTCTATCTCAGCCTCTACCTCTTTTTCAATGAGATAAGATTGGAAGTGGACCCTGTCATAATGCAAGAATAACACTGGAAGTAGAAGAATTAGATAAAATTGGGAAGTAGGTCAGGCAGGTGCTGAAGGAATCTGCAAACTGTTCAGCAGGCTCATTTCATGTTAAAAGACAGGAATGCCAGAATTCCATTGTGTTGGGACAACTTCCAAGAACAAATGCTGTCATCAAATCAAATGAGAACTGGTAGGAGGAAAGAATTGCAAGAGGAATTGTCATGCTAAAACTAAATCCTGAAACTACACTTTGTAATTTCTCTCAGTTGGTGTAGGGTAGATGTATTACTGCAGCTGCTCTTTTACAAGAGTGACGGGTGGCAACGATAGAAATGCGCAAGTATCATGAAGCTTTTCACTGAGATCTCTGAATTTAGAAGCAGAGGAGTGAAATTATGCATACCTGTTATTTTTGTTCCTCCAACCCATCTTAAAACTAGTAATTACCTCTTCCCAACACATGCAAGTTGAAAGTAGAAACGAGGCAAAGAGTTTCAAACAGGAAGCTGTTTCACTGTTCATCCTGCTTCCCTCTCAGGAGAAGCAAGGAGACATTTACTGGAAAGGTCAACCTTATGGAGGGTTCTGGATTCATTTCCACAGAAAAGTCATTCATTTTTAAAACAAGGGCAGGGCATTTAGAGCTATACATAGCCTAAGCACTTTCTGCTTCTTTTGCTGCATCTGCTTAGGATGTCTATTGCTGAGAAAAGTTACGTGGCAAATGCTAAGGTGCAATGGGTCTTCCTGGAGGACAATTAATTAGATACTTTTCCCAGCTTCACCGGAAGCCAGCCACAATGTTGGCATTCAGGGCTGAGGCATGGATGTGGAACATAAGAGCAGAAAATACTCCTGTATCAATACAGACTGTTCCCTTCCTTCAAAATTAATCTTCATCTAATGACAGCCATAGCACTCAGATTTATATACTGCTTCACAGTACTTTTACAGCCCTCTCTAACTGGTTTACAGAGTCAGCCTATGGCCCCCAACAATCCGGGTCCTCATTTTACCCACTTTGGAAGATGATGATGATCTCATAATCTTAATTTTACTCTGATATAGTAACAGTCATTAAGCACAAAACTCCTCTTCCCCAAAGGAACTTTAAGAGAAGAGAAAGAGAAAGAATAGATGAATACAGCCTAGTACTAGTTGTCATTTTCCTTTTAAACCGATAGTTGCACTTGCAAGTCTAAGGAAGGGATGCGTGTATCTACCCCATATATTACATTCATTAGTTACTGAGTGGAGAGCCAGTTTAGCTTTGTGGTTAAGGCATCAATCCGTAAACTAGGAATCCGTGAATGCTAGTCTTGCATTAGCTATGAAGTCCTAAGGCAATACTTTTTCTCTCAGTCCTAGGAAGGAGAAAATGGCAAACTACTTCCAAAGATTACAATTTACAATAATAAAATACAAATTTTAAAAATATAAAAAAGAAAAAAATAAGAATATAGTAAAGAAAAAGAAAAGAAATACATAAAGAAGTGTCTTTCTCCTTCACCCAGACAAGTATAAATATTTGTAATAACTTATCATCTTCTCTTAAGATACAAATGGTCTCTTCTTCCCATTTCCCTTCTCATCTATAAACAAATCCATAAATCTATTTCAGTCCTGATATCAGCAAAAGTCCGTTAAAGGTTACTAAAGTTAACAACATATCTATTTTAGCCTTGAAACAAATAAACAAATGTTATATTCCTTCCTTTACTGCTAACAATCCTGATCTTTAGTCCCCATCACACAATATCCTAAAACTTGATTTCTTTACATTTTTTTCCTTTCTTTTCTTCTTTCTTTTTATAAATCCACTATAGGAAAGTTTTTCAGATCATTTTTTGGTTTGTTATTTATATATCATTTTTAATTATTTATATGTCCCTTTTAATTATTATTTCATACCAATGGCTGGAAAGGGCTGGACTAAAAGACAGCACTGAAACACTGATCATAGCAAGAACAGGACTCTAAGCACTAGATCCATAGAAGCAGGGATCTACTACACTGAAAGGATGCAGACAGTATACAGTATGCAGAGAGGCCTCAGAGAAGTCCAACACATAGTGGCAGGTTGTAAGATGCAGGCAGGAATAGCTGGCCTGATATACAGGAACATCTGCACAATGAATGGGCTAGACCCTCCTCACTCCAGATGGAAGATTCCCTAGAAGCTTGCAGAGCATGAGAGGGTTAAGATCCTGTGTTACCTCTGGATCCAGGTGGATAAATAGATGCTGGTTAATCAATTAGACATTGTCTATGGACTAGGACAGAAGACAACAAACCCGATAGATGAAATGGTGTCAAATCACAGCAACCACAGAGAGAATTAAAATAGAGCTGGAAGGGACCTTGGAGGTCTTCTAGTCCAGCCTCCTGCTCAAACAGGAGATCCTAAACCATTTCAGACAGGTGGCTGTCCAGTCTCGTCTTAAAATCCCCCAGTGATAGAGCATCCATCACATCTGAAGGCAAGCTATTCCACTAGTTAATTGCCCTCACTGTCAAGAAATTTCTTCTTAATTTCAGGTTGCTTCTCTCCTTGATTAGTTTCCATCCGTTGCTTCTTCTCCTGCCTTCAGGTGCTTTTGATAATAATTTGACCCCCTCTTCCTTGGGACAGCCCCTCAAATAGTGGAATACTACTATCATGTCCCCCCTGGTCCTTCTTTTCTCTAGACTGGCCAAATCCAAATCCTGCAACCGTTCTTCGTATGTTTTAATCTCCAGGCCTTTGATCATCTTAGCTGCTCTTCTCTGCACTTTTTCCAAAGTCTCAACCTCTTTTTTGTAATGTGGGGACCAATTCTGCAAAGTGGCTTGAAGAAGGCACTGTAGAGAATGTGGAAAGTAGAGGCAAGAGTGGCTCCAGTAGCAGTAGGAGCACTTGGGACTGTGACTCCTAAGCTGAGAGCAAGGCTCCAACAGACCCCAGGAGCAACAGCATAGCTCTTTGTCCAGAAGACTGCAGTATTACGAATAGCTAAGATACTGTGGAGGACCTGAGATTGAGAAAGTTATAGACCACCCATAGAGGTGAGAAATGATTTTTTTTTTTAAATAAGAGACTGACGTGAGAGCAAAACTATAGCTATGAACAGAATTACTTGTGGAGATGGGTAGCTATAAAAATCAAATTAGTAAATACAAAAAATTAATCCTGACTGTAGTTATGCAACATTCTAAACATTAAAAAGAACAGTTGTAACTTTCCCTGGGGTTGACAAGGGAAACTTCTAAAATCATGATAGGTATAGCTTTCAAGAGCAAAACGAGTAAGGCCAGGAATGTTTTACGAGTTGACACAACAAGCAGAAGATACTTTGTTTCTAGAGACATTGCTTACCTCCTCCTTTGCCATCTAATCTGCCTAAGGCAAGCCAATTTTCAAGATAAATATCATTAAAACTTGGCTGCCATATATATTTCACTTGTATTATATTATAATTGTTTTTAATTGTTTTAGGTTCAGTGCCCAGAGCTACTTGCTTGAGATGGGTAGTTATAGAAAAGCAATAAACAAACAAGTAAACCAATGAATCAACTCTGAAGCACATGCAATTGTCACATAACATCATATTTTTAAAATCCCATTTTAAAATTAACTAAATTATAATTTAAAGATAGATACAATCAAAATTGAATAATAATGAAAACAACAGCATCATTTTCTATTACATTTCATAGCTGTATTGCTTTGGATCTTTCCTATCAAAATGGAAAGGTTGTTCAATGTTGTCAATGTTCAAGATTGTCATTTATAAATAGAAAGGTATCTCAATCAATCGATCAGAATAGAGCTGGAAGTGACCTTGGAGGTCTTCTAGACCAGTGGTCGCCAACCAGTGGGCTGGGAACCACTGGTGGTTTGTGAGAAAATTTTGGTGGTCCACAGAGAAATGTCACCCCCAAAACACCCCCCAAAGCAATTAATCCAAGCTGGCATTTAGTCCCCTTTAATAATTTAAACAATACAGTTAAAAAAAATGAACAGCAGATGAGTCAATTCAAAATGCATCTACCCCTGTTCATATTTAAGTGATCGTCCACTCTCCAAGGTCCCTCTCACAGTTACTGTTTTTGAGCTAGATTTAACCTAATCCATACTTGTACCTTTGGTTTTTCCTGCCTAAGTATAAAACCTTGCTTTTTTTCAACATTATATTTCATTTTGTTGGATAGGGCCCATTGTTCAAGTCTGTCAAGATCTTTTTGGATCCTGAGCTTGTCTTCTAGTGTGTTGGCTGTTCCTGCTAGCTTAATGTCATGTGATTTTACATGAAAAATTAGGCAATAATTTAAATATATTGGACATTACCGATATGTATGCATGCATATGAATTTACATTCTGTATCAAGAGTAGTATGCTAAGATTATATATGATCCATCTCAAAACAATTTACTTGAAAAAAGTCAATTTAGAATTGTCAGTCTGTATTTCTAAATCAATAGGAAGAAACTGAATTGATCCAATTCAGAAATTAAATTTGATCAGGGAAAAAGGATGTTTTATGCATGCCCCAAAGACCCTCAAACTGCCAGATTAATTGGAAAATACCTGATTCAATTTGATGACTCAATCCAAATCAATAATTCAATTCAGTCAATTTGATTTGGAGATTCAATCATCTACCTGTCAAACTGAATCTCCAAACTGAAAATTGGTACAGTCCTAACCCTACTATGTATTTTGTATTACAAAATTATATATTACAGAAATGCTAAAAAGAGGGGAGGGGAGATGTAAATTTTCCTAATATGGTTAATGATCTATAGAAACAAAAGTGAAAAGTGAAGTTTCTTTTTTGCTATTAGAAGATCTTCTGTTTTCAAGAGAAAAAAAGAGGATTAGAAAACATTCTCAAGTCAACACAGAAAATAATACTCATTCTCACACAAATTGTTTGTTGGTCTCTTGGAAAATGTGTGCATGTGTGTGTGTGAGTGCTGAAGGCATATCACATGTCATGCTTCCACAGCTGGAAACAATGATTTCTTGCAGAACCTGTGTCATATTTTTGAGAGACTTGTGTTTTTAGAAAACACCGTCTCTTTAGGTGAAACCAGGCTTTACAACAAATAAAGGCAGCAGATGCTCCAGTTATATGCTCAATGGCTCCATTTCAAAAATAAGCTGAAAGCCTTCTCTTTCTCAGCAGCACCCACTCTTTCATCCAAACCAAACAGCAAATTGCATCATCATCATCATCATACTTTTTTGCTATTTCAAATCTAGTAAACCCACTCCTCTTTCTTGCAACACCTTAGATTTAATTTGTGGTCTTCTCCCCTGCCACACAAATTTAGATATGTTCTTGTGTCACTGTTTACATGGTCTATCAATTGTCAAAAGAGGAATTATTTGAATCAAAAACATCATTCTAGGCAAGACATTCAATTTTATTATAGAAATGCTCCCTGGCACATGACTCTTATAGTTTTCCCCATCTTAACATATCTTTTTTTTAATTTAATGTCTTAATGTAGTTATTTTGAAATAACCTACAATTAGAACATAACCTGAGGCTTTGATAGCAGGCATATTTGTGGTACAAGAAAATCAAGGCTAATGTGGATATTAAGAAGCATTATGTTAGATATCCGTATTGAGAATGCAGAATAGATATGAATCCAGGTTGTGCCTGAAACGCACTTCTGTGATTCATAGCACTAGAAGCATTTTATAGACAAGAAATAACAGGCGAAATAAGCAGACTTGGCTCTGATGCTGAGGCTTTCAAATCAGAACACAAAAAAATCCACTACATTCTTACTAGAATTTTACATGCACAAAGTAAACTTCATAAAAATATACCTCTTGACAGCATTGGTCAAAATATACCACTGGTATAGTAAAGCATTTCTACCACTCTGTGCCCTTTTCTTCTTATTTCTTTATATTTTTTCTCATAGAACATAGGATAGGAAGGGAGCTTAGAGTTTTCTAGTCCAACCCTTTCATCTATACCATTTTTAACAAATGAATGCCCAGTCTCTTCTTGAACACCTTCAGTATTGGAGCATTCACAATTTCTGGAGGCAAGTTGTTCCATTGATTAATTGTACTGTCAGGAAATTAGTTCTAGGTTGCATTTCTCCTTGATAAGCTCCCATCTTTAATTCTTGTCCTGGCCTCAGGTTCTTTGACAATAGGCTAATCCCCTTTTTTCTGTGACAGAAAAAAGTACTTGAGTACTGAAAGACTCCTTAAGTAATATTTCCTCCAAGTTCTGTTTTCCTAAAGTTTTTCCCCTAAAGTTACTCTTGCATCCCACCATGTTCATCACCTTTCATAGGCCATGTTTATTTCTTCCATCCTATAGGAGGTCCTTCAGTCAGCCACATACTTCTCCAAATTACAGCAGCTAAACTTCCTGATAAGCTTTAGTCAATGACATTTCTCTGTGACTTGAGGTAATTTTAGGGAATTACTGTTGCCACCCAATATAAATCCTCAAATAAACCCTGAAATATACAAATCCTCCCATTCAAAGAGTGATCTTTACAGAACAGCTGATATCTTATCAGATGACTGATAACGCAAAAGATTTATTCTTAAAAACTAAGTTAATTTCTCTGGTCTTTACACAGCAGTCAATTTTCATCCAATCTTTTCTGTTTAAAGGTGACAGAATCTTACATCATACAAAATGAAGTTTATTTTTTATCCTACTTTTTATTATTGTTCCCTTTCTTCCAATATGAGCATGAGCAAAATAACTGTTGATATCTCAATGCCATAAAAGGAGTTCAAAATAGCTTCCTGTGGTCATTATGTTATTACATCAACAAACCATATGATGGCAACTGCTTTCTTGGAATCAAGACATTTACATTCTAGTGCCTTGATTATTTTTCTTGGATTCCCTGAAATGATTTAAGTTCAGGATCATTGTCAAAAACAATAGTGCTAAGGTCTACCTCAAATGCACACCTACAGAACCCAATGAATACTGAAATAGACATCATTTTAGGAGAGAATTCATGGGATGACAGTCAGCTGTGGGAACAGGTGCACAGATTAACCTACTCTCTCAGTAGCTTTCCATATCTTCATCAAATTAAGTTGAAAGTCTCTCTCTCTTCATTCCAAAATAACAATGTTAATGTAAGTTCATTCCTATATTCCCAATTCACTTAAAAAAAGATCAAGCTTGTTTGACTTTGTCCTGCAAGAAGGAAGTTATATACCAACCCTGCAGAATTAAAGGATTCATGATTGCATATAGCTCTCATAAAAGGTTTGGATGTCACCATCTTCCAAAAATTGCCATTAATTGTAATTTTTAAATGTGGTAATTGGGAAAGTAAGTTAGAAACTAGATTTCTGCTTGCTTCGTTTATTGTTAAAATGAAGTTACATCTGGTTCCACTCATTCTTTGTGCAAGCCTATCATATTTTGAGGGGTGTATATGACCCTACCACCACCATGCATCATTCAAAGTCCTTATCTCTCAGGAAGGTTTATATACACACTGTACCCATTTAACAGAATCAAATTCCAAGAGTCAAACACAACTTTTTTATAATCCTTGGAGTTCAAAATCAGTGATATTTCATTTCATTATTACAGTCATAAGATTACAACTACCAAAACTCTATGCATGCATTTTTAAGGGAAATACATTAGAAATAATGAAAATTAAACTTGAATTAAAAGAAGAGGAACATGAATCATGAGAACCCAGCAATTGATTCAGTGTTGAACTTTTGAAGAATACAAACTGGTGCATGCAACTTGACAAATTTGTAAACATGGTAGACATTTCTGTTTGCTAACAGATAAACAAATTAAAGTTGCCAGTGCACCCTGGGATTTCAGCTAGCAAGAAAAAGTAAAAGCAGACCTACTTGCATTGTAATAAAAGTGTTATAGAAATATGTGGGCTAAAGAGTCTACTTGATCCATAAAGACAAATGTGGTTTTTTTTCCACTGGTATTTTCTGGAAGTGCTTTTTCATCACTGCTGTTGGCAGTGTATCAAAACATTTCAATAATGTTTTTTTCTTAATTTACTCCTGAGAGTAAAGATAAAGCTACTGGTTTTTTTTTTTAAAAAAAAAAAAAACTAGTATGTCAGTGGCATTGTTTCCCATGGTTCATTAAAACTTCAATGTAACCTCTAAAATAGACCTAACATAAAGTGAAACTTTTTTTTAAACCCAACCCATCAGTTCTAAAATGTCCAAGCAAGAAATAGTCTGACCCACCTATGAACATGGAAGAAATTCTGGAATAACTGTCCCATCCAGCAAAGGTCCCAAATGTTAAATGGAATCTGACTATCAAAAGGTTGCTTATACAGGTATTCCTCAACTAATTATCACAATGGAGCCCAACATTTCTGTTGTTAAGTGAGACATTTTTAAGTGAGTTTTTCTCCTTTTTACAAACTTTCTTGTTACGGTTGTGAATCAGGGCAGTTGTTGAATTGGTAACATAGTTGTTAAGTGAATCTGGCTGCCCCATTGACAGAAGGTTGGAAAAGGTGATCACATGATACCTAGAATACTGCAACTGTCATAAATATGAACCAGCTGCCAAGCATCTGACTTTTGATCACATAATCATGGTGATTCTGCAAATATCATAACTGTGAAAACAGTCATGTCACTTTTTTCAGTGCTGTTGTAACGTTGAATGGTCATTAACTGAACTGTTGTAAGTTGAGAACAACCTGTACATTTTTAGAACATGGAAGAAGAATTTGGGGAAGTCCAGAAGCTGGAAACTGCCATCCTATTATCCAGCTGTTGAAGGATGTTGATAATTCATCATCAATAGTGATCTGGAAGGCCATTCCTGCTAACAAGAAGCAAGCAAGCAAATATAACCTAACTTCTACCTGCTTGGGATAGCAATAATGTGTTTTATTCTAAACAACTGTTAGAAGTTAGTATTGCTAGTCTTGTCAAGTGATTTCAACATGGTTATTAAGCAGAATCTCTTAGACATTTCTTTTGCCATTTCTTTGCAACAAATCTTGTCTCCACGTGGACAAGATTTAAGGCCAATTTACAAGGCCAATGTTTGTGAGCAAATTATTGACCAAGTCTCTGAATTCGAAACAATAGAAACATTTCATTATTGGTTGTAATAGAGATTTTCCAGTTGTAAATTAGCTTTGCCTTAATCAAGTGGACTGTATCTGTACACTTTTTTCTCTACTGAGCCCCAAAGTTCTCTGGAATTGTGAGAAATCATTTGCTTCTTTCTCACATTTTATTTTCTCTTTGCTATGATGATACTACAAAAACTAATCCCTATTGTTATTAATTCCACCTCTTTCTTCCTTTAATTGGGAATATTTGAATTACAGATATTTTTTAGATGTTAGATGTTTTTAGAGGTTTAGATTGACTGGGTCAGTTAATTTCACCTTGGATATTCCCACAATTTATTTTGTATGTTGTCAGAGTACAGCAATTTATTGGTCCTGTTCACACAATCTACTTATCCAAGTCTTCAAATCCGTGTACAGAATCCTCACACAGTTTCTCTTGGAAATTCCTTAATATATATATTAAATACTCCCCCCCCCCCGAAGACTTTTTGGAAATGACTCACTAATGTAAGACTTAATTTTATTTACATATATATTATTTTCTATATAGTATTACTAATATTGTAATTTACTGAATATACTGAAAATTATCTCTAGAGTTCAGTTGGATAGAAGTAGCTTCTATAATTCATAAATAAATACATTTAGCTGGAAATGAGTTTACAGATTGTTTTTGAAGGGCATCAAAACCAGGTAATGGGATATGTGGATTATATTACTGTTTGCTTAAGTGTGACATTAATGGAAATAACTGCACCCTTATAACTTCATACTTCAGGGGTTGAACTTAGAATGTGGGGATGACTTCATACTGCTGCAGATGTTCATCATAAAAAATCAGAATTCTTTTCTCATATAACAGTTATTGATCTTCTATTAGAAAATGGAAATTATCCCTACATTATGCTTCCTAGTCCTTGCTTGGGTGTATGACAAATGAAAACAACACACTACCAATATTTATCCCATTGGTAGTTTATGAAAAATGATAAACCAGGATTTACAAACCCTAAAGAATTATAATCAAGCAAACCCTATCAAATTCAGAGGAACCTACTTTTGAGAAGGCATAGCCCATTGTTTTATACATTTATCTATAAAACAATACATGTATAATTGATTTTTAAATTATATGTCTCATTACCACAGAAAAGAAACATCTGTCAGACTTCCTATATTTCCCTTAGGATGGCCTATGTTTCTTCTTTAGTCAATAGGAAACATTTTAAACTTATTTCCAAGCAGAACAACTGATGTGATTTGAGCATAACTAAAGCCCAGCAAAGTCATATCCAATGATCCATTGAATTCACTAGACTCTAATAGGGATTTATCAGCTTGTTTTGGACTCTTCAGGAGTTATAAACATGTTTCTGAAGAAACTAAATTAGACTGATGGGAATAGCCTTTCTCAACAGGTAGAAAAATAATTAAAGTGTCCACTCCTTTATTATTTATTAAAAGAAAAAACAATGGATATATTAATTAAAGCCAAAATGGGGGGGAAATACAGTGAAACAAGTTAATACTTTCAGTGCAAATCCAATTGTCTTTCTATTGAAATACCCCTAGAAACTAAACCCGGTAGTATGGGAAAGCAAAGGAATCATCATTGTAATATGGTTGAAACAGATTTTCTCCTAGGTATCTGTAATTCTTATTTAAAATATTCATTCTGATTCAGATAATCAATCTGATCTGATCTGACATTCTAATTGATTTGGAATATAAAGTTGATTGGATTTTCTAATCAATTCAGAAAGGCATCAGAAAATGTACATTCAAACGGCTGAATTGATGAAAGGCATCGGATTTGATTCTGAAGTTCAACGGAGAGTGTCCGTCTTATTTGCAAGGTGCTTTCATTTGCACTGTCTTTAAATTGAAGTGCTTTTTAATGTAACAAGATATCAAAAGCGTAAGAGCAATCTATCTTGGCAAATTTTGGGCACAGGCTTCATAGCATAATCCATATTCTGGTCAGAAGCAGGTTGGATTTTCAGGAAAGACAATTAGGAGGATTGTAAATTCTGCAGACGCTCAAGTCAAATAACACCTCCCACCCTGTCCCCATGCTGCCAAGAACCATAACTAGAGTACACATTATTCGTCTTCTCTCCTCCCATCCTGTTTGCAGCAGCCTTCTGTGAAGCAGTAGGTCCTTAGATGCTCTTTCTCCCATCCCTGAGAACAGCAACATAGCCTCCCATTCTCTCCAAACATCATATTCATATTTGAATCCAAGCTTCCAATTGATATAAAATAATTATTCTCAAATGAAATGTTAGTGGAGAACCTGCCTTTCCCCAGCAAATACACTTTAAAGAAATTCTTTGATTTCAGCACCACCAACCATAAAAAAGACCACATTTAAACCCTTCTTTATTCATCAAGGCACTTCAGAAAGAACTCCATAGTATGTTGAACATCCACCTTCCTTACATGTCAAAGAAGTGACATGTAACGAGATATTTTTAACATGCATGAAGGACCAGGACCAAAATGCAGGGAAGGGGAGAGTTTGTATAGTAAGTTATTTAGAATTTCATTTGAAATAGGACAAAGGCAAAATTTGATAGTATAACAGGGCCTCCCCTTTGTTGCTGTTCTCTCTCAATATAAAATCATGATAGAAGTAATCCTAACTTTTAACCAGCATAAAATAGCTAAAGCTGGACCCCTGATGCGGTTCACCGCAAACTCATTTTTATTCTTAAACTAATAGCTTTCAAGTCTGAATTCTTGAAAGTTAGACACCATCACTTCCCTGACTGTTGCAATTTAATTAATAACCTTTCACCCCAAAGAAACCCCAAAGCAAGAAGACTCATTACTCTTTCTAGTGATTAGAGTCACCTCAAGATTGTCAAACATTTACCTCTCCTTCCCAGCAGCAGAAATGGATTTAGGAGGATCATGGTTCATACCTCACATTCCCTGGAGCCAGAAATGGTATACGTGCAGGGTCCAGATCCATTAACCGATACATCCATGGCCTCAGAGTTTGTTGGCTTGTAGTCCACATAATACTCCTGTAAAGGGGAGTTCATTTGCCTTTCAGATTCTCGGGCTTTTTTCCTACGCCTTTTCATGAGGGAGTGTTGCTGTAGCTGTTTCATGCTAGCTGGGTAGCGTTTCCACGAAACATAAATGACCAACAAAATCATAGCCACTGAAAGAAAAAGGGCAACACTTCCAGCAATTATTTTGTGAAATGAAACATGCTCATATTCTGGTTCTGGTCCAGATGTTGGGAATTCTGGAGAAGGGCTTGGTGTAAAAGATGTTGGTTCATAGTCTTCCACTTTGGGAATGGTGGGTCTTGGAATAAAGATGGGTCTCTGCTGGGTTTTAGGGACCTGGTAAGGTTTTTCAGTGACCACCACTGGGATTTCTGCACAAACGTTGTAGGTTTCTACAGCATCGCTCACCTTTTCACCCTGAATATGTTTAGGGCCTGCACAAATCATGGTACTTTCTTTGTTTCCCTTGAAGTTTTTAAGCCAGTTAAACAGAGGGCAAATGCTCCTGGTACATTCCCACATATTTCCAGAAAGAGTAATAGATATCAAAGAAATCCAGGCATTGACAGTCTCCTGAGAGATGTTAGTAAGTTTGTTGGAATCCAAGTTGAGCTTCTGCAAGTTTGGCAGGCACTGAAATGTCCCAGGTTCAATCCCTGCAATGTCATTTCCCGATAAATCCAAATTGTGCAAAGAACTCCAGGTCCAGGTCAACCCTTGGCTTAAGGATCGGATCCTATTCCACTGCAAGTAAATGGAGCGGAGATTAAAGAGACGAGGAAAGTGAGCAAAGTTGATCTTTGAAAATTGGTTGTGTTCCAAGTGGAGCTCTGTGAGCTTCAAAAGACCAGCAAAGGCATTGCGAGATAAACTCCGCAGACGATTGTAGCCTAAATCCAGAAAATCAAGGTTGCGACAATCTTGGAAAACCCGGATAGGAACCGTTTTCAATGAGTTGGATCGTAAGTGCAAGATCAGGAGTTTGCGAAGACCTTTAAACTGCTCTGACTGAAGCGCCTGTAGCTTGTTGTAAGACAGGTCTAGATTGCGAAGGTTGGGGACTGGGTGAAATGTTTTATTGTGAAGGTGAGTAATTTTGTTGGAGCTTAGAATTAATTCCTTCAGCCTTCGGATGCCTTGGAAGGCATCCTCATCCACTGAAGTGATGTAGTTATGATCAAGGTAAAGCCATATGAGTTGGTGTAGGCCTGCAAACTGATTTGGCTTGAGCTTCTGGATGCTGTTGTACCGTAATGATAAGCCTTGAGATCCTCCAGAAATGTTCTGAGGAATGTCTCTGAATGCATGGGATTCACAGTACACAATTTTGCCATCACACCTGCAGTTCTTGGGGCAAGCTCGCTGAGCCCCACTCAACGTCACAAACAGCACAGTAGGAAGGAGAACAAACACTGCACTCATGCCCCTCAGATGCTTAATTACATGGAAACCTACAATATGAAGGTGACAAATATACATCGTGAGGCCACTCAAAACAGAATCATAGTATTCACTATCAGGATTTCAAACAACAAATGAAAGAGTTGAATCCATGATGACGCCTTGCTTCCATGCAGTTCAACCTCCCTCCCTCCCTCCCTCCCTCTCTCCCCCCACTTGTTTTACATGGAGATGTTTGTTATACTGACTCTTTTTCCCAATGTTTTCTTCTCCCTAACCAACCAACATATACAACCAGACTATACTTATTCATTTACCTCTAGATGATTTATAACAAATTACATTTCCCTTCCCATTTTTAACTCATAGCAGCATGCATTAGCATGATGCACATACCCTTATCATGAGGATGTTGTAGATTTAATACTAAACATATTTGTCAAGTCACTGTGAAGTAGATTTTGGGAAGAGAATGCACCCAAGCTTGAATTGTTAAATATTCTTAAATCAGTAAAAGGTTTCTTAATAAACAAGCTCACAAGTACACATCTCCTGAGTCCTTCAAGAGATGCACAGATGACCTTAAAAATATGTGTTAATGTAGCGTGACAAATAGAAGTTAGAAAAAAATGGAGAGAGAGTAGGGGAAAGCACACGGTAAGATATTTTATTTCAAGTGAGCTAAGCATAATCTAAACAGACAGGTATGAATGTCTTATGTGTCAAATCTTATGTATGAAAAAAATCTAAGGATGCTAAATAGCAATGACAAGGAACTTCTGGATATCATAATAAAATGCTTGTGGTCATCAGGCATACTTTCATATCTTTACACATAATAGCTAACATAACTATATTGTAACTTATTGATATATTTTAATATACAGTAGCATGGTTTTATTGTTTTAGCATCTACATTTCTTCTATAATTACAATGAGTCACACCCAATATTTATTTTGGGTAAAAGATGGGACAATATTATTACTATAATTAATAATAAACATGAATGGAAACTCAATCCCAGATGAAGCAAAAAAAAAGGTGAATTTTCCTTCTCTTTTTTCAATTCCAATTTTGATAGACTACATTTAACATATGTAGCAAAAAACTTATTTTATAGTCCTCCTTCTGATCTTTTCACGCTTCCCATGTTCTCTGAATAACTACCTGAGTCTTGGGAGAATTAAGCCACATACAGGCTTAGGGTTCTCCAAAATAAGGGGAGAAATTGGACCTTGTTCTAGTCTTGAGATAAGCTTCAAAGTATAGCTTTCAAGAGTTGTAACCATTCTGGTCATTTGTTTTGCCCCCTTCAATTGGGAATTCTGGAAAAGTATTGCCTTCTTAACAGTAAATAATATTATTAGGTTGGGGGACAGAAGAAAAGAAGGAACAAAGAATAGCCAAATAAGCCATTATTTTTATTCAGTGTTTATTTGAGTGGAGGCAAACTGCTAATCCAAAGAGCTTTTGACTGTTTGTTTCTGACACGTTCATTTCAATGGCAAGATTCTCCCTTTCCTTCCTTCATTTAAATTCTGATCTTTTCTCATTGCCTGATGCCAGGAGGAGCAACAGCAGAAACATATTCCAACCTACACATGGAGGGAAAAACATAATTCTGTCACATTTGGAGGAGGTTTCTGGAAGGCGGGGAAGAGAATCTCCAAAATAGGTGTTGGAGATGTAACACTTTCTTTTAGAGGATGGTGCATGCCTGTGTATGAGGGATATCAACTTAGTTCTCCGGAGCAGGTTCATCAGCAAATCCCCCCCCCTTTTTTTTTCTTCAATAGAGGGTTGAGGATCTGGAATTATCATTAGCACCACATTTGAAAAAAAAAATTAGGACATGAAACTGAGCAAATCCTAAATGGGGATGAAGCATAGATTGAATAGCAGGGCACCAGGGGAGTAGAAGAAATGACAGAACTGGGGGTGGGGAAGAGGGGGTAAATATAGAGAGAGGGGAAGAAAAAACAAACTGTTCTGGTCTGTATATCTACCACTAATAATGGAGTAAGGGTGTTCATCTGAGGGTGAAAGATCTCACAAAACACCAGAGGGGAGAGTAAAGGATGGGATGAGGCAGAAGAAGGCAGAATCTATAGAAAAGTAGCTTGTGTGAGTCACCTAGCAAAAAGAACCCAGTAGTGTGATTTTGGTGGGTTTTCTTCCCCAGCAAATGGGCAGGCAAGAGATATGCACTCACACACAGAGAGAGACACACAAAACACATGCACCCTCAGCCCTGGGCACAGCTGCAGCCTTACAAAAAAAAAAGTTCACTTACCCATCGTTCCCTCATCTGCAATTGTATCTCGTTTCTTCTTCCAGATGTTGTTGTTTGTTGCTTGGAATGACCTGGGAGGCTGACAGTTCTTGTGGTGGTTGTTTCTTACCCACCCACCCCCCTTTCAAGCCGGTCCTTTTCCTTTAAAGCATGGTATCACACAGACTAGCCCAGCTGCTACCTACTTCCATGCCATCCAAGAGGATGCCAGGAATCTGCACAAAGTTACTGAGAAGGAGAGAAAGAGGAAGGAAGGAAGGAAGGAAGGAAGGAAGGAAGGAAGGAAGGAAGGAAGGGTTAGGGAATAGGGGTAGTGGAATGTAGGGAAGACAGGGTTAGGAGGAGGAAGGAAGGAAGGAAGGAAGGAAGGAAGGAAGGAAGGAATAACCTAATCTCTGAAAGCCATGGAGCACCTCGCCTGGACCGTTGGCATCAGTCGTCCAGCCTCTCGTTGGAGCGCGAGAGGACCATGGAGGCGAAGCAACTTCTCAGCCGGGGGGAAGAGGGGGAGGACGAAAAGGCCGCGAAGTATCCTCCTGCTGCAAGACAGCCTCCTCAGTCGGCTGCCTCTCTCCATCCCCAAGCACGACGACCCATTCCTTCAATCCAGCTGTCAAAAAAAAAATATGGGTGACTCCTCAGGGTCTCGTCTCCAAGATTTTGCCCTCCTTTCTTCGTCGTTTCAAAAGCTAGTTTTTATCCATGGAGGCGCTCGGGTTCCAAAGAGAGTGAGTGCGTGTGTGCCTGTGTGCGCGCGCGCGCGTGTATTTTCTGGAGCCCTGTGCTGCGCGCGCGAGGTTGTTCTCCACATTCAATCTCCCACCTCTCCACCTCCCTTTCTCTCTCTCTCTCTCTCTCTCTCTCTTCGTCCCCCCTCCTCCTTTTTCTTCCCTCTTTCCCAGACACAGATGAAATGCTTAGGAGCTTGTTAGTGCTAATGTTCTACTTTGCGATACATTGAGTGCCCTCCACTGGAGAAAACGGATCACATATTAAAAGCACGAACCTAGTGAGAGGGTTTACATTGCTATGCAGGCTCCCTTTTGCGCGGAGAAAATTAAAGATGCAGGAATACAATTTTTCACAGCTGCCCCCTCATGCTGAATAAGCTTCTTCACGCCATGGCTGCCGTGTTTATCCTTTTTAAAATAATTTTGTTGGAGTTTCAAAGAGAGTTCTTCACACAACACCAAAACAACTTTGACCCCATACTTGAGGAACCATTTTCATTGCCCTTAGTATTTTGATTACAGTGTAATCCCAATGATGGTTTTCAGGAGCCAGCTGGACTTCGTTTTTCTATGGAGTCGTTTGACTTCTTATCCATTCAGAGCTGAAGAAGCTTCTTGGGAGAGGTGAAATATCTTCAAAGAAAAACAAAAAAAGTCCAATTGCCTTTTGAAAAAGCACCTTTGGAACAACCTTTGGGACAACCATGACTTGGATGACTAAGGATCTCCATAGACATTTGACAATGTAAGATTCAATTAGGATTTGGCCAACAAACCACAAAGAAAGCCAAAGATTGTAGGTTAGCTAGGGAAATTGAAAAGAAGACAATAGAAATCACTTTCTTAAGCTCAATTCAAAGATTCCTTGAAGCCAATAATATATCTATATCTCTCTATAGCTGTATCTAATCTATGTATCTATACCTAATTACCAAACCCTAAGAAACTTCCTCTGAGCCCATGACTATGTTGATTTTATTTTTATTTTAAAAGTAAAACTATATTCCAATAATCCAATAATTAGATACACTTTCTTAGATACTTAACTTTCTTAGTATGGCAAGATCAAATTTTGCAGAATACACTTTTACTCTTCTTCAACAAAATATATTATTCTATATGCCCACTATTTTTATCTTCAATAATGCATTATAGTAATTTACAATATCTGATATAGAGGTTGAGCTAACTGCTCTGCAATTTCCTATATCTTCCAATATATAATTTTAAAATGTTACTTTGGCAATTTTTCAGACATCAAAACATCCTTCCTCTGGATAAAGTCTAACATATCTTCATTGCTGGTCTTTAAGAATTCTCCACTGAATGCAGTTCTGGATTTGGCAATTTGTTAATTTTTAATTTGCAACAAGTCCTAAAACTTCATCACTTATCCCACTTTTCTTTATAAATTGACTTCCTCACTAACTAGATCTGTACTGCAGGCAATGTCAAGTTATAGATTAGTCTCTCTTCAATTTCTACTTGAAAAAGCTGTCAGGATGTTTGCTTAGCCAACTCTCTATCTCTTTTAAGCAGAACAGCTATTCTAATTTGCCTCATAACTATTTTGTACAGGTGAGATTTTCATATAATTCAGATATTATTCAGTCAAAACCCTAGCTCTTCACTTTTTCCTCATATTCCTGAGTCATGACAAAAAATTCTTAAATAGAGAAAGCAAAGTTTGAAGTCTTGCAAATCAATATCATTTGACTGGGGTGTGCTGTTTTTTTTTTTTTACATGTATACAGAATCCAGAACATCAGAACTGGGCAGAGACAATAATGAAGAGAGATGTGGAAGTTTGAGTGACTTCATACTTTCATTTCAGACTCCAGCATTATCACATACCAACATTGGATTATCTGGTTTTTGTTTTCTTTTGCATTGTAAAGTACACCCACACCAACACAAATACAGTATTAAGATGATTAGGCTACATAATACCTCTTCTCATCTCTCTCTTTATCGCCTTCACTTTATCACTTCACAGCCTGACTTTTTAATCTGATTCCCAATTAAAACCTACAAATAACAGTTTGCAAAATTCTTGGTTATAGGACAGCTTTAAGGTCTTGAGCTCTGTGTAGTTGACATCTTAGAGTGATATGTTTAAACCTATGTTTACATTTGCAGATTGTTTGCATCAACTTTAAACTTTTTCACATTCTTGTGAAAGGAATATAAACACATTTGATAAAGTAGAACATAACCTTATCCTTAATAAAGGTGAATTAGATGGTCCCACTACCAGATATAATTGGTTGAACGACTGCCTGCAACACGTGGTACTTCCATGGAGAAAGGTATACATCAGGGTGGGCTGCTGGTGGTTTGCAGGGGTTCAGGAGACCCCCTAGCTAAGATTCTGTGCAGTTCAGAGAACCCCCAAATGCCACTCCTGGCTGGCCCTTCCCCTCCCCTCCTCGCCCACCCCTCCGCTCCCCTCCCCTCCCAGGAGGCTTGAAAGCAAATTTTCTGGGGAAAAGTTAACGATGGGTGAGATGACAGGCTTGGAGGCAAAATCCTCTGGAGCAGGAGTCTCCAACCTTGGCAACTTTAAGCCTGGTGGACTTCGACTCCCAGAATTCCCCCTCCAGGCTTAAAGTTGCCATGGTTGGAGACCCCTGTTCTGGAGAATATGTTTAGCTAAAGAAGGCTATGCTAGGAGGAGGCATGATAACAATCTTTCCTATACCTAAAAAGCTTCCCTGGGAAGACGGTATTAATTTATTCTCCTTAGTATCTGCCAGTAAGACAAGAATCAATGGGCGAAAGGTTTACAGAGAAAGAACTGATTGGGGAAAAAAAGAAGAGGAATATCCTCAATGTGAGAAGTTGTTGAGCAAAGGAACAGCTTGCTTCCTTTAATTGTGGGTGTTCCACCACTCAAGGTTCTAAGTAAATGTTAAAAAGCCATATTCCATTCTGGGCAGAAATTGGAATAGATATTCAATAAAAGGACTTCAGGGTTCCTTCAAGGGCTTCAATTGCATCAAACTTGATTGCAGGAAATACGACTTCAGCAACAGAGTGGTCAATGTCTGGAATACTCTACCTGACTCTATGGTTTCTTCCCAAAACTTTAACCTTAGACTTTCTACTATTGACCTCATCCCTTTCCTAAGAGGTCTGTAGGGGGCGTGCATAAGCGCACCAATGTGCCTACCGTCCCTGTCCTATTGTTTCTTTTATTTTTATTTTTATTTATTTTTCTTATATGTATCCATGTATTCATAACTATGTTTTTACTTGTACCTATTATCTTGTAAGCAATTGACAAAAGTAAATAAATAAATAAATAAATAAATAAATAAATAAATAAATAAATCAGTCAATCAATCAATCAATCAATGGGTTCTCTGCCCGGTTGCTGGGTGGGCGTAGCCATGGTGGGCATGGCCTAGTCGGCCTCCTGTGTGGGGGCATTTTTGCCTTCCCCAGGCTCCAGAGGCTTTCCTCAAGCCTCCAGGAGGTCAAAAATGGCCTCCCTGGGTTCCGGAGGCTTTCTAGAAGCCAGAAACGGGCCCATTTCTGGCCTTCTTGAACTTCCAGGAGGCCCATTTTTTGCCCTCCCAGAGCCTCCATGCATGCCCTGCACTTACCTGCATCCAAAATGGGCCGTGTAGGGACTCCTGGGAGGGGCATGGTAGGGTGGGCGGGGCAGCCAGGAGTGGGATTTGTGGGTTATCTGAACTGTGCAGAATCTTAGCTAGAGGATCTCCTGAACCCCTGCGAACCCCCAGCAGCCCACTCCTGCCTATGATTTTATAAGGTGCTCGATATAAAGTATGCCTATCTCTACTACTATTGTCAACCAACTTCCCAGAGATTCATCCAGGATTTCTTTTTCCTATCTGACCTGGAGTAGATGGGTATCCTCTGTTTACAAAGATTATGTTTTACCTCTGAGCTTTTAATTATGTAGTCTTATTGTCTACAAACCCTAGGGTCCAGCCTGATGATGCTATCCATTCAAAGGAAACCAAGACAACACTGCATTTTAGTTTCTTATTCCCAAGTTGTGGATATTCTACCATAGGTTGCCAGAGAGAAGCAGAATCTGCTTGCTGCCCAAGAAGCAGAAAGAATGAGCTGCTAACTGAACCTTATTTCCCCTGGGATGAAATTTGCTTTGAGACTTATAGAAGTGCTTGTGTCCCATGGCAAATCCAGAACTTGGCTTCCCAAGAACACTCTCACAAAATCCTCACTTGGGAGTTAAATATCTGGAGCATTCGCTACCTAAGTGCTTTGCTTAAGCACCACCATAACATTCTAGTAATATAGGTATCCTACATGAATTTGCTAAGTATGAATATCTTTAGGAAAGAGCCTTTGTTTGTAGGTATAAAAGACTGCCTGAGTTAGGACCCTGTTTTTAACTCATATGGAAGAGAGTGCACATGCAGCTATACTTACAAAAGTGTTTCTCCTGCAGACATTTATGTGCTGAATGTGTAAGGAACCACAGTAGAAAGACTGCAATGTTGGTGAGAGATAGTGCACTTTGAAATATTTGTATTATACTTATATAGATTACATTATCTATAATAATATAGATATTATAATAACATATAAATAAGTTATATAAATAAGTAGATAACTAATATTTTTCACACATGAAAATTGGTGTAGTTTCGTATAATAAGCATAGCTCAGAATGTTGTTCTATATTGAGAAGAAATGGTCTCAATTTATTTTAATTTATTTATTTGGTTTGTCAATTGCTTACAAGATAATAGGTATAAGTAAAAACATAGTTATGAATACATGGATACATATAAGAAAAATAAATAATAAAAGAAACAATAGGACAAGGATGGTAGGCACATTGGTGCGCTTATGCACGCCCCCTACAGGCCTCTTGGGAAAGGGGTGAGGTCAATAGTAGACAGTCTAAGGTTAAAGTTTGGGGAGTTTGGGGAAGAAACCACAGAATCAGGTAGAGTATTCCAGACATTGACCACTCTGTTGCTGAAGTCGTATTTCCTGCAATCAAGTTTGATGCAATTGAAGCCCTTGAAGGAACCCTGAAGCGATTAACCTTGAGTTTGTATCTATTGTTTGCTCTGGTAATGTTATGGTTGAAGCTGAAAAATTCATTGACAGGTAGGACATTGCAATGTATGTTTTTATATACTATACTGAGATCAGACCTAAGGCAGCGTAGTTCTAGGTTTTCTAGGTCTAGAATTTCAAGTCTGGTGGCATAAGGTATTCTGCAATGAGTAGAGGAGTGGAGAACTCTTCTTGTGAAATATTTCTGGACTTTCTCAACTGTGCTAATATCAGATATGTAATGTGGTTTCCAGACTGATGATCTGTATTCGAGTATTGGTCTAGCAAATGTTTTATATGCTCTAGTTATTAGTGTAATATTACCAGAGAAAAAGCTACGTAAGATTAGGTTAACAACTCTTAATGCCTTTTTGGCTATGTAGTTACAGTGGGCTCTAGCACTTAGGTCATCTGAGATGAGTACTCCAAGATCCTTGACAGAGTTTGGATCATCAACAAGGTCTTGACTATTCACCCTATATTTTATTTTCTAATTTTTTTTGCCAATATGTAGGACATTTATTTGTTGAGATTTGAAGTTGCCATCTGTTTGACCATTCTGATACATAGTCAAGGTCTTTTTGAAGGGTAGCAGTATTGTCTGTGGTGTTGAATAGCTTTACATCATCAGCGAAGAGAACACAGTTGCTCTTGATATGATCACAAAGGTCATTTATGTAGAGTATGAAGAGAGTTGGTCCTAGAACACTGCCTTGGGGGACACCACAACTGTTGACAGGTACAGAATTTGATAGGACGCTCCCAATTTTGACCATTTGTTGTCTGTTTGACAGGAATGCTTCTATCCAGTTATGCAGGTATCCAGAGATACCATAAGATTTTAGTTTTAGGAGTAGTTTGTCATGAATCAAAGACTTTACAGAAGTCCATGTAGATTGCGTCTATTGGTTTTCCCTGATCGAGTTGTGTAGTCCATGTTTTTGCAGTGTAAGAGTTGCAGATTTCATGGTAGCTTTTTCCTAAAATCAAATTGCTTATTAGAGAGTAGGTTGTTTGTTTCTAAATGGAGGATGATGGATTGGTTAATAATTGATTCCATGACTTTGCAGGTGACGCAGAATAAAGAGATTGGTCTGTAATTTTCAACTAGGATGGGTCTCCCTTTTTGAAGATGGGGATGACCGTGGCTTTTGACCATAGTTTTGGCAAGGAACTGGTCGTGAAAGATTTTTCAGAGATTATGCTTAGAGGTTCGGCTATAGCAGTGGATAGCTTTTTTAAGAAATAGGCACATATCCGTCCGGTCCAATAGATAGAGATGGTTTTAGATTGCGTAGTGCTTTTTCAACATTGTCTTCTGTAAAATCGATATGTATTAGATCATTGTGGTTGTCTGTGGTTCGACTAGGAAATACTGGGCATGATCCATTGCTGTTTACAAATACTGAGCCAAAGAATGTGTTAAAGAGGTTGGCTTTAATAGTGTCGTCATTGCAGTCTTTACCATTAGGTCCTTTCAGGGGTGGGATGGACCTTGAGTCTTGTAGTTTGTTGTTTACAAAATTGTAGAAAGCGCGGGTGGAATTGGTGCGTAGAAGGTTTTCTTCTTGTTTAATGTGATAATTGGTGCATTCAGTTTTTATCTGGTGGCATAAATTTTTGTATCAGCTTTTGAAGTTGGCAATGTGACCATATTTGTTTTTCTGCCAAAGTGATCTCTTTTTGGATTGAAGCTTCCTTATTATTTTGGGTAATTTGTTTTTTCTGGTTTTGGGGGTTGTTAATGGTACATATAGTTTGATGACTCTCTTGACTTCAAGTAAAAATACGTTGTAATGGTCTTCTACAGTATTGCATCCAGAGAATAGAAATTGCCAATCAAGGGATGAGAGATCATTGTTTATAAGATCATAGTTGCCTTTTTTGAAGTTATAATTGGGGATTCCGTCATTGTGATGATTTTTGTGTGGATGTATGTTGAGACAAAAGTTAATCATGTCGTGGTCACTGTTGGAAAAGGGTTCTTTAATTTGTATTCCGTAAATTGAATTCAAACTATTGCAGAAGATGAGATCGAGGCAGTTGTTAAGTTTAGTGTTGTTGGTTACTAGTTGTTCTAGTGCCAGATTTGTTCCTGCATTGTAGAAGGCTGCATGTGTGGGTTCAGTTGTACATTCATTAAAGATGCAGTTAATGTGAGGTAGATTGAAGTCACCAAGAAAGATAAAAGCATGTGGGCAGGATGCTACCCATGTTAGTAGTGTATTTAGCTTGTTGGATTCTTCCTGGAATCTCTAGGTAGACATAATTCTTGGAATCTCTAGGTAGATATAAACTTCCTGAGTGATTTCTGGAGAGCTATGAACCAAATCAGTTGCCTGGATGTGCAAATAGCTTTAGACCATACAAGTGGATTGATTAGCATGTTGTTTGAATCTAGTCCCATGTGGTTTTCTGAAGAAATTGTGGTTACTTGGGTTCTGTTATTTGTCAGCCAGATCAATATAAGACAGCTTCTTCTATTAAGAGCTGTCAGAAGTTCCCTTATATCACTAAAATAATTATTTCTGTGGAACTTGACCCTCTCATGGCCATATTGACTTGAGTAAATAAAATAACCTGAGTTACAATATAGAGCAGTTTCTGCAAAGGAACATTGTTTATATGCTTACAGTGTATGTCCTAATCTTTAAATCCTGCCCTTTTGACATTGCTCTAGTTACATCTGGCCACATTTACAAAATGGATATATCAGGTCCTACATTTCTTCTTTTTTTCTTTTTTTTAATCAATATTTTTCAAATTTCAATCTACATTTACATATCAATACATAGACAGTGTGGCATCAATACATCATACATTTTAGCACAAGCAAAATTAATAAAACTAACCATATCTCTTAATACACATTCACATTAAATTATAATCTTTCATTGCTTAATTTTCCAACATTTCCATACTCAGTCCTAGTGCCAGTCACCATCATTGAAACATACCTAGTAATTTCATTATTCAATTTCCTCTTCTATTGTTCATTTTTTTTAAACAAAAGTTCTCATTTGGCAAGCAGTGTGGTTCCAGGTTTCACATCTCAACACAAACATGACCATAGTTATCTATTCATCTTACTTATTCAATTTCATATCACTTCACAGTTCATATTATCATTTTTCTTGAAGTATTCTCATATCTTATTTTACAGTATTATTTAAAATTCATATTTCATTTCTATATCCATGTCCCATATTGCCTTTATCTGTCATATTTGCAATTTAATTAATCCTTTTGCTATTAATTCTAGAAATTGTCCCCCTTGGTTATTAATTCGAGCTTGCCACCTTCATTCTACTTAATAACAGTATTTCTCTATTTACTACATATCAGGTATACACATATTTTGCAATTTTGCATCAGATTCCATTTGCATCAGATTCCATAACATTTTCTCAATCACCATGCTTATCATCTATACACTACAAATGTACTAATCTAATCAATTAATTATAGCAACTGATATTAATCTTTCCATAGTAATTCTCATATTTTTACACATCGCTAATCATCAATTAATATATAATATTCTTGTTATAAATTCCCATTTCCACATTTATTTCATTGGATTCCATATCTAATGTAATGATAATCCTTTAATAAAAAAGAAAAAGAAAGAAAAAATGAAAAAAATAATATCAGTTACAAACTTGTCTATTTTCAGTACTTTTTCTTACATATCACAACACATTACCTTGCGGAATCTCCTTCCCTATTCTTATTTACCCATTATCTCTCACTCTCATAACAATGTAATTTCTTTTCATTCTTGTTTGCTTCCTGTTTCTCTTTATTTTCTGGTCTTTTCTCTTGATTCCCTTTTTCCTCATTTTTATTTCCCTCCATTTCTCATTCCAGTTATTTATTTTATCTCCTTACCTCTCTCAATCTTTCTTTTGTACTTCCCTTTTCTGCTTTTTCCCTTTCCTTTTTTTTTGTTCTCTGAACCATTCCCTTTTATTTTTATATCAAACCACTTAATTTTAATTCCGTTTTCCCCCTGCTTAAATGATTGTTGCTCCACTTGAACTTCAAAGCTGGTTTCTTCTCTGTTTGACTCCTCCCTCTCTGGTTTTCTTTGTTCTTCTACAAGCTGAGTCACCATTTCTAATTTCTGTAATATATTGCTGCACATTTCCAGTCTCACTTTCATCATTTCCTTCAAGTCTTGTAGATCCAATATTATTTCAGCAAATAATTCCCCCATTGTGTCTGCTCCTTTGTTTCTTTTGTTGTTGTTCCCCTCTTCCTTAATATATATGTTAAATCCACAAATCAACCAGCGTCTTTTATATTTATTTTCAACAATCAATATCTATAAGTCTTTATTTCTAGGCCTTTTGGTAGGTCCTTTTTCAGCTGTTTCCTGAAGTCACCAGGTGGTTCTAAGATGATCTTTTCCCATATAGTATTTTGGTATTACTTTTCACGGTTTTTATTTTGTTGTGATGGTGTTTCTCTTATTTTCTTTTAAATTCCAAAATCCAATTTATTAGACAGACCAAGCACTTTTCAAAGAGTCACTGAAATTTTTCCTGTACCATCAGATGGCACTCTTGAGTTTTTTCCATAATCCATTCTTTCTTTTACTTTACTTTCTTTTTTAATCATAAAATTTTATTAAATTCACTAATTTCAATTATTAGCTATTATTTCTTTTCAACACATTCAATTCCAGCATTTATTTATGCGTATTTAGTGCCAAAAGTCCAATAATTATCCAATTTAATTTCCAAGCCTTTTGTGATCTAATATTTCCCTCTGAATTTTCTCCTCCAAATTAATTTGTTCCAATAGCTCAAGCCAGTTTTATGAGTACAAATTTCCTAATCACTCTCTCTTGTCGCTGCCCCTGCACACTTTCCTCCAAATAGTCATTTTATTCTTAATACCAGGGTACCTTACACTCCACTTGCTGCTTCTCTGCTCCAGCATAGTCTTAGTTTCCTGGACTGCTCCTTCTCTTTGTAGTGGCCATTTTAGACCACTGTTGTAACTTGCTTTTGGAAGGGGTTTTTCTTGTTAGGGAGGGGAGTTGTGATTTCCCTCAACCCTCCAAGTGATTCCCCCTTTCTTCACCACCCCTCCAAGGTGGTTCCAGTTGCAATCAGGACCCTCCAACAAGCTTGAAGCAAAACCACACATGATCATGGATTTCACTCTGACACCGATGACAAGCAACTGGAAGTCTGGTCCTACATTTCTTGTCCCCAGCTTGCCATCTCTATATTTCACAATACTTATAGGAATGGTGAAAAGTTTTACTCCACAGTTGTAGTGAGGCGTAACTCATTGTTTCCTATAAATGGTTACCGTCAGAACTGTTATCAGAATCAACTGTTAATAAGAAGAAATGATCCATAATGATATCCAGGAATCTTATATATGCAAACAACTTGAGCTGGATTGTTTAGGCCAGGGGTCCCCAAACCTGCCAACTTTAAGACTTGTGGACTTCAACTCCAGCATCTGGCTGGAGAATTCTGGGAGTTTAAGTCCACAAGTCTTAAAGTTGCCCAATTTCAAGACCTCTGGTTTAGGCTGATGAATTTATATTGAGGGCAAGGAAAAGTATCTTTCAAATGAAGCTGGACTCATGATTACTCTTTCTTGGTTACAGAAAGAGAAACAGCAAACTTCCCCTTGCCTTATTCCAGAATGCTGACTTTCCAGGCCATTCTTTTGTTATGGTTTTTAATCCATAAAGAAATTGCAAAGCATAGGCTGGGTCATCTTTGTCTATTAATGCTTCTGTTACTGGCCTTAAACATGATTTAAGCCATTCAGGTTGTGTCTTCTAATTTCTATAAGTAGTCTTAATGAATGAGGAACAAGCCACAATGAGACAGCAGCTTGCTTGCATGTAGAGGATAAATAGGTTCTCTTTCCTGACATCAGTAAATTATTAGCCTTAGCTCCTTAAGTGGGACCAGGAATTGAAGGGGAGAAAAAACTTGTCATAGTTTGCTTATATAAATAAAAGAATGATCACCAAAGTAGAATCTGTATGAATGGGAATGGACTTGATTCATTAAATCCATCTCAAAACATACTTTGGCAGTGTCAAAATGTATTTATTTTTAAGTATCTATGCATGCATGTGTATCTGTATATCTGTACCTATATCAGCTCTCTCTCTCTCTCTCTCTCTCTCTCTCTCTCTCTCTCTCTCTCTCTCTCTCTCTCTCTCTCTCTCTCCCCTTCCTCCTCCCTGCATTTTGTGGAAATAAAGCATAGCTTTTGGAGAACTGCATACATGTATATATCCACATGTATACACAAACCAGTTTAGTGATTAAGACACCAGGTTGGAAATCAGAACATTTTCCGGTATTGTGCAGAAAGACATCTGGTTGTCCATGGGCCAGTCCCTCTCTCTCAATCCTAGAAAGTAGGTCTTGTCAAACCACTTCTGAAATCTTGTCAACAAATCTGCAGAGAGTAGTCTAGGACAAGAGTTAGCCAGTCAGTCAGTCAGTCAATCAGTCAGTCAGTTTGTCTCTCTGTCTCTGTCTCTCTGTCTCTGTCTCTCTCTCTCTCTCTCTGTCTCTCTCTCTCTGTCTCTCTCTGTCTCCCTCTCTCTCCCTCTCTTTGTCTCTGTCTGCCCTACCTGCCTACCTATTATCTGGTTGTCCATGGACCAGTCTCTATCTTTCAACCCTAGGAGGTAGGTCTTGTCAAACTACTTCTCAAATCTTGTCAACAAATCTGCATAGAATAGTCTAGGACATGAGTCAGTCAGTCACTCACTTTGCCTCTCTCTCTGTGTGTGTCTCTCTCTGTGTCTCTCTGTTATCTATCTATCTATCTATCTATCTATCTATCTATCTATCTATCTATCTATCTATCTATCATCTATCTAATCTATCTATCTATGTTTCTGAGTCAGATTTATGCATGTCTGATATATACAGATCTATCCATGTATGATATATACAGATTTATGCATATATGATCTACACAGACTTCATTTAGAATTAAACCATCAGCAAGTAAACAAGGGCTAAGAATACCCAACAATATATACTATATGCATGCATCAGGGAGGATTCACAATAGTACACATTTCACACACAAAAATCCATAAACTCTCTTTTGGTCTTCAGTCATCTGGCAGCTATCATTTCATTCATTCATTGTTCCCAGAAGCTCTGAAACTGCTTTGCCAGGTATCCCAAGACTTCAATTCTCTATACACTTCTTTTAATGTTAATAGACTTAGCCAGATTTGCATGGTACGCTCCAAGGCACTGATGATTCTTTGTCTTGTCAAAATCCAGGCCTTTTGCCAACTAAGCAGTTCTTAAGGACCTGCCTTCTTCTGTTTTGCTCACATGGTGTGATGGATTTGCATCTTAGCAGCCATGCACACTTTTTGGAAAGGAGTCAGGATTCTCTGTATTTGTGTGTGTATCTTCTTGTATTGTTGGTCATCTTAAATATCATATGGAGAAAAAAAAAGAAGAAGGAGATACAATCAAACAAATAAATTGTTCAAATTTTGCAGCTCTTCAACAAGCCAGACCAGAACAAAGCCTGCTAATGCCAAATTATACATTTCTTCCATCATCTGAACTCCTAACAATGTTGATATAGACTTGAATTATTAATTCCTTAATAAATTTTGGCTTGATTTTTCCCAATAAAAACCCATAATGGGTCATTACTATTTTGCAAAATTCTGTAGGAACTCAAGATGTGGAAGATATATACAGGTGAAACTCAAAAAATTAGGATATCATGAAAAAGTTCATTTATTTCAGTAATGCAACTTAAAAGATGAATCTAGACTTCCGGTTTGGGCTTCTTCAGCGACGGACCAAAATCCACGATCGTGCATGGTTTTCATCCATGCTTGCCACTGGAGTGCCCCAAGCTGCCTGGATTCGAGGCTGAAGCCACCCCGTAGAGGTGGTAAAGAAAGGGGAGCTGTCAGTGGGGTTGAAGAGAACTCTCCTCCTCGGCTGACCATTACTCCCTTTCCCAAAGGCGGTTGCAGCGGTGGTCAGAAATGGCCACCTCAAAGAAGAACCCGACCAGACAAGATTGTGCAGCAGGAAGTTTAAAGGAGAAAGTTTGACTGACTGGGTTGAATGGAGAACATCTATTTAAGGTACCTGGAACCTGAATTTTAAAGACTAATATTATTCCTAAAAAAGATCTTAAGCGGTGAAAGAGAAAGGGAAAGGAAACAGAATTGGCTTTTTTTCCTCTCATATTGACAGTTTTAATTGACTTGGAACATTAAGAAGAAGAGATTTGAATAAGAAATTGATACTAATCCACTTTGACATTAATAGGCTATTTCTAGCTTAAAATAAAGTGTCAAAGGGATAAAGATTCTTGGATAATTTAAAATTTTTCTTAAAAAAAGAAAGAAAGCGGAGGAGGGAAAAAGGAAACAAGAGGGTGGAATCTG
This sequence comes from Notechis scutatus, assembly GCF_049901735.1. Taxonomy (NCBI): domain Eukaryota; kingdom Metazoa; phylum Chordata; class Lepidosauria; order Squamata; family Elapidae; genus Notechis; species Notechis scutatus. Next base: position 9,975,447 of record NC_142015.1, read on the forward strand.
GAAAATGGAGGAGACCACCTGGAACTTTAAAAAAATTGATAGTGGAATTTTAACAAGGCTTGCAAAAGATACATTGTAGCTGAAACTTTGTTACAAGATAACAAAGCCCCTGGAAAGAGAAAGTGAGAAAAGATGTAAGAAACAGTTTTGGATTATTAGATGATTCCTGGAATTTTGGATGGTGGATCCTAATGAAACAAAATAAAATCAATTGGGGGTTGTTTAAATTTTTTTTAAATGGCATCAGTCCTTGAAGAGTTAAAAATGAGACTTAAAGAACAAAAAGAAGAAGCACAAGACGGAAGAGGATCTTTTGGCTTCATATTTCAATTTTTAGAAATTGAGATTTTGAACTATGAAAAACAAGAAGAAACGCTGGCATAACAAGAAGGGCGGGATAAAGAAGAATCCATCTTTAATGACCAAGCAACTTTAAGCGGGGTAAAAAAGGGAAAGGGGGAAAAGGGAGTTAAAAACTTAAGCATTGAAGCAACAACCAAAAAAAAAAGAGTAATTTGAAAAGCAATCATAATATCAGGAAGAAGCAGAGGGAAGATCACAGAAGGGAGAATCAGATAGAAAAGGGAATAAAAATTGTAGGGAGAAGAAGAGAGGGAGGATGGAAAGGAAAAGAAGCTACAAAGGACAGAAACAAGATATAAAGGTACAGGAAAAGCATACAAGAATTAAAGGTATAAACCTATCTAAAAGACACAGAGACAATGGTTAAAATTTAACTTAAGGAGAGGATTCTGCAAGGGTGCATGGAATAGCATTGTTATATAATATGTTAGATGATTAAAGTGATAGAAAAAAAATTCTATTGATGTGTAGTGGAATATTTGTTTGTAAAGAGAATAAGGCTCTCAAAGATTTAAAAAGAACGTTTAAAAAAACTGAAAAGAAACATGGAAGATTTTTTATTAGTTGACAAGATGAACTTGAAAAAGAATAATAACTTTATTGACTAACTATATAGTTAATAGTTAATAACTATTGTTTGGTTTTTTATTTAAAGACAGTAATAAGTAAAATATGAAATAGAGATGATTAAAGTGAAAGACAACTGATATTACTAGGTAATGTTTGTTAAAAGAAATAGAAATGTAAAAGATTGTTATTAATATTAATGGCAGAGCTGTACTTGAATAGAATAATTATTCCATTTACTATTGTTATACATATATACACAGATATATATACATATATCCTTTTTTCTTTTAAGAGTTTAGTGTGTATTTTTAAGGGAATGTACCAAGCAGAATTCGATTGAAAATAGGTATGTGTTATAAAATAGAGGTTAAAAAATGAATGTTATAACTGTAAAGGTGTAACTTCAATTTTTAAACAAAATTTGAAAAAAGATACAAAGGTGTTACACTCCAGTCTAGTAATTACATGGGAAAATTTGTTTTATGAGAAAAGATAATATGAAATTGTAAACAGGACAGACGAAAGTATAAAACCATTTATTAGAAATATTTAAAAATTAGAAAAAGATGTAATTGAATTAAGAAAGGAATGAGATAATTTAAAATAAAGCTACAGGAAGTAAAGAAAGGGAAAAGCTATTGAAAAAATTGCAAAAATAGTTATAAGATATGGATTAGAATGTATAAGATAAATATGTATTGAGTTTATGTCTGTATGGAGAAGTGATAACCCGGGGTCACGCTGTTCTCAAAAAAAGATATTTTATTTGTATTTATATGTTTTGTGAAAACTTAAATAAAACTTTTATATATAAAAAAGATGAACCTAATATATGAGGTAGACTCATTACATGCAAAGCAAGATAGTTCAAGCCGTGATGTATCATAATTGAGATGATTATGGCTTACACCTCATGAAAACCCCAAATCCACAATCTCAGAAAATTAGAATATTGTGAAAAGGTTCAATATTCTAGGCTCAAAGTGTCTAATCAGCTAACTAAGCCATAACACCTGCAAATGGTTCCTGAGCCTTTAAATGGTCTCTCAGTCTGGTTCAGTAGGAATCACAATCACGGGAAAGACTACTGACCTGACAGTTGTGCAGAAAACCATCATTGACACCCTCCATAAGGAGGGAAAGCCTCAAAAGGTAATTGCAAAAGAAGTTGGATGTTCCCAAAGTGCTGTATCAAAGCACATTAATAGAAAGGGAAAAGTGTGGAAGGAAAAGGTGCAAAAGCAGCAGGGATGACCGCAGCCTGGAGAGGATTGTCAGGAAAAGGCCATTCAAAAGTGTTGGGGACTTTCACAAGGAGTGGACCGAGGCTGGAGCCACCACACACAGATGGATCCTGGACATGGGCTTCAAATGTCGTATTCCTCTTGTCAAGCCGCTCCTGAACAACAAACACCGTCAGGAACATCTTACCTGGGCTAAAGAAAAACAGAACTGGTCTGTTGTTCAGTGGTCCAAAGTCCTCTTTTCTGATGAGAGCAACTTTTGCATCTCATTTGGAAACCAAGGACCCAGAGTCTGGAGGAAGAATGGAGAGGCACACACTGCAAGAGGCTTGAAGTCCATTGTGAAGTTTCCACAGTCTGTGTTGATTTGGGGAGCCATGTCATCTGCTGGTGTTGGTCCACTGTGCTTCATTAAGTCCAGGGTCAACGCAGCCGTCTACCAGGAGATTTTGGATCACTTCATGCTTCCTTCCGCAGATGAGCTTTATGGGGATGCTGACTTCATTTTCCAGCAGGACTTGGCACCTGCCCACATTGCCAAAAGCACCAAAACCTGGTTCAATGACCATGGGATTACTGTGCTTGATTGGCTAGCAAACTCGCCTAACCTGAACCCCATAGAGAATCTATGGGGCATTGCCAAGAGAAAGATGAGAGACACGAGACCGAACAATGCAGAAGAGCTAAAGGCATTGAAGCATCCTGGTCTTCCATAACACCTCAGCAGTGCCACAGGCTGATAGCTTCCATGCCATGCCGCATTGAGGCAGTAATTGCTGCAAAAGGGGCCCAAACCAAGTACTGAGTACATATGCATGCATATACTTTTCAGAGGTCTGATATTGTTCTATGTGCAATCCTTGTTTTGTTTTTTTTAATAATTTTTTAAATTTTATTTTATTTTTTATGCAAACATAATACAAATAAAACATCTTTTTTTGAGAATAGCATGATCACGGGTTATCACTTCTTCATACAGACACAAACTCAATTTCATGTTCATCTTTGTGATCTATTCCATGTCTTATTACTGTATTAACATTTTCTACATAATTTTTCGCCTCCTTTGATTTTCTCAACTTTATTTTTAATTATCTCATATCTCAATTGAAATCATTGTATTTGTACTTTTGTCTGTCCTGTTTCAATTTCTCATTATCTTTTCTCATTAAACAGATTTTCCCCTGTAGTTACTAATTGGAGTAAGATACCTTTATATCTTTTGATTTTGTCCATTCAATTCTTATTTAAACTTCAATTTATCCCTTTAAGATTATACATTCAATATAATACATAACTTTCAATTGAATTCTGCTTGGTACATTCTTAAAATACCCACTATATCCTTAAAAAAATTACATATATATATATATATGTAAATAAAACACTCATTCCATTCCAATTCGATCGTAAATATTCATTAAAGTCTTAACATCTTTTTCTTTTCAATTGAATATCATACTTCATTGTGAACACATAAACTTTCCATAATTAATTCTTTTTTTCCATATTTCTTCACTTATATTTTTATAAATCATTAATAATAATTAAAATGTTTCCATCCTTTCCTAATTTCATTCTCTCATTCACATTCTTAAAATACCCACTATATCCTTTTATTTTATCCATCATTTTAGTCATCATATTTTCTAAAATTATTTCTATTTCTGATATAACAATACTATCTTATGCACCTTTGCAGAATCCCCTTTTCAGTTAAATTTTCACCCATTATCTCTGAACAGGTATATACTTTCAATCCTTATACCTTTTCCCTGTTTCTCTATATCTTGTTTCTGTCTTTTATAACTTCTTTTCCTTTCCTTCTTCCCACTCTTCTTCTCCCTCCCCTTTTTGCCCCCTTGGCTCTCTACTTCTAATTCTCTCTTCTGTAATCCCATCTTCTGTTGCTTTCTAATATTGTAATTATTTTTCAAACTGTTCCTTTTTTTGGTTGTTTTTTCAAATCTTAAACTTTTCACTCTCTTTCCCCCCTTTCCTTTTTTTCCTCCACATAAAATTACTTGATCATTAAAGATGGCTTCTTCTTTGTCCAGATCTTCTTGTTCTACAAGCGTTTCTTGTTGTTTCTCATAGTTCCAGATCTCCATTTCTAGGAATTAAATATGAAGCCAAAAGAGCCTCTCCCTTCTTGTGCATCTTCTTTCTGTTTTTTGAGTTCCGTTTTCAATTCTTCTAGAAGTGATGCCATTTTAAACACTTTTAAACAGCTACCCGATTGATTTTAGTCATTTAAATGCAATAGCCAAAAATCCAAAAATCACCAAATAATTCAAATACACGCAAGCAGTTTCTTTTTTGCTCTTTTTTTTTCACTTTCCCTTCCTGGGGTTCTATTGGAATGTATCTTTTAGGAATTTTGTTAAAATCTCACTGTAAATTCCTTTTTGTTCCAGGCAGTCTTCTCCATTTTTCCAGATCCTGCCCTTTTATTCTTTTCTCTCCTTTCCTGCTTTTAAAAGTTTTTAAATATCTAAAAATCTTTATTATCCCTTTGGCATTTTATTTTCAGCTTAAATGCCTATTAATGTCAAAGTGGATTTTTATCAATTTCTTACTTAAGTCTCTTAGCTGACAATATAAGGAAGGAAGGGAAAAAAACCAAATCCTTTCCCTTTCCTCTCTCCTTTGCCGCTTCAAGATCTTCTTTGGGAACAATGTTATTTTATAATTTAAATTCCAAATTTAAATTAAATGTTGTTGCTTTTTCTATTTAACCTGGTCAACCAAAACTTTCTCTTCTTATCTTCCTCCTGAACTTTCTTTTCTGGTTGAGTTCTTCTTTGAGGTGGCCATTTCTGACCACTGCTGCTACCGCCTTCGGGAAAGGGAGTAATGGCCAGCTGGGGAGGAGAGATGTGGCTCTCCTCGACCCTGCTGGCAGTCTCCCCCCTCTTCATCACCTCTACGGGGTGCTTAGCCGCAAAACCAGCCAGCTCAGGGTGCTCTGATGGATCAAAACCATGCATGATTGTGGATTTTGGTCCGTCTCCAAAGGAGCTCAAACTGGAAGTCCACAATCCTTGTTTTATTGATTGCATGTAATATTCTAATTTTCTGAGATTGTGGATTTGGGGTTTTCATGAGCTGTAAGCCATAATCATCACACTTATGACAAATCATGGCTTGAACTATCTTGCTTTGCATGTAATGAGTCTATCTCGTATATTAGTTTCACCTTTTAAGTTGCATTACTGAAATAAATGAACTTTTGCACGATGTTCTAATTTTTCGAGTTTCACCTGTATGATACCCAGATCTCTGTCCACATTCTTTTTCTCTTCATCTGTCTTCTGTAGCTTTATTCTCTTAAGTCACATCTATATTCATAGTTTCCTTTTCTTTTCACAAAAAAATATTTCAATCCACCTCAGATTTCCCTTGCCTCTTTGTGTATTTGATATTGCTTGGTATAAAATCTATGTTATGGAAACCTACCCAAAGTACCGTATTTGCCGGCGTATAAGATGACTTTTTTGCCCTGAAAAAGATGCCTCCAATTGGGGGGGTCGTCTTATATGCTGGGTCGTCTTATACGCCGGCAAATAGTAATTGGGAAGCACTGTGGCTGCCCGCGGCTGAGGCACTTTGCATCGTGGAATGAATCCCGTGAAGCTGAAAGGAGCAGCCAGCCTTCTCCCAGCTCCCAAGGAAACGAGGCTCGCACCGCCGAGCTCCGCTGAGGTATCCGGCTGGGGCTGTCAGGAGTTGTTACCGCTGGCGCGTCCGCGCGGCTCCAGTCCGCGCTGCCTCGGGAAGGGAAAGGCAAAACCAGGAGCCGCTGCTGCCATTGCAAAGCGCCGCGCGGCTCTTCCTTTTTGCCTTTCCCTTCCCGAGGCAACGCGGACTGGAGCCGCGCGAGCCGCGCCAGCGGTAACAACTCCTGACAGCCCCAGCCGGATACCTCAGCGGAGCCCGGGCGGTGCGAGCCTCGTTTCCTTGGGAGCTGGGAGAAGGCTGGCTGCTCCTTCGGCTTCACGGGATTCGCTTCCACGGTAGACAAAAGTGCCTCAAAAAAAAAAAAGTGCAAAAGTGGAAGGCGTGCGGAAGAGGGGCGAGTATATAACAAACTATATTTTGAGTGGAAATGTTGGGGGGTCTTATACGCCGGGTCGTCTTATACGCCGGCATATACAGTAGTTTATGAGTATTTTAGTATATTTCTGAACATCGCAAAAGCAGTGAAAAGATATTGCCTAGATAGATGTACAACATATGGCTTGGATGGAAAATGGTGATGAATGAATTTATGAGATTTTCATGGGCTGTGCAGCACACAAAGCTAATGCTGCTTTCTCTAACTCACATACTTATAAATGTGTATAAAGAGGATGTTTCTGAATGCCAAGTGCATTTACAAAAGAGCACTAAAAGTAATTGCCTTGCCATCTCTGCCCATGCCATCTCCGGTGCTGGTTAACATCGACTATATATCACAGACAAGTTCATTGGTCATTTCTATGCTGCATTTTGGGTGTAAAATATTTATCTTACTCTCACTTTGATGTTTGCTATAAACTAAACACTCTGAAGGCTGTTGATCAGAGAAAATATTTGTCCAATTAAGCATTCTGTATTATATCTAATGTCCATCTTTCATTCCTATGAGGGTCCCTTATCCAGTGGAAGAATAGAAGAAGGAAAGCTACATTTTTGCCATTCTCCTCCTGCAATTCCGTCCATATAGTATTTTCCACAGTATTCCAGAGAGCGGTGTAATCCGTGAGTGTAAGTAGAGCTCAATGCTCATAGTAATAGGGAGTAAATTAGTTGGGATGGGGTGTAAATCACTCTTTCTTTCTTTATGTAGAAGCTTCTGTTGAATCAAAAAAGGATTCCACTGAATTAGAGCTGCACCCAATGCTGCAGCTGCCTAAAAAGCCAACAAAGTCCTAGGCTACATTAACGGAGGGATAGAATCAAGAACATATGAAGTGTTAGTAGCACTTTATAATTCTTGATAAGATCACACTTGGAATATTTTGGTCTCCGTGATATAAAAAGATGTTGAGATACTAGAAAGGGTGTACAGAAGAACAACAAAGATGGCTAGGGGACTGGAGGCTAAAACAAATGAAGAACGGTTGCAGGAACTGGGCATGGCTAATCTAGTGAAGAGAAGGACCAGGGGAGACATGATAGCAGTGTTCCAATATTTGAAGGACTGTCACAGAGAGGAGGAGGGGGTCAAGCTATTTTCTAAAGTACCTGAATGCAGGACAAGAAGCAATGGCTGGAAACTAATCAAAGTGTCAGGCTACAGAACTTTTCCCATTCACTCAACTAGAATGAACTTCTGAAAACGTATCCAAACGTATCACAAAGGAATTCTTTATTGAGATGAGACAATTCCTGTAGGAGTTCAAAGCAGCGTCTGAGGTCCCTCAGGCATACAGGGATACTTAAGGGAGTTTAGAACCCCTCCCCTTATCTCGATGTGTATTTAGTGAAACAAAAGCCAGTATGTTAATTCCTCCCCACCCCTCTTGTAAGGAACGATCTTTTCACAGTTTCCCAGGGCATACCTAATTTCCCCCCCCACCCCCTTTTTAGAACAAACTATTCAAGAGGTTCCCAAAGTACAATCTCACCGTGGAATTTTTATGACCTTCTCATCTCCTGGTTGTGCCTCTCAGAGGTGATAGTTCTGGCCATCTGGCTTTTCTCCCTCCATCGTATCATGTGTGGGTTATACAAATTTGATATAAGATTAAATATATTCAGGTTACATCAAGAAAGGATTTCTTTATCAGCCTCCCCCCCGCTTTTCTTCTTCCACTGAAGAAATGACAGATACACGGATCTGACATCCTGCCCTCTTTAAAAAACAGATAGGTCTACCTGGAAAAAAACAAAAATCATGCATTACATTTGCAATTCAGGATGGTTTATCAGGGTATTTTTTGTGGAACTTACGTAGTAATGTGGGTGCTTTTACGTGTTGTTTGGCTACCCATTCATTTTCTGAAGAAGGAAGGTGTTTCCAAGCTACTAAATATTGTGTGGATCCATGGTGAGTGCATGAATCAAGGATGTCTTTAATTTCAAAATGTTGTTCCCCATGTACCATGATGGGGGTTGGAGGTGTGGGAAGGGGGGGTCTGAGGTTTGAAGTGATCTCTGGTTTGATCAAGCTACAGTGAAATATTGGATGATTCTGCCTAAGTGTTTTTGGAAATTGAAGCTCTACCGTCACGCGGTTAATAATTCTGAAGATGGGGAAAGGGCCAATGAATTTTGGTCCTAATTTCTTAGAGGGTTGTAATGATTTTAAGAATTTTGTGGACAACTATACATGGTCCCCAATCTTGAAAGGTTTAGGTTTGCAACATTTTTTGTCTGCATGAGTTTTGTAAACTGCTCTAGCTTCCTGTAAAGATAATCTTACCACTGGCCACATGGCTTGTAAGTTATCCATCCACTCCTTAAGGGAGGGGATTTCAGGATCTTTAGTGGGTAGTTCCAGCATGGGGTTGAATTCTTGGCCCATGGAATGGGGTGAACCCCATGCTACTATGGAATGGGGTGAACCCCATGCTACTATGGACTGAGTTATTGTATGCTACCTCTGCAAACGGAAGGTCAGTCTAATTATCCTGTTGGTAATTAATAAAACATCTTAAATATTGTTCTAATACGCTGTTCACTCTCTCTATCGATCCGTCAGTCTGGGGGTGATTTCCTGACGACAACCCCTGGGTGGAGCCTAATAGGTTTAAAAACGCCCGCCAAAATTTGGATGTCAACTGAACACCCTTATCTGAGATAATCCGTTGGGGAGCTCCATGAAGACGATAAATGTGTATTAGAAACATCTTTGCCAATGCGTTGGCAGTTGGGATCTTTTGGCATGGGATAAAGTGAACCTGTTTGGAAAAAAGATCAGTTACAACCCAAATGACAGTATTTCCAGCACTTTTGGGAAGCTCCACTATAAAGTCCATAGAGATCTCTTTCCAGGGAGCAGAAGGCTCTGCTACTGTTTGTAAAAGTCCAGGATATTTTCCTTGTCTTCTCTTTGCAGCAGCACAGGTGGGGCAGCTCGCAACATAACTTTCAATGTCCTTTTTGAGGGACGGCCACCAAAATTGTCTTTTGATGAGGTCCAGAGTTTTTACAAACCCAAAGTGTCCTGCTATTTTGGAGTCGTGGCAGCGTTTCATGATGTCCATTCTCTGGCTTGCAGGGACATAAAGTTTGTTCTCTACCCAAGCCAGTCCATCTTTGAGTAAACAAGTGTTTTTGTTAGCCTGGAGCCAGTCGTCCTTAAGTAGTGCCTCCTTAAATATTGACGTCATTGTGTCTTCAGTCAGGGATGATTATTTTATTCTCTTGTGCCCGGATGATTACTTTGGCTGCTAGTTGGGTTGGTTGGATCATCGGTTTTATAACCTCAATCTTTTTACTGTTGTATTGGGGTTTTCTGGACAGTGCATCTGCTAAGAAGTTCTTTCTCCCAGGAAAATATTTGAGAGTGAAATTAAAACATTTAAAGTATTGAGCCCACCTTGCTTGTTTTTTGGAGAGTTTCCGTGGATTTTTCAGGGCTTCCAGATTTTTGTGATCAGTCCATACTTCAAAGGGGATTTGGTTTCCTTCTAGGAAATGTCTCCATGTGAGCATTGCCCACCGCACAGCATATGCCTCTTTCTCCCATGTGGCCCATCTTTGCTCAGTTTCCGTCAGTTTCTTGGGTATATAAGCACATGGTTGTAATTATCCACTTCCATTCTTTTAGAGGAGGACTGCTCCAACTGCAACACCACTAGCGTCTGCTTGGATGACAAAAGGTTGTTCAGGATCTGGATGCTTAAGGACTGGTTCTTCTGAGAATAGACGTTTGAGTTTCTCGAATGCCGCTTGGCATTCCATTGTCCAGATAAGGGGTTGCCTTGGTTTGGGTTTCTCCCCCCCTTTCGTTTTTAGTAAGTTCGTGATAGGGAGGGCAATGTTTGCAAAAGCTGGAATGAACTGGCGATAAAAGTTTGTAAACCCCAGGAAGCTTTGCAGTTGTTTGTGGGTGTGCGGTGGGTCCCAGTCCAGTACAGCTTTTGCTTTCTGTGGGTCCATCTCTATTCCCTCATGGGATATTCTATACCCCAAGTAGTCAATTTTTTCTTGGTGGAATTTGCATTTAGAGAGTTTTGCATATAGTTTTAGCATCTAAGAGTTTTGTGAGGACTGCACGGAGTAGCTTGACGTGTTCTTCCATCATTTCCATGTAGATTAAAATATCATCAAGATACACTAGAACCCCTTTATATAAAAATTCATGAAGGGTTTCATTGATCAATTGCATAAACACGGCAGGCGCTCCTTGCAGTCCAAAGGGGAGCACTTTAAATTGGTAGCATCCCAATGGTGTGTTAAAAGCTTTCTTCCACTCATCCCCTTCCTTTATTCTGATGATATAATATGCCTCTCATAGGTCTAACTTTGAAAAGAAATTTCTTTTCGAGAGGTGGGCTAACATGTCCTTCATGAGGGGGAGTGGATACATATTCTCTATGCAAATTGCGTTCAATTTTTTGTAATTAACACACAAGCGTGCTGAGCCATCTTTCTTTTCCTGGAATAACACTGGGGCAGCTATTTTAGGACGGGCAGATTCAATGAAAGCCCTTTTTAAATTTTTATCAATAAATGCTCTGAGTTCTTTCAGTTCTCTGGGGGACATGCAGTACATTTGTGGTTTTGGGAATTTAGCCCCTGGCAGGATTTCAATGGCGCAGTCTGTGGCACGATGGGGTGGGAGTTCATCACAAGCTTCCTCACTAAATGCTTGTGCCAGATTCTGGTACTCATTTGGGATGTTAATGGGTTCAGCCAACTGTCCGGTCATGGTTGATTCTCTGTTCTCTGTCCCTTTCTTTATCCTTTCCTCTGAGCTTTTTGCAAATATTACGTCTCTCTGGAATTGTACGGTTCCTTTCCTCCCATTTATTTTGGGATTCCATTTCTGCAGCCATGTGAGACCTAGGACTAGTGGCTCTTCCATTCCTGGGGCTACAATGAATGTGAGCATTTCCCTATGGTTCCCTAGTCTTATTTTTAATGGTTCTGTGGTAAACCTGGCTGGCTCCCCCCCCCCCATCGCTATAGTTCCATCTAATTGGTAGAAAGTGATGGGGTTTTCCATTTCTTTCAGTTGGATCCCCAATTTCTCTGCAAGGGAGGGATTTATTAGGCATCAGGTGCATCCCAAATCCAGCAACGCTGCAACTTCCTTCCCCTTCCCTCAGCTGGGGATAAACAGTCTCAGGGGTAGGGTGATTGGTTCAGCTGGATTGCTTACCAGCGGGTCATCTTCCGGATTGCTTTCGGACTGGCTCAGGTCCCCTCGGAGCATTGGGGGTTCTTCCTCTGGGTTGGTGGGGGATCGGAGCTCCACATCTATTTGGCCTCTCAGGCCAATCTCCTTTCCTCAAGGGCTGGATGTTCTGGGTTTCCCCCCTGCTGGGTGGTCTAGCTTTCTGGCAGGGGTCTTCAAACAGCATTCTGCTGTGCAGTGTTCCTCCTTTCCACACTTAAAGCAACCAGACGTTCTTTGAGTCATGGTGGATTGGGGTTTGAAGACTTCCCGTTTCCCCAGGAGTGGGGATCTTTTCCAAGACTTGCCACTGCGGTACCGGTTTCGAGTCATGTCTATCTCTGCCTCCTCTGCCATCATGTACCATTCGTGCAACAGGTTCGGAGCCCCACGGGCCAGGCAGGCAGCGTATAGGTCATCATTTAGTCCATCTTTGAACCAACAGACTAGGATATCCTCTGGCCAGTCCACCTGGCCGGCCAGGTCATGAAATTCCTTGGTGTATTCTGCTACTGGGCGATGGCCTTGTTTTACAACTCTAATGCAGTCACGGGCTTTTCTATTGGCGAGGGGGGTCCTCGAAGCGGTGGCATAAGGCTGTCATGAAGCGATCGAGGTTCCTTAATTCTGGGGCATTGACGTTGTGGAGTGTCACCATCCATCTGGCTGCTGCCCCTTCAAGGGCCAGGGTGACGATTTGTACTCGGGATCCCTGGGTTGGGAAATCCCACCCATATTCTTGCATGTAGGTGAGCACTTGCACCAGGAAAAATCCCAGTTTCTGGGGGTCTCCATCAAATTTTACCCCCAAGGGTGGGATCTTCCTCTGCAGTTGGATGTCTCTTGGTTGGCCAGGGTTAATCCCCTGATCCAGGGCATTTAGGGGTCGGGTACCTGGTATGGCTCCTGGTCCTTGTCCCTCTCCCCACTCAATTTCCACTGTATCAGGGGTGGTGGCTCAGGTTCTCTCATTTTCTGGTTCCCTTGCTCTCCTGCGATGTCACCCTGGTGCATCGCTCACCTCAAGGTTCTCCAGGGCTTCCCTCATAAGGCGTTTTATGTACCGTCTCATTTGGTCATCAGCCGGTAGCTCCTCGTCCCATTCTTCCTGATTCGATAGGGCCTCCAGCTCCAATTTCCACCCAGGTTTACGATTGCCCCGGGTGAAGGTTACTCCTCTGGTTCTTCTGTCCCAGCTGTCTCTTTTTCCTACACCTATAAACCACCAGGGCTTGGTGGAGGTTTCGTAGGCAGCCTCTCTGTCTTTGATGGGGTGCACCAAGTCAGTATCTGGGTGGGTACCTGTCGACGTTTCTCTCCAGTATTCAGCGTCCCCTTGGTCCTTGCTGTCCTCAGACATTTTCCTTTCTTGCAGGGTCCCATCGGTAGAGTGAAAGGTTTTTTTGTTTTTAAATTTCCTCTCCAGGCTGACCTCTATTGCAGACGCTGCTTTATGTCAGGCTACAGAACTTTTCCCATTCACTCAACTAGAATGAACTTCTGAAAACGTATCCAAACGTATCACAAAGGAATTCTTTATTGAGATGAGACAATTCCTGTAGGAGTTCAAAGCAGCGTCTGAGGTCCCTCAGGCATACAGGGATACTTAAGGGAGTTTAGAACCCCTCCCTTATCTCGATGTGTATTTAGTGAAACAAAAGCCAGTATGTTAATTCCTCCCCACCCTCTTGTAAGGAACGATATTTTCACAGTTTCCCAGGGCATACCTAATTTCCCCCCCCACCCCCTTTTTAGAACAAACTATTCAAGAGGTTCCCAAAGTACAATCTCACCGTGGAATTTTTATGATCTTCTCATCTCCTGGTTGTGCCTCTCAGAGGTGATAGTTCTGGCCATCTGGCTTTTCTCCCTCCATCGTATCATGTGTGGGTTATACAAATTTGATATAAGATTAAATATATTCAGGTTACATCAAGAAAGGATTTCTTTATCAGCTTCCCCACTTTCTTCTTCCACTGAAGAAATGACAGATACAGGGATCTGAAACAAAGAAAGAACCAACCTAGAACTAAGAAGAATTTCTCTGATAGTGAAATTAATTAACAATTTACAATTAATTAACAAAAATAATAAATAATCAGTGGGATTATTTGCCTCCAGAATTTGTGGGTGTTCCAACACGAGATTTTTAAGAAGAGATTGGACAACCATTTGTCTGAAATGTTATAGGGTTTCTTGATTGAGCAGGGGTTAGACTAGAAGACCTCTCATTCTTTTTCCTCTGGATTGCAAACAGGCCTATGGAAATTTGCTTATATTATGGCTAAACAAAAGTTGGGTGATTAAAAATAAAAGATCTATAGATTAAATCTTTGATCTATGGGTGGAGAAACTTTAGACACAGATATAGATTAACAGAATTGGAAGGGACTCTGTAGGCCATCTTGTCCAATCCCGCCCAGTCAGACCCTACACCATACCTGACAGATGGCAATCCAGTCTCTTCTTGAAAGCTTCCAGTGATGAAGCTCCCACAACTTCTGAAGGCAGAAGTTCCATTGGTTGATGTCAGAAAGTTCAGAACCATTGCTACTAAAAAAGCCCAATGGAAAAAGTCTTCCATTTAGAATCCACTGGAGGTAGGGAAAAAGGGAGGCTGTGGACCAACAGAGATTTTACTCTAGGTTGAAATACAGGAAACAGAAAAGTGATGGATCTTTGCACTTTCTAATGGTAACATAAATAAGGCAATAGTAGACTATGACTTGTAGGAAATAGTCATAATTAGGATGGGGCAGAAAAATCATTCGGCATTGTTTCTCTCGGGGGGGGGGCGCCCGGGGGGCCCCCCCGGCCCCCCCCCCGCCCCCCCCCGCCCCCCCCGGGGGGGGGGGGGCCGCGGGGGCGGCGGGGGCGGGGGGGGGGGGGGGGGGGGGGGGGGGGGCCGGGCCCCCCCCCCCCCCCCCCCCGGCCCCCCCCCCCCGGGGGGGGGGCCCCCCCCCCCCCCCCCCCCGGGGGGGGGGGCCCCCGGGGCCCCCGCCCCCCCGGGCCCCGGCCGGGGGGGGGCCCCCGCCGGGGCCGCGGGCCCCCGGGGCCCCGGGGGGGCCGGGGGGGGGGGGGGGGGGGGGGGGGGGGGGGGGGGGGGGGGGGGGGGGGGGGGGGGGGGGGGGGGCGGGGATAAGCTCACATTAAGTTCAGCAAAAGACAAGCTGATTTCAACATTTCTTTGCAAAGAGAAGCAAATATTATGCATGGCATTCTTGAGCGTGTAGTATGATGGTCTCGTACTTACACAGGACAGTCCCCCCACACATGCCATCACTCTGCTGAGCACCTAATTCTCACAGTTCAGTCTTATATCTAAGTCTATTTACCCATGTGGTATGGCTGTATTATTATTCCTTGTCATCTTTTCCTTATTTTGTTATTATTATGAGTATAATTATTCTGTTGTTTTGAAAGTACACTGAGAGCTTCTGCACCAGAGACAAATTCCTTATGTGCCTATACTTGGCCAAATAAACCCATTCCATTCCATTCCATTCTGGTCTAGTCTAGTCTAGTCTAGTCTAGTCTAGTCTAGTCTAGTCTAGTCTAGTCTATATTATTCCTCAGTTTAAGATGGCAAAAGCATATGTGTGAATGACCTGTATTTCAATATATAAATATTTTCCTGTATTCTGCAGACTTTATAAATTGTCACACTTTAATTAAATCCTAAGGGATCAGCAGGGAATGCCTCCCTCACCTCAATCAAGCTTTCTGACCAAAGTGGGGCTCAAAAAGATAGAATACAAACATTAACACCGACTACAAGCTGTTCTGAAGCATCCTGAACCATACAAAAGTAGACTTGACTTTTAAAAGGAAATAAAACTTTTGAACAATTGCAGAGCAAATTTTTGTATAGATGAGAAAAGAGAATGATGGAAATAAGAGAGAGAAAGAGAGGGGGGAATAGATCCAGTTTGATGAGTGGTTAAAGAATCAGTCCGGAAATGGAAGATTGTGAGCACTAGTCCCAGTGACATTGAGCCAGTCACTGTCTCTCCACCCAAGGAAGGAGGTAATGGCATACTATAGCAATAGCAATAGCAACTATACCACTTTATAGTGCTTTACAGTCCTCTCTAAGCGGTTTACAGAGTCAACTTATTGGCCCCAACAATCTGAGTCCTCATTTTACCCACCTCGGAAGGATGGAAGGCAGATTCAACCTTGAGACTGGTGGGATTTGAACTGCCAAATTGTAGGCAGCTGGCTATAGAAGTAGCTTGTAGTACTGCTGTCTAACCACTAGCGCCATGCTGAGGCTCACGCTGAAATCTTTGCACGAAAATTGTAGGGATTTGTCCAGGCTGTCACCAAGAGATACAAAAAACAAAATAAAATAATAAAATAATAAAACAAAATTGACAGAATGTTAGCAATAGAATGGAGGAATTTTGCACTCCTCATTTATGCTACAATTATATTTCATGTAATCATTTACACGGAAGAACATTTCCAAGTTAGTTAATTGAGCTCTATAAAAATAATTCAGACCTGGCAATTGTTAATACATTTAAAGCCTTTCCATTTGTTTCATTCTTGGAACAATCCATCAAGCTTAAAAACTTGCCTGTCTTTACTTTTACTTCCTAATCTTATTAAAAAGAGAAGCAATCAGACAGACTGAGAATGAGCAAGAGAAGATCTGCAACGCTGTGCTATTGCTTTAATGCATGCTCATTTATGTTTCAGAACAGAAAAGGAGAAGGTTGGCATTAAAGAACCATAGCCTTAACCATGTCGATTTGAAAATCAGAACAAGATTCACTAAACAGGCCTCTAACATTGTAATGCAGCCCTATTACAAACCGCAGCGGGGAAACCTTTTCACAATGTCCTTACTCTCACTGATTTCTCTGAGGATATCAGCACCAGCCATTTTATTTGTGCTTGCTGGGAAAGAGGAGAATAATAATTGAAACAGCAACAGTCAGGTGGACAGAACATCTGCAAATGTACCAGCCCTAAGGGAAACATGATATCCACGAAATGGTTAGTTGAAGAACAAGCTAGCTTCTAGGGAAAGAAAGAATTCAAGTATAAGGTTTCTCTCTTACTCTCAGGCCAGATGAATTTAACATTTTGCTGGGTCAATTATTCCCTTTAAACTGAGTTATCTCCTAATTCTGTAGCTTAAGATGGATCGGTACAGTACCTAAGCACCAAAAGGCTGACCTTCTGAAGCATAGATATAACAGGTTTTTTTCCCCCTCCCTGTGTCTATACAACAAAATCTTTTCAGGCAATGGAAATCTTTGCATGATTCTACACAGTGTCACAAATGATAGATGGAGATGTAGAGACAGAGATATGATTTCTCCAGGGAAAGGGGGACATCTCCAATAATTTATCAGCATCTGTTTTGGCAGTGACATTGGCACCTCTGCTAAAAAGCAAAATGTTTTCCCTGTGGGAGACTTCACACTGTGTGAAAGATGATGGTACAGTAAAAGACAGTTCATTCCTATATATCCCATAGCCCAATCGTAATTTAATAAGCAAGACTTCCACAAATTCTCTTTATTGAAATGGAAGGAATACTGGAGGAAAATGTCCAGCCCTAGTATACCAATTTGTACCCACCAAATAGATATAGGTAGTCCTTGACTTCTGACCACAATTGAGCCCAAAATTTATGTTGCTTATGACCACAATTGAGCTCAAAATTGTTGTTGTTTAACTATCTACTTGATGGGCAGGGACTTAGAATTCCAATTTTCAAGTTGTCAGGTGAGTTTTGCCCCCATTTTATGACTTTTTTTTTGCCACAGTTGTTAAGCAAATCACTGCAATTGTTGAATGAATCATGTGGTCCTTGAGTGAATCTGGTTTTTCCCATTGATTTTCCTTGCCAGATGCCAGCTAGGTAGGTTGCAAAGGGTAATTACATGACTCCCAGGTCAGTGTAACTGTCTCAAACATGTGCCAGTTGCCAAGCGCCCAAATTTTGATCATGTGACCATGGGGATGCTGCAATAGTTGTATGAGTAAAAACTATTCATAAGTCACATTTTTTGGTGCCATTGTAATTTCAAATGGTTACTAAATGAATGACTATAAGTGGAAGACTACTTACATGGAGATGGCATGAGATAGGATGTCCACATGTGAATGGGGAAGGAAGAGAAAGATAGAGGCTATCATAATATTCAAATACATTTCAGAGGCTCTCATGTCAGGCTAATTTAATTTGTTACCCAAATTAGCTAAAGTAGAGCCAAATAGCTGAACCACAAATGCAGAAAGTTGTCCTAAGTAGTACAAGTGAATTGTAGAGAAGTTGGCCCTAAGGACTGGCCCAATTAATTTATGTCAACCTTGGTTAACAATACACATAATATTAGTTATACACTGAACCCTGGTGACACAGTGGTTAGAATGCAATACTGCAGGCAAACTCAGCCAACAGCCTGGAGCGCGATGCTGACTGAGTACAATCATGGTTGACTCAACCTTCCATCCTTCTGAAGTTGGTAAAATGAGGACCCAGACTGTTGGGGGAAATATGCAAATAATGCTGAGATTGTAAATCACTCAGAGAGTGCTGTAAAGCACCATGGGTCAGTATATATGTCTACATGCTACTGTTATTATGTTAACATTATATCTTAGGCTAAAACAAATAAGCCATATTATTTCTTGGCTAGATGGCAGTGCCATTTCCTCAGTTCAGCTTTTATGAACTCAGCCTATTTGTTTAAACGTCACATCAAAAGCTGCTTGATACAGTTTGATATCCGGATTGATGGTGATGTATATTGTAGCACAGTGAATGCTACATTTCTTCTTGTTGTTGTTGTTTCATATTCACTGAAAGGCACCATGATTGGCATTTGAGATAAACTTCACAAAAATTACATTTATAAGATCAAAGACTTGCCAAGGCTTCAACTCCAGTACGAATTAATTAAAACGAGCAAAATTACCTCTGAAAACCTCAAGGTAAGATCTTGACATATCTGCATTAAGCTTCAGCCTAAAGAGGATTTTACATTTTATTTAAAATCCAGTTGAAATAATTTATCCTGACGTCCATGCATTAATGACCTAAGCTTTGCAAAGCCCAAACTACTTGAATAACCATGGCATTCCCACAGAGATCCTGCCATTAGGGAAACACTTTGCAAGTTCTCTGACCCAACTGCAAAAAAAGAGCCATGCCTAGATTGTCCCTTTTTACACTGCAGAACAATATAAGCCTCTTAATATTTTCATTCTTAGAAATTCATAAATATGGACATTCTTTGATTTATTTTTTCTATGAGTTGAAGTATATGCAAACATTTATTTTAGTGTGCAAGTCTACTAAAAACCCTATATTATTACTAGCACTGGCAATTTTCCATGTAACTCTCAGAAGCAGTATAACTCTTAGATCTGTCCTTACCGTTCAATGACAGAATGGTGCTTTGATCAAATGCAGGATTGGGTACCTATTCTCTATGGCCCATGGCCTTTTTTGTGGCACAGGGCAACTTTTCTTAGATCACACTAGAATGTATTAATTATAATACTAGATCAAGATTGTTTTACTGAGGTTTCAAACAAAAACAACTGAAACTTTAATATGCCTGCCCAGCATAGATCCATATAATCCAGGAAGCAATGTTCTTTAATTGTCTGCATGAGATATGACAAATCAGACTGCCAGTCATGGAAGATGACAAGGTCATTTTGATGATTGAGACCATCCACTCTACCAGGGCAAAGGAAGTAGAAATGGCTTTCTTGAACCACAAAATGAGTTGAAACAGATCTTTTTGGAACTCCTTGTAGGATTTAAATTTAGACTTTTGCTTAGGGTGTGTGCATAAGCGCACCAACGTGCCTACCGTCCCTGTCCTATTGTTTCTTTTTTTCTTATTCGTATCCATTTCATTTATTCATAACCATGTTTATGCTTATACCTGTTATCTAATAACCGCTTAACCAAATAAAAAAATAAAAAATAATAATTAATTAATTAATGAAAATTGAGATAATGTGTTCTTAATTATCTAGTTGGTGATTCTTCAAGTGTAGGATCCTGGGGCCAGAAGTCTCAGGAAAATAAGAATTGGGACTTAAATGTACAGGATTATTTAAGGATCATATCATGTAGGGAAGGAAATAAAAAAAAAATCTTGTTCAATGAGGCACCTCTCTCCACAAAAGACCATCATATACAGTAAGGTATCAACTCGCAGCCCACAGACTGGATGCGTTATGTGATGGCCCCACCTCTGCCCAGTTTAGCAAAGGGGGAAAAGTCTCAATATATCACATGACGCTGCCATGATGATGCAAGTTTGACGCCACAATATACAGACTCCTAAGTTACTCAACCTGCCTCTTTCTCTTGTATTATGGTCTTGCTTCACAGGTGGCAACAGAAAAAGGACAAACCTGGCCTTGTTGCCTAGGCAACGCATGAACTTGGCCTCTTGCTGTACCAGGCTGTAGCCTGAAAAACAAGGTTGGGTGTTATGGAAACTTATTTTATAGTGTGAAAAAACAGAGTGAAAAATCAGTGGGGTTGAGAATGATCAGAGGAGAAATGTTTCTTTAGATGTATGGAGACTGTATAGACTAATTGTAAACCTAGTTTAGTGGTACAGCTTTTATCTGGATTAGGAAAACCATCTTGACTTTAAATGGCATGCTGAAGAATTCACACTATTAGTGGACAACAGAGCTGAAGGAAATGTGGTTTCATTTCCTTTGTGTTTACATGTTATTAAAATCATATTTGGGTCACTGTATTGTGTGGTGCTTCAGATTTGATGATAAAAAGGTGTTTCGTCCACAGTGACATAAGTGTAACCATTTAAAACAGGTAATCCCAGAAAATGATACATTTGCTTTAATGTATTATAGACAAGTGCTACACTTGCCCTCCTGCGCATCCCAAAGCACTTTTTATCAATTATGTCTGAAATATTGTATTACCCTAATAGTTCATATGTCAATTCTTCAGTCATGGATTTCTCCTTTCTAGCACTTTAAAAATTAGAATGCTGAATTTTCAAGATTGCATCCAGGTAACCTGCTGCAGATTCAAGTGACTTATGGCTTTATTAGTTCATATCAGCACTTTGAATTAAATTAGTCTATCATTTAAGGGTGATAAAACTAGACATAGAAACCTAGGTGAGTACATGAATTCAGGTTAGCAAAAAAACCTCATGAAACAACACAGAATTGCATGATGATTGTGACTCATATTAAAACAGCTGGCTGGCAATGTTTTAATTTTCTATAATTGCAATTACAATTCTGCAGGAAGACCAAAATAACAATAAGCAGCTGACTTATATTCTAAACTGACATTAACTGAATATGAGACCAGTTAAGACTATATGAGGTCAGTATCACAGCTGGAAAATTTTGGCTTGTTTGGGTAGATGCTGATTAGTACTTTGATTCCCCCAAAAATGGTTTAATTTGCCTGACTACAATAGCAGCCTACTTTTAGTTTATGTTGTGTGATTAAAGTCTACAAACAAAACCAAGAAAGCATTTATTTATGGTTACTGTATATTTATTGACTCAGGATAGACAGTGTGAATGCATACACAGGAATACATAAGTTTTCTTTTTTTTTCACAATTTAACATTTTTTTTAAAAAAATAATTGACGTGTATCTTTGTTATGCCATTAATTTTATATTAGAGATGCTCAAGTATCTATAATTAATACATTTATTTTAAAACCACTCATTTTTTCCACTAATTTTAATATGTTTAATGTTGTTACCCTGCTCTTTCTGTAGATGTTATGTTTACATCCATTGTGCTTTTATTGTTGTGTGGCATAAGCCTGGGAATTAGTCTAGAATTTGAAATATGGGCCATGAAAAGACCAGTCTTACTTGAATCTTTTCAGAAGAATTTATTTAATTCTATTAAACATGTGTACTAATATCCCAAGAAACGTATTCATAGTCGCATTCTCAGTGTCATAAAAGGAAGGAATGCAGCGCTTACATATATCTTGATTTCATAATGTTATTTCTAAGATTGATAGTTTATAGAGAAAAACAGATAGATTCCTAGTGCAAATGTACGTGCAAAGAACCTTTCTCTTTTTATGGGATAGGACCCAGAATTAATCAGATCCAATCAGCCTATAGCATTTTTAATCACTACAAATTCAATAGCATCTGATTCAGGGGGCCATCTCCAAACAAGATTAGACTAGTTCCCGTTAAAGGAAATGTGCTGGTGAATGAAACTGGTTAAGAATCAGGAAGGAAAATTCAAACTAAAAACCATGAACAACTTCTTTTTAATTTCACCCAATGAGCAGATTCATATACCCATTTTTTTTCTCAAAATGCAAATGCACATATTATTTGAAACAAAAAATGTGTTGCTACAATATCTGTTGCCCAGGGAAAGGGTTTGGAAACCTCTTTGTAGACTTACCATAAAATAAGGATGTGTAAGAACTTGGATGACTCAATTCTGGTTAAGTACCAGCTAATGATGACAAAATTTTGGCACCCTTAAATAAGTTGGGGAGCCTCTTATCTGAGGTATGGAGGATGTATTAGCCCACTCGGGGAGCATTGAGCTAAGTGAACCAGGGTTACAAAGCAGACTAAACCATACTAATTTGTTCTGACCCATTTTAATTTATAAACTGTGATTTATAGTTTAATCGGATATGTGACTCCAGAAAATTGTAACCTATGCTACAAGCCATCCTTAAACCTTGGCTTTGCATGATGCATGAGCATGCATTATAAAGTAGCTCCTTTTCACCTATCCTTTGCCTTTGGTAATTCATCTCATTTTCATCCCTTTCCAGTTCAGCATAAAATAGAAATGAGAATTTGGTTTGTGCATTTCCAATTCAAAACTATGATTTCCTTAAGAACCTCTCACTGAGCAGTTAAGGAAAACAGAGGGAGAATGAAAGAAAGAGAAAGAGTGAGTTTTCATGTTGCTATTCTCCAGCACAAACAACTCTCTTTGTGTCTAAATGACAGCAAGACAACATTTCCATTGGAAGCTGCTGACCCTCAAAAATCTTGCTTGCACTTTTGCATTTTCTGCTATGTAACCTGTCATAAGTCCATATGTGACACATGGTTGGCAACCGTAGAGAAAGTAAATGAGGATTTAAGGAGCTGTAACTATCCAAAGCTAATGTTTTCAATAGAAGAGTATATATGTAGTTCAGGGTTGAACTGTGGAGTCCTTGGTACTTTCTGAGCTTGGTTATTTGCTTGCAGATGTTTCATTACTTGACTAATATTTTCAGTGCTAATATTCCCCCCCCCCTGCAATAATGGAGGGCAAATATATCTAGAAAGAGTCTGTGTGGAAAGAGAGAAATATGAGTATTTCATATTCTTCTATGAGCAAGCCAGACAAGTCTACTTATTAAAAGGTTTAAAGAGCAGTTGACAAAATTTTACCTTTATGCATTGCTGAAGGGTACAGCTCCTAATATTCCAGTACAGTGGCAAGACTTTGCTCGGAAGCTGTACAAATCTTTAAGTGCCTTATGAATAAAAACTGTTAGCAAGAAAAATATGTATATTTCAGCCCACATTAATAGTGCATGCCACAAAGTCATCTGCTTCTTCCATTTCAGTTTTTCTTATTTATTCACATGTACACCCAACTGTATATAGCAACAAATAAAGTAGAGAGGTTTTATAAATAATATGGTTGGTTTTTAGACTACACTTCTTCAATAGATTTTATGTGTATAATTTTATGCTATTTTAAATTTGTTATTTGTTATAGGTAGATAGGTAGATAGGTAGATAGATAGGCAGGCAGGCAGGCAGGCAATCTATCTTCTATCAGGCTAGACCATCCTAAGTTCAATGCGTGGATATTAGTGGATATTAATAAATTGGTAACACAATTATACATTGTGAATTGGATTCAAAGTGAAGCTTGTAAAGAATAGTATGGCAAATTAATCCAGTCTAAATCAAGTCATATTATTATTATTATTATTATTATTATTTTTTAAACAAATTTTATTGATTTTCACAAGACAATACACAAACAAACAAAGCATAGAATGTAATAACATAAGAGATCTTTTCTGAAGAGATCAATCAAAAATCTTATTTAAAGACAGAATAATTTCAAATTATCATATTTCCATACAAGCACAATTTAATATATATATTTACCTTAACTGTTCAGCTTCATATCTTATCCCACCTTCTCTTTGTTTCTCCCTTTCCTTCTATTATTAAAATTATATTTCTTTTACTTTAGATTGTATACATTCTTTATATCCATCTGTCTTATGTACAATTTCATTATTCTCTTCCAACATTCTTCTTACATTCTTCTAAGATTTTATTAATTCAAACATGGACATACAAAACACAAAACATAAATACCTAAAACTTCTTTTGGGAAAGCGGCTTACCCTGGGTTGCCTCTTTTTATACAGACATAAATCAAATTCATACTCACTCAATATACTACCTCATATCTTAATTAACATTCTGTATTTTCTATATATTTTCTCTCCTCTATTCACTCTCATAATTCTATTATATTTATTTCATCTCATTTTAAATAATTATACTTATATCTTTTGTCTGTTTTCTTCAATTATCTTTTTATCTTTTCTTTCCAATACAATATTTCTCCTGTAATCACTGGTTGAAGCATGACAACTTTTATCTTTCCCTTAGATTTGATACTTGAAATAATACATACTTTCCATACTGATTCTGCTTAACACAAAGTATAATAATAAAACAAAAATAAAAAAGGGCTTGAGTTTATAGTATGGTCAGAACAACATTCCACAGAAAATTAAACTCTATTATTTACTCTTAAACATTTTATATATTCCCTTTAATACATTATTAACTCATATAATATTTCAATTTTCTAACTCAATTTCAAATACTAATATCTACAATACAATCTTATATATTTTTGCAGAATCATATATTTTTTAATTTAGGTTTTACCCTTTGTCTCTGAAAAAAGCCTTTTTTTTCCCATCTTGTTTTAAACCTTTATGGCTTCTCTTTCCTTTTTCCCTTCCTTTCTTATCAATTCTGATCTTTTTGATCTTTTTGCCCCCCCCATCTCTCAAATTCCACTTTTTGAATCTTCCCTCTCTGTTGTGTTCCTCTTTTCTGTTGCTTTCTGGCATTGTATCGATTTTTCATCTTATTTTTCCCTTTCTTGGTTGCTTTTTTAAGTTCTAAATTCTCCCTTTTCTTCCCCCCCTTGTTCTTTTGAGCTATGGTTTTTTGTCCATTAAAGATGGCTTCTCCTTCTTCATCCTGGTCCTCTTGTTCTTGTACTTCTTGGTATGTAAAAATCGCCATTTCCAAAAAACGATAGATAGATCCAAGAGAACCCTTACCTTCTTGTTTTTCTTGTTGTAGCTTTTGAAATTCCATTTGTAATTCTTGCACAGGTAATGCCATTTTTTATTATTATTATTATTTTATTTTTAAAGGAGCAACCCAAATGTTTTTAGTCCTTCAAGGAATAGTCCCCCAAAAATCCCAAAGTCAGAAAGTCACAAAACAATCCAAATCAGAACAAACCGTTCTGTTAACACTTTCTTCTTCTTCTTCTTCTTCTTCTTCTTCTTCTTCTTCTTCTTCTTCTTCTTCTTCTTCTTCTTCTTCTTCTTCTTCTTCTTCTTCTTCTTCTTCTTCTTCTTCTTCTTCTTCTTCTTCTTCTTCTTCTTCTTCTTCTTCTTCTTCTTCTTCTTCTTCTTCTTCTTCTTTCCCCTCCTCCTGGGGTGAGATTCAATTAGACAGTTTCAAAATGATTTTGTAGAAGCCTTATTGTCACTAATTTCTAGTCTTAAAAACTTCAAGCAGTCTTCTTCAATAGAGTCTTAAAATAATTTTTTTACCTCTTCCTTCCCACTTATAGCAATAAACTTTTAGTTTTTAGTTCCAATGTTCCAAAATCTTTTATCCCATTGGCTTAATTTTTAGGTTTGTTTACCTTCTTTGCCAAGCAGGTTTTCCAGATTTCTGTCTGCTATTCCGTAGGGAAGGAGAGTGAGAAGAAATAACTTTCCCTTTCACAACTTTCTCGCTGCTTGCACAGTCTTTCTGGGAAACAATGTAGCAATAGAAAAGGCAAATTTTCAGGTTTTAAAGGCTCCTCTTTGTCCCAGTTCAGCCAGAAAAAAAAAACTTTCACCTTCTTCCTCCTTCACGATCTTGTCCAGCTGCAGGCTTCTTTGTGGCGGCCATTACTGACCGCCGCTCCACCGCCTTGGGAAAAGGGGGTTTTGCTGGCTGGGGAGGGGGTCTGCGACACCCCCAAACCCCTGTCCGGATCCCCCTATCTTCAGCTGCCTCTACGGGGCAGCTATATCCTCCAAATCCAAACGGATCGGAGGAACCTCGGCAGCGAGCGCAGCAGGGATCATGCGGAATCGTGAATCCCTGCCGCTGCCGAAGCCTTGCAAACCGGAAGTCCCAAGTCATATTATTTTTGATCAGTTACTAAAAGGGACCTAATAGGGGACCTAACTTTATCTTTCAATGTAAATAACTATCTTGAACAGAAATTCAATTTCACTTATTCGTTAAACTTATATGGCATCCATCTCACTGTTAGTGATTCTGGGCAGCTTACAATATGGTAAAAATAGATAATACAAAATGATTAATATTAAGAAGATTAAATAAAAAACTAAAAACCAAGAGGATAGGTAAGATGGAGGTGGGGATCTTCTCTCTACTCAGATATCCTCAGTGTAATGCATCCTTATAGGGGCCCAGGCCAGCTGGCACAACTCTTCTGGAAGGCCAGCAATGTGGGGATGGACCATACCTCCAGTGGAAGAATAGGACAGGGGTCACAGCAGAACCCACTAGATAAAATTCTTTGGCAGATAGGATTCAAAATGGGCCTCTTGTACTGGAGTGAGTGGGACAGGCTAATCCTATTTGGGGTGAGACAGTTCCTCACATACCCTGGACTCATGCCATTAAGAGTTTTAAAGGTAATGAAGAGAACCTAAGAGAAAACTAGCAACCAATGCAACTTGCAGTACAGCAGTCTAGAACAATTCTTGCTGCTGTGTCCTGTATCAGTTGTAACTTCCAAATACTCTTCATGGGTATCCCCATGTAAAGGGCTTTATAATCCAACGGAGAGTTGACCAGAATATGAATGACTGCACATTCTTGCCTTAAATATTAAAAGCAGCTGGTTGACTTTGAACCAATCACTCTCAGCAATGCACTGGGAACTGAAAAGCATCTATTTAACAGCTTGCACTGGACTACTATGATAGATTATGGTCCATAGCTTTCGGTGAAGAAGCCTTCATTCTAGAATGATAAATGATAACATAATTTTATTTTTTTAAAAAATCTGGGTTTTGTCTATTTGGTTTCATTTACAGAGGGTTTATTATGTTACTCTGATTGATTGTTGTTAGGGTTCCAGGGTTTATATTAAGATGGGTGACCATATTCATTCTCTAAATAAATACACAACAGAATAACAACAAAATGAGAAGGGACCTTTTAGGTCTTTTTACTATACCATTTCAGACAAATGGTTGTCCAATCTCTCCTTAAATGCCTCCAGTGATGGAGCATTCACAACTTCTGGAGGCAAGTTGTTCTACTGATTAATTATTCTAACTGTCAAAAAGTTTCTCCTTAGTTCTAGGTTGGTTCTCACCTTGATTAGTTTCCATCCATTGCTTCTTGTCCTGTCTTGGGGGGCTTTGGTTGCCCCGCTCTGCTTTATTATCACTAATCACATGGTTAGTATTGAGTCATATATATTGAATAAAGTACAGTGATTGTGTTTGCCTGACTACAGAGTTTCTTTTCCTAAAACACCAGTAGCAAGCCAGCTATATTCTCAAATTGCACAATAGGAATCCAAGCATTATTTCTCTATCAAGCTCTAAATTCTACCCATTGGGATAACAGGCCTTCAACTATTTATATAAAATTTATCCATGAATTAGAGAGGTTAATAAAGACTCATTTCTCACCCAAGGGACTGCTAATTTCCCTGGCTGACTTAATTTGAATTCTAATATATCCCTTGGCCATGTAAACCTCAAGAAACTAAAGCAACTTCAGTTACTGTTATCCATGGATAATTAGTCATACACATCTGGCTGTACTGATGGCCTCATTTTTACTACAATTTTGGGCTAAATTTAAAATTCAGATGAAGAAATATATATGTTGAGATAAGGACTGGCATCTATTTGTTGGGAATGAGAAAATAATGCCATTCTTTTGGAGTAACCCAATTATAAATTACAAGCAATATTTCAGCATAAATAGAATTTAAATTCTGGTGGGGGAAATGCGACTGTTTTAGATGCTTTCTTGTCACTTTCATATATTTGTTGTGTAATTTGGGAGACAAAATTTGAACAGATCAAAGAATGAGTCAATCGATGTACTGTTTCCATTTCATAGCAAATTTGTTTGGTGTTGCTTTTCAACATGTTGACTCAAGGAAAACCTTTGATTAAATAAGTATTTGCCTTGTACTCAGAGATGAGTATGCTTTAACGTCTATTGTCCCAAGGCAGAGATCCCTAAATTTTAGCACTGGGAAACAGTTATCATATGGCCTATTTGTACAAATTAATATAAGAATATGGAAAGAGACATGGAAAAGTCTTCAGCCTTTGGTAAAGTGGGTGTTGGATTGTTTTCCAATATGTCCAGATCATAATTCAACAACCTATTATATCAATGTTGCAATAAGTGGCTGAATAGCATCCCATCATAAGATCAATTTAATCCAGCTTCCCACCCCCTCACAGTATCCAATCAGGTATCTCTGGGGAGTTCATTAGCAGAAGATGGAGACATAGGTATTTCTTGCCATTATTCCCCTGTAATTGTTTTTAGAAGCATGCTGGCCACAACCCAGAGGCAACATTAATTCTCAAGATGACTAGTCTTTGATCGACCTGTCCTCCAGGAATCTGTTACCATGTCTTGGTGTAATGAATTCCACAGGTTAATTATGTGCCCAGTCAAGAAGTATTTCATTTTGACTGTTTTAAACCTCCTTTCAATCAATGTCATTTTGCATTTGTCTTTTCCAAGCTAGGTATGATTTGTGCACCTTGATCCTATCCCTATTGTATCCCTTATTCTCAAGCCGAAGTATCTCAAGCATTCTAGTCTTTCTCACATGAAAAGTACAAGACCTTTGGTTATTGCCTTCTTCAGTTTTTCCAGCTCTCTTAGATGAATTCATTCTACAAGTTAAGATGAAAACTGAAGACTCATATAGGAATTACTGACAGCATGCTTTGACTAACATTTTAACCTCTTTAGTGTAAATAAGTTCTATGCCAAACTGCCTCAAGATTCAAGAGAAAAAATAGCTCCAATATTGAACAAATGACATGTGAGGTAGATGAAAAAGTGTGCTCTTGTCTATTGTGATTTAAGAGCCTCTACAAGAGCTTTTTTAAGAAGAATGACAGGTATTTGTGAGTCCATCTGACATTTGTTTCATGTGTATGTGTTGGGTGGTATAGTGTCCCTGAAAAAAAAAGTGTTGTGGTGATGACAGAGATGTGGAGAGCTCTGGAACTAAAATAAATAAATGCTGGAAACACTGGAGAGGAAAGTTGGATTAAGCCTGAGAGACATTGTTTAAAACAAACCCAGGCTCTTTTGAAGCTTCAATCATTCAGGTTATTAAGTCAGATTATAATGTCTAAGTAAGGAGATAAACCAACTTAGCAGCTGCAGCTAATAACATTGATGTTTGCTCTTCCCTCAACAGACAGCTCTCTTTCCTCCCTGTTGGCTTTCCAGCTGCAGGGAATATCTCAGTCTTTGCCTGGGACATCCAGCAGAAGCTTTGTCTGCCTTTACTTATACTCTGCATCAACTTGGGCCTGCTACTGCTGTCATCCTTTAATCCAGGGTTGTCAAACTCACAGCCCGCAGGTCGGGTGTGTCATGTGCTGACCCCACCCCTGCCCATTTAGTGAAGGGGGGAAAATCCTGATATGTCATGTGATGCCGCCATGATGCTGCAAGTTTGACACCCCTGCTTTAATCCATCCATCCATCCATCCAAAGCTTTTCCTAGGATAATGTTATAGGGCAATTTGGGACTTTTTCCTCTTCTTGCTCCCAATTCCACTGGGACTTTGGATATAGCACAGGGCTAGGATTCTCCATTAACACATAAAACAGGTGCCTTCTCTATTGGGAGATACATTGGAGTGGGGAGACACATAAGATTATCATGTTGAACTAAGGCTGATGAGAGCTTCCAGTAGTCATTGACCATTGCAGTTGTTGGTTCAGTTTCGTTGCAATGACTGAAAACATCTCTTCAACTAGGTCACGGGTGTTAAACTTGATCACGTCACATGATGTCACATGATGTATCATGATGTTTTTTGCCTTTATGGAGCTGGGGTGGGTATGGCCTGCACATGATGCACCCAGCCTGCGGGCTGCCAGTTTGACACCCCTGAGCTAGATCAAAGGTGTCCAACCTTGGCAGCTTTAAGACTTGTGGACTTCAATTCCCATGCTGGCTGAGAAATTCTGGGAGTTGAAGTCCACAAGTCTTAAAGCTGCCAAGGTTGGAAACTTCTGAACTAGATAGTATTTATCCCTTGTTTGACAGGACAATACAAATATATGACAATTAAATTTTAACTTGCTTAAAGGCACTTCCATATTTTTCTTTCCCAAAGTCATGATGCTAATTTTCATTGTATCCAGAACTGTAGATGAGAGGTCTTTGCATGTTCAAACTGATTGCTATGTAAAATGAAATATGATTTAATACCAACCCCACTTATTTCAGTCAATTTTCAAGTGAAGTCTTTTTACCTATTCTCTAGCTATTTCTTCTTGGACCTCTCTCCACAGTTAAGAGAATATGATCTACAACCCAGAGTTTCCATCTAGGTAGTGAAGTAAAAGGCTATTTTGTGAAGCCTTTGGATTTTCTTCTTCTGAGGATGGATTATGACTAGACTTAGCAACTGGAATGAAATAACTTGAATGACCTCAATCAATCTCACCATCAATCTCAGCAGGATGAAAATATAGATTTAAAATACTGTGAATTTTTGAATATATTCTTGCTCATCCATACAACCAAGTACAAGTTACACCTGCAGTACATATAAAGCAACAATAAATTGGAATAAGCATTTCCTCTCTTCAGTTTTTTATTACATTCATAAGAGCCAGGAATGTTAAATCATCAAAATTTATGCTCTCTTTCCTCCCAGCAGAATGATGATGGAGAAACTTTGAAAATTAGAAATATGTGTGTTGTTGTTTTGACAGCAGTTGGAGCAAGTTGCATTTATCACATATGTTACGTCTTCAGCCTTACAAATCCTTATGAGGAAATTATACTAGTAATTAATAAGGCTGCACAAAGCACTTAAAAGAGGTCAACTCCAAAGCAGGCTACTTGAAACCAAATACTTTTGAGGGTTTTAATCCTTGGCAATAGTCATATGACTGCTTTAAAGTAGCTGTGAGCTGCCTCCACATGCAAGTGCACTTATTTTTATTTATTTTTATTTTTATTTATTTATTATTATTTTTCCTCCCATCTTGCCACATGGTGATTCTGAGCAGTTTACAACATTAAAATGAAACCATATACATATATATAAATGCATAAAGAACTGTGGTGGTGCAACGGTTAGAATGCAGTATTACAAGCTGATTCTGCCAGCTGCCAGCAGTTTGATTCTGACCGGCTCAAAGTTGATTCAGATTTCCATCCTTCCAAAGTTTGTAAAATAAGGACCTAGATTGTTGGGGGCAATAGGCTGACTCTTAGAGAGTGCTGAAGAGCAATATGAAGTGGTATATAAGTGCTATTGCTATTTCTATAAAATGACATTAAAATTGCAATAAAATACAAGTTATAACTAAAGATGTGGAAGAAGGGAGCAGAATTTATGGAGGGGGGTAGGAACTGCTATTAGCCAATCAACCATCTCCAGTGTGATATTTCCCTTCACTTCACTTCCTTATTAACATTCATCAGGAATGGCTACAATCAAAAAAGGATAGTCCAATTATTTTAGACATTGTACATTTAACAACTTTTCCAATTTGGAAATAGAAATTAAAAAATTAATAGAAATCCTTTCTAGCATTTTTGGATGCATTTTCAAACTTTCAACACCTGCCATGAGAAACTGGCATTAATAATAATAATAATAAAGGAAAACGTATCAGTATCTAATAGTTCAAAAGTCATGAATCTAATATGTGTGGCACTCAGAGACCAAGAAATTTACAATTTCTAAGTTTTAGAAGACTATTCTGATTTTGATCTCTGAGGCCATATGCACACAACCATCTTTAACTCCTTATTTCTGGTCTTTTAGGATAATGCCTGCAAGCAATTTATACTGACTCTACTACAAAGCAGGCTTGGCGTGACCCAAGGAGGGAGGCAGATGGCCAACGATTCCTGCTCCCCTCCTGAAGACATTAGTGGAAATTGCCAGTTTTGTAGCAAAATTCAGCATCTGTTCCAGGCCCTTCCTTTGTTTTGTTAACTCCTTTTTCCTAGTTACACAATCATCTGGAACAATGTTAGATAATTCCACATCATTAACAATAAAATAAATAAAAAGCTATCTGGTGATTCAGAATATCACATTGGTGGTAAGTCAGATGTCTGCACAGACCCTAATGAAACAGTACAATGTCTTAGTGATGCTCAATCACACTTATTATTATTATTATTATTATTATTATTATTATTATTATTATTATTATTATTATTATTATTATTATTATTATTATTATTATTATTATTGAAATTCAGTATGTTTTCTTTTTATTTTCTTCTGAAAATCTTCAATTTCCCATCAAGCATCTTGCCCTGGTTGACAATAGAGCGTGGAAGAAACTTTCCATTAAAACAGGTTGTTCAAAGACTTTTCCATAGGCAGCTCTTTATCAGCATACATCCTCAACATTTACTAGTGATAGAACAGATAGTAATTTGCTAGGCTCAGGGCCATCATAATTTTGCAGCAAACCTGCAACTTATGCATAATTGCCAGATCCACAATTTGGCTAAGTTTTTCTCCTCTCCCTTGTCTTCTTTCTTTTGACATTTGCCAATGTTTAAAATGAATCTTGTGTGAGACATGTTACAGTATT
Organism: Notechis scutatus; assembly: GCF_049901735.1. Lineage (NCBI taxonomy): Eukaryota > Metazoa > Chordata > Lepidosauria > Squamata > Elapidae > Notechis > Notechis scutatus. Next base: position 10,008,092 of record NC_142015.1, read on the forward strand.
GCTTTGAAATGTTCATTTTATGAGACTGCATTTCTGTCCAATATAATTGTGCATCTTTTTTCTTCACCAGCAGACCTGCAATCATGTTGGTCCCTAGAAAGACCTTCACATTTTGTTCCATAAGTACGATGCAGATTCTCTATAAACCTATGTTAGCACTTTTTTCAAGATTACTTTTTCCTTGGCATTTCTATTATATTCCAATTCAATTCAATGGAAAATCATTTTTTCTTTCCTGAAGGAGAACAGTGGTGTGTATGTTGGTGTGAATTATGGGGTAGAAGTTAATATTCACCTTTGTTTCAAATTGGCAGAGAGAGATATGCAAATGACTCATTTTCTTCCCACAGGTGCCTTTCTGAAGGGCAACTGGACTTTCTTGTTTTTCTTTGAAGATGTTTCACTTCTCTAACTTTCTTGGATGAGAAGCGAAACATTTTCAAAGAAAAACAAGAAAGTCCAGTTGCCTCTTGAAAAAGCACCTTTAGAACAACCATGACCTGGATGACTAAGAATCTCCATTTCTTCCCACACTTCAGGATCTGGAAGAATAAATGCCTTAAAGTCATCTAACTGGCCTTCAGGCCTAAGGCAGGACTACCATAGAGGTTTCCAAGCTGATAGTCCAGCAACTAAACCACTAGACCAATTGGATCCCAGAAATGTGGAGGGGAGGGAGGAATGGACAAGAAAGAAGTCAATTCAACACAATGACAACATCTATTGTTAAGCCCACATCTACCATCAAAAGAAATTCTAAACCACCTTAAAAACAAGGTCCTCTTTTGCAGTGACAATTCTGCAAAATTGTTGAATACAATAGAATCTTAATTATCACTTTAAATCTACGCTAATCAGCATTAAAATGAAATTTCATTGCATTCAGCTCTCAAAAAATAACCATTATGCATATACCCACATACACATACATCTGTGATACAGAGAAGCGTCACATACATCAAATGTATACATGGCAAAGAAAAAGAACCTGTGATATTGCAACATGGGTGGCATAAGGAAACAAAACTGTTATAGAATCTAGTAGTCCTGCTATAGGTACTTTGAAACCTCCTGCCAGAGGGGAGCAACAGAAACAGATTGTGAAATGGGTGTGTGGGGTCTCTAATAATGCTTTGAGCTCTAAGCATATAAGCAGCATCCCGAATAAAGGGAAGCCAGCTTCCTATAATCTTCTCAGCTGTCCTCACCACTTTCTGTATGGATCTTCTATCTGAGGTGCTGCTGCCACCAAACGAAACAGTGATGCAGTTTGTTAAAACACTCTCAATCTGTAAAAAGTGGCCAGGACAGAAGGAGAAAGATGTGTTTTCCTCTTCTGATGCAGGAAATGCTAATGTTGGTTTACACTAAAGATAAAGCATGAAGAGGCCAAATCAGATTGTTAATCTGCACCCCAGATACTTAACACTAATGACCACCTCCACAGCTGCAGCCTTACTCTTTTATATATGGAAGGTTGGATGAAGCAAGTAGCTAGAAGAAGCCTGAGAAGGTAAAGCTGTTCATTCCCCACTCTTTGCAATGCTGATGAGACTATACCTAGTTACATAAAATAGACTCTCTGCCAACCCCAGAAAAGTATAGGAAAGATAAGATGGAATAATAGTCTTTTCACTACAAATGCCACATATCACCTAATGTGTTAAAAGACCTAAGAGAGCCATTATTCCTATTGCTTCTGTTCCCTTTTCACACTGTCATCATTGCAGATGTAAAAATGAAGTCTCCAATGTCCTTTCATTGGTAGTGATTATTTCCACCTGCAGCCATAATTCTTTCTATGACATCATAATCATGGCCAGTTGTTATGATATGGGGGATAGGGGATTATCCTGTTCCAGTAAGCTCTTGTATTACGTTTCCCTTTTAACAAATTATTGAATAAAACCTTCTTAAACAGTGGAAACTGTAGGCTACAAATAACTGCATCTGTATCATATGCATTCATCAATGACCCCCACCCATTGAGTTGACCCTATTAAGTCCCACCAACAAAACAGTTTTGATCTAAGTTCAGAATGTGGGTCACAAGTAATAACTAATGCAAAACCCTAGGCTAGAATTATTCTAGGGAAGATAGTATGTGGAAAGAATTAAATATTGTGGGGAAAATAAAATAGGAAGAATTGGACAGCATATGAGATGATAACCACATTGGCAGATTGTCCCTGCTGTGTACCCAACGTCTTTCCTTAAGATTAAAAAGATAGAGAACTCTCTTTTTTTGGTTCTTCCTAGGAAAGAGGGCAGAGATGGAAGAGAAAATGCAAATCCTGCAGATAATGAGAAATAATAAAGCCTATGACATTTCTATCCAAGTGATCTCTGTATTGTAATAGCTAACAGCTTCTCTGCTCTGTGGTTCAGCCTTAGCAACACAACAGCATGGAGCTTAATTAAGGTATGAAAAATAGAAGAAAATTGAAGATTTTTATTCTGGATTCTCTGGCATTTCTATGCTGAGTAATAGTAGACTTCAGTGTAGCTTGATATGGTGATTCTGGCTTGGCACCAGGCTAGTAAATATGAGATTGTAAATTATAGTTCTGCCTTAGTCAAAAAGCCAGATGACCAGTTGACTTTGGATTGCTCTCTGTCTATGACCCTTAGGGAAAAAAAGCCAAGGGTAAACCATTTCTGCAAATATTGACACGAACACTGCATGGACTTGTTCAGGCAATCACAAGAAGTCAAGAATTACTCAAAGACATCCATGCACACACACAAGCACATCACACAACACAATTATATATTATAAAATATGAAATATAATTTATCAATCAAATTCATATGGCACCCATCTCACAGAAAGTGACCCTGGGTAGTATAGATATTTTACTATTTACATCCTGGAACTGTAATCCAATAATGAAGATCAACCATAGCTTAGGAGAAGAACATAAGTTTACATTGCAATGATGCAATTGTTAGCATCTTCAATCACAAAGAACTATATAGTGTGGACTGAGAAAGCCCCGGAGAGACATAATCACTCAGAAAATATATCCATTTTTTTATTTTTGGGGGAGGGTAGATCAGGGAGTACAATATAGAATAAATCAGGAATTGGCAACTTTTCTTGGATCTAGGTGCCTTTGCACAATTTTCTCCTATCTTGTCTCAGGGACATCTTGTGCAAGTCCATTTAAATCAACAGTTTTGAACAATTTTTCAAGCAATTATTGTGTCCTCATTAAATATCATGCAAATCTTAGTAACCTCCTACTGAAAGTTGGTAGTGTAAAATTTCAAGGTTCCACATTGCTGAGCTTGTTAAAAGAACAATTATTATATGTGTAAATAGTTTAGTTTGGTACTTGTTGAATATGTAAGATGATAGTTACATCTGAGCTGGAAAAAAGCATTACAAACCAATCAATGGAGCAATTAAATTAGTGCAATACTTGTCTTTTCAGTGAATAAGGACAATAGGAGAAACTCTTCATAGCTGTGGGATCACATCAAGAATACATTTTTTTTCAAAAGGGAATGGAAAATAAAGGCATTCATAATGAAAGCTACAACTGCTGAGGCAGAATGTGTAGGAACACAAAACAAATACCAGGCTCCAGGATTGCTGGTCCAGTAATTTCTGTAGTTGCTAGAGGATATTCTTTGCTATTCAAAAACTGGTGGGTAATTGTCCATGCAATTCTTATCCTCCAGAACAGACACTGAACAACTAAAGTGCCAGTTGTGGCAAACTACACATTTAGGAAATAGGGTCTGTTTAGTGTCCTGCTGTGTGCCATTTTCCTGGCATACAAACAAACAATCATTCTGTCCAGTAGGAGAATTGAGGAGAACCGAGAAGCACAGTTGAGCAGAACACTATTTCCTCCCATGTTTTAATGGGGATACCTTTCATCTCCCAGCCAGCTAGGATAAAGAGTAACACATATTCCATCCCATGGAAAATAATCTCCTTGATAGCTAAATGTCTATGGAGATTCTTGGTCATCCAGGTTATGGTTGTGCCAAAGGTTCTTTTTCAAAAAGCAACTGGACTTTGTTTTTCCTTGAAGATATTTTGCTTCTCATCCAAGAAGCTCTCTTCAGTTCTTACTCTCTCTCATCAAGTGACTCATTTTGAAATCTCTTCTCTTCTATTGCTTCTCTCCATGGGGCTACACTTGAAGACTTACCTTGGTGTGCCCATCAGTGATGGGATTCAAATTTTTTACTACCGGTTCTGTGGGCATGGCTTGGTGGGCGTGGCAGGGGAAGGATACTGTAAAATCTCCAGTCAGAGGTAGTATTTGCTGGAACTACTCAAAATTCCACTACCAGTTCTCCAGAACTGGTCAGAACCTGCTGAATACCTTATAACACCTGTTTTGTGAGTTGTACCTGTTACTATAAAGTTTCTGGGTGCAATTCAAAATGCTGATTGTCACCAACATGATATAGGATCTGACCAGTTGACTGTCTTTCTCCCAGTGTTCCAATAGCTAAGGGGCTTCCACAAAGAAGATGGTCTCAACCAATTCTCCAAAGCATCTGAAGGTGGACCAAGAAGCAATGAATGGAAATTAATCAAGTAGAGAACCAACCTAGAAATAAGGAGAAATTTCCTGACAATGAGAACAATTAATTAGTGGAACAGCTTGCCTTCAGAAATGATGGGTCCAAATGGAGCTGCTCACATGCATGGAACCATTCCCTTCCCCTGTCTGGCTACTCTGCAAAGCCAGAAAGGTTGAGAACTTTGGACTAGAAGACCTCCTTTCCAACTCTGTTATTATGTTATTATGCTTGTCCTAATCATCATCATCATCACCATTATCATCATCTCTTTGAGTATTCTTTTGTCTCAAAGGATTCTCCCATCTCTCAGAACATCACTCTTTCTTCACTGTTACTATCAGGAGACTCATGGTGTACCCACTATTGAGATTTAAAAAATATAGCCAACCTGATGACCATGAAACTGTCTCTTTTGATTGTCTGAAAGTGTCCCCCCCCTTTTTTTTAAAACTGCAAATACCATCTCTTTTCCTTCACTCTCTTGAAATACAAACAAGTCAAATGTAAGCCTGGCTGGCAGGTTAAGATGATTGTGGGATAATTTTGTGCTTTGATGGGGGGGGAAAATCAATCAGTATTATTTGGGGACAAATGGAATTAAGTGACTGTGAAAAGACGTTTGTTTGGAAAATGTATGAATAGGTTTCTCAGCATGCTAAAAGAGATGTTTCACTAATCCCTTGAGCTGTAATTTTCAAATTTCCACATTTTGAGCAATCAGAAAAACAAGACTTCTTGTAGTGACTGCTGAAGATTTATCTATGTTAAAGTCTCTCTCTCCCTCCCTCCCTCCCCTTGTGGGTATATCTATGCACATTCAGTACACCTGCAGAGGAACAGACTGTTGTTTTTGTGCTACACTTTAAGTTATATATTCTATTACTGTTGAAAATAGTTATTAAACCTTCTGCAATTTCTAAAATGCATTTTAATTAAACTATTCCTAGATCTCTTGCATTAGATTAGTTATATGCAATGCATTGATTAAATGATTGATTGCAATTCATGCTAGATGATTTTTGTGTTTAATACTCTTTCATGGTTAATTCCCATCTGAACAGTTTGTTTTGTTTGAAAATTCTATTTCATCCCTTTGATATTATGGAATTCAATTTTATCTTTCTGTTCCCATAAAGAATTTAACAAGGCATATATAGCTTTTCACCACTCATTTCATTCTTACAACAGCCCAATGTAGTGAGCTAGGTTAATCAATCTTCATATTAAGTAGTAAGTTTAGCAACAGATAAAAGTGAGTTGTTCCTTTGTTGCTCTAGTTCATATTTAAGCATCAACTGTTATGTATACTTGTTCTCCAATGAAGAGACGTTTGCTGTATCAAGGCACATCATATTTGGGTTGCAGGAAGTTTGAACAACCATGCAAAGGCAGCAAATTTAGTTTTCCGTATCTCTTTTTGCCATCTTGTGGTCCTCTGATTTTTTACAGCCCAAGTGTGATTAACCTAGGTTTTTTTCTGAACTCACTGAAAGAAATGTAGGAAGTGGCTTTGTGAAATTGATATTTATACTTTTGATACAGCAGTACAATAACCATTTTGACCTGTTGATAACTAAGGAAGCAACGTTCTGTATTATCTAAAGAGCTGCATATTTTTCCTCTTCCTTCTCCTTGATTATATGCAATGATATAACCAACTTACCTATAGAAAAAGACAAGTTTGCTCTCTACTGAAATATATATATATTTCAGTAGAGAGCAAACTTGTCTTTTTCTATAGGTAGGTTGGCTATATCATTGCATATAATGTGTGTGTGTGTGTGTGTGTGTAAAGACAGCCTGGCAATATATATTATTGGTCTTGACTGGAAGCAAAAGACAGAAAACATTGGACTTAATCCAGGTTCAGTAATACCTCTGGACATCTTACCACTGACTTTAAAAAAAAAAAAAGATGGATTATCCTTAGTATTTCTGAAAAAAACTACTTCTAAAATGGAAATGTTATCTCTTTTGAGTTTTTATTTTTGAATGGCTTTAGGCATCATTAACCTCATTAACACACATATAGAGTGTGTGTGTGTGAGAGTGAGTGAGAGAGAGAGAGAGAGACAGAGACAGAGAGAGAGACAGAGAGAGACAAAGAGAATGCATTTATTTTCCTGATCAAGATCTTTCAGTTATAAATAAAATAAGATGCCTAATTTAGAATGGTTACAAAATTAAGGCTGAAGCCTCATACAACACATCTGATTAATTATATATTTGATGTCCTTATTTGATGGGTCATGCATGACCTCTGGGGTAGCAATTTCAGGTTTCTAGAGCAATAATCTATTGCTGCACATACAACTTTAGCAATTACTCTATCTTTAGTACCAGGGAAATGGTTTTCTCCTTCTCGCTCCCTCTCTCCCTCTCCCCCCGCAAAGTTATATAAATGCCTCTAGGAAGAATCATCTCTATGCTCAAGAGTCCAATTACTATTTTGGTACTTTTAAAAAAATGGTTCCTCCATTATGGAATAAAAGGAACATAAAGCAAGTGGAATGGTATTGTACATTAACGAACAATGACTTTATTACAGTTGTAGAACCGATTATTCATTAACCAACTAATCTGAGAAATATGTGTGCTTTAAATTACATCCATCCACCCAAATCTATCACACTGTTCATTTGAGCTAAGCTATGTTATGCAAAGTACAGGAAAAAATAATGGCAAGCATTGACTGGGAAAAAGCAGGGCTAATATCTACTTCTTCAGTTTAGCCTGAAACTTGAAAAGTTCTCTCTTGTTCTCTTTTTCTCTTTCTCTTCATTATCTTGTCCTTTTCCTCCCTCCCTCCCTCCTTCCCTCTCTCATCTCTCTCTCTCTCTCCCTCTCCCTACCTACCTGTAGTCCACAACTTACTATAGTTCATTTATTGACCACTCAAAGTTACAATGGCACTGAAAAAAGTGACATGACTATTTTTCCCACTTACAAACCCAGCATCTCCATGATCATGTGAACAAATTTTGGATGCTTGGCAACTGTCATGGATTTACGATGGTTGCAGTGTCCCAGGATCATATGGTTACCTTTTGTGGTCCTCTGACAAGCAAAATCAATGGGGAAGTTAGCTTCACTTAACAAACATGTTACTAACTGAAAAGTTGCAATTATTCACTTAACAACTGTGGCAAGCAAGGCAAAGATAATAAATTATTTTAGAACATCTATATGAAGAATAATGCTTAGTTCAGTTTGGACAGGCAAGCAGATTAGCAGTTGTCAGAGTACACATGCAAGATTCTTTTCCATTGGCCCATGTTTATCCATCTTCTTCCAGGAAAGTGAAAACACAATACAACACCCAACATTTGAGACATAAGGTAAATTCCTCACTTCTCTGATCTTTGTCAGCTAACTAGGCCTCTGCAGATTTTTAGCAGTGTTTTACTGTTTTACACACACACACACACACACACACACACACACACACACACACACGGAGGGGGGACAGAGAAAGAGAATATGTCTGTTCAAGGCACTGGCCTGTGTTTTAAGGAATAGTCTGGAAATGACAGTCTTCATTTTTTTTTAGCACTGTGTGACATAATCATTTCCATTCCTCCCCTCCCTGAAAAGTGGATGGTATCTGAAAATAATATTTAACAGTGATTTCCACTTGACCCATTAACTCCCTCATGAGAATAGCTGTACTGCCATAGACATCATGGCTTAGAAATTTCCTTAAGTTTGGGGTATTTTTCTCTAACAGAATTTTTATGATGTTATACAGTTTCTTTTTAAAACAATTTCCCCCAAAGTATACACTATTGTATAAGAAAACAGATATTTGTCAACTACTTTTATTACTAATTTTCATTAAGTTTTTTCATGGTAAAGTAATTCAGAATTGGTTGCTTTTACATCCTTATCCAAGCATGAATCCTGTATGTATGTATGTATGTATGTATGTATGTATGTGTGTGTGTGTGTATATATATATATATATATATATATATATATATATATCATAAAAAATGACTGTTTTTATATAGATTTTGAAATATATTGTCATTGCTAAACATGAAACCATGTCTGCTTATTTATTCATTGAATGATTGTATTGTAATCCACATTTAATGAACGTTTGTACTCAAATTTCTTGGAATGTGATATCTTTGGGACAAAGATGATAATTAGACCTTATCAAATGTCAAGGGGTAGCAATGAAAAACATCAATGTTTAAAGAACATTCTGCCCATTTCACTTTTATTAGTGATAACTATCTTCTAAATGTTTTGAGGAACTATCTGAGAAGGTGACAAGATTGCTAACATCCCTTGCAGTTTCCTAGTGCCTTTTTCATGGAAACATTAAATAGGAAGCTCTTTGAATTCTATAGCAGATTTTGTTAAACTGGTACTTGGTTGTAGTAAAAAAAAATCTTATTAAATAACATGATAAACTATTGCTGCTCTTTGTGCCTTCAGGAGTTGGAGCTACTCTTCCAAAGTTGTTCCCTAGCAACCCTGTTTCTTCTGCTGTCCTGTTACATGACTAAGGGAGGCCAGGAGATTATGAATAGCACCAACAGTATTTTGATTTCTTGGAGAAAGGAGAAGAGAAAGGTTAATCTTGGCAGAATAGGTTTGTAGACATATATTTCATAATAAACCATCTATTTTGCTCATATTCATAACTTAGAGTGTAGACATAAAACACTGAGAAGCATCTCGCATCATTCTATGTCAAAATGTTCCATCTTCCAAAAGAATCCCATCTGAGGAGAATTCTCTTAATTCACTTTCATAGACAGGCTTTGACAAAATTGATGTTTTACGTTGGACATTCTAGGGCAAAACACCAAGTTGAAATTGGATAAGATGACATAAAAGATGAGAAATAAGAGAAGACGTAAGATGTTATAAGAGATAAGAATTGATAAGGTAAGGGATAAGGCACAAGAGTTAAGAGTCAAAGTGGCCATCTATGTTAAAACTGAACAGCCCTCTCTCAGTAGGGGAAGAGGGATACGACTCCACCAATCTCCACAGTCCTTTCAGCAGTTCCAAGAATGTTCCACAGCCATTTGCACTTTGATTCAGGTGACCCTGATTCAGGTGACCCTGAGGGTACAGATAAAGCTCTAGGGGCTCTCAATGACTCTCTGAGAGAATGCTAATGACCAAATGACTCCAATGAGTATAAATCCTTCAGTTCCTCACCATTCAGTCAGAACTGAAGAAGTTTCTTGAATGAGAAGTGAAATGTCTTGAGGAAAACACAAAGTAAGTCCAGTTGTCTTTTGAAAATACACATTTGGGACAACCAAGACCAGGATGACTAAGAATCTCTATAGACATTAAGAATCAAGAGTTGTTAAGAGTTAAGAGAAGTGTGACCTTCTGTAATTCTAATTGCAAATAACTGCAAAAAAATGTTGATATAGATAGAACATATTCTATGCACAAACTCCCAGAAGCTTGACTTGTTTGTTATAACAATCCATAAAATTCATACAATTCATATCTGTAACATCAGGTCATCAGTCAACTGATGTGCATTTCAAACAAAAAAGAGGTAACGTGGACAATATTTGTAATCTGAATTTTCCCTCTGATGCAAAGCTCCTACAACTCCATAACCATAACTCTATTAATCAGAGATGCTACTGAGTGTTGCTATAAAACTTAGTAGAATATTGAAGACATTGGGTGGCTTTCCAAACTCAAATCAAACTACCAAATTGAAGGAAAAGATGGTTTGGAGTGTCAAAGTAGCTGGGATTGGGTCCAATGATTTTTGAGAATGTTGGATGATCTATTCATCAAATCTAAGCCTGGCCAGGGACTTGGTGCTCTCAAAGACCATATGTCTTTGACAGCATAGCCAATGCTTAGGGTCTAAAACATGATGATAGCAAGATGACCATACAAGCTTAGTTTTGTTCATTTTTGAATACTGCACTTGAAATACAGTATTTTCCCAACAGCTCAGTGTTTAAAGTTTAGTGAAGAGAACACAGATGAATATATATTTTAAATTCCATCTAACATACCTCCTTCACACTGTTCACAATTGCCTGCTCTGATGACTTTATCCTGCCATTATTATTTTTATAAATAACTCAAGGTGGCAAACATACCTAATAATCCTTCCTCCTCCTATTTTCCCCACAAAAAGAAGCATGTGAAAGGATGACAGGCACAAGGCCACCCAGCTGGCTTTCATAACTAAGGCAGGACTACAACTCATTGTCTTCTGGAGATTGGCCCAAAGTCACCCACTCAGTTTTAATGTCTAAAGCAGGACTAGAATTCATAGTCTTTGGCTTTCTAGCCTGATGCCTTAAGCATTAGACCAAAGTGGTTCTGTACTTTTTCCTGAAGCATTTTCAATTTACTGACCTATCACCCAATTTTTAACAGAACAATTTTATTATGACCATCAACTTCCCAACAGGTCAGATTTGATGTATGTATGTATGTATGTATGTATGTATGTATGTATGTATGTATGTATGTATGTTGTGGCCCCGATTCCCGAGCCTATGCTGTCAGAGGAAGAAGACCTGGAAGATGAGGAGGAGGAACTGGGAATGCCTTTCTCCCCAGGACCTTCCTCTCTGGCAATGCCTTCCTTCCTGATAATGCCTCAGGTTTCATCAGACAACCAAGAGGAACAGCCTGAGATTAATCAGGAGGAAGGCATATCGGAGCAGCCCCTGACAGGGAGTAAAGAGGAAGAGTGTTGGCTTGATCCCAAGCAGCGTCATAGGGAGAAACGTGAGCAACAACGTAGGAGACATGGGAGGGTCAGAGAGTGAGCTGAGTCATTGAGCCACACCCCACAGGGGATAAAAGTGGGTGTGTTTTCGGCTGGAACTTTGTACAGGACAAAGTTTAATCTTACTTCAGATTTTCTTTGTGAATGATTTTTGTGGACTACCTTGTAATTTTCTGTGAGTAGATTTTTATTTGTTATCAGTTCGGACTTGGCTGGCAGAGGGTGTTGGAAGGCCAAGGATATTATCAGTTCCAAAGAATTACCTCTTTGAAGTCCGAGCCAATTTGCCTAGGCTGCATTAATAGAGGGATAGATTAAGATCAGGAATTATGGAGTTGTACCACTCCATAATGCCTTGAAATACTGTGTCCAGTTTTGGCTGTCATAATGTAAAAAAGATGTTGAGACTCTAGAAAGAGTTCAGAGAAAACCAATAAAGATGATAAGGGGACAGGAATAGGGTATGTCCAGTTTAATAAGAAGGACTAGGATGACATAATAGCAGTATTTCAATATCTAATGGGTTGCCATAAAAAAAGAGAGTCAACCTATTCTGCAAAGTACCTGAAGGCAGGACAAGAAGCAATGGATGGAAACTAATCAAGGAAAAAAGCAACCTAGAGCTAAGGAGAATTTTCCTGACAGAACAATTAATCAGTGGAATGATTTGCCTCCAAAAGTTGTGGGTGCTCAACACTGGAGGTTTTTAAGAAGAATTGGACAACCATTTGTCTGAAATATTACAGGGTTTTCTGCTTGAGCAGCGGCTTCGACTAGAAGACTTCCAAAGTTCCTTCCAACTCTGTTATTCTGCTAGAGGCAGTTCATAACTAATTTTCATGGTGGATAGTGTCAAAATGGAAATATCTAGATGAACTGGGTGGAATTTTCCGAATGTGCTCCTTTCATATTTGGAAAGAAAGAGGAAAAATATGCAATTATGTCTTAAAATTGGGGAGGTCCAGATTAGTTTAAACCTTGTCAGGATAATACAAAGGATAGGTGAATGTATGTTGACTAAGAAAATTACCAGGTTTTCTTACATGTCACTTCATTTCCCCAATACATGTATTTATACCTTCTTTCTACCTGCAGTATCATTCCTTCATGTGCATTTTTTTGGTAATGTTTTCAGGTATACACATTTGGTTTCAAATATTCACATTTTTTTCTACATACGTACATTTTACAGAAATTGGAAATTATAACAAATTCCATAAATTATGCATCCAAACATATAACGATCAGTTTCTTTTTAAGAGATTATACCAAATGACACTGAAATAACATTTTTGGTAGCACATTAAACACATTTTGTTATTTTCATCTTTGAATTTCATTTTGTATAGGGATACCTATGTTGTCCCTTGCAGCACATTTTAGAATAAAGATGGAAATCAAAAGATTTAGAGTTAGCATGTCATTGTTAGGATCAAATTTTATTGCAGTTATTATCTTTTAAGAGTATGATGCTTTTAATGTGGAGATTGCTTTGTTGTTGTTGTTTTGTATAGTTGCAGGTAAAATGAAAGCACTTCCATTTTCAAAATATAATTCATAACACACACACAAATAAAGCTTAGAAAGGTTGATGAAGAATGACGTCCATATTCACTTATATGTAGTTGTTTGATCTCTCTTTCTGTGTCAGCTTTGGAAGCCATATTGAGACATGAGTGCTCCTATGGTGCCGCATTTTGAGCCTGGGAAAGTGGGAGGGGGAAATTTCTTGGAGTGTATGTAGTTAGACATAACAACGTTCTTTTTTTTAATTCAAGGTCATGTTATTTTGCGCATAAGTGAGGGGAAGTTTTAAGTTGGGATGGATGGTGATTGGGGCATGTGATGTGATGATGGGTGCAGGGGATGGATTTGTACTTTTTACTTATTGCAAGGAAACCAGGAACTTTCAGATTCAGGATTAAAAATAAAAATAAAAGGAACTTTTTAGAAGATGCCTGTCTTGGAGTGGAACACTGACATTATGTTTATGTGACTAGGCAGCATAAATGCCATAAATTTCTGCAGGAGAAGCTAGTAGGATGGATCTAAAAACACCTGCTTTCTTTTCATCTCAAGAAAGCAAAAAAATATTGACTTCAGTTATTTTGCTAAGTTCTCTATACTTTTCCTGTTTCCGAAGAAGAATCAAACCAATGTGTGGTTTAAACCAATATGGGATGGAAGACAAAGTGGGAGGATGAAGTTAAAGTAAATTCATACAAAGAGAACTCTACTCTGTTTTATAACTACCAGGTGGAGTTGTCTTTTCAGAACAACAGAACAAAATAACAGAGTTGGAAGGGACCTTGTAGGTCTTCTGGTCCAACACCCTTCTCAGGCAGGAAACCCTACACTACTTCAGACAAATGGTTGTCCAATCTCTTCTTAAAAACATCCAATGTTAGTTTTAGGTTGCTTCTCTCCTTGATCAGTTTCCACCCATTGTTTTTGGTCCTGCCCTCTGGTACCTTGAAGAATAGCTGGACTCCCTCTTCTTTGTGGCAGCCCATGAGATATTGGAATGCTGCTCTCATGTCACCCCTGGTCCTTCTTTTCATCAAACTAGACATACCCAGTTCCAGCAAGCGTTCTTTATATGTTTTAGCCTCCAGTCCCTTAATCATACTTGTTGCTCTTCTCTGCACTCTTTCTAGAGTTTCAACATCTTTCTTACATTGTGGTGACCAAAACTGGATGCAGTATTCCAAGTGTGGCCATACCAAGGCATTATAAAGACCCTCTGTTTATGTGGTCTAGAACTGTGTTGCCTTTTTTTGGCAGCTACAGCACACTGCTGGCTCATATTTAAATGATTGTCCACTAGGACCCCAAGATCCCTCTCACAGTTACTATTATTGAACTAGGTACCACCTATACCACCTACTCTATACATGTGCATTTAGTTTCTCAGGGCACAGTTTTCATGTACAAGGTGACAGTCATTTGTTTGACCAGATATACCAATACAGTATTTTCCCTTAGCTTTTCCTCTTGGTGATTTGATATAGTGCCTACTTTGCTTCTCTAAAATTGTCCTGAGTCTAATAATTCAACAGTTATCTATTTTGGATCTTATGATTATACACTTATTAAGCCTATAATATAAGTTACATGTCAGGTGTGTGTGTGTGTGCATTCTAGCCATTGTCTATCATACATATACATACACACACACACACACACACACACACACACACACACACACATATATATATATATATATATATATATATATATATATATATATATATATATATATATATATATATATAATGCAGTTCATAATATACCAATAAAAGCTTCTAAGCACCATCTGCCACTTAATTCATTTCTAAAATCCATCTGTTCTGTAGGTTCTTCTATTTTTGCCTCCTTCCTTCCCCTAAATTTCAGATCTGCTTTCCAGATTAGTTACACCGGGAATTAAAAATGTAAAGGGAAGGTCAAGTAGCTTTTGTCTAAGCATCTTTAAGCAAATATGTATTTGTTTCCCTAATCCTGCTTCAAAAGTAAAACTGCTCATACATATAATATCAGTTCTGAAGTATGGAATCCCTTTAATTGCAGAGGTATAGTTGCGGATGGATGCAGATATAGATGCAGTTGCAAATCTGGGTTGCAGATTTTTAATGTATAATAAAAATAATTAATTTTTCTGTGTCCAGAGGTTCCTCTCATTCCCAGATATTTTATGAGATAATAAAACATATCCCTTCTTTCTCTTTCTTTCCTCCCTCCCTTCCTTTACATATTTATATCCCTAATTCATATTATAAAAAACAACATTTCTCAATTTTAAACTAGACCTGTACTGGCCCTTAATTTCCCCCCCCCCCCAGTATGGTCTAAATAACTTCTAAGAAGTTGAGCCACACAACTGTTAGTATCAGGTTGGTGAAGAGGAAAATATCAAACAATTGCTCACATGCTAATGCCAGATGACCAACTGTCATATTGTACAAATCTTCTGATTTCAGGATTGAAGCTAACCATGGCTTGAAAGGATAGCTGTTACCTTTTTTTATACTTACAACAAAACTGCACATCTTCTGAGTTCTGGGTCCACAGGCCTTGGCAAGGATTGATTGCCAATTCCACCAAATGTGGAGAGAAGGACACAGGCTTCTAAAAGTCAACACGGTAGCCATGATACATGCAAAATAAGGACCAGATAAAATATGGCATCAACCTTGGCAGGTAAATTTACCCCTCCCCACATATAGTAGACTTTCCCAGCTAAAGCAAAGTATCTCTGATATAAATATCTATCTAGATATACAATTGTCTAGAAGACATGGAATGCTGACAGGCTGGGAAAAGTGAAAATTATATAAGGAAATAATACCTTAGAAAGAAATTTTATTCATTAAGTATTGCCTCTACTCTTTCAGAACCTTCATTGTCTTTGTAAACCATTACTTGCTACTTCATATTTATGCCCCAATTATCTCGCCGACTTTACTAAATACATATTATTATATCCAATCAAACACCTTGCTGCTATACCTAATTATAGCTTATTCTAATTTTCATAATTCTATAAAGAGGGACTCTTATTTAGGCTTGACTTTGCCTCCTGCATAAACCAATTGTACTTAAATGACAGTGCTCTAGTCTCCAGTTTAATTTAACTCAAAACATATCCTACAATATCAACAATATTAATTCACTGATATAGTTCATTGACATAGTGAGAAAATACACTATATCTTGATGAGTCAAAATGCCCAGGTTTGATACCGTGTTTAACAAAGTCAAACTTTGAAGCTCAATACACTGTATATTGTACTTTTCTGCCCCTGCCATAAAGACACCAATGTACCCACCTATACAAAGATGTTTCTTCTTCTTCTCTTCCCCCCTCCCCCTCTTCCTCCTGTAGGTAAGAATTTGTTTATTGCTTTATCTCAGCCTAATTCCTAAAATCTAATCAGAATTCTCTTTTTTCTTTCAAACCAGTACTGGTAAGACAATATATTTCCTGTATGCAGATAATAAAATAATAATTGGGCTCAGATATGAATTGTAAAAGAATAATACCTCAACATTATTATCATTCTCTACTTAGTTTTAACATTCAGGTGAAATAATTTTCTTTATGCTAAATAAGCTACAATAGATTTGGGATGACAAAGAAATTATTCCAAAGAACAATAAAAATGGCAATTAATGTGCTCTCAGAGTGTAAAAAAACATACAAGATAAAGTTGGTGGAAATTTTTTAGGGGAAATATGCAAGCTTCATCTCTTTTAAAAGCTAAATTTGCAAAGCTAAGAATAGCTTTGCTGATATATAGGTAAAGTAACTAAATTATATTACTCATGTGAACATAATATTGGTAAAACTTTATTTTATAATATAAAGGTTGTTATACTTGTCAGAAATTAATCTATTTGTTTTACTATGCTTAACATCAGCCAAGGCATAGTATTAGGAAACTGAAGCCAGGAACTATTAAAAGGAATACTGTACCCAGTTACTGTCTGATTTCTTCCATTGAGATTTTCTATTATGTGTTGTTCCATCACTCTGGAATCACCCTGATACTCATTTTTTCCTGAAAAAATGGCAGGAGAGAAGTATCTCTTGACATTTAATTGCAGCATGGCAAAGAGAGAGACAGAGAGAGAGAGAGAGGGAAGGAAGGAAGGAGGGAGGGAGGGAGGGAGGGAGAGAGAGAGAGAAAGTATACAAAGATACATAAATACACATTCACAAATCTCTTAGCTTCTTAATTAAAGTGCAAGTATTCGTCTCTGTTTGTTCCATGAAATTTTCATGAAAGCATCAGAAACATATCCCCATTTATCAAATGGATGAAAAAGATTTTTTCTCTGTATGGCACTTACATTAGAGGCATTGTATGAAAGTTAAATTTAAAAAGCAGCAGATAAAAAGGTCCCTAAATTGAGTCTGATTCCTGATGACTGCGCCATGCATTTTTCTTGACATTGTTACCAGAATGATTTGCCTGGTGTTTACTGAAATAAAGCTGTTAAAGATAGCACGGTTATATTTTGATGTAAAAATTGGTAATATTAACATAGAAATCAAGTGCACATCCATGCAGAAAAGCGAGGAGAAATTTGTTTTGAGATCTCAACCAGAGATGATAATGGTACTTTCTGCTTCAATTTAGATCTTGGGTTAAGCTTGTATTTTCATATTGGAAATTCTTATATCTAGCCTGGGAATTCTAACAATTATAGAATAGGTAAACTCAGCAAATTTCTGAGGATTGTTTTGGATGTTATGCTCTGGGCTGAAAGCTTTCCACAATTTAGAATATATATATTTTGTTTTCTTTCTTTTGATTATCGTATCAGTGAATGCACATAGCTTAGTTAATTTTCACAACAAATAACCAAATTGCTTGAAAGTCATCTTTTTTAACACTTTGTTTGGGAAGAGGGAAAGAGGAAAACAATTCTCCCTAATTGATGGGAATGTATATCAGGAATGTGTTGCAATAAATCAGTCATACTCCCTCAATTCATCTTCAATAGATTGAAGATTTGATTTAACTTGCTACTTACAAGCAGATTGCACATAAACATAAACTTTATATGGATACATATAATGAAATAGGGGATTCATTTACACATATTACAATAGGTTAAAAAGGTGATAGCTATATAAGTGTATTAGAAATGAATCAGAAATTAGGAATGTATAATATTTATGACAGACAAGAAGATATGTAGAATTGTAACTTTTTATTGCAATAACATCCTTATATCAGGTCTATCCAACTTGTGGCCTTGGACAGCCATGGACAGTTTATAAAACTCCCCAAATAAAGGAAGTTTGATTTTTATATACATCAGCTATTTATATAATTTATATGTAGTCCAAAACAATTCCTCTTCACTCAATGAGGCCCAGGCAAGTCAAAAGGTTGGAGACTCCTGACTTATATTCCATTTTTGTTTCTTTTCTGTTGTATTTTTTCACCCATTTTTAAAGCATTCAATATGCATTTTTATTATTATGTACTATACCTATTTTTGTGTCTTGTTTCTTTTGTTTTTCTTCTTTTTCTCTTCCTATTGTAAATGCAATGAAAAGAATTTAAAAATACTTGTATGTTTATGCTATATGATTCCAAAGAAAGAGAATCAGTTGAGTCTGTGATATTTTTATTGTGACTGCTATAATAAAAATATCAAAATACCATCGAGCACTCATCTTCCAGCAATTCCCAGGCAAAATAGATCATTTTGACACCAAATTGCTACTATCAGATGCTAATCAAGAAATAACAAAGAGACTTGCCATCTTATTGTTGTCACTGAAGAAATGACAACAGCTGATTTTGCCAACTAATTTTAATTTTATTTTATTATTCATTTTTTAAATGTTCCTCCTAGTAAATTAGCTCTCACTAACTGAAATCTATCACATCTATATATTGCAATATCTGTGTTTGGAATAATTTTGTGATTGTAATAAAGATTTGATTCGATTTGAAAGGCAAAGCCTACTTACAAAGCATTGTATTTTATCTCAGCATGGGTACAGATCTGCTTTTATGGCAGAATGACTGTGTATCACTGTGACAATGCACACATGCTAATGAAGCTAAGGGTGAAGGGTGCAGAAAGCAAATTAGGAAGTATTATTTCTGCTTTAAAAAATTTCTCCCTTGCAAAATGCTACTCCCATTTTAACTGTCTTGGTATACTGTACAGCAGGAATCAATGGGATTGCTTCTTTAATTTAATCTCCCATCTCTTACCACAGTGCCTTAGGAAGCTAAAAGGAGGTAGATAAATAGTCAATAAATGGAAATTGAGATCAGATTTATTTCTTGGGGAATTCCAATATATGCATAAAATAAAAACTGTAAATGGGGACCATGCTCTGAAAATGGCTGCTATGTTTTGGATCCATACTTTTCTAATACAATGGTACAGGTCGTCCTCGACTTATAACAGTTCACTTAATGACCATTTGAAGTTACAGTGGCACTGAAAAAAGTGACTTATGATCAATTTTCACGTTAACAACCATGGTCACATGATCAAAATTCAGCTGACTCATATTTATGATGTTTGCAGTATCCTGGGGTCATGGGATCCCTTTTTGCAACTTCTGACAAGCAAAGTCGATGGGGTAGATAGATTCACTTTACAACCAGGTTACAAACTTAACAACTGCAGGGATTCACTTCACAAACTTTGCAAGAAAGGTCGTAAAATGGGCAAAATACAGTTAACAAATGTATCACTCAGCAACATAAATTTTGGGTTTAATTATGGTTGCAAGTGAAGGACTACCTATACATGTCATTAACTTGTTCCAGGAAGTGCAACAAATGCTAAAAAGGATGAGTCCCAAACAAAGCACGTGATTTGCTATGTGTCCCTTTCTTTCTGCTGGGAATAACTTTCTATCTGTCCCTTTCTCTGTGCCATCATGGCCTTTCCCAGCCTGGCCGACTTCCTGTCCATTCTCCACATCCATCCCCTAACTCCTATTGCAGCGCATTGAGTGCTAAACAAATACACTGGGTACAAAGTACTGGGAAAACATTTTCACTTCAAAATGTGTCAAGTACCAAATGCAGCGAGTTTTAAAGCAGTCAAGTACTACCAAGTGCACATTGTGAGAATAAAATTTTGCTTTTTGTAACATGCTTTTGTCAACTCTGAAGCTGATCTGGCTGAAGCCATTTTTCTCCTGCCTCATAGTTGCCATGAGCTTTGAAAGCGGGGAAGGAGGGAGGAAGAAGATAGACCAGCTACCCATCAAAACAATTTTTTTTCCTATGGGAACCAAGGTCATTCCAGCAGATGGCAGAGGAGTAACCAAGTAGCTTCCCAGCTACCTTAATTGGACAATGTGACCAGTGACATATGGGAAAGGGGGAATATTTGCTCTTTTAATTAGGGGGAAAACTGCAGGAACTTTTAGAGTTGGTTTTCACTAGCTGTACCGATATGGTGTGTCCAATAAACGTGTTCTTTGAGGAATCTACCTGCCTCGGAGTTCTTCTTTCAGTGGATGCATTACTTGGAAACCTGACCATTTTGTTCTAAAATCTAAAATGGAAGTGGATTTTTCTCATGAAGCAGAGCCCTCATGAAAACATCCACTTCCTTTTCATTAAACATGTTATGTCCATAGAGAAATGGACAATTGTCCATTTGTATACGCATAGTCCCAGCTGAGATGGAAATTGTGTTGCATGTTATATTTATTTCATCACTTTGTGGTGCAAGAAACTGCCTTCCCTGAGTCAATCTGAAGTTTATACAAAAAAAAAAGGTCAAAATCAAGAGCACAGCAATTTCTTCTGTATCACAGAGTACCCACAGAGTTCATCATTAAAAAATAAAAATAAAGTTTCCTTAGAGGTAAATATTCCATCTGAAGAGAGCTCAAAACAGGCAAGATGGCACTTATGGCAGTTATGATCTAACCCTGCTTTTTTTGAGCATGTGAGAGTGTCACACACATATACATACAAATGACCCTCATCAGGCTGTTAAAACCACTGGATATGTAATTCTGTATTCTTGGCAATATTGCCTTTTTGCTTTTTCTGAACTGTTTTTCCAACTGCCCAGTATGGCTAGCAAACCTGAAGTTTCTTGATAGTCTTCTATCCAATTGTTAATGAGATCTCAGTAAGCTTTTTATGATCAGCTAAGTTGTAATATTCGAACCAATAAAAAAGCTTGAATGCAATTCCTACTTGAGATTTTCTGTTAATGGGTTTGAAAGGTGCCTTTTTATGATGTGCATATAAAACATTTCGCAGAGAATAAACAGGGACAGTCAAGCATAATGTGCAGTAGTAAAGAAGCAAATTATTGAAGTGGAGTGATAACTAACAGTGTGGCTTGACAGTGACAGCTTGCACAATGGTGTGAGGAAATTTGCTATGTAATAACCTGGCATTAATAAATATATCAAGATGGACTGACAGTTGTACTGAACCGAACTATGTCGAATGCTTATTCTGAAAATCCCTATTTCTACAGTTCTGCTTGGGCAGAAAAGTATATTTAAAATACAATGTTTGCAAAAAACAAAAAGAATGATTATGCAATGAAGAAAGAAAGCCTAAATCTATTATAGTGATTAAACAAAATATGACTGCTACTACCCATTAATATTGCAGATTAAGAATTGATTGTATATTTCTAGTTATTGTTAATATGCAAAGTGATTTGTTTTAGGCATGGTGAAAATTATGAATGGAATAATGTATACATAAATGTTGCCCGTATTCAGCAGAAAAGGAAAAAAAAACAAGTTTCTGTGTTAAAATACCTCCCTCCCAAACACACAAAGAGACACACAGTTTGAAATAGTTTGTTTGTTTTTTTTTCATTTTAAAGTTGTGGCAAGTTTCATTTTGATGCAAATTCGATCAAAGATTAAATAAAGGATCTTATTTTCAAAGAAGACTAATTACTTAATTAAAACAAGCATTTTTTTAACTCCCCTAAATACAGAAAACAATTCATTGCCTTTTTTAAATCATTACACGTAGTCCTTAACTTACAACAGTTCATTTAGTGATCATTCGAAGTTACAACAACACTGAAAAAAAGTAATTGATGATTTTCACACTGAAAGTCGCTGCAGCATTCCCCTGGTCATGTGATCAAAATTCACAATAGAATATATTTATGATGGTTGCAACTGGCAACCTGGGATCATGGGATCACTTTCGAGACCTTCTGACGAGCAGTGGAGAAGCCAGATTCACTTAACATCCATGTTACTAATTTAACATAAAATGGGGCCAAACTCCCATAGCAAATGTCTCACTTAGCAAGCAACAGAAATTTTGGGTTCAACTGGGATTGTAAATCAAAGGCTACCTGTATTCTATGCCATGCATTCTTAATCAGTAGAAAACCAGTCTGAAAAAAATAAACATAATACGCAGGTGGAAAATGCCCAGTGGGTGTTTGAAAATCATATTCATTTCAGTCTTCTCTTTCCAGGCCAAACATCCTGAGACCCACCTACTCCTTCATCTCTTCCTCTAGGATTTAATTTCTAGTCCATTGATCAACTCCATTGTCCTTCACTAAACCTGTTTTGGTCTGAAGCAAGCTTAAAGAATCACATCCCTTCGTGGTGAATAAGAGAAGGCAGATAAATCCACCATCTCATTCTGCATGCAAAGAAGGCTCATGGCGGATTAGGCCCTTTGGTTCTAACAACATTTCTGTAAAGTATATTTCCAAAGTTACCTATTTCTTTCAAGCAGACTGTCAGACACGCATGTGCACACACGTACTCACACACAACCATTTGTTTTTCAGAAAGTGACCTTTTAGAAAATTGAGTGTGTATTCATCTCCTTGCACTGAGCTCCTTCGATTCAAAGATACATTTTAATCCCTAGAGGGATGCAGACAGTGTTTGCTTTCAGTTATTAAATTTTGCTAACCATTCATTCTCAGAGCAGAGTCTGCCTTTCTCTTTGAATCAGACAGATCTATTCCTTATTTAATTTCTTACCTGAAATCACAGTCACCCTTTTATTTCATCACAGCGTTTATTCCATCAATGGGGAGAAATTCGCTATTAAAAATAAAACAAAACCTTAATGCAAAAAGAGGTGTATCATGCTTGAATACCTCTACAATGCCAGTAAAGACACGAGAGCTGAGAAATAGTAAGGGCACAGTGCCCTTAAAATATTGGAACCAACCTTCCTAGCAGCCAACCATCAAATTACTATTATGACAAAAAAAATGTTTTGCCTTTTTTTTAAACAAATCTCCTTCAATTTGATTGTAAAAGCTACTCAGATTCAATACTTCGCCATGGGAAAATTGAAACAGCAGTAAAATGATACATTTCTCCATCCTCATTAGCTACAAACTTCAGAGACTTCTGAGGAAATTCTATTCCTTCAGCTTTTTTTAAATGTATGTTTTAATAATATCCATCCATATCTTTACATTGATTTATTGGCTATAGATTTTAATGGAGAGTATTATTTTGCATGTGATTATAGACATCATCAATGGCTGGAGTGAGTTAGTGCAACATTAACCTATTTTAACATTATAATGTTAAAGGGTTATAATAAGTGGTGAAAAGCTATTCTCTGAAAGATTTATTAGAGGGAAAAAGCAAGATGGTGGTAAGCGGATATCTATTAATAATAATTATTATTGCCAGTAGATGCAATATGAACTTTGGCAGAGATAGAACCTGTACATGTGGAGGATTAAGATCTGAAGATGAAGACGAGACTGAACAGTCATTTGTCTGAAATTGTCAGGGGGCTGGACTAGAAGATCTCCAAGGTCCCTTCCAGCTCTGTTCTTATTCAATAGTTGGAAACTAATCAAGGAGAGAAGCAACCTGGAATTAAGGAGAAACTTCCTAACAGTGAGGATAATTAACCAGTGGAACAGAAGTTGCCTTCAGAAGTTGTGGGTACTTCATCACTGGAGGTTTTTAAGAAGAGGCGAAAGATTTATACGATCTGAAGAGAAACCAGAGTACATTTTAAGAAGAGACTGGACAGTCACTTATCTGAAATGATATAGGTAGGATTTCCTGCTTGAGCAGAGGGCTAGAGTAGAAGACCTCCAAGGTCTCTTCCAGCTCTATTCTGATTCAATGGATTCAATGGATGGAAAGCTTCTACCTGTGCAGGTATTCTCTTTCCTCCAGTTAATGTTTTGAGCAGTATTTAGAAGCTACAAGTGGTGCAGAATGAAGCAATTCTTGCAGCCTCTAGGTTGGCCCATGTTACACCACTGTTCTGATCTGCAAGCTACATTGGCTGACCGTTTGCTTCCAGATAAATTCAAGGTGTTGGTCATCACCTTTAAAACCCTGCTTGGCATGAATCCAGGCTATTTGAGGAATTGGCCCACCTTACCCATGCTGGCAAAATGGCACATTGTGGACCCTGTCATTCAAAGAGTTTCAGCTGACAGGGCCCAGGAGAAGAGCCTTTTCAGCTGTGGTTCCTGTCCTTTGGTGAATTGTACCCCTAAGGTGAGATCTGCACCTACCCTCCTCAGACTCTGCCACTAGGCCTGCGGCCCGATTGGGAGGGTATCATGCTGCAGACTAAGAGAAGACCCATATCTCCCCATGTTCTTTTTGTTCCATTCTCCCCCTATTTCCTAATGATAAATTATATCATTGTTAATGTTATTGTTTTCTTCTTTAAAAAGTTACTGGTTTTAATGTTTGTAAGTCACCCAAAGTCACCTCAAGATGAGTGGCACATAAATCTAATAAGTAAACAAACAAACAAACAAACAAACAAACAGAATCAATTGCTCCATTCTCCACATCACAACTAGATGTGACTTTTTCTTGCCTGTTAGTTATGAGCCTAAAGATTCTTCACTATTTTCCCATGGTTATCAATAGAGTTCCCAGTAAATATATTTGCCTGTCATCAGTTTGGTTTAAGTGGAGTTTTTTTTCTCATCTATTCTGCATATATTTTAATAAGACTGTTTTTTTCTCATCTATTCTGCATATATTTTAATAAGACTGTTTTTTATTTAGATTCATATGGATACATCAGTCACATTGGACAGGTAAGTGTTTTAAATGCAAATAGGACGCAGGAACAGTAGGCACTTCCTATAGAGGGTTTCCAAATTTTGACTCCTAAAATATGACATTAATTTCTTTGGAGATTAACTCTAGGTAGGGGCACAACTGTAGGATGATAGTGGAGGAAAGCTAATCATATATGGAAAACCAGACCATAAACAGTGATAGAATTCAGTGATGTGACTATTACTTTTCAAAACAAAAGTAAACATACAAAGCATAGCTGTAATGATAGATATTGTCTAGATGTTAAAGCCTCAATGACTCAAGATATTATAGAAAATAATCAAGTGTTTAATCAGTTTCTAAAAGAAATAATATCCAATCAATTCATTTCAATCCTGTGTTGACTGGAATCTATCCAGACATGGCTAGTATTACTCAGCATTATGCACAATAATGATAGAATCTATTCATATTTCACTCCTAGTTTGGCTAATTCTTAGACTTCAAAGTACAACTCAATGCCATATTTAATTTAAAAAAAATCAGCACAGCTAAAATTTTGGCATCAGTAAGAAAGCAATTTAATTGATTATCCCAGTGCAACATTGTACCTCCGGAAAGAGCATATGTAGACTTTCCAAAAATAATCTGACAGTTTATCAAAAGTGACAAGTGTTGCTCAGGGTCGTCAGCATAATGTCTAAGAATATATAAGTGGCTGATCCCACTAGAAAGGAAAGAGAAAATGAGATGGAGAAAATGAAACAAGTACATGCAACCACACAATTAGTATGCAGCATTGGTGATACATGGATCAATTTGGTTGTAGAATACTAATTGGTTGGCACATGAGAAGATGCCACTTAAAGTGGAATTCTCTTTAAAGCTTTGTCAGCTATCCAACAAACAAAAATATTGCCAATGCTGCAATGGGAATATAAAATATTGCCAATGCTTCTATGGGAATATAAAAATATCAATGAGCATTTTGATGAAAATATGTAGATGAAGTTTTTAACCCAAGCAACACAAAAACCCATACTTTTTTTTCCTGTCTGTTTTCTTGTTTTTCTATTGTGGTAGGAAAGTGTTTGTCTATGACTTACTTAAAATTATTTTCCTGTCACTGGATTTACAGTTTTTATTATTTGATAGAAATGGATATCAGTGTTTTTAATAAATACTGAGGGTAGGTTTTATTCTTAGGTCATTATTTCTACACAGTATTTCTTAATTAGGAAACTTAACAATATAATAGATGTCTAATTCTAAAGTGGTGTGAAATTATATGTGTTATGCACAATGTCCTTAACAGATATGTTAGTTATACAGTATGACATAGTTTGGTTAGACCATCATGTTGAACAGTTTTCCATTTAATGGTAGGCTGTGGAACAAACAAAATGTTTAAAAAGTTATCATATTTATGTAGTTACTTAGCAAGCATATCTAAATTATATTAAAGTAACCAAAATGTCTTTACAATACACAAGGCATGTCACAACTGTTAAGCATTCCTAATGCTAGGAAATGGAAAGTTGAAAAATTTGACACACCCTAAAAAATAACCTTGATTGCTTCCAGTATCATCCCAAGGTCTGCACTTTGAAAAGCTATGGGAAAGTGTAAACTGAAATAATTTAATTTCAATAATTTGATTAAACCTTCATTTTAGTACATATATATTTTGTAAATCCCTCTTTCATCATATCAGGGTTTAAAATTTAATAGCACAAACCACTCATCTCCGGTTTATACTTTTAACTGAAAAGAAGAAGAAAAAAGGGGGGAATGGTTTATCATTTTTCCAGTCTTTTTTTTCTTTTCATTTATATTGTACAAGTGACATTCTATAATGTATATGAAGAGTTAACCAGCTGCTGCATAGAAGTAGAAGGAAGACTACTTAATAAAACTTGCTACAGAAAACTATTTTCTTGGAAATAAGTATTCTCACTCTGATGCATCTCCCCTAACCTTGACGTTATATAAATAGTCCAGTAGTTATGCCAGTGTTTATGCTTATACATGGTGGCTGGAGAATTCTAGAAGTTGATGTCCATAATTTTAAAGTTACCAAGGTTGGGAAATATTGATTTATGCAACTACTCTTACCAGTTGGTCAGACCTGATGACTTTGGCAAAAAAACCCATTTTTCACATGAAGTGTGTTTTATCCCTCTCTCTCTCTCTCTCTCCCTCCCTCCCTCTCCCTCCCTCCCTAACCCTCCCTCCCTAACCCTCCCTCTCTCCCACCCTCCCTCCCTCTCTCCCTCTCTCTGTTCAATAATAATCTTTTAAAACATTTTCCTGATTACAACTTTCCATAATTATTCAGAAAACAAGAAAAGAAAGAAGACAGTCACTACAAATTCAGAACTTCAATCAATTCAAACCTTCCCAATTCTTCAGCCTTTAATCCAATCCTTTTGGGATTATGTAGGGTGAGTCCAAAATTCAGTTGATGTCAGCAAGCTTCAGGGAGAATATACTGACAAAACTCCTGAGCCATCATGCTGAAGCCCCTTAATCATAATAGGACTATTGGCCAACCTCCCAGTAAGGATTTATGAGGACTAGATTGGGTACACTATTTCTGAACAGTTTGGTGAAAATGATGACTTTATTATTCATTATTTATTTATTTATTTTGTCAAGCAATTATAAGATAACAGGTATAAGTATAAACATAGTTATGAATACATGAATACATGAAATGGATACATACAAGAAAAATAAAAAGAAACAATAGAACAGGGACGGTAGGCACTTTGGTGTGCTTATGCACGCCCCCATTCAATACCAGTCCTCTACTGTGGTTAGCAGTATCAGCATCTAAAAAACAGCAGGGGGAGGGGGGGAAAGAGAGAAATATAAGGTGTAGAACCAAAACAAACCAGTCTTAGTTCCAACAAGGGCATTCTAACCTTCTTCTTCTTCTTCTTCTTTTTCTTCAGCGTTTGTCTCGCGCTCTGGCGAGGTCCGCTAAGAAGGGTTAGAAGGGTTAGCCTCCTCCTGGTTAGAAGGGTTAGCCCCTGGTTAGAAGGGCATTCTAACCAGGGGCTACAAATATGAACCTGTAGAGTTGTAAACACTGATCTCAACCAACAGGCAAAAAAAAGTGCAATACATACACACACACACACACACACACACACATTATAAAAAGCACAGGTCTATAAACAAGCAAACCATACAAGGAACAGTGTAATGTATGAGGAGCAACCTAGAGTGAGCCAAGTTAAGCCAAGGCACAGAGAACTACATAACTAATTAAAAATCATAATGAATTATAAATCAGTGTGAATCCCAGATATTTCTACAAGGATGGCATTTTGGTGGGAAGAAGGGTAGGGAGGAATGGAATAATCTGTATATGAGATTTCTGTTTCCCTGCAATGATGTAGTGTGGGAGGGGTTTGGTTAGCATTGATTTAAATAGCTGGTTTTAAGTGAGAAGCTTCAGTTCTTGCCTAGATTTCTTGTTATCACAAGCCTTTCAATAAAAGCTCCTTTTGAAACAATTGCAGTTTCGAGAGTCCTGCTTTCTTGGGAAGATTGGAGAGGCAAGACCTTACACAGTGATTTCATTACCCAGGTATCACCAATTTTTAATAACAGGGTTGCTTGGGGAAACAGTAAGTTGAAATGTGGAAGCTGTTGTGGCCATATTATTTGAAACAAAGATTCTGCTAGGCCCAGAAGTCTCACTCATCCAAATCTCCTCTTTAGCCCTCAGCCTAGATACTAGCATAGGACAATTGTTGAATCAACCATTTTTAGGTCTTCGTTCTACCAAGAAGCATGGCACAGATGTGATATACCAACATTGGTTTATTGAAAGAAAATATCCTTGTTTATATTGTCAATTTTGAAGAAACTGCCTTCCAACTTCAGGCCAAGTTATTGACTGTTCTGTATTGTCTGATAAGTTTCAGCAGAAGCGAAGAGTGTTTGATTAAACTCACTCAAGTAACTTTTTTGACAGTGATAGGAACTACACAGAAATAGGATTTTGGATGAAGATGGGATGGAGATGCATACTGACAGGAAAGAAAAGGCACAGCAGTGAAAAGGGCATTTTTATCACTCCTTGAAAGCTGCAATAAAAGCAGACTTGTCATGTTATTATAACAGCAATCAATATAGCAGATTTACTTGCTTTCATGTCATAATCTGAGCCCTGGAAGACATTAAACTGATTGCTTTGCCAATGTTTGAAAAGTTTTTCCACTGAGCCAGGATAAGTCTCCAAAGTGAAGGGACATTTTCTTCGAAGCTCTTAAGAGCATGAAGTGAACACCAGCCCTAGACGGAATATAGAGATAGTTTTTGACTTACAACAGTTAATTTAATGACCATTAGAAGTTACAATGGTACTGACTTATGCCCATTTTTCACACTAACAACCATTGCAGCATCCCCAAGGTCACGTGATCAAAATTCAGACATTTGGCAACTGACTCATGTTTATGACGGTTGAATTATCCTGAAGTCACCTGATCCTTTTTTATGACCTTCTGACAAGCAAAGTCAATGAGAAAACCAGATTCACTTAGCAACTGTGTTACTAATTTAACAACTGCAGTGATAATTGTGGCAAGAAAGGATGTAAAATAGATCAAACTTCATTTAACAAATGTCTTTTTGTGTCTCAGTTTAAGTCATAAGTCAAGGGCTACCTGTACATAAGTGAAGAGAAAAATAAGTGTCAACAGTACCTTCCAAATCATATCTTTATTACGCTTGTAGACCAGCATAAAAAGAGTGAAGCACAATCAGTTAAAAAGCATAGAAGATATATCAGAGTCTTAAAAAATGCAAAAAGTTAGAAGATATAAAAATATATGTATTGAAACAGAAAGAATATATACAATATATACAGTATAAAACTCAAGAGTCTGAAAGAATCTAAATGGAGAGGTAAAACATTAGATTCATACAGGTGTGCAAAACCATATGTGGAAAACTATATCTGCTGAATTACAGAGCGCTCTAGTGTGGCAAACTAGATGCTCATTAAGTCTGGTTTATGGAACAGGTCATCATCCAGCAAATTTTAAGCACTGCTGCACAGGACCTGGCAACACTGCCTGTTGCAGGAAGATTGGTAGCTGAAAGCAGCAGGAAGGTTTAGAATTGTCCAATTGCTCCATAGATATTTGTGTAGTAATGGTGAGATAAGGCTAATATGAATGTCCCTGTAATACATGAGCGGGAGAAGCACATATTATCTCGTTGCTGTGTCTTCAGAGTCACAGATGCATTGTCTCTCCAGATGAGGAATCTTCTTGCATAGGCCTTTGAGGGCAGCTTAGGGGAAGGAATGACATTGTGTCAAATTTAATGTCCTCCCTTGTTTAGGTACTCCAAGTTTAATTAGGCCTATGAGAAGAGCAGGCAGAGCCTGGGGGTAGAGTCAAGCAAGTAATCAGCCTAGAATGGTGTCATTCCCATAAATGTTCTAATTTCAACCCATCTTGAATTCCATTGACTCCTATCTGGTGCCAATTTAGTGTCGGCCATTAGTTGACTAGATTCTTATGAGTAGGCCTGATCAATAAATCTTCTTAACAGGAATTCAGTGTGTGTTCCTGATTCTACTACTCTGACAAGTACACCATAGGGAAGGCAGGGTAACTGATGGATTCACTGACAATAAAGTTTGGGGTCCTAGCTAGATCCAATTGTGCTTTGTGTCTGCTGCACACTGTTTAACGAGTGCTTTGGCCTCATTATATCCAATGCTGAGTAGAAGAACTAATGAGAAGCCAAAGAATGAGATTTTAATTGCCACTGCTTGTTTGTAGGTGGACTGACAATCAAGTTCTAGGTGGTGTCTCTTGAAGTACTATGCTACTTCTCCCAGTGCTCTTAAGGCCAATATATGTTTTTGAAAATACTGTTGTATTCAGGGGTGGTATTCAGCAGATTCTGACCAGTTCTGGAGAACCAGTAGTGGAAATTTTGAGTAGTTCAGAGAACCGGTAAATCCCACCTCTGACTGGAGATTTTACAGTATCCTTTCCCTGCCACACCCACCAAGCCACACCCACAGAACCAGTAGTAAAAAAAATTGAATCCCACCACTGGCTGTATTGTCTTCATATAGATGGTCTATTTGTCTCCCAGTGTATTTTACGGATTTATAGTTTGTGTTGTGGTGATGGCCTATATGAAGTTGCTGTAGGGGCAAATATGCAGCCTAGCTTGACAGCTTTTTCACTTTCAATGGCACTGGAGAGATGGCTCTGGGGCTTGAATGAGGTCCCTTCATGTATTATGCATGTCAAATGAAGTAGATGTTGGTCAGTTGAGGAAGCCTCCAGTTCTCCCAAAAACTTATTTTGGGATTCTTCTAATGTTTGCTTGAGAGGTGTTTCACTTAAGCCCATCTTTAGTTGTTTGTTCTTCACTTTCTGATGTCAGGCTTGCATAGCAGATTGGCTACTGAGACAGCTACAATAGTGCCCTAAGAAAAATACTAAATGGTGTGGCATATAAGATTTTTTTACATAATTTAAGAATTCAAAACAGCCAATTGTATTATCAGCAAAGCAAGAAAGAGGTTAAGGGCTAAGAGAAAGATTTAAATTTATACCCTCATGGCTGGCCTGAATTTTCTAAAATTAAGCTGACATTTCATTTTTAAACATTATTTTTATTAACAAAATGCCAAGCAAACCCATGAAATAGTTACATGATATTTATTAAAATCCAGGCAAACTGTGAAAAACAATTGGCTCTGCTAACCAAGACAAGTTTCATTAAATTATATCATTATATTATTTGCTATCTTGTAATTCTCTCACACCTATCCACTTACAGAAACCCAATTGCTTAATCTAAAAGAAATGCATTCTTATGGCAGTACAGGAGAAAATTAAAAATCACTTCAATGTTATATGCACACATGCACATATAAATACTGTATATCTTTCTTGTGCTACTGTACACACACTTAATTCAAAAACCGTAGAGGTCACGGTTCTCCATTCAGAAAAATGTATGTAGTAACTAGACCCCATCTTGCTTTAGATTTTGATGGTAATATATTGAGAGTTGTCCAGAGTCGGCTGAAGTTGAGTGCTGTGGATATTGAATTAAACTAATATATCCATAGAATGAACTAAGAGTTTGAGCTCAAAAGAGTCACCTTTGCCATTCAGGCTCAATGAAATTATAGTCTCAGCATGCGATAACTTCCTATACATGTGACTATTGTCTACATGAGTTCTTTTTTAACATAATCTATGTACATTTTACTTAATCAGCTGTGGTGGTGCAGTGGTTAGAGTGCAGTACTGCAGGCTACTTCTGCTGACTGCCAGCTGCCTGCAATTTGGCAGTTCAAATCCCACCAGGCTCAAGGTTGACTCAGCCTTCCATCCTTCTGAGGTTGGTAAAATGAGGACCCAGATCATTGGCGGCAAAAGGCTGACTCTGCAAACCACTTAGAGACAGCTGTAAAAGTACTGTGAAGTGGTACATAAGTCTAAGTACTATTGCTATTGAGACCTTCTTGAAATAGGTATGCATTGAACTTGTAGGAAAGATGCCATTTCTTCTGCCAACATTTTCTAAAAAGATATGTGAAATTATCATTTCAAACATTTCTATTGTTTTTTGTCCAATTTTAATCCAAAACGGGATAGATATTATCCTTGGAGAAAAATGAAATAATTTGGGCAATAGAGGCAACAAAGTTCGTTTCATCAAAGCAAAGACTATTCAATCTAGCTGCTCTTAAATCTTATATACTGTTTTTTCTTGGAATTGACTATTGTACTCAGCCTAGAAGTTCTTTGGGATGAAACAAATGCCATCACCCATCAATTTGTCTCAATTAATTGAATCATAATATTCAGTTTTGAGCACTGACACATTTGCATCACACCTTTAAATTAATTTGCCATCACCCAATTTGATTGCATGTATCAAATTCATTAGGCAAATAGTTGCTCCTTAAGAAGGTTGATTCAATTGCATTTCCATGAAACTTGATTTTCAAATCAAAAATTCAGATTGCTCTGTACAGTCTTATTCATATTGGAAATAATATCTATATTTGCATTGGGTCATAGAAAAAAGAGATAAGTTGCAGAAAATACATATAGAAATCCATGCAATAATAAATGCTGATACGTAGGGTTTGTAAAATAATAACAATTTTCTGAAAATTTGATGAAACAAACAGCATATGAGTTTACATGGTAAGAAGCAGACCCAGTTTACATATATTTACTCACCATTTTTACAATGATTAGGATAACGATCTATCACCATTGTTGTATGTACACTGAGAACTAATGCACCGGAGACAAATTCCTTGTGTGTCTAATCACTAATAAAGAATTTTAATAATTATAATTCTAATCTTTACTTAAAATTCAACTTGTGATCCTTAATAAAACAACTTTCATTAAACGTTTATTAAATTAAAAAGATTCTACTTCAGCCTATTCAATTTATGCATCTGATGAAGTGAACTGCAGCTCATAAAATCTGCTGCCTTTTAATACAATTGGTTAGATTTTTATTTTTTTTTGCCCAATGTAATGAGTATCAAGCCAGGATCTCAAGAACCAGCATATCAAACAACTAGCTTGATATCTGTGCTTCACTATGAAACTATGTGGTTGGGCTTAGTTTTTGGGCAGGAAAATAAGGGGAAAAAATTCTGCCTCTGCCTACCAGCATCCATCGGTATTCATCAGGCTAGCATCCTGTCAGTGTGTGAGAGAGTTGAGGGCTGTTTGGAAAGTGAAGCAGTATTTGCTGTGTGAACAAGAAGGAGACAGCAAGGAGCCTGGGTGTGGCTTAGCTCAACTGTTCTGTACGAAAGCTGCTTGGTGCTGTGAAACTAAAACTGAAACTCTTCTGCTTGTGTTTTGCATTTGGAGCAGATTTCTTTTCAGGTGGGGAGGGGGAGTAGAACACCTTAGCATCAAAGTGTGTTAATAATAATAATATAGGAAATACCTAAATGCTCTGACGGTCATTTGGAAAAATCATTTCTTAGTGAGCACCTAGAAGCCAAGAGGGACATATTTTGCAACATAATTGCTCGGTGGCCATCACCCTTCATATATCTTAATCAATGAGAATGTGATTTAACTACTCAAGAGGGAAAGTAAACAGCTTGACAATGCTACAAGAGCTGTACTGTTCAATTAAAACTGCCAAGGCAGCACTTAAAACCTTCCTGTGACAGTATCCTTCTTCTCTGAAATCCATAAGGAGAGATAAATAGGGGATGCAGTGCTCAGTAGACGATGATGTGACACATTTAAAAGAAAAGTCTTGCTTCCTTTACTTTTTGATGGAAGAAAATATGTCTGCTTTTCCCCAGAGGAAAATGTTGTTTTGGCTTTGTCTACTGTCTACCAGAAAGGAGAAAAATAAATATCCCAAGGAATGAAAGAGAAAGACAAAGAAATGAGGGAGAAAGAGATAGCAAAAGAAAGAGAGGGAAGAAAGAGACAGCGGGAAGGGAGGGAGGAGAGGAGAAGAGAAGAGATCATTTATAGGCTAAATTTGGGGTTTCTAGCCAATTCTTGCAAAAGAAACACCATTAGCAAATAAGTTACCAAAAGTAATTAATCCCTCTGCTAATATTCAGCCCATTTGAGCAACATTTGAGCTGACATTTTGGAACAGTACACTATTCCAGTCAGTCAAAAATTCAGTTTTTTCTTTAAAAAAAAAAAGGATAATGTGGAAAAAAAAGCCAACACAATATTCAAAGGGGTTTTGTCCCTGTATCATTTTTCAGATGCAAAAACACACAGCAAATGAGCAGCAAAAGATTTATTAATTAATTAATTAATTTATTTATTTGTCAATCGCTTACAAGATAATAGGTATAAGTATAAACGTAATTATGAATACATGAAATGGATACATATAAAAAAATAAAAGAAACAATAGGACAGGGACGGTAGGCATGTTGGTGTGCTTATGCAGACCTCTTAGGAAAGGGGTGAGGTCAATAGTAGAGAGTCTAAGGTTAAAATTTTGGGGTTTGGGAAAGAAACCACAGAGTCAGGTAGAGCATTCCAGACATTGACCACTCTGTTGCTGAAGTCGTATTTCCTGCAATCAAGTTTGGTGTGGTTAACCTTGAGTTTGTATCTATTGTGTGCTCTTGTATTGTTATGGTTGAAGCTGAAGTATTCATTGACAGGTAGGACATTGCAATGTATGATTTTATATGCTATACTTAGGTCGAACCAAAGGTGGCATAGTTCTAGGTTTTCTAGGTCTAGAGTTTCAAGTCTGGTGGCATAAGGTATTCTGCAACGAGTAGAGGAGTGGAGAACTCTTCTTGTGAAATATTTCTGGACTTCTCAACTGTGTTAATATCAGATACATAATGTGGGTTCCAGACTGATGAGCTGTATTCCAGTATTGGTCTAGCAAAAGTTTTGTATGCTCTTGTTATTAGTGTGATATTACCAGAGAAAAAACTACGTAGGATTAGGTTAACAACTCTTAATGCCTTTTTGGATATGTAGTTACAGTGGGCTCTAGCACTTAGATCATTAGAGATGAGTACTCCAATGCCCTTGACAGAGTTTGGGTCATCAACAAGGTCTTGACTATTCAGCTTGTATTTTATTTTCTGGTGTTTTTTTTTCTAATATGTAAGACAGAGCATTTATTTGTTGAGATTTGAAGTTGCCATTTGTTTGACCATCCTGATACATAGTCAAGATCTTTTTGAAGGGTAGCAGTATTGTCTGTGGTGTTGAATAGCTTTACATCATCAGCGAAGAGAACACAGTTGCTCTTAATATGATCACAGAGGTCATTTATGTAGAGTATGAAGAGAGTTGAAGAGATCCTCGCCTTCTCAAAAAGGATGCTTTCAAAGCCTCCCTCAAAGAAAGACGTAACATTGTTTTTTGAGCTCATAATTGCATTTAGCCATTGAGTGGTGTTCCCAGTCATGTTAGCCCATTTAAGGTGCCTTGTTTCAAAAATTATTGCCCTACGATGTATCGTTCCACCAGTTAAAGGTCATGACAATGACAGTTTTAGTACTATATAGAGAGTATTAATAATTATTACTGTGATTTTTTTTTCTGGTACAATTCCATTGATTTGCCCGCAACACTGAAGGGTTTTTTTTTTTTTTTGTCCCAAAGGAGTACTATCTTGTGATAAAATTAGTGTCACTGAAGACAGAGTGCAAAAGAAAATTTCAACAAAGTACTTCATACACTTTTCTGAATCTCAATTGTGGTGAAGAAAGAATTCTGCCACTAAATGGAAAGGAACATGAGCCTTAGACATCTGGTTCAAACAAGATTGATTGCATGCTGAATTGAGTTTTGGAGAGAAAGATTAAGCCGAAAATGCTGCTGAATTTCAGAGACATACAGCTGGACTAAGGTATCTTTGTGAATAAGAACACCTGCCTTATTTTCTTGTTTGTTGATCCTGGCATTAGACCCATCTACTATTTATTAATCTCTTGTCTGTCTCTGTCTTTCCTTTTCAGATTTAGTTACGATTTACAACACAACTGACAGGAATGTGTGGGGGGAGAAAAGAATCTTTAAATTGCCATTTCCTGCAACTTAAGTGTAAAGTTGATGGTCATACCAGGTCAGACTTTGTTGGAAATGTGCCAAGGAAGTCTCAAACAGTTGGTAAATGACATTCTGTGGCTTTTCTTCCTTTGAGATGGGATAACCTCCAGGTCATTAGAGGTTCTGAACAGGGAGTTAGAACATGGGGAGTCAGTGAGAGGAACCCCATCTAAACCTTTCCTACCTGTCACCTTGTCCCAAAGGTGCTTTTTCAAGAGGCAACTGGACTTTCGGAGCAGAAGGAGATTCTTGGATGAGAAGCAAAACATCTCCAAAGAAAAACCAGAAAGTCCAGTTGCCTCTTGAAAAAGCATCTTTGGGACAACCAGGACCCAAAGGACACTGAGAATCTCCATAGACATTTACCTGTCACTTTGTTGAAGAAACTGTTGCTGTATTTTTCCCCACAGTGCCTGGATCAGTATTATGCCTTTTCTGAAATGATACCGTATTTGCCGGCGTATAAGACAACTTTTTTGCCCTGAAAAACATGCCTCCAATTGGGGGGGTCGTCTTATACGCCGGGTCATCTTATACGCCGGCAAATAGTAATTGGGAAGCACTGCGGCTGCCTGCGGCTGAGGCACTTTTGCGCACCGTGGAAACGAATCCTGTGAAGCCGAAAGGAGCAGCCAGCCTTCTCCCAGCTCCCAAGGAAACGAGGCTCGCACCGCCCGAGCTCCGCTGAGGTATCCAGCTGGGGCTGTCAGGAGTTGTTACCGCTGGCGCGGCTCCGCGCAGCTCCAGTCCCGCATTGCCTCGGGAAGGGAAAGGCAAAACCAGGAGCCGCTGCTGCCATTGCAAAGCGCCGCCGCAGCTCTTCCTTTTTGCCTTTCCCTTCCTGAGGCAACGCGGGACTGGAGCCGCGCGGAGCTGCGCCAGCGGTAACAACTCCTGACAGCCCCAGCCGGATACCTCAGCGGAGCTCGGGCGGTGCGAGCCTCGTTTCCTTGGGAGCTGGGAGAAGGCTGGCTGCTCCTTTCGGCTTCACGGGATTCGTTTCCACGGTGCACAAAAGTGCCTCAAAAAAAAAAAAAGTGCAAAAGTGGAAGGCGTGCGGAAGAGGGGGCGAGTATATAACAAACTATATTTTGAGTGGAAATGTTGGGGGGTCGTCTTATACGCCGGGTCGCCTTATACGCCGGCATATACGGTAAATAAATTGTACTTTTCACAGTTAACAATTTTTGTTAAAAGATATGAACTCCTGTGATCTGTAGCTCAGTACATTAGATGCAAGGATTTAAACATGCTACCAGACTCCTTTTAATTGTGGATGAACACCGTTCTCCTTCTACAATATCTATAATTGTAGAATGAAAGCTCATTCAGGAACATTTTAGTAGTATTTTGTAAACATGAAATATGGCCCATAATACAGTGATCCCCAACCTTTTTTACGCCACGGCCCGGTACGGCATCAGCTGGGCGCCGCGGCCTGGTACCGGCATCAGCTGGGCGCCGCCATCTTTTTGATGAAAAAGTGCTTCCGGTGAACTCACCGGAAGCACTTTTCATCAAAAAGATGGCGGCGCTTGTCGTGAGCTTTTCCGGGTAGAAATGGCTTTCTACCCGGAAAAGCTCACGAGCGCTGAGCGCCATCTTTTGATGAAAACGTGCTTCCGGTGAGCTTTCTACCCGGAAAAGCTCACCGGAAGCACTTTTTCATCAAAAAAAGATGGCGGCGCCCAGCAAGTTGGGGGTGGTTGGGGACCCCTGCCATAATAGACCAAAGCATCTGGGGAAAAGTAGATTTGACTTCCAAGTTATAATCAAGTGCTCAGTAACTCAAATGAGATAATGGATCTCATAGAGTCATAGGGCTGGAAGAGACCTTGGAGATCTTCTAGTCTAACCCACTGCTCAAAGCAGGAGACCTTATAACATCTCCGTCAAATAGCTGCCCAATCTCTTCTTAAAAACCTCCAGTGATGGAGCACTAGATTAATTTCTCCTTCTAGGTTGAATGTCTTCTTAACAAGTTTCCCCACATTACTTCTTGTCTTGCCCTCTAGTGCTTTGGAAAACAAATCAATTCCCTCTTGTCTGTGACAGCCTCTCAAGTACTGGAAGACAGTTATCATATCACTCCTAACCCTTCTCTTTATTAGGCTAGACAATTCATCATATGATTCGCCCCTTATCTCCTTTGTTGCTTTTGTCTGTGCTCTTTCTTAAGTCTTAGCGTTTTTTGATATTTTAAATTTTGATTTGATTTTTTTTATTTGATTTTTTGCTGGCCTAAATTCTGCCACTTATGCCAGATGTGGTGATGCAGATGTACAACAAATGGGAAATGCTGCTTTTGGGGTTCAAAAACCAAACTATGACACGACTAGAGATTTAAAACAAATCAAAGTTTTGGTCTGCATGTTACTCATCCCCATCAACAGGCTAGATCAGGGGTGTCAAACCAGATGCGTTGCTGGCCCCGCTCCCAACCAGTTTAGCAAAGGGGGGAAAAGTCCTGCTGCCATGATGATGTGAGTTTGACACCCCTGGGCTAGATCATTTTCCCCCTTCACTAAAGTGGGGGTGGTCGTGCCCAGCACGTCATGCATCTGGTCTGTGGGCCACAAGTTTGGCACCCCTGACCTAGATAGAATTAAGCTAGAGTGAACAACTTTTGGCAGCTGAGGGGATGATACTTGAAGAGTTGATAGGTAATTTTCCAAACAATAAAATAAATTGATTAAGTCTCTTACAAATGGAAATCAGGTTTTTCCACATTGCTGGTTTTTTTTTTTCTCCAGTGGGTGATTCTTGGCTGTGTTAGAACTGAAGGGCTGTATATGGTTATGGACTGCATCAGTGGTGGGATTCAATTTTTTTTACTACCGGTTCTGTGGGCATGGTTTAGTAGGCATGGCAGGGGAAGGATACTGCAAAATCTCCATTCCCTCCCCACCCCACTAACCTGCTTTCCAGCTCCATTCTCCTGTGCAGGGCAACAAAAGAAAACCCAGTTGATCAGCTGGGACTCGGGAGGCAGAGAATAGATGGGGGTGGGGGCAGTCACAGGAAGTATTTGCCGGTTCTCCGAACTACTCAAAATTTCTGCTACTGGTTCTCCAGAGCTGGTCAGAACCTGCTGAATACCACCTCTGGACTGCATATCGTTACCTAAAGACAAAGGGTAACACAAACATCAGATGGAATTTCATTCACAATGTTGGGGCTACCATCTTGCCTTTTCTGTCCATATCCTGCAGCTTCAATCTCCAATGATAACCTGATAAGTTCCTGTCTATATGTCTGCACCACTGCAGGTAAAGACAGCTAAGCTTATAATTTGCCCAGTGTGGAGTCAGAATTACAAAAAGGAAAGGAAATGACCATTCTGTCTCATACACTAAATTAAGTAATCCTTAATTCCTTTTTCTGAGACTTTTGTTCTTAATAAGCCATTTTGTTATGTAATTAAATATGACACAAAAATAATGTATAATGACAGGCAACTTTGTGGAAGCTGGTGGTTAATTTAGTTTCAGCTTTCCTTAATACAGGAAAGCTTTTTACCTATCCATTCTGGTTACTCACAAGAGGTTT
This sequence comes from Notechis scutatus, assembly GCF_049901735.1. Taxonomy (NCBI): domain Eukaryota; kingdom Metazoa; phylum Chordata; class Lepidosauria; order Squamata; family Elapidae; genus Notechis; species Notechis scutatus. The sequence continues at coordinate 10,048,041 of NC_142015.1, forward strand.
TATTTCAGTTGTAGCAAGGAGGTTACTGTCTTCTACAGGAGTAGTTTCATTCTTTTTGGAAAGCAATTAATGGGATGGAGGGTGGGGAATTGCCACTTTGCATTTTAATTCTAGACATAGATGGATCCCTTATTTTGTTTTGTTTTTTAAGCAATTCTCAGGCGATTCCTTGATTTTTTTTTTCTTGTTTGTTTAAGGAATACAAATGGAAAGTGGATTGAATGTGCATTTCTGTTTAATGGGACAATTATAAACAGCATTTGTGAAAAAGAATCTTATGCATGCCATATGTGTGTGCATCTTTCTCTTACACACACACACACACACATACACGTACACATACACACACACTCACTCACTCACACATACACACACATCATTTGTGCTTCTTCAAAAAGATTTATAGCAGAGAAAAAGTATTCTCTAGAAAGTTAGAAAAAAGAATGTAAAAAATTACAGGTAGACCTTGACTTACAACCATGGATTTAGTGACTGTTCAGTTACAACGGCACTGAAAAAGTGACCTATGACTGTTTTTCACACTAACAAATGTTGCAGCCTCCTTATGGTCAAGGTATCAACATTCAGGCACTTGGCAACTGTCATGGATTTATGGTGGTTGCAATGTCCCAGGATCATATGGTCACCTTTTTGAGACCTTCTGACAGGCAAAGTCAATGGAGAAGCCAGATTTACTTAACAAACATGTTACTAATTTAACAACTGCAGTGATGGCTTAACAACTGTGGTAGGAAAGGTCCTAAAATGGGGCAAACTCACTTAACAACTGCCTTGCTTAACAACGGAAATTTGGGACTCAGTTATGGTTGTAAATTGACGACTATCTGTATGTTACTTTAGAACTTTTTTAAAAAAAAATCAGTATAAATTAAATTATAGTCAAAAACATCCTGTTTTTGAGTATAATTCTAAATAAAAGTTCTGCAGTAATTATTTAGAAGCAATTAATGAAGGAGCACAGTGGATTCACTGGGAAACAGAAAGACCACACCTGGAATACTGCATCCAGTTTTGGTCATCACATTAGAAAAAAAAATGTTGAGACTATTTTCCAAAGCACCAGAAAGCAAGACAAGAAACAATGGATGGACACTAATCAATGAAAGAAGCAACTTGGAATTAAGGAGAAACTTTGTAACAGTGAGGACAATTAATCAGTGGAACAGAAGTTGCGTCCAGAAGTTGTGGCTGCTCCACTGAAGGCTTTTAAGAAAAAACTGGATAGCCACTTGACTGGAATGGTACAGGGTCTCCTACTTGAGCAGGGGGTTGGACTAGAGGACCTCCAAGATCCCTTCCAGCTGTTCTGATTGACTGAAGTTGACCTTGTTATTGCCATGAAAAATGCACAACACGGTTGGGAGAGAGAACAGTCCCAAACTGTCATTTTAATAACTGAATATCTTGCTCTTATGGCAAGATTAGTTTTTTTCTTTTTAAAAAAGAATATGATTTCAAATTCTCTTCTTCCCTTGCTATTATGTTGTTTAGTAATTGCTTTGTGTTCATTAAGTCTAAAGAAGGCTAAGCAGTTTTTTTGGAAAGTTGAAGGTGAAAGTAACATGGAGACAAAATGCAAGTCACACCACATTTTCAATTCTCAGTGTAACAAAACCTTGCATGTTTCACATTTGATCTGGCTGATTAGTTTTATGTCTCCTGGGCTTCAGAACATTTTTCTGGATTAGGAAAAAGTTAAAATAAAAAAAATGAACTACTACTTGAAGAGCATAGTTATTACCAAGCCCTGATATGCTTACAAAACAGGAGAGGTAGTTTAAATCCTTGTACCTGATAGGCCAAAGTGTTAAGTTTGGAGAATAATGGAGACCAGACATCTGACCAGTGACTTCAACTCTTTAATAACAGTAGATAGAACAGAACAGAGAGCAAGGCTATGGGCAGCAGTAACCCTTTTATAGGGTTGGCTGCTACCCTATTAACCAATAATATGTGCAACAAGTTCAACTAATATCCAATAAAAGTGTCCTAATATTGGCCAATCAGGGACTTGTTATGGACCAATCCTTGTTCGTTGTTTAAGGACCAATCAGGTGTGCAGGCTTTCAAAACCCGCTTTGCATTTGGGCTTAGTTACTTTTTTATTGATTCACAACACAAAGCATGTTGGTTAAGGCTGACAAAAAAAAAAAATCCCACCAGAATTCTATTGAAAGATTTGCAAGAATCAATCCAAAATGACTTCACAGCAGCAGGGATAAAACCATGATGTTTCTAAAAAGTTTATAATGAATGGGAGCTGAGTTTGTTTTTTTCTAAAGAGCTTTCTGAAATTTGCATTTCAAAAATCTGTGGTCTAAAAATGAATATAACAAAAGATCAGCATAATCAAAAACTTCTCAGGCAATTGATTTTAAGAGAAAATTAAAACAAAAATAAAACAAAACTTGCATCTGTTCTGGACAGGTTGCAAACAAAAATGCAGACTACTTGTATGCATTGGACAGACTTGAATGCCACCCACTAATCCAGAAGAGTCATTACAGGTATATTAAAACATACTAAAACTGTAGAAAGGTGAGACAGGGATAGCTACTCTGATCTTCTAAAATCATGGAGTTGAAAATAAGAAGTTGAAACAGCAGATGCTGCATTGGCTTAGACAAGACCCACTGCTGTTTGTCTTCTTCCTTCTCTGCATGAACTAAAGCAGCCATTTCAGATAGCAAAGAGAATATGACAAAAATAAGTTCCTGTCATTGATTCTCCCCATTGGTTTATCCAGAGAAAATTGGGAAAAATAAGGCTATCTAATTATGGTACCTAGTACTATTTGGTTTCTCTCTTCCCCCAATTAACCCATGTGAGCCTGGTATCTATCTATCCTTCCTTCCTCTCTTTGCATCCTTTCCTCTTATATTACAAGGAGAATCGATTGCAAAGTACACTTTGAATAGGTCAAATTTTATGTAACTATTGCTATACCAGTTGTGAAATTCTTGGTAAACTTGTAAAGTTCTTCTTAAGAAAAGTAGCAGTAAGTGAAAATCTAATTATTAGTGAAAGTCTAAAAAAGTGATGGATGAACACTCTGATAAAAAATTGAATTTGCACGACTTCAGTTTTATTTTTGGATGTGAGCCTTAACATTGCCAAAACAACAGTGTTGTGGATAGGTTGCATTGGTTACCAATAAACAGTTGGAGATATATTGGAAACTAGCAGGGTACCCATGCTTCGCTACAAAACTATGTTTTGGGAAAGTTTTTGGAGAGGAAAATAAGGGGAGGAAAATTGTGCCTCTGCCTATCAGCATCCATCGGTATTCATCTGGCTATTGTGTCCTGTCAATGTGTGAGAGACTTCAGGGCTTTGTGGAAACTCAAACAGTATTTGCTGTGTGAGCAACCAGGAGACAGCAAGGAGCCTGGGCATGGCTTAGCTCAACTGTTCTGTAGTAAAGCTGTTTGCTGCTGTGAAACTTAAACTGAAACTGAAACTCCTCTCCTCTGCTTGTGTTTTGCATTTGGAAGAGATTTCTTTTCAGGTGGGGAGGGGGAGTAGAACTCCTTAGCATCAGAGCATGTTAATAGTAATAGAGAAAATACTAATGCTCTGATGGTCATTTTGAAAAATCCTTTCTTAGTGAGTACCTAGAAGCCAAGAGGAACATATGTGCCAGATTTTTGTAGCCTTTATGGTTCTGGAGATTTTGTGATGACACATGAATGCTTTTACACTTTTATAGATATAAGTTCCTTGCAGGTAAATGTACATCTTTTTTCTATATTCCCATTACATGTCATATTTTGCATATAAAGATCCTTGCTATCACAAAAAAAAGGTCATGCTTGTAGGAATGGGGAATAAATTTATTTGATTTATGTATTAATATAAGACAACTTAAGTTGTAGTTTCTAAACCAACCTATAACCTGAAATGAATTTGCTACTTTTCTTAATATTGAGGCACTGTGTTTTTACAGACATAACATTCCTTAGAAATGTTCACCTGGTTGAAAATATGTATAAAATATGTGCAGCAAAGTGAATGAGGGGTTTTTGTAATATTCATTGTCCTCAATTCAATCTTGACTCCTAGTGGTTGTCTGGAAAAGTCTTTCTCATTTTCTTGGCAAGGTTTCAGAAGTGGATTGCCCTTGTCTTCTTCTTCCTAGGGCTGAGTCACAGTTAACTGGCTTATCCAGTCCAGTGCCTGACTAGAACTCAGTCTCTCAGTTTCTAGCTTGATGTCTTAACCACTGCACTGAACTGCCTTACTGTGTAGATGTTTATACATACAAATTTACAGATGAAGATTCTTGCACACCAAACTACATGCAAGATTTGCTCTGATTATTTTTTTTATAAGTAGAGGGATGCAGAATTTAAAAAATGAGAAGATTGTAGAAAGCCAAATCAATTTTTCTCGGAAAGGAGAAATGTTCATCCAACCAAGAAATTGAGAAGCTACAACTCTCTTTTTGCTCATTCAATCTCATATTTGGATACATTTTCAAAGGCTAGTAAGGAATTTGATAAGCTTTAGCCCTGAAATACTAATTATTTTCCCAAGCCCCTTTTAAAGCTGTTGCATGCCAAGGATCCTCAGTGTTGGAAAGATTTAACTTTCATTATAAGACAGGATGAATGAAATGGAATGAAATCAAACATTAGAATTGTTGTGTTGGCTGTAGCTATCATTGCTTTCTCTCTTTTTTTGCCTAAAGATACACAAAGAGAAAGCTTGGTGAGTTTGTCCCTTGGGTGAAATACTTAAGGAGTTTCCAAGAGGATTTTTTGTAAGAACAATATTTTTCAGGTGTGGTCTGCATAACCTTAGGTTTGGGAAAGGATTTAGCCTCAGGCAACCCTCATAATTAAACTGGTGATTCTTCCTCAGGCAAAACATCTGAGGGATTTGCAGAATTTCTAAAACTGTTCCCATAGCCTCTAAACATCAAAGTATCGAAGTAGCTTTGAGAGACTGCTCATTGTTTTAATGCACCTTCTGCATTGAACTTCTGTGAGTTGTCTGGTTTCTTAAGATATGAAAAGCCATGAATCATGGTTTACAAAGTACAGTATCTATAACAAGATGATATTGTTAGGGCACACAATATGCAGTGTTACACAAAGTTGTTGCGAGATTTGACTTGGTACCTCATCCTCACCTGAGATGTGTACTGTAGTAATTTGATGGAAAACCTATTTTCATTTTCAGTGTCCTTTAAAAACAATATTAAAAAATTAAAATTGGAAATGGAACTAGGAGACAATCAACTCTTTTTCAAGTTTTAACTTTTCCACAAATATCACAAATTGTGATATGACTTTGGGCCACTCTGACCTCCTAGAAGCTTCCTTATATCATTTCAACCCATTGCTATCCCCCCAAAAACAACACTGACAACCATGACTAAATGCAGAGATTTTTAGTAAATTTGCTATTTTAGTAAATAACAAATAGTTACGTTACTTGTAACTAGGAATTAGGTTAACTATATATTTTTTCTAAGCCAAAAGCAAGCTATGTTATGCCTTAGTGTGATATGCAAGGACCAGAGACTTCAAGCATAGCTGTTGAACATAGTTATTCAGAAACTTTGAGAAGCTGACCTTGGCTTAATTGTACTGTTTCCCCTATGACATTCTAGCTGAGTTGATTCATATCCATACACAGAACCATGACATAAAGTATATAGAAATTGCTTTGTCAACATATAGTTTATTTTTTCCCTAAGAGTAGACCTGATGTTATTGAAGATATTTCAATATCATGAACCAACAAAAAGAGCACAAGAACTGCATTTATGAAGGAAACAACCTTGTTCACTTTGTTTTTATTCTGCTGATAATCAACTTTAATTGCTTTGCTCAGACACAATTTTATAGGCTAATATTGTCTACTTTCAAACTTGTAAGTTAGTACTGTCTATTTCTTTCAACTTGCAAGTTTTATCCTTCTTGAAAAAAGGATCGAGAACTTTTCAAAAAGTCCTTCAGCAGCCACCTGCCTAAAATTAATCTGGCCTAGTGGGAGAATTGCTCAGCAGTCATGTCATTCCAGCCAAAAACCTGTTTCAGTAAGAAAAAAACTCTTAAAACTATCCATATGTTGAAACATATGCAATGTGAATGTGTACTCCAAAACAGTAATGCGGCTTTCTCCTGAGTGTGATGAGCTTAAAACACCCTTTTGAAAGGACTTTTCGAAATCCTTATTACTGATTTTTATTGAAATAGTTGATTGTATTTCTTCATATGAATTTCTTGCTTATTTCAATAGTTAGATACTGTATAGATCAGGGGTGTCAAACTCCCGGCCCATGGACCAGATGGGTCATGCACTGGCCACACACATGCCTAATTTAGCGAAGGGGATAAAAGTCATGATATGTCACATGATACTGCTGTGATGATGTGAGTTTGACACCCATGGTATAGATCGGGTTGCCAACCTTTTGGACCACCAAACTCATAATTTTAAATCCCAGGGACCACTAACCAGTTCTGTGGATGTGTCCTAATTTGTGGGTATGGCTTGGTGGTCATGTGACTGGCTGGGCATGGCTTATATGTAAATATTATAAATATTTATATCAATATTGATTTTTTTATTAAAAAAGGAGCAACTTTTACCCAAAATCAGGCAAAGCAGGCAGGCAGATTGAGTTGCTCACATTCATTCAGAGATCTATCTATCTGCCATCGGTTAGCTCAGTCTGTCACATAAAATTTGCTGGCAAGCAAACTCACAAAATTAACTCACAACACACCATGTATGTAAATATTGAATTTTTTATTTTAAAAAAGAGCAACCTTTACACAAAAGCAGGCAAAACAGGCAGGCAGATTGAGTTGCTCACAGTGATCTATCTATCTGCCATCGGCTAAGTCAGTCTGTCACATAAAATTTGCTTGTCATGAGTCTGCACTGAATAATAGAACCTTCAGTCCTAAGGGAGGTTCAGCTGTGCTTAAAAACAGAGCCGAAGATCTAAAGACTAGGTAGAAAGCAAGAAATCCAACCATTTCCTGCTTCCTAGCTAATCTAAATCTCCCAACACAGCAGAACAGCTGATGGTCAGGAAAAAAAAAAAAAGGAAAAATAGCAACTTAGCAGGCAAGTTTACCGGGTAAGGAGTGAGTAGGTGGGCAGGGTTCCCACACGCCATGTGGGAGGCACAGCCTCGTGTTTCTGCGCAGCCTGGATTAATTGCTTTAGAGGGTGCTCTGAGGGATGACATTTTTCTGCAGCCCACCAAAATTTTCTCGCGGCCCATCAGTGGGCCATGGCCCACTGGTTGGCAACCGCTGGTATAGATCATAGCCAGGAGCAGAGGTGGGATTCTACCAGTTTGGACCAGTTCGAGTGAACTGGATGTTAAAGTTACATCTGATTCACCAAACCAGTATTTCAACTGACCGGCTGGCCCTACCCCCCCTGCCCCACCCCACCCCCCCTCCCAGGAATCTCCACATGGCCCATTTTCAATCCAGGTAAGTTCAGGGTCCATGCAGAGGCTCTGAGAGGGGGAAAATGGGCCTTCTGGAAATCCAGAAATGGTTCTATTTCTGGCTTCTGGAGGGGCTCCAGAGCCTGGGAGACTGTTTTTGCCCTCCCAGAGGCCTGGGGGGGGTGAGGCCTCTGGACCCTTGGGAGGGCAAAAACGGCCTCCTCTGAGCTCTGGAGGCCTACCGGAAGCCGGAAACAGGAAGTTCCAGAAGGCCATGACCAACAAGCAATCGGGCAGATAACCAGTTGCTGGGATTTTTGAATCCCACTCCTGGCCAGGAGTCAATCATTGTTTGTAGAAAGGTGACTAGACTTGCAGAATTTTTCGTTCCTAAAATCCCATAATTCACTAATCAGTGGAAGTAAAGTACAGATAGTCCTTACTTATCTATTGTCCCATTTAGTGGCTGTTAAAAGTTATGACAGTGCTAAAAAAATAATGTAATGACCAATGTCTGCATTTATGGTGGTGCAGTGGTTAAAATGAAGTATTGCAGACTAATTCTGCTGACTTCCAGAGTTCAATCCTGACCAGCTCAAGGATGACTCAGCCTTCCATCCTTCCAAGGTCAGTAAAATGAGGGCCCAGATTGTTGGGGGCAATAACTGACTCTGTTAACCTCTTAGAAAGGTCTGTAGACCACTATGAAGTGATATGTAAAGCTAAGTGCTACTGCTATTAGACCTTCACAGCATGTAATCCTCATTACAGTCAGTTCATGTTGTCTTATGACTGACCTGTTGGTTTTCTCCCTCCCCCCATTGTAAATGGAGAGATTGGAGAGGAAGGGTGTTGTGGCCTTGATTCCCGAGCCTATGCTGTCAGAGGAAGAGGACCCGGAAGATGAGGAGGAGGAACTGGGAATGCCTTCCTCCTCAGGACCTTCCTCCCTGATAATGCCTCAGGTTCCATCAGACAACCGAGAGGAACAGCCTGAGATTAATCAGGAGGAAAAGGGATATGGGAGCAGCCCCTGACAGGGAGTAAAGAGGAAGAGTATTGGCTCGATCCTAAGCAGCATCATAGGGAAAAACATGAGCAACAATGTAGGAGGCGTGGGAGCGTCAGAGAGTGAGCTGAGTCATTGAGCCACACCCCACAGGGGATAAAAGTGGGTGTGTTTTCTCCTGAAACTTTGTATGGGACAAAGTTTAACCTTACTTCAGATTTTCTTTGTGGACTGCCTTGTGATTTTCTGTGAGTAAAATTTTATTTACTATCAGTTTGGACTTGGCAGGCAGGACGTGTTGGAATGCCAAGAATATTATCAGTTCCAAAGAATTAACTCTGTGATGTCCGAGCCAGCTTGCCTGCCTGTGTTTGTGTGAGTTTGTACTCTTTCATCTTTTGGGAAAGAGGAAAGGCGAGACAGAACAAAGGGATTACATGAGACTAAGCAGGCATACAATGGGGAATGTACCTTGAAAGGAATAAAGTAGTACACAGCATAAGTGGGGGAAGAATAGAAAGAAAAACAAAACCCAAACAACTTCACCCATAATCATCATTATTTACCCTCTAGATCCCATTTCCCCACAACCATTTTATCTTAGGCTTTCCTTTTTAAATATTCCAACCTGTTGCCAGACCATATCCTGGCAAAAGGCTCGTGCTTGTTTTCCTCTCCTTCTAAAGACCTGGCTTCGGTAGTAGGTTTTTTTTTTCTTGCCCTCTCTTTCCCCATTTCTCCTTTTCACTACAATTGCAATGCAGGTTGTCTGGCAGGGCAGCATTTGATTTACCTGGCACAGAGGAATGAAAAAGGAGTTGGCTGTTTACCTGTCTGTATAGTAGTTCTGTCAACCATTCTGCAAAACAGACTCCAAGGGTGCCAGAAATAAAAGAAAATTAATATTATATCATTAAAGTAGGCAGGAGACAGAGAATATGGGTTAAACAAAAACAATTTTGTTTGGTGGTCATCTGATTGGGTAGGTATGGCTTGCTGACTGGGCATGGTTTTGTGTTCATGTGACTGGCTGGGTGTAGTTAGGTGGTCATATGACTGGCTGGGCATGGCTTGTTGGTCATGGCTAGGTGGCCATGTGAGTAGCAAACTAAATATAAGTGGTCCTCACTTAATGGTCATTTGCTTAGTGAATGTTCTAATTTACGACTGACCTCCCTAAAGCTACCTGATCTGTTTTTGGTGTTTTGACAGCAATGCACACACACGCGCTTATGACCAGTTACATCCCACACAGTCTTGTGACTGAGGTTTTCTATATTTTTTGCCAGTTTCCAACAATTCCTTTGGTTTCCGGTTAAAAATGCCCATTGGGGAAAATGGACTTGTTTAACAACCACAGTGTTTGCTTAATGACCACAAGGTTCACTTAATGACCATGGTGTTTGCCTAACCCGGGGTCTGCAAGCTTAAACACTCAAAGAGCCATTTTTCTATTTTCTTTTAAACAGGTATCTCTATCTCTCTTTCTTTCTCCCTTTCTCATCTTTTTCTTTCTCCCTTTTTTCTTTCTCTCTCTCTCATCTCTCTGTCTCTTGTCTCTCTTTCTCTTTCCCTCCCTCACTGTCTCTCTCTGTGTGTGTCTTCTCTCTGTGTGTCTTCTCTCTCTCTTTCCCTCCTTCCTCTCTTTCTTTCTCTCTATCTGTATGTATCTCTTGTCTCTCTCTTTCCCTCCCTCTCTCTCTGTGTCTCTTGTCTCTCTCCCCCCCCTTTCTGTGTGTGTGTGTCTTGTCTCTCTTTTCACCCCCCTCTTTCTCTCTGTCTCTTAACTCTCTCTTTCCCTCCCCCTCTCTCTGTGTCTCTCTCAGTCTCTCTCTCTTTCCCTCCTTCCCTCTGTCTCTCTCTCTCTCTGTCCGTCTCTTGGGGGGGGGGAAAATATAAGTCACTTTTTTTCAGTGCTGTTGTGACTTTAAATGGAGGCTAAACAAATAGTTGTAAGTCAAAGACTATCTGTATCTGCTGCTTTAACCTTCCAATTAGCATCTAACTAAATTTCAGCTGCATCGCTGCACCAGGCACATAGGATAATTTCCTTATTCCCAAAATGCAGGAAAATAACCCAGGCTCAACAAGAAGTTGTACTTCTGATGTTTTTCAAGCTTAGCAACTTTAAGACATGTGGACTTCAATTCCCAGAATTCCCCAGGCAGCATGAGACCTGATCATTTGATTACTCCCCAGTCAGTAACATGAAAGAATTACCAATTTTAAAGATACTGAGCATTGTATTGCTGTATGAATTGATTTAGTAAGATTCCATACTTACCACACTCCTGTCTCTGCTTGGACAGAACCATCAAGGCATTTCTACTGGATTGCCCCTTGTACCAAGGCTCTGATTTAATATTGCCTCCTCCTCCTCCTCATTAAATGCATGGATTGACCTCAAATGGATGTTACCTATTTTCTACTGGTGGATTAATCTATAAAATGTAATATAAACTGCCCCTTCATCACAAGGACACAGCTTTAAAGATACTAACCCTCCCCCAAGGGCTACTTGCTCCAGGCTATTTTATGCTTTAAAGCCCGGTTCAGCTCCAACAATGCTTCCTGGAACTTCTCCTGTAGCACTGAGCTCCTTGGCTTTTATTTTGAAATCCAGCACTCTTTGGCTTCAGCGCTGGATTTTAAAAGGCAAGCTCAGTACTGCAAGAAGTGCCAGGAAGCCAATGAATTAGTCAATTAAATAATACTTTTAAACTACTTTCTCTCCCAGCAATCTGGGCTGAAGCAGTATTAAACAATATCTGCTCCTTTGTGAAAATTGGAATGAAGAAATAAGTCTGTAGAAGTAAGGAAACAAAGGGGGATATGTATGCATGTATATGTATGTGTAAGAGTGTGTGTGTGTGTGTGTGTGTGTGTGTTTGTATGTATGTATATAGTGGGATTCAATTTTTTTTACTACTGGTTCTGTGGGCATGGCTTGGTGGGCATGGCAGGGGAAGGATGTAAAATCTCCAGTCAGGGACTTCCAGTTTGCTTGTCGTCGGAATCGGACTAGAATCCGCAATTGTGTGCGGTTTTGCTCCGAGCTAACTTGCTGGAGGGTCCCAATCAGGACCAAAACCATCCTGGAGGGTTGGTGAAGAAAGGGGGAATTGCCTGGAGGGTTGAGGGGAGCTGCAACTCCCCTCCCTGACAGGAAAAACCCCTTCCAAAGGCAAGCGGTAGCGGTGATCCAAAATGGCCACCACGAAGACGAAGAACAGCCTGGGAAACTAAGTTTGTGCTGGAGAGGAGAAGTAGCAAGTGGAGTGCGAACCAGGCAAAATACATGGATTTTGAGGGACCCCAGTATTAAAAATAAAGGACTGTATTGGAGGAAAGTGTGTGGAAGCTGCGACCAAAGAGAGAGAGAAGGAAATTGGATTTTATAAGATTGGCTTGAATTACTGTACTGGATTATTTTGGAGGAGAAAATTTAAAGGAAAATATTTGAACACAACAAAGGTTTAGAAATTAAACTGGATAACTATTGGATTATGGGCACTCAAAGGGCATTAACTAAATGCTGAAATTGAGTGTGTGGAAATGGAAAAATAATAATAGCTAATGACTGAAATTAGCGAATTTAATAAAAGTACTATGTTCAACAAAGAAAGTTAAAGTTAAGGAAGGAGTGGATGGTGAAAAAGGCTCAAGAGCACCACCTGATGGTACAGGAAAACTTCAGTGATCTTTTGTTTTAAAAAGTGTTTGGTCTTTCTAAGAAATTGGACTTGGGAACTTAAAAGAAAGTAAAAGAAACTCCATTATAAAAAAACAAAAACCCTGGAAGGTGACATTAGAATGCTACAAAGGGGAAGATATTTGAAAATATTGGCATAGAACCATCCGGTGAGTGTGGGAAACAGTTTGGAAAGGGCCACTTGAAAATTTGGAACAAAGATTTAAGGACATTGATTGTTGAAAATAAACTTTAAAGATACTGGCTGAAATAATATACTGGACTTTAGGACTGAATACATCAATTAGGGAAGAGGAAAAGAAAAAAAGAGAAGATACAGTGGAGGAATTATTTGTTGAAATGAGAGCGGACTTTGCAAGACATAAGGGAAATGATGAAAACTAGATTTGAAATGTGTAATTACGCATTACAGGAATTAGAAACGGCGACCCAGCGTGTAGAAGAAGAATGCAAACCGGAGGAGGAGGAGTTTAACAAAGAAGAAGCCAGCTTTGAAGAACAAAGGGATCAACAATTACTTAAGCAGGGGGGAAAGGAATTAAAATTAAAAATGTGTGGCCTAATGTGATAATAAAAGGGAAAATGGTTTAGAAAATGGAAAAAAAGGAGAGGGGGAAGCTGATAAGGGAAGTTCAAAAGAAAAATCAAAAGAGGGAGGGAGAAAAAGTTAATAATTGGAATGACAAATGGAGAGGAATAAGAATGGGGGAAAGGGGAATTAAAAGAAAGGATCAGAAAATAAAGAGAAACAGGAAGCAAACGAGGACAAAAAGGAACTATATTGTTAAAAGAGCGAGAGACAATAGGTGAAATTTTAAAAAGAGGATAGGAAAGAGATTTTGCAAGGTAATAAGGTGTGAAATAATTGATTAAGTATAGAAAATAGATAAGTATGTAACTGATGTGATTTTTTTCTTTTAGTTCTTTTCTTTTCCCCCCCTCTTTCCTGTTATTAAAGAATTATTGCTATACTAGACATGGAATTTAATGGAATAAATATGGAATTGGGAATTTATAATAAAAATATGTTGATGATTAACGATGTATAAGAAAAGGGGGGAAGATGATGAAATGAGAACTATTATGGAAGGGTTAATATCAGTTGCTATAATTAATTGATTAGACTAGTATTTTTGTAATTATTACAAAATTATTTTTGTATTGTCATCTGATTGATAAGGTGATTGAGAAAATGTAATGCAGAATCTGACAAAATAAAGTATATATATATGTGTGTATGTGTGTGTGTGTTATATAGTAATTAGGGAGATGGTATCAAGGTAGATTGAATGTGGCTGGCTCAAATCAACAATCAGACGGGACAATTTTGAATTAAAATAAGGATTGATAAAATTTCAAATGTGACAGATAAAGGTAATTTGGGAAATGAATATAGAAATGAGATGAGAATTTCAAATAACATTGTAAAATAAGATGAGAATATTTTAATGAATAAAATAAGCTATAATATGAATTGGAATTGGATAAGTTTAATACTTAATACTAATAAGGTTAATGTGATATGAAATTGAACAAACAAAATGAATAGTTAAATATGGTCATGTTTGTATTGTATTGAAACCTGGAACCATACTGCTTGCCAAATGAGATTTTTTTATTTAAAAAAAATTGAGGAGGAAATTGAATAATGAAATTATTAGGTATGTCTAACTGATATGGTGGTTGGCATTAGGAGAGAGTATTGAAATGTTGAAAATAAGCAAGGAAGGACTTTGAATGTGGATATTAAGAGATTATTAAGCTTGCTTATACTAAAATGTATGATATATTGATGCCACACAGTGAATGTATTGTTGTGTATGTGTAGATTGAAATAAAAAACTTTTATTTAAAAAAAATAAAATCTCAAGTCAGAGGTGGTATTTGCCAGTTCTCCGGACTACTCAAAATTTCTGCTATCAGTTCTCCAGAACTGGTCAGAACCTGAATTCCATCTCTGATATGTATGTATGTATGTATGTATGTATGTATGTATGTATGTATGTGTATATATGTGTGGGGGGAATGTCATGTTCTAGGCAAGTAAGAAGGAACTTTTTTCAATTGACTTGGTTTCCAGGTCTGAATAATGGTTTCCAGGTCATGATGGTTGAGTCCCTAAACACTCATGTGATGAATAAACGAGATGCCTCTGTTTGTGATGGTTTTTAGGGAAGAAACAAGGGCTTTATAATGATGTCAGGATATACAAGTTAGTCTGCTTCAGGTACTAAAATTAAAACCTAAGATCGAGTCATTAGAATTCCAGTCATTAGAATTCTGAAACAGCAGAATCAAAGCAGTATTATTCCACCAAGCCATGCCCACAGAACCGGTAATAAAAAAAAAATTGAATCCCACCACTGATACATACATACATACATACATACATACACACACACACACACACACACACACACACACACACTTACACATACATGCATACAAGTTAGTCTGCTTCAGGTACTAAAATTAAAACCTAAGATCCAGTCACTAGAATTCTGAAACAGCAGAATCAAAACAGTATCAATCAATCAAACAGCTACGGTATTTATTTCAGGCATAAACCAGCAAAAATGCAATCAGGGAAAAATTAACCTGTTTCAATAATAACATTGACACTTCCAAGAGATAAAAGATAGCTAAAAGATCAGATTGCTAACATTATAATATTGTGTCCTTAATTATGGGTCAACAGGTCAGCTGCTTTATTTTTGAAATTTGTATCTATAAACATTGAATGAAAACATCTTTATGATATCAACATATATACTTGTATGTTTTGGAGCAATTCTTTACTACTATTACATTTTTTGATAATGCACAGAATGGGAAATGCAAAGATAAACTCAATGAAACAAAAACTTTTAGCAAAAATGCATGCTATAATTCTGGAATGAATATTTAAAATATCTCTTACTTCAACGTTTGGTGAAGTAGGGCAGGGTACACAGAGAAAAAGTTTAATAGTGATAGAAATATGGGGATAAATTCAATCATCTATTCTCTAATTATAAAAGAAATTTATTTTACAAGGTCTTCTCAAAGTATATTTACAAAGAATCCAAGTTGCTGAAGTTATAAAACAGAATTGCCACCATTCTATGAATGTATTTTGTCATTTTGATCCCAGATTAATACAAATATGGTACTTGCAAGATCAAACATTTTTACTTAAATAGGCTGAGGCCAATCTAAGCATGTAGGAGAAAGCTATTCATTGCACATTTCTGCAAAAACATGTTTTGATCTGTATTTTGAATCTATGCTTGGATCAGAATATATCGAGCTTTTTAAATTTAATTCATACACAGTTCAAGAAATGCATAAAGAAATATATGTGTTGAAAGAAAATGAAACAAAATAGCTTATATTGAAGAAGAAAAAGTTGCAAAAAGTGAGAATTCAGACATAAATGTATACCAGGGTGCCTGCAGATTTTCTTTGGTCTCATTCAATATGAAATTGATCGACTTCTTGAAAAGCCATGAAAAACCTTTATACAAATGTCTTCCTCAATTGTTCATGCATTTGCATTGTTGGTTCCCTTAAAACTTCCACTGTCTGCTTTTAGGTTAAATGAATTTGATGTTGAGAACTATTTTGTTTCTGGTGTATTAAAATTTTAAGCATCAGCTCAAATAAAAACATCTAGAAAAATTTATTTCACATTTCAAATGGGTAGAAGATTTTCTTTTTTTAAAAAAACAAATTTTATTAATTTTAAAGACAAACAAACCATCATTAACCATTAAATACATAAACCTTTTTCCATTATAAATTTTACAAGTCAAATAAAACATTATTTAATACAACATAATTCTATTTTAGACCATTTCCATATGAACATACAAATATCTCTTATCAAATTTCTCCTTATTTCTCTTTACTCTTATTCAATTTCATTATTATTATTATTTTTCTCTATATTTATCCAATTTATAATTATCATCTATTTCTCTCTGACTTGATTACCATTATTCTCATCCTACATTCCTGCAAGGTTTTATTAATTCTCCCACATACATAAACACACAAAACACAAAAATATAAGACATCTTTTAGGAAAGTAACTTGGCCCCAGATACCTCTCTCTATATGGACTTCAGTTAAGTTCATGCTCATCTTACATGCCATTACCTATTTTATTTACCATTCTATATCTTCTAAATTAGCTTCTCCACACATTTCACTCTTCTTGATTCTATCTTATTTAATTCATTTTAATTTAAGTCATTATATTTGTATCTTTTGTCCATTCTTTATTATCCATTTGTCTCATTCCCTATAGTAAAAAGGAAAAAGAATTTCTCCTGAAATCACTAATCAGAGTATGATGCCTTTCTATCATCCCCTAAATTAACATTTAAGATAACACCTAATACCCAATCTGATTCTGCTTGGTACATTCTATCTACTAACTTTTAAAAGAAAAATAATAAATCCAAAATGATTAAATACATAGTTAAATAATAAATCTAAATATTGAATCTTATAACATTCCAATTATCTTTTCCAAAAACAAATGCTACAATAATACGTTTATAATAGCATCAACACCATAGTCAATTAGACTCTTTAATTAAACTCAATATTCTAAACATTCCCTTTAATATTTTATTATGTTTTAAAATCAATCATTAAGTGGGGTTCCTTCTTTGTGTATCTTGGGAGACCATAAAGCTTAGGGCATCTGGATGATTTCTCTCTGGGTATGATTCTTTGCTGGATTTCTTCACTGATGGGGGAGGCTTTTTATTTTGGATCTGGTGGTTTTTTCTAGGTAGGTGGTGGGGTCTGTCTTTAGGGTTTGTATGTGGGGTCTTGGAGTAGGTTGGTTAACTTGGTTTGGTAGTCAGATGTGTTCATAACCACTGTCGCGTTGCCCTTGTCTGCTGGTAGGATTATTATGCTGGTGTCTTTCAGATAAAGCCATTATAAATCTTTCTTTCTTTTTTCTCTTTCTTCTTAAACACCAAGATGTTTCAAGAGTAGAACAATCAGTCCAAGCCAAAACAAAGTTCTCACTTTCTCTTGGTAATATCAATTTTAAAAAGAAAACCCAATCTGTATTTTAAAGCCTTATTGCAATAAATTTCAGTCTTCAAATGGCATCTCCTCCAACAAGATCTTTATATATATATATCTATATATATATATATATATATATATATATATATATATATATCTATATATATATATATACACCATATGATCCCAGCACAGATGAAGTCTCATTCATCATCAAGATGATGAATGAGACACTCATCTCCAGAACAAAATCACATACAAATATCCCGAGAACCTCAGAAAATATATATATATATATATATATATATATATATAATATATATATATATATATATATATATGTCCTCTCCCTTCCCACTTATCACAAAAAGCAAGTTTTTACCTTCTATAAAAAGACAGGTTTCTCAATATCCATTTGTTGATTCCATAGGGGAGGAGAGTAAACTTTCCTTTTCAGCACCTCAAAATTGCCGCTTATAATTCTCTTCTGGAAAGTATCATTCAAAAAGCCATAGTTTTCAGGATGTTAAATGTGTCTTAAAGTCCTGGGTCAGCCAAGAAAAACTTTCACTTCAAAAACTTTCTCCTCTTCCTCCTGCACATTCTTACCCAGCTGCCGCCTTCTTTGTGGCGGCCATTACAGACCATCGCTGCACCGTCTTGAGAAAAGGGGGTTTTGCTGGCTGGGGAGGGGGTCTGCAACACCCCCAAACCCCTCTCTGGATCCCCCCTATCTTCAGCCGCCCCTGCAGGGCAGCCTTAGCCTCCAAACCCGTCCGGATCGGAGGCACCAAAACGGCTAGCGCTGCAGGGATTGCGCAGTATTGCGAATCCCTGCCGCTAGCGAAGCCGACAAACCGGAAGACGAATGGGAAGAAGATTTTCATGATTAAACAGACTAAAAATGTTATAGAAATCCAAGACAAATGGGGTTCA
This sequence comes from Notechis scutatus, assembly GCF_049901735.1. Lineage (NCBI taxonomy): Eukaryota > Metazoa > Chordata > Lepidosauria > Squamata > Elapidae > Notechis > Notechis scutatus. Next base: position 10,066,170 of record NC_142015.1, read on the forward strand.
TTTCAGGTGTTTTAACAAAAGACACATTATTCAAAATGAACTGACATTTTAAGAGGAAGTTCTCTGAAATTCTACCATCTTATGCTAAGAGAATGGTGCACACAAGACAGAGGCAGAACTATCAATGGCTTTTCTCCTAATGACAAAAATGCCACATCAGGTGCAGTACATGAAGATCTTGTGCTGAAAGTAGTTGTGTCATATCCTACTTGTGGACATCTATTTGAATGGCCTAGAAGAAGGTGTCTAGATTAGATGGCCCTTTGATCAGATCCAGTAGGACTTATATTTTCATAACAATTTATTTCTAACTTATTCTGGCAGTGTTTATCGTTGCATTAACAAACATAATCAGCTAGATGTTCCTTCTTCTCATGGTGATAAAAAAATCCTTGCTTTGAAAATGCGAATGCATGAGAGATGGGGATAAAATCCAAATGACAAACATCTGTAAAAAACCTGCTCCTGGATAAATGGGTTCTATCTGGCTCATACATCTGTGAAGGTTTTGGAGGGAACTGATCTATTGATAGGGACATCTTTCTTTTGACATACATTAGTTTACAATGAGTGGAATGTTCCCATAAATGATCAAGCTCAGGTAGACTCACACATAACTGGAGTGATCCTTCTGTGGAGAACATGAATTGCAGAAGATACAAGTATGCTAAAATATGATTTTCTGCTGTTCTTTTTAAACAGAGAAGCAAGAGAAGAAAAAGAAAAATGGGTGGACGTCTGAGTCAGTTCCAGTGGTTTGTGGAGATCTCCTATGGAGATTCATTTCATCCTAATTCACAAATTTTTTGTGGTGATATTGCTCTCAACCTAAAGTGATTCAGAATGATGTCACATCTAGGACATTCTTGAGAATGCAAAGCAGTGGTCATTACCAGCACAATATGCCTTTTAGAAAGAGGATCCAACTGACGCACATTGCATAAAGTCCCCCAGGAGGCCATTGAAAAATATATTTATTCAAAAAATCTAGGAAAAGTTTTTTTTTCCTGCTCAGAAATAGGAGAACTATGTTTCATAGCTCTGCAGGCCATTCACCTTTTGCAGGGGAGAATTACAGGGGGAAATATAAAGTAGTCACTGAAAGAACTAACAGGAAGGCACTTGTAGCCTGGCAAGATGTTCCTCCTTGCTGGTGCAAGCAGATGTTTATAAGAAAATCTCCATGTGTGCATTTAGAGTTAGCCTTACCATTAGATGAAATAATGTACAGAGAAAACTTGTGCCATATGGTTTACCATCTCTGCTCCTGCAGCATATTACTATGCCTACACTTACTTGATGTTATCCATGCTGCTGGGAGCTGCTGGAAGCTGAAGATCAGACCACCTGCAGGTAGACTTCCTGGACTACCTATCTCTGTGAGCAATCTTCATTCAGAGATGGTGGAAACCCAGCAGTGTTGAAGGACATTTCAACTACCAATCCATTTAGCTTTCATGGAGGCAATAAGAAGGAAGTTCATCTGATGTTTCTGGGATTTGGAATGCCTTGTCTTTATGGAGATGACTCTTGGAGATTCTATGGGCCAGCTCTCTCCACATCTTCCGATCTTGCACTACTTCTATGACAGGTCATCTTTAAACACAAGCAAAGATTTTCTCTCAAAGGGAAAAGAGGGGTATGTGAGTTTTTAAGTATCCTGGCATCACCTTCCCATGAAAGAAGGGAAAAAGAAAGATAGGCACAAGATCCAGATGGATCTTGACAGACCAGAACACTGGGCTGTATCTAACAAAATGAAATTCAATGTAGAGAAAAGTAAAGTCCTACACTTAGACAAGAAAAACCAAAAGTACACATATAGACTGGGTGAAACCAGGCTCAATAACAGTGACTGTGAGAGGAATCTTGGAGTCTTAGTGAACAAAAGTGAATGCAATCCTATCTTGCATTAACAGAGGGATACAATCGAGATCAAGTGAAGTACCAATACCACTCTGTAAAGCCTTAGTAAGACCACACCTAGAGTACTGCATCCAGTTTTAGTCACCACATTATAAAAAAGATGTTGAAACTCTAGAAAAAGTACAGAGAAGAGCAACCAGGATGGTTAGGGGACTGGAGACTAAAACATATGAAGAACGGTTATAGGAACTGGGCATGGCTAGTCTAGTGAAGAGAAGGACCAGGGAAGACATGATAGCAGTCTTCCAATATTTGAGGGGATACCACAGAGATGAAGGGCTCAAGCTCTTTTCTAAAGCACCTGAAGGCCACACAAGGAATAATAGATGGAAACTGAACAAGGAGATATTTAACCTGGAAATAAGGAGAAACTTTCTGACAGAACAGCTCTAGGAAGATATGGGAGCATCATCACTTGAGACTTTCAAGAAGAGATTGGACTCCCATCTGTCAGAAATGGTGTAGGGTCTTCTGCTTGACCAGGGGGTTGGACTAGATGACCTACAAGATCCCTTCCAACTCTGATTATCTGTTAACTGTTACCTTTGGACTATAACAATGAAATTTTGCAGCATAATACATCATAATCATAAACATTCATCTTCTTTCTAAGTATATCAATCTGAACACTACAGGTGAAACTTGAAAAATTAGAATATCATGCAAAAGTTCATTTATTTCAGTAATGCACTTAAAAGGTGAAACTAATATATGAGATAGACTCATTACATGCAAAGCAAGATAGTTCAAGCCATGATTTGTCATAATTGAGATGATTATGGGTTACAGCTCATGAAAATCCCAAATCCACAATCACAGAAAATTAGAATATTACATGCAATCAATAAAACAAGGATTGTACATAGAATAATATCAGACCTCTGAAAAGTATACGCATGCATATGTACTCAGTACTTGGTTTGGTCCCCTTTTGCAGCAATTACTGCCTCAATGCGGTGTGGCATGGAAGCTATCAGCCTGTGGCACTGCTGAGGTTTTATGAAAGACCAGGATGCTTCAATAGCGGCCTTCAGCTCTTCTGCATTGTTCGGTCTCATGTCTCTCATCTTTCTCTTGGCAATGCCCCATAGATTCTCTATGGGGTTCAGGTCAGGTGAGTTTGCTGGCCAATCACGCACAGTAATCCTACGGTCATTGAACCAGGTTTTGGTGCTTTTGGCAGTGTGGGCAGGTGCCAAGGCCTGCTGGAAAATGAAGTCAGCATCCCCATAAAGCTCATCTGTGGAAGGAAGCATGAAGTGCTCCAAAATCTCCTGGTTTTGGCTTCATTGACCCTGAACTTAATGAAGCACAGTGGACCAACACCAGCAGATGACATGGCTCCCCAAATCAAAACAGACTGTGGAAACTTCACACTGGACTTCAAGCCTCTTGCAGTATGTGTCTCTCCATTCTTCCTCCAGACTCTGGGTCCTTGGTTTCCAAATGAGATGCAAAAGTTGCTCTCATCAGAAAAGAGGACTTTGGACTACTGAGCAACAGACCACTTGTGTTTTTCTTTAGCCCAGGTAAGACGCTTCTGACATTGTTTGTTGTTCAGGAGCGGCTTGACAAGGGGAATATGACATTTGAAGCCCATGTCCAGGATCCGTCTGTGTGTGGTGGCTCTTGATGCACTGACTCCAGCCTTAGTCCACTCCTTGTGAAAGTCCCCAACACTTTTGAATGGCCTTTTCCTGACAATCCTCTCCAGGCTGCGGTCATCCCTGCTGTTTGTGCACCTTTTTCTTCCACAGTTTCCCCTTCCACATAACTTTCTATTAATGTGCTTTGATACAGCACTTTGGGAACATCCAACTTCTTTTACAATTACCTTTTGAGGCTTTCCCTCCTTATGGAGGGTGTCAACAATGGTTTTCTGCACAACTGTCAGGTCAGCAGTCTTTCCCATGATTGTGATTCCTACTGAACCAGACTGAGAGCCCATTTAAAGGGTCAGAAACCCTGTGCAGGTGTTATGGCTTAATTAGCTGATTAGAGTGGGACACTTTGAACCTAGAATATTGAACCGTTTCACAATATTCTAATTTTCTGAGATTGTGGATTTGGGGTTTTCATGATCTGTAAAGCCATAATCATCTCAATTATGACACATCATGGCTTGAACTATCTTGCTTTACATGTAATGAGTCTATCTCATATATTAGGTTCACCTTTTATGTTGCATTACTGAAATAAATGAACTTTTACATGATATTCTAATTTTTTGAGTTTCACCTGTATATGATAAGGGGGCTTTGTGGGGGACAAAGCCATATAACTCCATATGTTTGGATCTAAATCTGCAGTCAACTAATCACTTGTACTTCTCCCTTTTTTGTGTGTTTCCAAAACACAAACATTTCTTTGCTAGCAAACCTGTATCAGCACAACCAGAAATATGTTTGCTTGGCAATTGTACCATTCCTTCTCTAGGGATACTGTGATTTCCCTATTTGCCACAATGCAATCCTAATTAATTGAAAGTGTTGGAGAGGGATCGCCCAATATTCACACACGCGCACCATTCATTTCTGTGTTTTCATTCTTCCCTGGCAGCTGTCCAACACTTGATAGCTCTTAAAGTACACTGCACTGTTGAAAGGAAAATAGTGTCCATTTCAGATTTATCATTTTTGTTTGAAAGAAGGAGAAAGGTACACTCTTATTTTAGATTTATTTGCAATATGAAACTGCTTTTTGGTTTTAATTACTTCTGCCAGGTGATTCATAGCATTTCATGCTGATAATAGCAGTCCTGGGAATGAGCATTTTTATTCTCATTTCATCTTTTTTGGGGGGTGGGGGGTGGGAAGGCTTTTCAGTAGATGGCTATTTAGAAATAATATCTCTGTTGATATAATACATTAAATTCTAAAGGCAAGTCACTTCACTCTTTAACTTCTGAATCAGGCCATTTCATAACAAATCTACGGCTGTTAGATGGAATCCTGAGAGACATTTGGAAAATATTTAGATTCTTGTGTGTTTGAAAAATAATTTAAATGTGCCTTATTAATTTTCATTAGAATTCACCCATTTGTTTTGTAAAGCATAATAATAAATGTTCCAACTTTAAGAAGGCATGTGTATTACATGACAAAAAATTAGATCAACTTGGCTCTTGTTTTTGATGAATCCTGTCATCAGCCTTTATACACATTTAATCAATTCATAACATTATTTTTTGTTGTTCTTCCTTTCTTTATTGAAAAGTAAGGTGAATGTGCGAGATGGGAGGGGAGATTTTATGGAACTCTCCCCCACCCATTGTGGTGGAATCTGCAGTTGAAGTGGGAGGAGGAGTCCAGAGCTGGCTAGCCTGGAATCTTTGAAGGGGAGGAATTGATGGAGAGCAGATCCTGAACAGCTTTTCTGTTTGTTCTGTAGTTCAGTAAATTCTTGTAAATAGGCGAGTAGTAATAAACATACTTCTCCGATCAACTCTAAGTGTTGTTCTGGTTCCTTGCCCCTATCATCTAATCCCTTTTTAAAAAAATAGATCAAGATCTGAGGAACTTAGTGTCCTTCGTGTTTTCCTGAAAAAGTACCTCCACCATCCCCCCCAAAAGAACATAAACACTGCCTTTACTCTGTTGTGTCTTCATGAAGATGCTGCTAAGCTATACAGGCCAAAATAGGACAATGTGTCCTGACTTCATTCTGGAATCTTTGGAAACATGAAATAAATTAAAAAATAGTTCCAATCAGCAGTTTGGAATGCAATTAACCCAGTACCAGGAAATTTTATGTTTTATCCTGTGACTGATATCAAGGGAGATTGGAAAGTCACTCTTCATCAGAATGACCTTCTTAACTTCCTAAGAATGCTCCTTCTTAGTGCCAAAACAAAGAAGGTGCCATTTTGGCTCAGCAAGGTTTTAAAGTATTCCAGTTTAATTCCAGTTTACATATTTGTGATAACACACAAAAGTCCAAGTGCACAAACTATAATCATATTGGGTCATAAGGATTATATGATTTTCTCCTAGTTGGGACTGAATTTTTTGTTCCTTTTTCCCCTTCTAATGCAACTTTCAGCAAAGATTTGCTACAGATTAGAGCTTCTGTCTACAAATCCATTAGTAGACACTTTGAACTAGTCCATGGTATTTTGTGCAATTAACTCATGCATTAGTGTGATATTCTGAAGGACAGATAGTTTCCAAAGAACCATCTTCATGCTTCATGCAAGAAGAATGATGGTTTCCAAAGAACCATCTTCATGCTTCATGCAAGAAGAATGTTTCATCCTTCATCAAGATAGGATATGGATAAGTCACCTAAGAAATCAAAAAAATCTGGTAAAGGTTACTATGGGTGTTTCTTTTTAAATACATTTTTAAATTTAAGCTTGCTGAGAATTTTGTATGGAGTTTTACCCTACTGTGTTATAAATGTGGTCTTTGTTTTCTGATAGCTTCATCTATGCAGTTTAGGGTCTCATTTGTTTTTATCCTTGTGCAATTATTGGAAATGAATGAAAATCAACTCGTGTATTTGGATCCCCACCAATTCTATTAGTAATCATTCAATTTGACACATAGGTGAAAAAGTTAATGATTAGTAACACTAGACTAGACTGTCATTGAGTGAAGTAAAGGATATGTATATATATGTCCCCTAGAGATTTGGGGGGGGGGGGGAACTGTATGGTCCTTATTCCTTTTTAAAATTCCTTTTCTTTCTTACTTGCATTTTGATTATGTATTTCCCCAAGCATAATTTATGGAGACTTGTATTGATTGTGTGATTTGCTTACTTCATGTCTGCTTGTTAAGCAGCATGGGATTGTTCATCCAATTGGTAGGTGACAATTCATCATTGAGACATGGATTGTGTCTTGTCCCCAACTTCAAATCTCTTGATGGAATGATAAGTATTTGTTTTTTAAAGCAGTGTTAGAAATCAGTAATGTTTAGTTGGATGAGATGAGTTACAGTGAAACTACATTAACCTTTTGGTTAAACAATCTAATTTGCTTGAAGAGTCTGTTCCTCATCACAATTTTATATGGCCATTTCTAGTATAGCACATGCTTTGCATGCAGCCTCGGGCTCATTTCCTAGACTACGTGGCTGAAAGTATGCAAGACTAAAAAGCTACTCTTGTATTCAGCCTGAGACCTTGGAGAAATGTCAGAATTCTGTGGATGGATGCTGAGATTTGGCATAATGTAGCAACATATGCTTGTGTTCTCAAACAATAGCAGCTGTCATCAAAAGCATTTGCTAAAATCAGGTCTGCCCCTGCCCAGTTGGTGGAAGGAAGGGCAGGAGCCAAGAAGGATCAGGGAAAATGAATATTACATGACCTTGTGGTGCCAACATCAAAGAATGGCTTCTTATATGCCAATTGGGCTTTTCTCCATGATTGCTAGTTTTTGTTTGTCGTACATCTCCTACCCTCTATGATTTATTCCACGTGAAGTAGTTTAATAGGATTGCTAGTTATTGCCCTATACCTGCTAAGACCCATTTGCAACTTCATTGGTAAAACAATGAGAGTGCCAGAAATGAAAAGCAAGCACATGGTACAGTATTGTAAAGAGCCCAAAGTCTTTTGGTTCCATGGATTTGCATGTCAAATACGTTTGGATTCTTATATTCAGGTTTTTCTCCTGTTCAGGTAGGAAAAGATGCTGTAATTCTGGGTCTGAAACAACGAAAGTGTCTTAGAGTGGTTCCTCTTTTTATCCAGGTGTCCCCTCGGAAGCTTGCTGAATGGTGCCATTAGCAGAAATCCAAGCATGGCTAGAGCTTGCATTAGTCTTCTTGGTCATGATTGTACATAGTGCATTCCTCTATTCAAGCTAATGTCATTCCAAGAGCAGTCAAGAAAGTTAAGATAGAGATTGAGAGACACCGAGAGCTGATAGTATTACCAGGTAGTACTGAACCTCTGGCAGCTATTCCAGGGTTTCAGATGTTAGCACTTGGCCTAAATATAGGACAGAACAAGTCAGATCAGCACAAATCAGAAAAAGTGTCATAGGTAATGTGCAGGATATATCAACAGAGTAAATAAAATGAAAACCAATCAATCAATTTTTATGGGATGTGAAACCACTGATAAATTAAGTGACAGAAATATTTCTAACCTTCATAGCCTAATCTTACTGCACTATATAATCTGTTTAACCTGGACATCCAGTCATGAAGCCTGATAAGAGATTAAATGGGCCCAGTAAATGAATATGAAGTAGCTAGAGAAGGAGCATAAAAGAAATCCATCATTGGTATTTTTTTCTTCAAGCAAAGTGGCACAATTTATCAAAATAAAATCCATCAATAGTGTGGATGGGCACATAATTCATGGACCCCTCTAGATCCCAACTTGAGGTAAAAAAAGAACTTCAGAACTGAATATATTTGGCAAAGTTGCATACAAATGTGAAAAGAAATGTATACAAACTGTGTTGGTAACATTACATATTGTTATAAATCTGTATGTGTTTTCCTTCCTTCCTTCCTTCCTTCCTTCCTTCCTTCCTTCCTTCCTTCCTTCCTTCCTTCCTTCCTTCCTTCCTTCCTTCCTTCCTTCTTTTCTTTCTTTCCTTCCTTCCCTTCCCCCTCCCTCCCTCCCTCCCTTCCTCCCTTCCCTCCTTCCCTTCCTTCCTTCCTTCCTTCCTTCCTTCCTTCCTTCCTTCCTTCCTTCCTATATTTCTTTAATTGGTGCAATGATAAACAAAGAAACCAAAACTAGGAATGATAATTGCATTATGTGTAACTCTTTTAGATTGAAGTGAAAGTATCAGGAACCCACCCAAGTAAATCTAGTTCAGTGTTCCCATTATTCAAACAATCAGTGGATTTATTTATTTCCAGATTCATAGTCATCCAAGCCATTTGTCTGTATGTTTAAATACACTTTGTATGACCTTACTTCTTCTATTTCTGGAACTTTAAAAATACCTTTATTTCAATAATATTGAAATATTGAAATCAATTTGTTAGTTTGTCCCACATAACCTGAGATTGGGTAATGGCACTGGATATTTCAAAGGATAAAATGTCAAAAGTGTTTCTGCAGCTGAGCAATCAAAAGTTCATGAAAATTCTGATTACAAAGAGGCAGATCATTAACATAATAGAATGGTATTTCTTGAATGGATGAAAGTAAAAGTAAAAGTTTCCCCTGTCAGTTGTGTATGGCTCTAGGGGGCAGTGCTCATTTCCACTTCTCGGCCTGGGGACTCAGCATTGTCCAAAGACTGGTCATGTGCCAGCATGGCTATATGCCAAATGTGCATGGGATGCTGTTATCTTCCCACTGGTGGTTCCTATTTATCTACTTGCATTAGCCTGCTTTTGAACTGCTAGGATAAGGAGCTGGGCAAGAATGGGAGCTCACTCCATCATCCTATGGTTGGGTTTCAGACCTGAGCTACTCACCACTTTAAAAAGAGACTGGTTTACCAGCAGACGAAAGACAGGGTGCTCAAAATATAAGAGGTGCTTATGTGCGAAAACCTGTCTCTTAAACCCATGAAAGTTTTGCCCTTTTTATCTCATTGTCAAAGTGTTTTAGAATGTCTTTAAATATTTATTAAGTGGTATCTTGGACCTTATTGTATTATGCGAGGTGTTTGTCACTTTCTTTTTTCATATGCCTTCATATGAACTTTTATTGACCTAAATTGTCCTACTGGAAAAAATATATTTTAATATGTCTTTCTTGGAAATTGAATCTGAAATAAGAAATATGAATAGTCAGATAGGCTGTCCAGACCTAGAGTCACAAATGATCAGTGAAAGATTGGACTCTTTTATACATCTTTCAACTCCTTCATAACTAATATAAAAGCCACCACAAACGAACATTTGACATCTCTTCCTCTCTCTTTTTAAAGGAAACAGAGAACATCCCATTTCCCCTTCAAATGTAATGCGAATCATTGATAAAAGGTTAGAATTGTCAAAGACTGAAAATCATCTCTAATACTTTGAAAGCTTAAGATTTGAAGAAACGCGATGAAGAAAAAGTGTCCCCCCCCAATTTATTTATTTTTTTGCATTCGATTTGATGACAGAATTTGCTTTTGAGTTTTCTTCCAAAGAAGATATTTTCTTATGGATGAACCGGGAGGAATTTTGCAGTCTTTACTCAAAAGGTGGCCAAGGCAGGTGTATGAATTTTCCATCTTATTTATTTTACAGACCACCATTGAGCTTCAGTGATTCACTTAACGACTGTGGCAAGAAATTTTGGGCTCAGTTGAGGTTGTAAGTAGAGGGCTATCTGTATAACTGATACACACCTACATACACAGAACAAAACCAACTGTGCCTCTTTAGAAAAATGCTTGCAATACCCATTCTCCTCTCTCTGCCTGAATCACTTAAATCAGAGCAGAGAAACTCAGAGATATAAAGCAGCATCTACAGGTGGTACATATTATTTCAATTAGTTGCGACTCTAGAGGGAGGCCATATGGAATGAGGCATCAGGAAGAATTATGAGATTGGGGAGACAGGATTTGTGTCTCTCCAAACAAAATAGGCAAAAAAGGGGCCTGAGAATAAATACAGCTCGCTCTCTCTCTCTCTCTCTCTCTCTCTCATTCTCTCTCTCTCTGTGTGTGTGTGTGTGTGTGTGTGTGTGTGTGTTGCTTAGGGAAGAAAAAGTGAAGGCAATGAACCAGAAATAAAATACCAGGATTCCTATAGACAACAATGTGTTCACAGGTTCCTTCTTGCCCATTAGACTTTTCTGAGGGGGTGTCTAAGATTCTTGTTATTAAAACTTAAATCATTGAATGGCAAGTTAGCATGCTGCAATGCAATGCAAAAAAAAGGAGGGAGAGCTAATTTCCAGCACTACCTCTATTCCAGATGCAATCTCAGGAAATAAAAATGGTAAGTGACTGGAGCCCAATAGTTAATACTAAGAGGTTGTTCATGAAGAAAGCAATCACATGGATTTGTGTTCTGGTAATTGAGTGTTTTATGATGGAAGTGGCCATTTTGTGAATGTGCAAGCATTCTCCAGAGCAATATCTCCTTTCCTCTCATTATCTTTTTTTTTTCTCTTTTCCTTTCATGTTAATAGGTTGTCCAAGATTTTTTTTTTCCTGCAGAAGAGCAGGAAGAATGCTATAATCAAATGGTTGTTGCACTGAATGAACATTCAACCACCCCATTGATGTTTGTTAGATGCTCTTTAGGCATCGATCTGTACTACTTTGCACATGTTGACACTTAATTGACATGCAAAAGGATTTGTGTAGACTCCTTTTTATTTATTTTTTAATTTATTTATTCCATCCATACAGCCTCTTTTTTGAAGACCTTTTAAGAAGCACTTTAAAAACCCAATTTTCTCTGTGAATTGAGTTTCAGGTGTGCTGCCAAAGTGGATACTCTCACTGCTTTTAGCTGTTAAAATAACACCATATGATGGAGTTCTTTAACACTATTATTAGCCATCTCAAAAATACTTATGACTAAAAGGTGAGAATGGATACTATCAGCTGTACCTCCCAGATGACATAATGCTGGAGTGTACAAAGGAACTGTTTTATAGAGTTTCATTTTGCACAAATGTTATGCTGCGTACATAGTACTACTAGCTGGAAGAACATTGATATTATGAAGATAAACTTTGCCTGAAATTTCAGATGCAAGTATTGGATAGAAACACAGCATTTATTATGATGTGGAGGAATCATCACTGGCTTTGGACCCTAAGAGGATGGTCCTATATAGCAGAGGTGTCCAAACTTGGCAACTTTAAGACGTGTGGACTTCAACTTCCAGAATTCCCCAGGCAGCATGTCTGGTTGAGAAATTCAAGGAGTTGAAGTCCACATGCCTTAAAAGTTGCCAAGGTTGGACATCCCTACTATATGCAGAGAGGGATGGCAATTCCCTTCCTGTTAGATTTTATGACTAGATTCCAAGATATTTAGCCTTTGTGAGCTTAACATAAGTACCCGAGATGAGCATTAAGCATTAGTCTACATCTGTAAGAGTGTGTCCCCCTTTTAAAGTTATTTGGATTAATTTTATGCTAATGTCTTCCAAATAAATTAAACAGCCTCTAAAACAAGAATGATTTATGAAGGTGTTTTAAAAGGGAGATTTCCTGAACAGAAATGTCATCTTTGAAATACATCAACTTCTTAAAAAAACACCTTTTCCTTAAATCAAATCACCCAAGTGGGTTTCAGTTTAATGTTTTCACAAACCTTATGATGACCATTATTCTTTTTCCACTATTACCATCATGTTTAGGAAATATATATGTATGATTCAACAAACATATCCACTCTCAGACACACATACACGCTCTTTCATTCTTTCAACTTTGGCTCCAAAAGTTTGGGCTTCAGAGGACCAGCCAAAGAACATTTGGTTTTTGGTCAGTGGTGTGATTCATTTTTTTTTTTTTACTACCAGTTGTGGACATGGTTTGGTGATTGTGGTGTGGCTTGGTGGGTATGGCAGGGGAAATGCAAACTCCCCATTTCCTCCCCACCCCATTAACCTGCTTTCCAGCTCCGTTCTCCTATGCAGGGCAACTAAAGAAGACCCAGCTGATCAGCTGGGACTCGGGAGGCAGAGAATAGATGGGGGTGGGGCCAGTCAGAAGTGGTATTTGCTGGTTCTCCGAAATACTCAAAATTTCCGCTACTGGTTCTCCAGAACTGGTCAGAACCTGCTGAATACCACCTCTGTTTTTGATAGAAATCCTTCATGCAGGATTTACAAACACATATACACACCAAGAATGAACCTATGAATTCAATAGCCATTCATGTCAAGTGTGTCATATAAATATTTTGAGTGTGTTTTGGAACTAAGAAACATTTATTGCCATAGATCAGAGTTTCTCAACTTTGGTCACTTTAAGACCTGTGGACTTCAACTCCCAAAATTCCTTAGCCAGCCTTCTTGAAGCCTGTCTTAAAGTCCACAGGCTGAGAAATGCTGCCATTGGATGGTTTCAATAAAGGAGAATATTTGTAGCTCAATAGAAATGAGGGGTTCTTGGTGCTCTCTGAGCTTGGTTGTTTTCTTGCAGATGTTTCATTACCCAAACTGTATCAATGTTAGTCACTGGGTGAAACATCTGCAAGAAAACAGCCAAATTCAGACAGCACTGTGGGAAGGCAGACGAATGTAATATTTTGAGGAATATTAAAAAGGCAGAAAATATTGTATTTCCCTAAAGGAGAAATGGAAAAACATGTTCTTAAAGACAGAAAACAGCCCCCAAGTCTTTCTTAATAGCCCACAGCAGATGCCAGCACTTAAGAGATAATGAGCTTATTGAAAGAGGAAGACAAGTATCAAGATAGCTCTGTTCATAAGTGAAGCAAATACTGCAGGCAGAAATCCATTCAAGACAGGATATTTTGAAACTCCTTGCAGCACAGCTAACAAAGGCAGAATGGTAGGATTAGAAAGCAGCCCCTCATCCAAGATCCAACACAGGACGAAAGACATTAGCCACAATAGGAATTGCCCAATATCCTTTCAGAACACAAGCCCCTTCATTGCACCAGAACAGTTCAAACTTCCAAGTCACAGAAACCTATAAAGACCCATCCACTCCTTCAACCATTTGTTCAGCTGACCCAGAACTGTCTTTGTGCTTCTGTTCAATAAACCATCTTTCCAATCGGCCTCTATGTTGTTTCCAGTGCCTTTCTCCTGGCTTGGAACTGAACCAGGTGGATTTTCCTTCCAACAGCACCAAGGACCTCTCATTGGCTGATTTTCCTGACTTATTTAATTTTCAGTCACTTGTCCAGATTCCCCAATTGGTCATGTTTACTAATCTGACAAAAACATAGGAGACGTTCTCTTAGAGTGTTTTTCTTTGTGATTTAAAGGAAGCGAGGGAAGCTTCAGACCACTTGATTTAGATCAGGGGTGTCAAACTCACGTCATCATGGCAGCATCATATGATGTATTGTGCTCCCCCCACCCTTTGCTAAACCGGGCATGGCCAGCACGTGACACATCCAGCCTGTGGGCCAGGATTTTGATAGTCCTGGTTTAGATTATTGTACAATGAAAAAAATGAATATCCAAGGATCTCCTTGGCCTTTTAATGAAGCGAATGAAACCACACCACACTGATTTGTTTATTCCTTTAAAATAGCTATTAAAATCAATGACCTTTTATTAGATCAAATAGTAGGAAATAATGCAGGATGCTGTTTCTGCCCAACATGAAACTACACTAAGAAATCAAAGAAATTAAAATTGATAAACTCTTTTAAAGTGAACTCATTGTGGAGTGCGAACACTCTACTTACATTTTTCACAGTTTTAATTTCCCTTTATTTTGCAATGAATTTCCGATCCTGTATTGAAACTTTCTTTCCCCTATCCAAGGTGGTGTTCCATAACGTTGGATCTTCCAGCTCAAGTTGTCATAAAAATAAATTATTCATGGGGTAGGATGATTGCCACAATCTCACATTTCCATAATGACCTGTAAACATCTCCCTTAAAATGAATACTTTAAGAATCTAGGCAGTTAGCTAGTTAGTTAAAGAACTATAGTGAGGAACATTTGCCAAAATTGCCCTTTTTCAATATGGTATTGCAGGCTTTAAAAAAGCTGCACAAATGCTTCTTTTGATGCCATTCAGAAATGTACAGGAGTATTTTCTTGAGGGTCTATTTATCTGAGTAGATTCTCTATATTGTTTCAAAAATAGTGGCCATAATACTGGTATTAACAACAATTAGGTGACTCAATTAAGTTTTATTTGTTTATTTGATCAGATTTGTACAGCCACATCAGCTCAAAGCCAACTCTTGGTGAAGAATAATTAAAGTAGTATTAGCACTAGTAGGAAGCGTGTTTCACAACCAAAACCAATAATGCACATCAAATAGGGACACCAGCTATGCCAGAACTTTCACTGAGCTAACTTAGCCTGGTCCAGTTCAGGGTTTTTCCAGACAGCTATCACCTTCATCCTTCTCAGGTCCTTGAAAATGCATAAATGCCACCTTTTCTATGTCTTTACTGTTGGATATTGATGACACCCATGAGATGCTATCATTTTTCAATGCTAGAGGGAATTTCTTCAGAATTTCTTTTATACCTTTTCCTTCAGAGCAGAAGCTGATCTGGAAATTAATCAATCCTGCTGCAGAAGATTTCCTCAAGATCAATAGCATCATGGCAGGACATAAGACTTTGTATGCAGAAATGGATGTTTGGGACTGTGAACTGAACCAGGAAATGAACAGGGTTCAAAAGGAATATTTTAGAACTGAAATATGCTTTGAATGACCTTCTCTTGTCAGCAGACTAACTTATAACCTGAAATTGGAAACTAACACAGTTTTGCATACCATGTAATACAGTGAAAGATCTTGAGAGCTGACCAGTCCAACAATTGCCACATTATGGCATTAACATGGATACTTTTTATAAAAAATGTATTCAATGTTTATTATAGATAAAAATATTCATCGCTAGGACCTTTGGTTTGCTTCACCCAAAACAAAGAAGCCACCCAATTTGCCAATGAAGGTTTAAATTCTTTTGAGGCATTCACTGCAAACAATACAAGACTTAGTTTTACAACAACTTTCTGAGAAATGAGCCCCATTGAGTTCAATATGATATTTTCTTTTGTATGTCTGCATAAAAACGCATCTTCTGTCGTGAAACTGTACCTTAAATTTCACAGAATTCTCATTTATATATTTGAAAAACCTGTCTTCATAGAATTAAAAGCTCATATCCCAAAGAGAAGCTGTAGATTTTGATCATATTTAAAAGCTTTGGATTAAAAAAAACAACTCTTTTGAAAGTGTGGCCGATTTTGAAATAAATGTCTTTAGGAACATAAGGGTGAGAATGTTTTTTGGCACACTTCCCTTGATTGACTAAGTTTCAGTGTAAGGAGAATGCCTGGTGTCAAATATTGTATGTAATTAAATGAAACATTTGTAAAGCACAAAATGGGATTTTCAAAAGCGTGGATTTACAAAGCCTCCCCAAATTTAGCCATCGTACAGTTAAGCCTCACCATTTATTTAGACCTTTCTTGTGGGCCCCTAGGAGTTTTTAAACATCATCGGATCAACATAACAGGATTAACCTCTTTTTCATTATCCATAAAATATGAATGAAAGGATCAAGCAAACGCCATCCAGGCTCCTTCAAAGGAATCAATAAAATCAGTATACTTCTTCGTGTATATAGTGCTTGTTCCCTTTAAAGGAGCATTGGCTTTAAAACAGAGAAAGGCAACAGAACATAGTCCTTGCAGAGAAATTGTCATGATTTCAGCTGTTCTTCAGTAATTGCACTTTGGGAAGAGGAAGCAGTTGGCTGGGGGGGAAAAAGTAAGGATTTCTTGCTTCTCTATAAATCTATCTAGATAAAGTCCTGCTAGATGGCATTTCTGTTTGTTTGTTTTTTACATCCATAAAACTTTGGTGAAATAGAATCCTGATGTTGAAATATCTGAAGCTATATTCATTTGC
Organism: Notechis scutatus; assembly: GCF_049901735.1. Classification (NCBI taxonomy): domain Eukaryota; kingdom Metazoa; phylum Chordata; class Lepidosauria; order Squamata; family Elapidae; genus Notechis; species Notechis scutatus. Next base: position 10,082,561 of record NC_142015.1, read on the forward strand.
CTGTTCATTGTATTTTAGGAAGTAACGCTGATTGACTTGAAAAGGGGCTTTCTCTGTAATTAGGTGAAATTTCACCAAATTACACCTGTGCTACACCTCAACTTGGAAGCATTTCACAATTTTCAGCTTCTACTTTCAATCAAGCTCCCAGATCAAGACTTGGCTTACGCTCTGTAACTGTAGGTGCCTTAGCTAGACTACTAGGTTTAAATCTCTCAAACGCTCAAAATAAAGAGCCAGTTTGGTCTAGTGGTTAAGGCACCAAGCTAGAAAGCAGGAATCCAAGAGTTCAAGTCCCATCTTAGCCAGGGGGGTGACCTTGGGTCACTCACACATCAGCCCAATCCACCTCCGAGTTGTTGTGAAGACAGTAAAAGAAGGAAGGTGTGTTGGATATGTTTATTTGTAAAAAAAATAATACAGGTGGGAAAGAAATAGAGATATCACCAAATAAGGGCCTTTATTGAAAGCAAACCAAAAGCTTATTATGGGATTAATTGTCCTCTGTCATCATGAGAGTGAATTTCCCTTTTAAACTCATGGTAGTTTAAACTAATTGCTCATTTTTCATAACTTTGTCACTGTTCCACAGACAGACTGTGTCTTATGGGATCCTTGGTGCTCTCTAACCTTGGCTGTTTTCTTGCAGATGTTTCATTACCTAAATCGACAATATCTTCAGTGCTAGAAAGGAGTTGGGTTTGCTTTCTTTTTGTGTAGTATTGGCTTGCTCTGTCAGTGTTGTTAGGAGTGCTCTTGGTAGTTCTTTGATTAGGTTGTTTATCTGAGTTGGTTGTTCCTAGATTAGGGTAGTTTACTTCTTGATTGTTAGTCCAGTATTAATCCTGGTGTCAGTCTTTGCTTATCTGGATGTTGATTGCTGGTCAGGAGGTGTTTTGAAATTTGTTTCCTTTTTGATTTTTTGACTGTCTGTTTTGATTGGTATGCAGTATCCTGTGTCTCATTGTCTTGCAACTTGTTTCATAGTTTTTTATTTTATTTTATTTTATTTATTTGTTTTGTTAATTGCTCGCAAGATAATAGGTATAAGTAAAAACAGTTATGAATACATGGATACATATAAGAAAAATAAAAATAAAAGAAACAATAGGACAGGGACAGTAGGCACGTTGGTGCGCTTATGCACGCCCCCAACAGACCTCTTAAGAAAGGGGTGAGGTCAATAGTAGAAAGTCTAAGGTCAAAGTTTTTGGGATTTGGGGAAGAAACCACAGAGTCAGGTAGAGTATTCCAGACATTGACCACTCTGTTGCTGAAGTCGTATTTCCTGCCATCAAGTTTGGTGCATTTAACCTTGAGTTTGTATCTATTGTTTGCTCTTGTATTGTTATGGTTGAAGCTGAAGTATTCATTGACAGGTAGGATATTGCAATGTATGATTTTATATACTATACTTAGATTGGACCGAAGGCAGCATAGTTCTAGGTTTTCTAGGTCTAGAATTTCAAGTCTGGTGGCATAAGGTATTCTGCAGCAAGTAGAGGAGTGGAGAACTCTTCTTGTGAAATATTTCTGGACGTTCTCCACTGTATTAATATCAGATACGTAATGTGGGTTCCAGACTGATGAGCTGTACTCGAGTATTGGTCTAGCAAATGTTTTGTATGCTCTAGTTATTAGTGTAATATTACCAGAGAAAAAGCTACGTAAGATTAGGTTAACAACTCTTAATGCCTTTTTGGCTGTGTAGTTACAGTGGGCTCTAGCACTTAGATCATTAGAGATGAGTACTCCAAGATCCTTGACAGAGTTTGGATCATCAACAAGGTCTTGACTATTCAGCCTGTATTTTATTTTCTGATTTTTTTTGCCAATATGTAAAACAGAGCATTTATTTGTTGAGATTTGAAGTTGCCATTTGTTGACCATTCTGATACATAGTCGAGGTCTTTTTGAAGGGTAGCAGTATTGTCTGTGGTGTTGAATAGCTTTACATCATCAGCGAAGGGAATGCAGTTGCTCTTAATATGATCACAGAGGTCGTTTATGTAGAGTATGAAGAGAGTTGGTCCTAGAACACTGCCTTGGGGGACACCACAACTGTTGACAGGTACAGAATTTGATAGGACGCTCCCAATTTTGACCATTTGTTGTCTGTTTGACAGGAATGCTTCTATCCAGTTATGCAGGTGTCCAGAGATACCATAAGATTTTAGTTTTAGAAGTAGTTTGTCGTGTACCACTGAATCAAAGGCTTTACGGAAGTCTATGTAGATTGCGTCTATTGCTTTGTCCTGATCGAGTTGTGTAGTCCATGTTTTTGCAGTGTAAGAGTTGCAGATTACAGGATAGTTTTTTTTCTGAAGCCAAATTGTTTATTAGAGAGTAGGTTGTTTGTCTCTTAAGTGGAGGATAATGGATTGGTTAATAATTGATTCCATGACTTTACAGGTGATGCAGCATAAAGAGATTGGTCTGTAATTTTCAACTAGGCTGGGGTCTCCCTTTTTGAAGATGGGGATGACTGTGGCTTGTGACCATAGTTTTGGCAAGGAGCTGGTCCTGAAAGATTTTTCAAAGATTATGCTTAGAGGTTCAGCTATGGCAGTGGATAGCTTTTTTTAAGAAATAGGCACATATTCCATCTGGTCCAATAAATAGAGATGGTTTTGGATTGCGTAGTGCTTTTTCAACATTGTCTACTGTAAAATCGATATGTATTAGATCGTTGAAGTTGTCTGTGGTTCGACTACGAAATACTGGGCATGATCCATTGCTGTTTACCAATACTGAGTCAAAGAATGTGTTAAAGAGGTTGGCTTTAATAGTGTTGTCATTTCAGTCTTTACCATTAGGTCCTTTCAGGGGTGGGATGGACCTTGAGTCTTTTAGTTTGTTGTTTACAAAATTGTAGAAAGTGTGGATGGAATTGGTGCGTAGAAGATTTTCCTCTTGTTTAATGTGATATTTGGTGCATTCAGTCTTTATCTGGTGGCATAAATTTTTGTATTGGCTTTTGAAGTTGGCAACGTGACCAGATTTGTTTTTCCGCCAAAGTGATCTCTTTTTGGATTGAAGCTTCCTTATTGTTATGGGTAATCTGTTTTTTCTGGTTTTTGGAGTTGTTATTGGTACATATAGTTTGATGACTCTTTTGACTTCAAGTAAAAATATGTTGTCATGGTCTTCAACAGTATTGCATCCAGTGAATAGAAATTGCCAATCAAGGGATGAGAGATCGTTGTTTATAAGATCATAGTTGCTTTTTTTGAAGTTATAATTGGGGATTACATCATTGTGTTGATTTTTGTGTGGACTTATGTTGAGACAAAAGTCAATCATGCTGTGGTCACTGTTGGAAAAGGGTTCTTTAATTTGTATTCCATAAATTGAATTCAAACTATTGCAGAAGATGAGATCGAGACAGTTTTTAAGTCTAGTATTGTTGGTTACTAGTTGTTCCAGTCCCAGGTTTGTTACAGCATTGTAGAAGGTTGCATGTATGGGTTCAGTTTTACATTCGTTTAGGGTCCAGTTAATGTGAGGTAGATTGAAGTCACCAAGAAAGATAAAAGTGTGTGGGCAGGAAGTAGCCCATGTTAGTAGTAAATTTAGCTTGTTTACATGTTCGATGTCATAATCAGGGGCTCTGTAACATAGTAAGAATTGAAATGTGATATTTAAGGACAGTTCACAGATGATGGTCTCAGGAAGAGCAAGCTCTTGGGTAACTTGGATGTTTTTTAGATGTAAGGACTTTTTATAGAAGATAGCAACACCACCTCCTCTACGGAATTCACGATCTGATCGGTAAACATGATAGTCTCTTACTGTGGTAATGGAGTCAGGGAGAGATGCATTGAGCCATGTTTCACAGACAAATATGATGTTGAATTTAGCCATATTTAGTAAGAGGAGAAATTCAGGTATTTTATTCATAAGGCTTCTTGCATTGAGTAGCTTGCATTTAAGGCCAGTTGTAGTTGGAATTGAGGTAGTTAGGGGCATGTGTGTCTAGTTTTGTGTGATGGTGGGTTGGATGAGGTAGGGTTGGATGTGGAGTTGTGGGTTGTGTGACTTACTTTTGATACAATCTGTCAATGTACAGGTCCTTCTCTCCATTGTCTAGACGTCTTTTGAGTTCCTTGCGGAGTTCACGGGAGCAGATTCTTTGCAGTATGGATAACTCTGGTCTTGAGTGAAGTTTTTTGTGGTTGGGATTGGTTTTTGCAATGGTGTGCATTTATTGTATGAATGAATATGTGTTCGCTGGACTCATTTTTGCAAACAACCCTACAAAGTTTTGTGGCCACAGAGCCATCATTGTATTTGTACTCAGGGCCATCTCTGGTTACTTCAATGATATCTTCAGGAGACATGTTTGTTGTATTTGAGTTGCTTATGATATTACGAACTTTGGTGATGTCATCTGATTTGTTGGTGTCTTCAAGACCAAATAAGATGGCATTTGGACATTTCTGATCACATTCAATGGTGTCTCTGATGAGTAAGGAGATATCATTTGTGGAATTATTTGATGGGATAGTAATTATTTGTGGTTGTGGTTTGGTGGTTATTTTTGGTTGTAGTTGTGATTGTAGTTGAGGTAGTAGTTGTGGTAGTGGTTGTTGGGTTGGGATTTGATTTTGAGCTAATAGGTAGTGGTGTATTTTTTTTTCAAGAGAAATTAGACTTTCTTGTATAATTGTTTCAAAACGTGTTGCTAAGCGTTTTTCTATTGAGTGCATGTGATTCTATGCTATCAACTCTGTCAGGCAGCATTTGATGTTATTTTCACTTTCATTGGTGGTTTTAAGACATCTGGAGCATGTACAGGAGTCTGGGAGGTCATTGGTAGAGATATTATTTTTTTGTTGTTGTTTGATAGTGGAGGATTTGGAGTTTCTGGAGTTTCTGGCTGGCATGGTCAATGACAATAGTACACTAAACAATTACAATAGCTAATTAATGTGATAGGTAGACAGTTAATGAATGTTGGTAATTAAATGTTAACTGATAAGTTGGAGAACAAATCAAAAGTAAGGTTACTTATTACTAAAAATCAATCAATCAACTTATTACTAAGAATCAATCAATCAATCAATCAATAGACTAGATAATCAATGATACAGTATTAAATCTCTATCAATTCAATGAATCAGTAAATTAGTTGTCATTTAACAATTAATTATTATACTATTATATGATAAATCAATTATTATAGACAAAGCATTATCTATAAATATTTGGTCTTGAGATACTGAAATAGTGGAGGTAGTATAGTATTGGAGGTTTGTGGTGTGAAGTTCCTTTGTTTTTCCTTAAAGCCATGTTTTTTGGTTTTTGTTTTGTTTCGTTTTTGTTTTAAAGAGGAAGCGTTGCTAACAGATAACATAACAGATAATCAGAGTTGGAAGGGACCTTGTAGATCATCTAGTTCAACCTCCTGCCCAAGCAGGAGACCCTACACCTTTTCTGACAAATGGCAGTCCAATCTCTCCTGTTTGATAGATTTGAATGGAGAAGATTTGAATGAGCTCACCAATCATCTATTTTGGAGTTTGGAAAGGATGAGATTTGGGTGGGGTTTAGTGGAGGTTGTCCAATCAGCTGAGTGGGAATTTAAATTCAGGCTGACTAATCAGCTGGGTTGTATAAATGGAGCTGGGTGATTTATATGGAGACTATCAATTCTCCGTGAGTCTCCTTTGTTCTCCTCAATTGGTGGCTGTTTAGAATTATTTTTGGTGATTTGATTTAAATGGAAACTGTAGACATCATTCCAGTTGTTCCATCATCGGAATTCACAATCAATCTCAGTTTCAAAAGGCAGTTTTCTTGAATAAAAACCTTCTTCACACCTCTTCTTCTCGTCTAGTCCTGTCATGCTCCTGGTGGAGACTGACTCTGAGGAAGAGGAGGAACAGGCAACAGGGAGTGGGAGTGTGGCTCCAGAGGTGGTGGAGGAGGTTGGGGAAGGGCAGAGGCCGGCTGAGCAATCAGAAGAGGATCCAGGCCCATCCCCTAATCATCCTAGGTCATGCAGGGAGGAGAGGATCAGGGAAAAGTGAGGTCTACTCAGGAGGAGATTACCATGATCCTCCTTGTGGCTTGCATCTGGGAGCTATGTATATAAGTTTGTAACTGCCTAGTCAGAATTGCTGGAGTCAAAGTTTAATGTTTCCTTTGAAAGAGGTTTATCTTTGTTGGCGTTCTTCCCATGGACTCTCCCCGTTATCTTCCTGGAATGTATGATTAATTATCTTGGCTTGCTTTGGAACTCTCGTCAATGTGGTTTGTTTTGGTTTCCTTTTGCCTCATTATTTACTTTTGTGACTTTAAACTGTGCCTAATAAAACAGTGAAATTAAGTTGAAGGCATTACTGGACTTTAATGTATGTTTTGGGTTTTGGTTATTTTGAGAGGCTATGGGTCCAAATCCCCCCTTTTTTCTCCTTTCATCACTCTTTTCTCAAGCTTCCATTTAACTTCTAGAGTTAGAGGGTAAAAACATAAATTAAACCACTGCCGCTTAATCTCCACACTCACCCATTCTGCTCTGGAGTCTTTGCTTTTTAAGTTGTTTCTGACTCGGGTCCACAGTAAATCTTCAAGCCGTTTACCCGCTCCTTCCTCCCACTAAAAAATGCACCGCCGATCTTATAAACAGCTTTGTTCTGAGAAAACTTTCCTGCTCAGATTTTATCTTCAATGAACTTATCTCAGTTAATTGTCCCTCAGATTTGAAATTGTCCCAGTAGAAAGCAAACAGGGAATTTTTGGCTAGTGTAGAAATGAAGAGACACTTCCTACTTAGAACCTTCAGCTCTGATAAGATTGGAAGGTTTTGGAAGAAGAGACTGGACTGCCATTTGTGCAGAATGATATATATATATATATATATATATATATATATATATATATATATATATATATATATATATATATATATATATATATATATATATATATATATATATATATATATATGTTTTCTGAGGTTCATGGGTATTTGTATGTGGATCTTTGGTTATTCGGGTTTTCTCCGCGTAAGATTCAAAGTATCTAGGCAACGTTTCGGCGAGGTCCCACTCGCCATCTTCAGGCTGGTGCTTTCGGCTTAGTGCCAGTGCAAGCAGTGTGACCGGAGCTGCCATCTCTCTATATACAAGTGGTGGGGGATGGTGTGCTGGGCTGGTTGGCTGTGCTGCAGCCTCTTGATTGGTTGATGGAGTTGATGTTGGTATAATGGGCTGTGTAATGGCCTTTTGTTGTAGAGATATCCTGGATCTTGTGCTGTCATCTCCTGGGTCGTTAGCCTCTTGTGTTTTAACGGCTTGGGTAATGGGTTGTGTGATGGGCTTGTGAGTTCTTTTGTTGTGGTATCCTGGGTCTTGCGTTGTAATCTCCTGGGTCGTTTGTGTTTTGATCTCTTTTCGATTAGCCTCGATTAGAGGTCGGTTCTTCTTTTTGATTGAGTTCTTATGTTCTTCAACGCGTGCACTTATTCTTCTGTTAGTTTGTCCAATGTATGTGGTGGGGCAGGCGGTGCAAGGGATTTCGTATACTCCTTGGTTTTCTAACTCGATTTTGTCTTTAGGGTTTCTTAGGATGGTGGATATTTTTCTGTTTGTGCAGAATGCTGTTTTAATGTTGTGTTTTTGGAGGATCTTGCTGATTTTGTCTGTAGTGCTTTTATATATGGGAGGAGGGCTTTGCCGTTCTCTTGTTCTCTGTCTTGGATTTTGGTTGGGGTTTTGGTTGGGGTTTCTCCAAGACAGAGAACAAGAGAACGGCAAAGCCCTCCTTTGAGAACATAAGAACTCAATCAAAAAGAAGAACCGACCTCTTCCCTGGTCCAACACCTCAAAGCCACAGGACATGAGATTGACTTTAAAAATACCAGAACTATCGCCAAAACCGAACACTTCAACAACAGAATAATCAGAGAAGCCATAGAGATAGAAAAACGCCCACACAGCATGAATAAAAGAGATGACACCTCCCGCTTACCAGCCATTTGGAAACCCGCCCTCATGAACAGACGAGTACCTAACATGATGAATGACACCAGACCCACACCCACGAGGGCCACACAAGATGCCACCACCACACTTCCACGTAAAAAGCAGACTCACACGCACACAGAAGATGAGACACGACCACAGACCAGAAGCTGCACTGCAGCTGCATCACTACCCACTTCAAACCCCTCTGAGCCATACATGAAGCGAACTGACCCCCACCATGAAGATGCAGCATGACCACGAACTCAAAGCCAAACAGCAAGATCACAGCTCACCAGCTCAAATCCCCCAGTAACTAAGACCAACCTGAGCACAACCAAGCCCCCACCTGAACAGAACACACCTCCAGCCAATCAGAATATGGCCAACCCCCCAACCAATCAGAACACAGCCAAACCCCAACCAATGAGAACACACCCCCACCCAATCAGAACACAGCCAAGCCCCCACCCAATCAAGTCACACCCCCACTAGCAGTTAAAAGGAAGAAGCAGCTGCAAGCTCACATTACTCTGAGAAGCACAGAGCCGAAAACACAAGCCTGAAGATGATGAATGAGACTTCATCGAAACGTTGCCTAGATACTTCCAATCTTACGCGGGAGAAAACCGAATAACCAAAGATCCACATACAAATACCCAGAAATATATATATATATATATATATATATATATATATAGAACCTCATAAAAAAAAATATAAAATATAAAATATAAAATATAAAATATAAAATATAAAATACAAAAACAGACAGTAGGAGAAATAAGTGAGGGAAAGGAGAAGTGTAGAAAAGGGAGAAAAGAAAAGAAAAAGGCATTGAATTCTGACTCCCTCTGGTGCAGTAGAATAAAACAGTCACATCAAACCTCAACTCGGGAAGAAATCAGTATTATTTGAATTACCTTACATACTTTTAGACTTCCTGAATTCAAATGTCAATCAGAAGTAACATTCAATTTTCACTAAGTGTCATTATTTTTTCTTTCATCATGCACTAAGGTGAATTTTCTGATGCCTTTTGGATTAAATAAAGATGGAGACTGTACAGAATCAAGACTATCAAGTGGAATACTATCAGTTACTGCTTTTGAGCCTAGTTTCACCCAGTCTAAAGTAAAGATATAGACTGGGTGAAACCAGGCTCAATAGCAGTAACTGAGAGAGGGATCTTGGAGGCTTAGTGGACAACCAGCTAAATAGGAGCCAGAAGTGTGCAGCAGCAGCCAAAAAAAGCCAATGCAATCCTAAATTGTGTTAACAGAGGGATACAATCAAGATCAAGTGAGGTACTAATACCACTCTGTAAAGCCTTAGTAAGACCACACCTAGAGTACTGCATCCAGTTTTGGTCACCACATTATAAAAAAGATGTTGACACTCTAGAAAAAGTGCAGAGAACAGCAACCAGGATGGTTAGGGGACTGGAGACTAAAACATATGAAGAATGGTTATAGGAACTGGGCATGGCTAGTCTAGTGAAGAGAAGAACCAGGGAAGACATGATAGCAGTTTTCCAATATTTGAGGGGCTGCCACAGAGAGGAGGGGATCAAGCTATTTTCTAAAGCACCTGTAGGCCAGATTAGGAATAAAGGATGGAAACTGAACAAGGAGAGATTTAACCTGGAAGTAAGGAGAAACTTTCTGACAGTAAAACAATCAACCAATGGAACACTTTGCCCTTAGAAGTTGTGGGAGCACCATCACTTGAGACTTTCAAGAAGAGATTGAACTGCCATTTGTCAGAAATGGTGTTGGGTCTCCTGCTTGGGCGGGGGTTTGGACTAGATGACCTGCAAAGTTCCTTCCAACTCTGATCTGTTATCTAAATAGAGATACACAGTGGCATGGGCAGCTGAAGATTCACTGTACAACAGACCCCTCACATGCTGGACATAAACTGTTTCAACTCCTTCCCTCAAAACAACGTTATAGATAGAGCACTGCACAACAGAACAACCAGACACAAAGATAGTTTTTTTTCCTGAAAGTCGTCACTCTGCTAAACAAATAATTCCCTCAACACTGTCCAATTATTTACAAAGCCTGCACTATTAATCTTCTCATCACTCCTTATCATCCATCGCCTCCCACTTGTGACTGTATGACTGTAACTTTGTCGCTTGTATCCTTATGATTTATATTGACTGTTTCCTAGTATGATTTGATTGCTTATTGTACCCTTATTGACTATTATTAAGTGTTGTACCTGATGATTCTTGACAAATGTATCTTTTCTTTTATGTGTACTGAGGGTATTTGCACCAAGACAAATTCCTTTTGTGCCCAATCACACTTGGCCAATAAAAAGAATTCTATTCTATTCTACAAATCAAGAGGAATGTGATGCCTCTATTTGTCTTGATCATGCCACCTATCATAGATCTATGTTTCAGTCTATTTAAAAAATTATGTCCAAAATTGTTTGGGTGTGTTTGTGTGAGATTATTAGTCACAAATGGAAGGAATCTTGGAGATACCTAATCCAATCCTTGCCCAATTCAGAATGGATCACTAGAGCAATTGCTATGCTTTGGACATCATTAGCAATTACTATGCTTCGGACATCATTTGGACATCCCAAAATAGTCACCATTGTCCTTTTGGCTGGCATTCTAAAATTTGCTATGAAAATGTGGGTAAATTGGTTAGTCCCTCCTCCTCTTCCTCCTCATTGTTATTCTGCCACATATTCCTGTTGATTAATGTTGCCTGACAGCAAATGTTTTTTACAGCAGCTGTAAACAACCTGGGAGTCGAACATAATAGCAGCCTGGAGACATTTGTACTCTATTCCCACCCCTATAATTTCACTTTTAGTTGATCTCTGGGATAGAAAATGGAGAAATTGTCTTTAAGTTCCCAGATCAGGTACCAGAGGTTATTAGTTGCTTTGTATTGGGGTATGTTAGCCTTGGAGAGAATAAAATGCTTTCCAACTGATAACCTGTTTGCACTATTTTTAAGTGTTAAAAAGAATCACCTGTGTCTCATATGGTTTATTTAATCATAGTTTATTGAATAACTCACAGTTGGCTGGCTTGACATAACAGCACAGAAAATAAACCATAATGACTGGTTACAGGCAATGCACTAAATGAAAATAAAACAAACCATATCTGAGCTAATTAGTACAGAGCTATCTTTTAAGATCCTGACAGTGGAGACTGTCAGGAGTTTATCTGTTGGCTGTTCACTGTACCACTGAATCAGTCTCTTCTATTCCATCTTATCCAGAGCAGGATGATAACTATATTTGGAAATAAAATATATTTTATGTTACACGATTTGAAAACTTGGGACATACAATGAATGAAATTGGGCTTAACTACTTTGTCTGATGTTATTGTTCAATCATTTGCAAAAGGAATAATGATGCAATTCTTTAACCATATTTTAAAATTATGCAGTCATCATGATTGGAATCTGTGAAAACACCTAACCAGTCTCCCAAATATCCCAATCTGGGAACTTCAGGGTGAACTCCCTCCCTCCTTCCCTTCCTCAATTGCACATAGGTATATAGACCTCTATGTAAGATACAGCTTGCATTCACTCCCCCCAAAAAGTTGAAAATCCTGGTTAACAGAGCATGTCTATCACCCTCCTAGTTACTATGTGGTGTGTTTAAAGCAATATGTAAGTCTCACCACCAGGTCAATTGGAACCCAAATAAACTGTGAAGAGCCATGGTGGTTGAGTGGTTAGATTATAGTACTACAAGCTAACTGACTGCTCACTCCAGGAGTTTGATTCTGAACAGCTCAAGGTTGACTCAGCCTTCCATCCTTCCAAGGTGGGTAAAATGAAGACCCAGATTGTTGGTGGCAAGATGCTGACTCTGTAAACTGCTTAGAGAGAGCTGTAAAACATTGTGAAGTGGTATATAAGTCTAAGTCAATTTGGGCTTAAGGCTTTTGCAATTTGGGGTTTGGTGTTTGTCATCCATGATGAGCCTTGGTTGCAAAATATGTTTTACATAAATCTGAAATAATAGTCATATTTAGGTGTGGATGATAAGATGAACTTCAAATCTCATCTAAAATGAATTTCCTTTCCCAGAAAGAAACAAGACTGTGGTACTTGCATGCAAATTAATTAAATTTTGAGGTATTTCAAATATTGCCCTAGAGAAGTAGAAATGTAGCTTTTGCAACAGTACCTTTGCAAAGTATTTTCCTGAAGATTTACTTCATTTGAAATGACTGCCTGTAATAAACAATATGATGGTATGCTAGATGGAAGATAGATTGATCATAGCAGATGTTGTCAATCAATTTGAGCAAACTGCTGAAAAAACATTCCAAAATGAAAGCAATTTTCATTGATTCACCATCATAAATGCAAATACAGAAGAGGAAAAGTAGCTTTTTTATTACCTCCTCTTATAAACTTTAATTGTTTATGGCCTTCAGTTACATAAAAAATATCAATCAATTTTCAATAGGGTAAAAATGTCTTCAGGAAAGAATTCATAAGCCACATGCTATATTTTTAAATGTAATGTTGAGCAAGAATGAGTCTTTCCCTGCATAGCATAGCATTTGTTTTGCTTTGCAATTCAAGTGAACAAGACCTAAAGCTAATCCAAAAGTATGACTATTCTTGAATAATGATATATAAAATTGTGTTATTTTTTGTTGTTCAGATTTTTCTGCCTAGGTTATAAATTTGGGTAACGTTTATCTACTAATGTTTATCTATTAATATTATAACATTGCATCCATCCATTATTGGCCATTTCTAATTCAATTTAATAAAGTAGAATATGTTTAAAAGGAAACATTCTCAAGGACATAATATCTTAATGTAGTTTTAAGATGCCCAAGGATATATGTGAATATGTTCTCTTTTATTTCACAATCAAAATTTCCCTGTGATCCTGTAAAATTGCAAAGGGAGGTAGTCCTTTCACTCAACTTTTTAAAAATTCTGGTGCTAATATCACAGGTATGGAAGATGGTTGCTCTTAGGAAATTGTTGGACATTGAAGAGACTTTGTATTTGACTGGAGAAATTTAAAGGAATCACCCAGTGATATGTTTTTTAGTCCAAAAATTTGATAGAGATTTCTAAAAGGCCAATTGTGCCCAGGTGTTTAATTATCTACTTAACTTTAAATCGAAGGAATTCCAAATTATACCTTCATCCAGGTATACAATGCTCTCCTTTTGCAGCAATTAAAAATCTACTTTGATTATAGGGAAATTGTACATGTTATCTGGTTTATAAGAATTTGCATAATTGCATGTGCATTCGTTTGATTGTTGCACAAATAGTGCTCTTATAGTGCTCCCCTTTTCCATTGTGTAAATGTTCATTAGTTGGATAGAGTTTTTACTGTGGGATGCTATGTTGCTTTCTATGCATAGAGAAACAGATTTCCTTAAAATAATGCATTTTGTATATGCATGTGTTGTGCATATATTACTGCACATACATATTTTACTTAAGAATAAGCTCTGAACAGGAACTGGATCTAGATGTGTACTTATTTGAGTGGACAAATTATTTTTGACTTGAATCATACATTGTATGTGCTGTGGTGGCGCAATGGTTAGAATTCAGTATTGCAGGCTGACTCTGCTCACTGCCAGGAATTCAGTACATGACTGGCTCAAGGTTGATTCAGCCTTCCATCCATCTGAAACTCCAAACTGCGTAGAGAAGGCTGTAAAGCATTATGTACTATTGTTATTGCTATGTGCAATCTTTTGGTCTTTCATGACTGAACTCTAATTCCAATGGCATGCATTGATTGATACCTTGATTATCCAGGATTTTGATAGTCCCACCCATGCATAGTTAAATTGCTCCTTTATTTATTTTTTTAATATGAACAGGTGTGTGTTGTCTGTGAGCAGAGTGACAAAGAACAATTCCTTGGGAGGGAAAACTCTCTATTAATTAGCAAAATTAAACTGCAGGGAGATTTGTAGAAATATTCTAAAGAAATTTTAAAACAATTTCAGAATTAGACAGGCAAATGGAAAAAAGTTTTCTAGGGCTAAATAACTTTTAGGGCAGATTTTGATTGTGAATGGAACAAAGAAACATCTCAGCAAAATCACCACCTTCCCTATATTAGCCCAGGAGGAAGAGCCATTGTAAGAACAGCCAGGAGCCATTGAGGGAATTGCTTTCAAAATTAATTAAATTATTCTGGGAATTATTGTAGGTAGCACAAGGGGACTTTATACATGTGAATCAACATGATATCATCAGGCCAAATGTGATCTAACTGCCGATATAGATTGACTGCTTCCATGGAAGACTTTGTATTGTACACTTCTCATAACCATAATGAATCCCCGTTGGATACACAATTTACTCAATATGGACTTCTATATATAACCTGAAAGGGAAATAAGTATTTAATTTTATTCTGTGTTTGTTCAGCTGCTTGTAGATAGTACAAATGGCATTATCTAAAGTCTGATTAGCAGACTGATTGTATCTTTTGCCAACTGCTGCTTGTAGTGAGTGACATTGGGTAGAAATGCTTTGTTTGGTTTTTTTATTGTCCTGTAGAGCTTTTCATAGCCTTCCATACCACAAATGGATAACACAATCAAGCACAATGTTATATACAGTAACAATGTTCTATTTCCAGATTGCATTTTGGTATACTAGTTTTTGCTGAATAGATTCTATAAATAAGATTCCCATGTATAGTTTAATTGTGTAGCAAATATATAATTGACAGTTGCATGCCTTGAAAGTATAGTCAGTTTTTCTTGTCAGCTGGAGCAGGTAGCGGGTCAACAGTATTTTAAAGTCATTGATCTCAAAGGAACACATTATTATGTGTGCACATGATTTTATGTGTCCATGAATTTTTCTTTACTGTTTACAGAAGTCCAACATTTAAAGTGACAGTCAATTATTTCTGAAAAGAAATTTCACAACATGGAATTTCTCACAACATCTCATTATTTTGAAAAACCAGACTTTTGAAATTGCACAGTGGGTGATACACATCTGTGTTGAGTCAATATTTTAGACTGCAAACATAATCAGTTTGCCCAGGCTAAATAATGAAAAATATGGCATGCTGGGGAAGAACAAATATGTTTTTAGATGAATCTTGCTTTGTGGAACTAAGTACTGCTTCGGCATGTTGGACAGCTCCAATTTCAGGAACTGATCTAACATTTTGTAATTTTGTAATTCAGGGTATGAATTTGTGTGCAAGAGTTGACAGTGCTACAAATCAAGTGTTATACCACTTCTATGCTACCCACCCTGTTGTTTAGGATTTGGATAGGCTTTGTTTAATGACCAGATTGTTGACATCAATCTCTTAACTAGGAAATATATCATTTTCCACTTCAGTAGCTTTTCATTGCTTCTGTTTGATGTTAGAGACTATTTTCTCAACCAACTAATCCATGTGGCTGTTCCACCCACATTTTTTTCTTTAAAAGAATGAGGTTGGTCCTTGAAACTTTTTACCACATTGTTGAACAATGTTCTCATATGTTACAATAACAAAATGCTGTTTCAGCTCTAAAACTCTTTCATGGCTGTTACCAATATATCTTACAGTAGGTGTACCCATTCCTTTTGAGCTAACTAAACACACTTAAAGTTTTAATCAATGTAATTATCAATTCAATTTAATACTTGAATGCATTTATTCAATAAACTCTGAGTGGTGAATAAACAATAACAGAGAATTAAATTAAAACAAAAAGCAACTAAAACTATATTGAGACTTAAAAAATACACAACACATACTGTGTATTAATCCAACATAATAGTTGTCAGATTACTTCCTGCCCTTCTGTTTGAGAGAACAATGGTCTTAGTTAAAAGAAACATTTCCATCTTGAAATTCAGAAGTAGCAAGGGGAATGTTTTTTTATAAAAACACACAATAGACTTCTATGTGCTAGATGTTGCAAAGTCAAATTCCCTTTGCTTTAAACTGTTCCATTCATCTGAAAGCTGACTTTTCCCACAATGTCACTTTGCTTTTGCAAGTTTGCATTTCTCAGTGTAGATGTCTTAGAACATTATGAGTTGGGTTTCATACCAGGATTCAGTATTCCCATCCTCTTATGCCCCACTTCCAGGATTGAATTCTTTTTCCCCTCTCACTTTTCTGAATTAATTAATATTATTGGTCAGTATCTGGCTGGCCTTGGGAAGCAGCTGACATAATGGTTCTCTTTAGCCTGGTTCCTCCAGTAGCAGTCTCAGCCCTTATATCATTGAATAGTCAATCTTTGCTAACACTAGCTAAATAATGCAATTTGAAAGGGAAGTTTTGAGACATTAACTAATTGGTGTTATCCACCCTGATTATCATCCTCCTTTAAGCTCTAAACTTGGGTAGTGCCAAATCCTTCATTACTATTTAATTCATTGAGCCTTTCTATGCTCATAATTTATAGGTTGATTGTGCCAGCTTTGTCCAGTATATCATTAATGAAGATGGGCTACGTATTGGCATAGTAGTTTCAGGGTGATGCTATAAATGTCAAATGTGGAAATATTCATGAAGAATTATGAAGATTTAAAAGGGGAGTGAAGAGAAATTGACAAGGCTAAGAATTACTTTTAAAAGTCTCAATAGGCAAAACACAGGGAAGACGTCCATCTTCTCGTTTTCCTACTCTTCTTTAACTTCAGAAGCTCGCTAATTCACAGTGAAATGAACTTTCTCATTTTCTTTTTATAGCCAATCCAGGATGTAATAACTACTATTGCAATGTTATTTTATTCATTCATGAATTATTGACAATATTTTAAAATGATGTCTAGTTTTTAAGATAGATGTTTTGCTTTCAAGTTATATCCTTTCCCCTTTTAGATGAACTGGCATTATACAGGGAATAATATCCAGACAAATCCTATAAATATTATTTATATTGTAGACCTAATTCAATGAATCAAATATATTTAGAATGCCAATAACATTCCATTAGATTATTTGAATAGAATTGCTGAATCTGGATTATTCCCTTTGGATTTCCAGACTGGTTTAGGAAAAGCAATGTTTGCAGGTATGACTAGAAATATCTGAATCATTTTACAAGGCATCCAGGTCAATCTAAAGATCAAATCAAATCCCCTTTAGATCTAATCTGTGACCAACACAGTCACACTGCCCTGTACAAAAAGCAAAACTCATCCACTTTGAGCTGGCTAGATGAATAAAGGTCTTTGTGAGATAATAAAACCATATGGTTGTTTTAATTTCACTAGAGGAACTGGGACCAATAGCAATGGTTGCATCTAAGTTGCAGCCACTTAGATTTTGTTTAAATATAAAGAAAAACTTTCTGAGAGATTATTCCACTGGAACTTTTTAAGAAGTTCAGAACAACTATTTTTGGAGGATAGTTTGTATTATTTTTTTTCTGGATAGTGCAAAGAATTGGGGTGGATGATCCTTCTGAGTCTTCCTAACTCTACAGTTCTATGATAAGATTTAGCCCAAAGTTAGAAACTATGAGTTTTAATTATTTCTTAGAACAGGAATGAACTCTCATTGGCAGAAGGCTTTGTTGCTCTTAGTATCTGCTTTACTATTCCTATTTATGCATCTCTTCTTAGGTAGAATCTTCTTCTAACTTATTTTTCATTTCCTTCCCTTCCCTTCCTTTTTTCCAGTTTCAAACTTCTTATTTTATTCACTTGATTCAGATTGGCCAGGTGAGTGTTGGAAAGAGGTATATTCTTAGTAAATGAGAAAAGGGGTTGAAGATGTCTAGGGCAGATTCACCTTTTCCTTCTCCTTCTTTTGTTATGTTTCTGTAGTTCTAAAAATAGCATATCATAAGATGTGAAAATTGTTCACAGTGCTGTTGCAGTGCTAATATTTTCTGGAAGAAAAGACCTTCTGTTAGGTATAACATTGATACCAAATATGGTTTGGGTGAATAAATATATAAAACTTAGATATCATGGTTTAAGTGCTTATCACTTTAAGCACAATGCAGCAGGCAATTAGCCGATTAAGGGTGCGGTAAGAAGTTACAATATAAGGAAGCATTAGAAGCTGGAAGCTTACTGTCTCTGGCTGTAACTGTGTGCTGCTGCGACTTACTGTGTGTTGCTGTTACTAACTGTGATTACTGACTGTGTGAGTGCCTGTGACTGAACTGTTATTGTTTGCTACTGTTTGCTGAATATCCAGCGTTTGTTTCTCTGGAGAGTGAAACCGGAGGAGGAGAAGATATCTTTATCGGCTGATAAAGATATTGCAAGACTCTTAACTTGGACTATACTAGTGAGTCTTACTGGATGGAAATACTGTGAATGAATTAATGGACTGAATGACAATGCTTAAACTCTAACTGGATTAAAAACTATTTAAACTACAAACAGTGTTTGTGTTCAGTGTGTGTATACTCTGGGGCCCTTCCGCTCTCCTTTGGTTGCCTGGCTTGACTACTGCTGCAATACTCTGCTAGGGGTTAATTCCCAAACCTAACATTGGTTATGGGCCCAGCAGCATAGTCTAACTAACCAGGATATAGCAGAGAGAGTTGGTGTGAGTTGCACATTACTGTAAAAACAAACTGTTTTAATTAGTTTAAAATAGTCAAAATATCTGAAGAGTAATGGCACAAGTAAATTTGTCACAACTGTCCATGATATCCAGGCTGGATGGAACTAACTATGTTTCATGGTCAATGAAATGTAGTTTACTTCTACATGAGAGAAGGATTGTGGGACATTATAGCAAACCCACCAGATGTGAGTAGCTGGGATCCTGCTAATGATGATGATAACGAAAAGTTACAAGACTTTAAACTGAAAAATGAGCAGGCTTTATGCATCATAGGACTGACTCTCTGTGATCAGCAGACATCCATATTCGTGGAGAAGAAAATGCTGCAAACTGCTGGGAGAACCTCAGGAAGATTTATATTCAGGGACAGTGTAGGGCACATATAAATCTTACGGAAGCTTTTGACGCATCTTCAGAGGAATGGAGATATGTTAGTTCATTTAAACTGTATGAAGAACATTTTTCAAGAATTGCAAGAAAAAAGCTTATATTTAATGAACTGCAACAAGTCTACATAATATTATCTTCATTAGATCAAAGCTATGATGACTATGTGACTTCGTTAGAGGTATTGCCAAAGAAAGCCTCTCATTAACGAGATTACAGGCAGGCTACTAGAAGAAGCCAGAAGAAGGCGTGGCGTGGCGAGCTGAGAGAAGATAGAAGAAGAGAAATTATCTTCAAAGCTTGAAAGAAACCAGCAAAGCAAAGTAAAGCACCTGGAAGAAGAGAATTTATCTTCACGGCATACACAATTAAAAGTGTTTTAATTGTGGAGGCAGAAGGACATTACGAGTTCTGCAAAAGATAAAAAGCCAGAATGTAAGAAAGCCAAAGAAAGCATTTGAACTAGCCACGTTAAGCAACTCTGATGTGAAGAATAATTTATGGGTGGTTGACAGTGGAGCATCACTGCATCACAAGAGATAAGACAAAATTTATAAAAATGTCTACAAGTTCTCAACATATATCTCTTGCCAATGGCTGGAACCTGAAAGCGAAAGGTCAAGGTTTTGCACGTTGTCCATTACATAAACCAGGATATAAAAATGTTGTATGTACCGCAACTAAAAGTTTAATTTGCTTTCAGTAAGGGTATTAGATAAATTAGGTTATGTAATTACTTTTAAAGATAATAATTGCATAATTGAAAAAGATAACAAAAGGGTAACTGCAGCTTTAAATGGAACATTATATGTATTAGATAATAGTAAGAAAGGGAGGCTCAAACTGTATTTAATAATATAAAGCCTCATGAAGAATGTATCCATTTATTGCATAGGCGTTTGGGGCATGTAAATTTTAAAATGCTAAAGCATTACAGTTGAGTTATCTGAAGGAATAAGGTTAAAACCTTGTGATAAATATTTGCGTTGTAATGTTTGCTGTGAAGATAAGAGCAAGGTATTGCCTGCAAATAGGCTAAATGGTTTCAAAACAAAAGAACCTTTAGAAGTAGTATTTGCAGACATCATAGGTCAAAGAAACCCAGTATGGGGGTGCTAGATATATACTGAGCATTATGGATCATTATTCTAGATATAGGTTTTGCTATTTAATGAAAAGCAAAACTGAAACATATCAACATTTTTTCAATTGGCTTAGGTTTGCTGAAAGAAAGTCTAAGCGACAACTGATAACCCTGGTGACAGATAATGGTACGAATTTATTAATAACAAATTCCAGAACAGACTTAAGGTAGCTGGAATAGAGCATAAGAAGTCTGCTCCATACAGGCCAGAACATAATGCTTTTATTGAAAGAAGAGGCCAAACACTACAGGCAATGGTTAGAACAATGTTAAATGATTCTGGGTTACCTGATTCTTTGTGAGGGGAGGCTACAATGTGTGCTAATAACATATTGAACAACGTTGTTAATACAACAACAGGTGAAATACCATTCACCAGGTGGCATGGCAGGAAACCTGATCTAAGTTACCTGCACATTGGTGCACTCAGCATGGGTGCATATTCCTGCACAAATCAGAAAAAAGGGCAACATAGAGCTAAAGATTTTTCTTCGTTGGTTATCAGGCAAACCATAGGGCATATAGATTTTGGGAGAAAGGCACATCTAAAGTGTTATGTAGTGCTAGTGCCCAATTTCTAGAACATGAAGGATGGGAGAAATTAGAACAGGATACCAATAAAGATGTAATTATTGAATCCTATAGAAATCCCATTAGTTATCCCTGTAACTTTAAAAATAAAGTAAAGAGACAAATACAGGATGAAATAGTGCCCATAAAGGAAGAAACAGATTCAATAGCTGAACAGGATGAGGAAGATGAACAGGTAGTAGTTCAACAAAGTCCTCCTGTAAGCCCTGTAATTCCCAGAAGAACTACACGTGTATCTAGACCGCCTGATAGGTACCAGGCTAACACAGTGTGTCAGATTAATCAAGTTCTAATTCTGTTGAAGAAATTAAAAAGTATCCTACTAAGGAAAAAGAAAAATGGTATGCAGCAATGAATAAGGAACTGAATTCATTAAGAGATATGAAGGTGTATGAAAATGCCAAATTACCTGTAGGAAAGAAATCCATTGGCTGCAAATGGATATTTAAAGGTAAAAACAGATAAGGATGGTAATTTAATCCATAAGGCAAGGTTAGTAGCCCAAGGTTTTAGGCAGAATGCTAATGACTACGATGAGGTGTTTGCACCTAGTCTTAAGGCAACAACCTTGAGTGGGCAGCTTTAGTGTGGGCAGCTAGTAAAAACTATATAGTTAACCATTTAGATGTAGGAAACTGCTTACTTGCACGCCCCATTAAAACATATTATTTATATGAAAAAACCTGTTGGTATTAAAAGTGAAAATAAGGATAATAATGATTGTTGGTTGTTAAAGAAAAGTCTCTATGGTCTAAAACAATCAGGCTATGAATGGAACCAGTATATTGTAAAGGAACTAGACAATATAGGATTTAAAGCTGGTTTAGCCGATCCATGTCTGTTTAAGAGGGAGACAAATGGGAAAGTATCATTATTATTACTATTCACAGATGACATTGCATTGATAACTGAAACTAATGATGAAGCAAATAAAATAATAGCATCATTAGGAAAGAGAATAAGATCAAGCAATTAGGAGAGATAAAGTATCTCGGTTTGAATATAAATAAGAAGTAAGATGATTCAGCTAAGTACTGTATGTCGGGAGGACAATTTAGCTGATAATTTTACTAAAGCCCAAGGTGCCAGTAAGCACCAGGAGAGTTGTGAAAAATATGGAATAAGATTGTAAAGGTATTATATATTTATTTCACCCAAAGGGAGTATGTTAGGTATAACATTGATACCAAATATGGTTTGGGTGAATAAATATATAAAACTTAGATATCATGGTTTAAGTGCTTATCACTTTAAGCACAATGCAGCAGGCAATTAGCCCGATTAAGGGTGCGGTAAGAGTTACAATATAAGGAAGCATTAGAAGCTGGAAAGCTTACTGTCTCTGGCTGTAACTGTGTGCTGCTGCGACTTACTGTGTGTTGCTGTTACTAACTGTGATTACTGACTGTGAGTGCCTGTGACTGAACTGTTATTGTTTGCTACTGTTTGCTGAATATCCAGCGTTTGTTTCTCTGGAGAGTGAAACCGGAGGAGGAGAAGATATCTTTATCGGCTGATAAAAGATATTGCAAGAACTCTTAACTTGGACTATACTAGTGAGTCTTACTGGATGGAAATACTGTGAATGAATTAATGGACTGAATGACAATGCTTAAACTCTAACTGGATTAAAAACTATTTAAACTACAAACAGTGTTTGTGTTCAGTGTGTGTATACTCTGGGGCCCTTCCGCTCTCCTTTGGTTGCCTGGCTTGACTACTGCTGCAATACTCTGCTGGGGTTAATTCCCAAACCCTAACACCTTCTTTTGCTTGGCTTGGGATTTTTTTTTTTTTTTTTTTTTTTGAAGCATGAGGAACAGGAGAACTCTGCTAAATTAAATTTGGGCAAAAGATTCATTCCATTAATATGAAGATGAGGGATATTTTCCTTCATTCTCTATTTCTGATTTTTCATTTGCATGCCTTTATTTTCCCCCTCCAATCATTCTTTACTGTACTTGCAGTCACTAATTTAATCAACCTCTATCCACTTCTTCAGTACTTATCACAAGACTGCTTCACTTCAGAAGGACTTTAAAAAGAGAAAGAAGATCATGGGTATCGCATTGTTCAAGAATAGAATTTATTCAAGCCAAAATACTTACAAACTGATTTAAATACTAGTCAGGCTGAAAGATTACAGAGTGGCAGAATGAGAACAAGATTCTCATATATTTTGTTGGCACCATTTTACCAGGGTTATAAGATTCATTGAAGGCAAGGACAAAACAATGTTGCGAACATAAGGGAATGCCCTACTGTGGCTCTGGATGATTGAGCTCTTTGTTGTGGGCATTCTGACTGGTGGTTGTTCAAAAATCTCACAAAAAGCTGTCTTTGTGGCACTCATTGCTTGACTTTTAGGTCAAGGACAAATAAAGTAATATATCATTTTGCCTCTGGCTTTTGTTGGGCAACTTAACTGAAGAGCCTGACAGCAGGCAGAGACAGACATTCACATTCTATAAGCATCACAGTAGGAACCAACTTGCTACTGTTACTCACAGGAACCAAGGGGAGAAAGGATTCCCTCGAAGGAGGCCAATTATTTGGACAGACAAAATGGTGTGGGGGGTCAGCCTTTGAAATTACCCATAAGACAGTACAAATGCTTCGATAGAAAGCACAGATAGTCCTTGCTTCACAGTTGCCCTCTTTAGTGATCATTCAAAGTTAAGACTGAACATTCTGAAAAGGTAACTTTACAACTGGTCTCACACGACATGACAGCATCTTGCACTCATGCAATGGCCATTTGCATGCTTCACAGCTGACTTCCAAAAAGCAGGATCAAGCAGGATCAGTAAAATCACCAACTGCAGTCACATGATGTCTTGCTTCGTGACTGTGGTCCTTGAGATACTATGATGGTTGTCCCTTCAGTAGCTCTTCTCCCTGTCTCCCAAGGCCATTCCCATAACCATTCCACCCAGTTTGCATTACCTCCACTCTTCAACAAAGTGAATTATGTTGACTCCATCAACAAAATGCCTTGTGGAAACAAACCATCAGAAATGGTGTAGGGTCTCCTGCTTGGGCGGGGGGTTGGACTAGATGACCTACAAGGTCCCTTCCAACTCTGATTATCTGTTATCTGTTGCCATGACTGCCTTGTCCTCCCTTAATAGGTACAACCTCATTATCGGGCTATGACTTCAGAAGGTAAAGTTTACCAGTTGCTTTAAACAATGCCATATAATTAAAGTTATGTATGCCAACTTAGTGGTTTGAAAACATGCAAATGCAAGTAGAGGAATAGGTACCACTCTGTTGGGAAAGTAACACCATTCCATGCATCTTGATGTATAGTCCTGCTGACCACATGACCACAGAAATGTCTGTGGACAATGATGGTTCCCTCAGCTAGAAACTGGTGATGAGCCAGACATGACTGAGGATGGGAAACCTTTATCTTTTAAAAATTATATATTAAAGTTTAATAGTGAGGAACAATAAAAGTAATTTGTAAAGTGACTTGGAAATTAAATCCCACTTTTGCAAACAAGTATCTTATCCAAGTATAATACAAAGTTAATGATGAGATGCTGGTATTTTATGTGGTACAGCACCAATAGCCTGTTTTGCCACAGTCCCAGACCAGTATTTTAATACTGTGTGTTTATTTTTCATCTAGTTATGCTTGGCTTTTCTGGCCCTTCTGAATTCCTTTGTGATGATGTAATTTTGTAAGCAAATAAAATAAACTATACTGACAGAATGAAAACATACTTGTGGAATTTTGTACCTTGACAAGGTATTCCCAAAGAGATAAAAACAAATTTCATGCAATTGAATATATTTCTGTGTGACAAATTGATGTAAAATCACAAGAGTGAGTTACATGGTCAGCAAAAATGTACCCAAGTTAGTAAAATCTGCATTAACTTTAATAGCAACAACAACCACACGATACACAACATAATTGAAGTTTGGCATTTCAGCATAAACCATTTGTAATGACATTCTCGGTGTGGCTCAAAGTAAAACTGCAACATCGGTTTTATTCAATAGCTTAGTTGACTCATCATGAAATGATGGATTTGCCTCCCTATTTTGAAGTAATCTACTTCTGCAAATTGAGTTTACATCCAAAATTTATCTAAAAATGCAGACTTTGGATTATATCCATACTCTGAGCAGCATGGTGAAATTCATGCTATTTAAATAAGTTTATCTCAATGGGCATCCTCTAAATCCTGTTCATATAACATGCTTACCAGGATAATTTGAAACAATGGCAATCTTATCTTTTAGCTAGTTTTCATTTGGGTTTGATGTGTGAGAACATACTTGTGTGTAATTTAAAGCATTCTGCATTTTTAATCTGTTGATTTGGTTGGTCTTTCAGTGGATTACACTAATGCAGATAATAGTTAATTCACTACTTACATTAAACATGATATATAGTTATACTTAATGTATGCTGCTCATTGATTCTTATAAAAAATCTCTTTTTAGGTTTGTTTATTAAAGATCCAGAAAATGACAAACACTGACATTAACTGCTACCATAGCAATTAAGGAAGTAGAGAATCGAGTTTGAAGAACACATACAAATTTTGACAATGTTTTTATTTGAACTCCTATTATGATAACTTAGTTAAAATGGTGCATTATTTTCCATATTGAAGAAACTTGTCATGAATCACTAACCACTGGACTTTGATCTTCATCTAAAGGCTTGCCAGCCATATTTTATGTTGGAAACTAAATTATACAGTATTGAATAAATCAAAGTGTGAAATAGTTAGGAATAGGAATAAATGCAATCTTTTATGAATTGAGGAAAACAAATGAAATATGTTTGACTGGGCCCAAAGGGTTTTCAGATCTGATTTTGCAGGCAGTGAAGATATGTAGCTGAGTATGAACATTTTAAGAATTAAGTAATTTGGTTAAATAGCTTAGAGTTATTAGTAATCTGCTCCCAGAGTCATCTCTGTAAAAATAAAAAATAGATAAGGTTTTTGTTTTAACCTTGGAATGCACTTAAGCTGTTTGTATATTTGGAATCAATCCTTGTTTCTACTGGCATTCTTATGTCTGTCTTTGATTCTGGGCTAAATTGATTTTCACAGAGGGCTGTTTGGCCACTCTAATTCTCCTGGATAATTCCATTTCAGCTTGGAAAAAATAATATAAAATAAAATCTCATAGAGCATGACCTCTCTATTCAATATTTTATTTCATTTAAGGACTAAGGAAGTTAACCTGTAACTGAACCATCATATTATTGATGCCAACCTCTCCAGTGGCACCAATGGCCCCCAAGCAGAATTTCCTCTGAAGTGACAGATCCCATTTTGCATCCTACTATTGTAATATCTATGATGAGCTTTATGAAACATACACATACAGGATATGGAAAACAGAGTAAGAAATAAACTATCTATGTCTGCATTTCTCTGTAGGTTTTTCTGTCATTTTGAGTTGTTGATTCTCATTTCAATGAGGGTTTTAAAAATAAATGCCAAGTGGGAAATGGGAGATGAAGGAACTTTAAACTTGAAGCCTATCATTAACTATTATGTAATTATTGTTTGTCATGCAATCAGCCAGATTTTCAGACTGGATTTGGCATTTTTATCCATCTATTCCCAAGGACCTGGGATAAACAGATTTTATGTTTGATGGTGTTAATGATATTGTCACAGGATGGAGGCTGTTCTAAGTAAAGCTGCCTTTTGCAATTGACTGATGGTGAATTTGTCAATGCCAATGGTCTTCAAATGGTGTTACGGGTGCTGTGGGATTAAACCCAAGGCACCTATTACTATTGGTACTATCTTTGCTTGCTTTCACCAGAGTTGTTCAATTTCTATTGGCAGGTCTTAGTGATTTTGTTATCTTCTCCAGTTCTTCCACTTCTGTTCTGCTGTCCCCAGGTAGTGTCATGTCCACTATCCAGAATTTTGTCTCTGTTATCAATAATTGTTAAGTCTGGGATGTTACACTATTACAATTACCTTAATTATTTTGTTGCAACTGACAAATATGATCTCTTTTAGAAATTCTTTATCTTTATTTTAAAATAAGATGAAGAAAACTTTGGAAGATGGAGGAAGTTGTGTCATAAATTGCTCTTTGTGCCTGCTCACATGCAATTAGCATGTGCATCTTTGTGAGCCCAACTTGCTAACACAAATTTTTAATAAGATGAAAATTAGAGGGGCAGGGAAATAGCCTAGATCACCATGTTAAATTTTCCAGTGTCAAATGCATTCCTAGTGCAATCACTAAATGTGATCCCTATTTAAAGGTCAGCTTTGCTCATTCTTCTAAGGCCATTAAAGCATCCATTACATATCCTGCTTAGCCTATTAGAAAGGTCAAATGTTGTAAGGAAGCACACCTTTCAGTTAGAAATGTAATTACACTTCCTGAAAATTACATTGCTTACATTTTTCTTGGTGGGGAGTGCAGTCCATTTCTTCACTTTTCTGATCTTCTCTTGGTGTCTTCTGATGTTCTCTTGGTCTCTTGGAAATTTTCATACAAATGTATCACAGACAAACTGACAAACCTTTACAGGTAGTTGATTTAGTGACCATTTAAAGTTACAACAGCACCAGAAAAAAGTGACTTATGAACATTTTTCACTCGTAACAATTGCAGCATCCTCATGGTCACATGATTTACATTTGGATGTTTGACAACTGGCTCATATTTATGACAGTTGCAGTGTCCTGGGATCATGTGATCCCCTTTTGTGTCCCCATTGATGCGCTTAACAACAGTGTCAAGAAAAAATATAAAATGGGGCAAAACTCACTTAACAAACATTTTACTTAGCAACATAAATTTGGGGCTCAATTGTGGTTGTAAGTCAAGGACTACCTGTATGCAGTATATCACCGCCCCAAATAGGTGTTGAGGTCTCTTCCGTTTCCTTCAATGAAAGTAGTGTAGCAGGGGGAGGCCTACAGCCTTGGAACTTTCTTTAGCTGAGGGAGGAAGAGGTGGGGAAAGGAAAGAAGAGGGGTTCTGTCAAGTTTTTGGTGGGAAGATTTTTGAGGAGGGAGTGGGGTGGAATCCTGAAAAGTGGGGGGACTGGGCCCCATAACAGCATTATGGGCCCCAGGCAAAGCAATGTACCGAGACTCCTGCAACAACTACCCACAGGAATAAAAATGTAAATGATTGATAAAATTAAACATATATTTGCATGTTAGTATTAATAAGTCAAGTCGCCATGGGGGAATAGGCAGCAATATAAATTAAATAAAAAAAAATAAATAAAATAAAAAATGCAGTAAAATGTAATAAATACATTGCTGTATTTATATGATACAAGGTGCGTTGAAGGATTAACATATACACAAATTAGTATGGGCCCCCTATGTTCATGGGGCCTGCGGGAAAGTGCCTATCAGGCCCCTGTGTTAAGACAGCCCGGGGCGGGGGGACATTTATCTTAGACAAGGTCAGAAATTGAGGAGCTAGAATTTTTAGTTAGAATAGCCCTGGAGCTTTCACTGAGGGAAGAAGAGGCAGGGAAAGAAGAGAAGGGGTTTTTGTTTGAGGAGAGAGTGGGCTCAAATCCTGAAAAGGGAAAAGAGATGGCAGAGGTGAGCTGAGCCAGACAATTGGGTAAGCCAGTGACCAGAGGGGCTGCCAGATATACCAGCAGACTGTGGAGGCGAGTTGACCCAGACGAGTGGACAAACCAGTGACCAGAGGGGTACCAGACCCCAGTGGACAATGGAGATGTCTTGAGGGTGATTGGAAAGGTGTCTGGCAAGAAATCAGAGCAGACTGACATTCAGAATGATGGACATTAAGATACCAGTGAATGACTGTGTAATGGGGAAAAGCCTGGGTACCCATAAAAAGAAGGTAGAGGAATCCAGACTCTAATGGCCCTTTTGGGGAGGGTGTGATGCTTCAGTGGGAAAATGACTGCACCATAACTAGAGGCATCTCGTGGACTGTTCTGACCCAAGCCTTGTTCAAATCAAACAAACACAAAGTATGTATAAAAGCAAACCTTTTTAATGCGGTGCTGTGAATTCTGTGCATTCACAGCCAAGAGTCATTCAAAACTAATTGTCCCAGATAAGAGCAAGCCTTTTCAAGGTTGCGTAAGGCTGCCAAGAACAAAAGACCAATTGTAGATAAATATCCAAAGCCAGAAGTTTCAAAAAACAAATTGGAATAAGCAGGGCTTTAACGAGGACTCTGAATAGAAAGAAGCAAAGAAGCCAACCCTGAAGGCTGGCTTTTATCCCTTATGGGAGGGGCCATCACCTTCCAGCCTTACTCCCGAGTCACCCGTGCTGCTTCAGCTGCTCTTTCCTTTGAGCAGCCCTGCATGCACACGCATTGAGCACAGGCTCCCCTGGGTCCTCTTCATCATGGTTGCCAAACTTCACAACCTCCAAAGGCAGCACCACACTTTCAGATAGTCCTGCCCCATCCCTGCATCACACACAGGCCCCTTGTCCAAGTCCTCGCTGTCGGAGACCTAAGCCATCTGCACCTGCTGCTGGTGAACCACAATACGGACCTTCAAACAGAATTGAGTCCCTAATGTATTTGCAGGAGACCCTAATATATTTGCAGGATTGTACGAAAGGCTTTTTATTATTCTGAAATTCAACGGTTGGGATTTTGTCAGTCGTTTTGCAACTGTTGAAAACAGCATTTCAAAGTCACGCTTTGTTCCCAGGAAAATGAATAATAGCAGTTATAACATTTTCAACAGTGATTTGGAGGTAATTATTAAGACCAGGGAATAAAATTACATCCAAATCTGTTTAAAAAGAAATGATCTGGATTCTCCCCCACCCCCTTTATTACCAGACCAGACCAGAAGTCTATTGTTTAAAGATGATTTTGCTACTGCTACAGTGCAATGCTTTGCAAGATTTTTTGGAGGTGAACTCTTCTTTCAATAGCATATTTTGCTAATAATTTTTAAAAAATGAAGATTCCGGATAGAATTCCAATGAATTAAGGTTTGCAATTTAAGGTAAGTGCTTAACAAAAATAGCAGCTGAGAACACAGTATAAAGTACCTTCATTTCTCCTTAAGATAATGGTGCCACCAATGTGCTGTTAATGAATCCAATATATTTATTGTCATGGCTCCCAGCCAGATGGTTTCCCAAGGTGGCTTAAAACAATTATATTCATTTCAAAGTTCAAATATCATACAAATGCATAGGCATGTCCAAAGGCACAATTTCTCCAACCTCTTGAAAATTAGTGGCATAGTCCAGATCCTGAACTTTTACTTTTAAAGAGACAATAAAGAAATTCCAGGTGAACTCAAGACAAAAATGCCAGCTCACAGAACCTTCTCTTCACCCACAAGTTTTGATGGAATTTAAAAATTTATATCTCGGATTCAAATACTCTTTTATTAGTGTAAAGGCAAGTGGCACACAGAGGTAATCCAGCTGGCCTTGGGAGTTGACTCAAACAATTTTGGGGCAAAAAGGACAACAGATAACCAAAATGTTGAGAGAAAGTAAGCCAGTATAGTGGATTCCTCAGTTATAGAATGTCCAATGGTTTGTAAAAGGTAAAAACCAAGAGATAAAATAAGGCTTTATAGAGGAAATGGATCTGGGAAGAGATTCAACAGAAAAGAGGACCATCATGACAAAGATTACAATTTGAAGTGTAAGAAACAAGAGTAGAAGCTATTTAAGGCGATAAAATTGTTTGCAGAAGAGTGCAAGAGTGGATAAAACACTGATAAATTAATAAGGATGGCAACATTCAATTTGTTGCAGCTTCTAAGCATCATAAACAACAAATAAATTGCTTTTATAGTTCTTGGTAGGAATTTTGGAGTACCTGGGTGATACAAAAGTAATAGCCTCTGTTTGCTTTTTCACATTAACAGATAGTTCTCCAAAGTGCCATTGTCATTAAGTGTTGGCATTTTTAGAAGCTAACTTTCATAACACAACAAATGCGGATAATGCTCATCACAGTGGAAGGTGGATTCTTCCATTTAAGTGTATAGTGGGGTCCTGCCTTACCCTAGAAAACCTAAAATTTATTGAAGATTTATTTTATAAATCAACAAATAAGGGTAAAGGCTGAATCCTTTTCATTTCCCACAAAATCTTTATTTTGCCAATTGCTTGTTTTGCTTGGTTCCTTTGTTTACAAATTGGTAGAAAATGTATGCACAAATATAAGCCACTCATGTGTCTGTAAGCTTCTTCCAGTGTGCATATTTTAATATTTTTTTTCTCAAAGCATTCATTTTATACCCCTTGGTTTTCCATGTCAATATACAATTGTAAGAATATTTTTCTCAAATGTGCATTTTTATGAACCCATTTCCTTCTGATTGAGTATTGTGTTAGAAAATTTAGAAACATATGGATTTCTACATAAGGGAATGTTTTGTATTCTTTTTTATCTGATATAAATTCTGTTTAACATAAACACTTCATACAGTACATTTATTGTTCATTTTAATGGAAAAATATGCAGTATGCATTCCATACACTTATTTTTTCCCATTCATAGAAAAGCAGAAGTGCTTATTTTTTGTTGATCACACCAGGTTTTGTGAAATGTGTTAAGGGCTGCACTCTAGAAGTGAGTGAAGAAACTACAATACCTCTATAAGGTATTCCCCTACTCAGTCTATTTTTTTCAGCCCAACATTCCTATTTTTCTACAAAACATCTTGGTCTTGTTCATGTTTTCGCATATTGGAGATATTTCATTCGCTTTATTTTGGTGATTTATTTATTCAGCTCTGAGCCTCGTACAGGCAGTCCTCAACTCACAACCACAACTGAGTGTGAAATCTTGGTTTTAAGTCATTGCAGTCATAAATCAAGTCAAGTATTTTACAACTGTTTTTATGATGTCATTAAGCAAGTTCCTGTGATTAGTAAGGGAATCGTGTGTCTGTAATCTGAATCCAGCTTGACCAATAGTGTTTCCTTGCTATTTTTGCCAGAAAATGGCAAAACAAGTTGCAAAATACAATAGCAATAGCACTTATATACTGCTTCATAGTGCTTTACAAATTTCTCTAGGTGGCTTACAGAGTCGGCATGTTGACCCCAACAATCTGGGTCCTCATTTTACTGACCTCAGAAGGATGGAAGGCTGATCTTTGAGATGGTCAGGATCACACTCCTGGCAGTGGGCAGAGTTAGCCTGCAATACGGCATTCCAACCATTGCAACACCACAGCTCTGCTGTGTGACCACAGAATGTTGCAACCAGCTGTAAATGTGAATTGATTGCCAAACTCCTGAAATGCAATCACATGGCTGCAGAGCTGCTACAAAGTTATAGTAGCAGCTATAACTTTGATGATGGGTTTTAAGTAACTTTTGTTGAATTTGTTGTATTGTTGAATGGTTATTAAGTGATTGGTCATAAGTTACAAGGACTTTCTGTAAACTAGATCCCTAAATGCCAAACCAAATCACGATGTAATGTTTTTTAATCTAACTTAAACATTATTACATGCACACTCCAGTTCATCTTCTTGTTGTTGCTCAGGTGCTCAGTTGCTCATGCCCATCTCTCTGCAACTCCATGGACCACAGCATGCTAAGTAGCCCTGCCCTCCACTGTCGCCCAAACCCATGCCTGCTTCAATGACACTAACCATCTCATCCTTTGCTGTCCTCTTCTCCATTTGCCTTCACACTTTCCCAACATCAGGGTCTTGTTCAACAAGTCTTCTCTTCTCATTTGGTGGCCAAAGTATTTGAGCTTCAGTATCTGTCCAAAAGAACATTTCTTTGGTATTGACTGATTGGATCTCCTTGCAGTCCAAGGGACTTTCAAGAGTCTTCTCCAACACAATTCAAAAGCATCAATTCTTCAGTACTCAGCCTTCTTTATGGTCCAACTCTGACTTGAATTTCTATTTTGATTTATACAGTAGAACTTCTTATAGAATTGTGGCAGTTTTGACATCGTATCAGGACTTCTAGGAGCTTCAAAAGTCTTAGGAAATATAGGAATAGTAGTGCTAAAGATGTAAAGACAAAGTGCCTATGAAACAAGGTAAGGATCCCTTAAGTATTCCCCCACATCTTGATAGTTAAGAATAAACAATAAAAATAAATAAAATGGCTAACACTAAAGAAATAGAATAAGAGAAATAGTGTCTTTTCATTTTTTTTAAAAAAAATAAAGATAATTTTATGCAGTCTGTAAAATAAAGAATTATTTCTGTCTTTAATGACATCCTTTTAGCCTAAGAATTATCCCAGGATATAATTTTCCTCTATAGAGCTATTAGAGAAATAGTTGGTCATTGTGGCCAACTTATCTTGACATAATGATAATTTCAGAATGCTTTCTTCATTATCTTATATTTAGAATCATCCTTATACTTACTTCTGACTGCTTGACCTTTTCTCTCCACAGCATGATGGCCAACCACATTAATGTAGAACCTTGTGGTTAGATGAATTCTGGCATCCATCAAATATTAATGGGATGAATCAAGTAGTCTCTTTTTAAATCTCATGTCCCAACATAGAGAACATAGAGAAAATCAGCCTTTTTAGCTCAAAAGCAGAAAATTCAATCATCCAAACATCTATTCACACATGATGATGACGTTATCCATTCAGTCATGTTTGACTCTTGGTGATTCTATGGGCCAGAACTCTTCACTACTGAACATGCACGACTTCTTTTAGTTTTTCTATGCTCTGGATGGTGTCAGCTTTGATGGTTTGTAGCCATCACATTTCCTTTTACTGTAAACTCTTCCGAACACACTAGCTTTCTCCAGTGAACTCCCCGACATGACATGGCCAAAGTAAGTGAGATACAGTTTCATGATTTTTGCCTTCCAGTTAGATGTCTTGTGTGTTCTCACAATGGCCAACCAACATCACATAGGTGTCTAATAGTTTCTCCAAGATGGCTTTCAAAAGGAATTCCACTGCCATCAAGGCTGATGGCCAGTGATTCATAACTTCCATTAATTGACCCAAGTCTCTTTTAAAGCCAATGTATTCCAAGCAAGAAAAAAGGAGTCCCTGTCTGTTTTATTTTGGGGCATTGGCACATTGAGATATTATTTTTCTAATGAATAAAAAAAAGGTGGGTAGAACTATATAGATTAGCAACAAACCTTAACTACTGCCATGCTGAAATTTTCTTTGCACATTTTCTATCCTTCTGAAAGAGACTTCTTTCTTTTTGCTATATTTGGTTGCAGCAACTAAATGACCCTGGAAATCTAAGCAAGGACCTGGCTGGAATTTGAATGAGTAATCAGGAAATCTCAGAGTTATATACTAGACTGGGAAGTTCCTTCTTAGGCCTTGGGACAGTCACTCTGAACCCCAGGAAGGAGGCAATGGCAACAAACTATTAAAATTTTGTTAACAAAATTGCAAGGAATAGTCCAGGCAGGAAGTTGCCAGGAGTCAACACTAACACAAAGAAACAAACCAATCATTAGTATATTGTACATAAAAATAAGCAGTATAAATAAACAGCTGAAGAAAGTTAGATGACAGACAATATAAAGGTATAGGTAGTCTTCCAGAGAGCAATGTCATTTTAAAAACTAATATTCAATTTTGAAAATTAATATTTGATTTTTCCAACTATCTAGGCAAATGCAATCTATTAGGAATTGGTATTGCTTACAGATGATTTGGTCTTTATACTGGAAGAACCATTGGAAACAGACCCTAAGCTGATTAGAAAAATTGAGGAGTTTGGCAAAGTAGCAGGACTGAAAATAAACAAAGAAAAAACAAAAATCTTGGCAAAAAATATGACAAAAAAACAAAAGAAAAGATGAATGGACAAATTAAATATTCAAGTTTCAAAAAAAGTGAAATAATTAGGGATACAAATGACAGCTAGATGTGGAACACTTAAAGAAGATAATTATGAGAGATCATTACAACAGATTACGATAGACTTGGAAAAATGGAAAAACTTACAACTATCTTTAATAGGTAGAATAGCGACAATGAAAATGAACATATTGCCAAAAATATTATATTTAATCCAGACGATTCCAATAAGATTGAAAAAAAAATACTTTGATGATTTAAATAAAATGATGTTGAAATTTATCTGGCAGGGGGAAAAGACAAGAATTAAGATAAACCTATTGCAGGAAGCAAGTTGAGAGGGGGTTTTGGATTACCCAATTGGGAACTATACTATCAGGCAACAATATTGATGTGGATGAAGGAATGGATTGTATTAAAAAATGCCAGATTATTAACACTAGAAGGGCATGATTTACAATTGGGGTGGCATGCATTTTTACGGTACAAAGAAAGTAAGGTACATGGATATTTTAGGAGACACTACATTAGGGATGCTTTATTAACAGTATGGGGAAAAATAAGAGACAATAATTATATGAAAATACTAGTCTGATTATCCACATTAGAAGCCTTTACATATCCACAGCTTTTAAAAAAGGAACACATTATTAGATACGAAGAAATTTTAAATGAAAAGGGTGAACTCAAAACAAAGCAAGAATTAGAGTTACAAGGGATAAATATAAATTGGTATTCATATTTGCAAATACATACAAGGTATGAAAAAGACATTAAGATGGTTGGGATTTATAAGGAATTGACTGAATTGGATAAAATCCTAACGCACTGAAGAGAAGTTGATCA
The DNA here is from genome assembly GCF_049901735.1 of Notechis scutatus. NCBI lineage: Eukaryota > Metazoa > Chordata > Lepidosauria > Squamata > Elapidae > Notechis > Notechis scutatus. The sequence continues at coordinate 10,117,807 of NC_142015.1, forward strand.
AAAAATTATATGGTTATTTATTAGGAGTGAAATTAGAGGAAGAACAAGTAAAAGAATCAATGATTGCATGGGGGGAAATTTTGGGATATGGAATAGATTTGGATAAATGGCAGATATTATGGTCTAGAAACTATAAATTAACTATGTCAATGGCCTATAAAGAGAATTTGTATATGATGTTTTACAGGTGGCATTTACCTCCAACGAGAATTGCTAAGATGTTTAAAGATAAGTCTGCAAAGTGCTGGAAATGTCAGAAGTCACCAAGATCATACTGCCATATGTGGTGAACATGTATAGAAGCTAAAAATTATTGGACTAGAATACACACGTGGCTGGAGAAAATGATAAAACAGCGTATAGACTTAAAACCAGAGACATTTTTATTGGGAATTTTGCCTGAGGGTTACAACAAAGAGTTAACGTATTTGATTATCAACGTACTAACAGCAGCTAGGATTGTATTTGCACAAAACTGAAAAAATGAGAAAATTCCGATGGATGAGGAAATAATTAAGAAAATAATGGAATGTGCAGAAATAAGTAGATTGACAATGGCAATTAGAGAACAAGAAGAAAAAGATTATTATAAAATTTATTTTATGAATGGCTGGATAGAAGAGTAAGAAATTGAAATATGTAAGTACAGTATAATACAGTATATCATTACTGTTAAACGAATGAGAGAGTAAGAAAATGAATGAAATATATTATTGAAAATCAATAAATATAATGTTAAGGCTAATATATGTGATAGATGTGATATAAAATACTGATTAGAACAATTATAAACATATATAAGTAAAATATGTATGATAGTGTTATTATGTGCACAAAGAAATGTGTACCCAACTGACACACTATTGAACAGAAAGAAGGTTTTATTTGTTTGTTTTTGTTGTTATAAAAATAAAAAAAACTTTTTATTAAAAAAAAGGAATTGGTATTGCTTGTAATAAGAAAGATGGCATAACGTGACATAAACCTTTAAAGATTCTTTGATGTATTTATTTTAAGGATAATGTTACTTTGCATGTACTTAAATACCAGTGATCCAAAGAAAACAGAGTTTTAATTTTTAAGGTTTTTCTCTCCTTTTTTTTGGGGGGGGGGAGCCTTTGGTAAATGTGGCAATTAGCCAAAAATGGACTAAATTTGTTATATTGCACCACTTTATATGTACTGAGAGGAATGTACAGAATTAATGACTCTGCAATGTTTTAAAAGCATTCAAGCAACATGAAAAATGGAATGGAGATAATGAAGGGAGATGGTAATCTATATTGATGTCATTACATCAAAATCAGTATAGTGCTTATTTAATTGTTGGAGGTGACAAAATATTCTCACACATTGCTTAACTCTCTTATAAATAAAAACCAGAACACTCTCACTTGAGAGTTTCACCCTTTTCCTCTTTTATTTTTTTTTTGCCATTGAAAGAAATTTGAGAATCCAAATCAGCTTCAGCAAATTTCCAGAACTGGAATGAATCTCAACAAATTAAATACAAATGAATAGGAAAAATGCAGGATTATTTTCCTTTTCCTTTTTTTTCCTAGAGTACCCATAACACATTGAGACAATTTGCATGCTTTCTCCCGCTTTATATAACTGGTAACATACATTACTCACAAACCTGGTTTATAAATGCAAATCAATTTCCTTTTATACCCAGCCATGCAAATTTCTCTAATTTAGAGTTCTAAAATATATGTTTGTTTGATGCATATTCTCATTCTAAATATTACCCCAACTCTTTGTATTCAATTTCCAGCTGTTTTTCAATCCCTTTTCTTTTTTATTTTCCAGTTTTTGTTTTAATTATGGGAAAATGAATCTTAATTGAATTTGGTTGCTTTTAGGATTCTCATTACTAGGAACTCCAGGGGGAGGGAAATTTCCTTCCTTCCTTCCTTCCTTCCTTCCTTCCTTCCTTCCTTCCTTCCTTCCTTCCTTCCTTCCTTCCTCAGTTTTGCAATCAATCATTATAAAACTTTATTAATAAGTATTTAATATAAAAAAATAAAATTCTTACTAGGTTTATTAATAAGTATTAGTGTGATACTTAATAATAAGTATTAATAAACCTTGTAAGAATTTTACATGATTTTTTCTCTCTGTTCTTACCATTTGACCCTAGTAAGTGCAGAACTGTGGACTAGATAAACTTTGCCATAGCTTTGCAGTTGATCTAATGCAACAGGTGAGTTTCTTTTTCCAATCCAGATTTCGGCACCCTATTACTCATGGGGATGAAAATGAATTTAAAGTGATAGAATATAGAGAAATATGATGTATTCAGTTTGATTATATGTACCGAGACTTCATTTCAGGATGGAATAAGAGCTAATGGATTATTAATCATAGTGTCATTTTCTGTCCAACCACTATTTAATTATCTAGTCCTTATGCTGTTAACTGATTGCAGCATAGCAAATGTAAATCAATCAATATATGTGGTCAATTCTTTCCTTCCATAATTCTTTGCAAAATGTGCAATCCTACTCAAAGAAAATAATGAAAAGATTTGGAAAGCATTCGCTGCTGTGGTTAGGGACTATTAAAGTACTGTATATAAAATATAGAGGTGACATATCTATTGAAAAAATCTGCTCAATTTCTGGATGCCCAGGTTTTTAAATTTGCACTTTCAGGTCACTAAACAAGAATTTCTTCAAACAAAAATTTTAAAAAAAAGTTTTATTTGGATTCCTTATGCTTTGACAGTTTTGCGCAATGGTTTCTGAGGTCACCTAGGACCTCTCTTACTAATATAGATTACAGATTAACAGAGTTGGAAGGGACCTTGTAGGTCATCTAGTCCAACCCTCCCCACCCAAGCAGGAGACCCTACACCATTTCTGACAGATGGCAGTCCAATCTCTTCTTAACCTCCAGTGATGAAGCTCCCACAACTTCTGAAGGCAAGCTGTTCCATTGGTTGATTGTTCTCACTGTCAGAAAGTTTCTCTTTATTTCCAGGCTTCTTGATCAATTTCCATCCATTATTCCTTGCCTGGCCTTTGGGTGCCTTGGAGAATAGCTTGACTCCTTCCCCTCTGTGGTAGCCCCTCAAATATTGGAAGACTACAATCATGTGTCCCCTGGTCCTTCTCTTCACTAGACTAGTCAAGCCCAGTTCCTGCAACCATTCTTCATATGTTTTATAAACTTACTTTCTCAAAAGTAGAGATACTTTTCATCTTTTCAGAGAGGTAACTTTTCATGGCACAAGGAAGAAATGATTTCCTTTCAGCAGTCAAAGACTTAGGCTAAAAGAAATGCCTTGGCCTTGAAGGCTTTCCATCTTGACACTCTATGAATTCTAGGTGGCTTCCAAACATAAACTAAATAAATAAAACAATAGATAAAAACAACTGCTTCATTCTACTACCCTTCATCCTGTTGAACATCTACACAGGGTTGTTCTCACAAATATACTGAGAAAGCACAGTTCTTTAACATTGTTCTAAAAATTAAATAGCCAAGCTTACTTTCAAGATCAATTGTTCCAAAGTGGAAGGTATTGGAACCAAGAAAACCAGTCTTTTGGTCTCTGTTCCCTGAACCCCCAGAGAGACAGGAATCTACAAATTTCCCTTTCAACATTCCATCAAGATGTAAAAATAGCAGTAAGAATAAAAACACATTTTAAAAACACAATTTTAAAAACACAATCTAAACGTGCAGAAACACACACATGCACATACTCAGGTGTCTAAGGCTTTACAACCAGACATCAAATATCTTCCAGAAAGGTTTCCAGAAGGCCATGATAATCGGGGCCATCTGCACCTTAGGGTCACACTGAGCATGCCCACCACATCTTCTTTTGCATGAAGATCAAGATCAGATGGAAAGAGTTTTCTCTTAGGTATCCAGTTTGTGTATCATAAAAATTTAAAGATAGTGATCACCACTGTAGTAACTTTGCCCTCAAAGGCACTCTGGCAACCATTGTATCCCTGCAGCACTGATGATGAAATCAGGACTCTCTTGTGTATACCCATACATGCATCCAATAATAGGACAATAGTAGTAAAGCCTCTGAGATTAAATTCAAATTACTTCCATCACAAATGCGATCATCAATGTAGATCCAATAACTGAATCAGCTGCTTTCAAATAAATACAACAATGCCAATTAATTTTATGATTCTTCTTTGGAGAAATGTTGGTATTTTGGTCAAGTATAACAGTGAAGAGGCCAATTATTTTCTATGCTGAAAATTTATTCTGCATTTAAAAATAAAATCGTTTAATATAATGGAATCTCAGCGAAATTGTCAAGAGTGGGGTTCTTGTGCAACTTATTTATAGTTTTGGCATGAAATGAATGTAAACACACTCTTCTTCATTACACATTCATACCCACCATTGCTTTGCAACTTCCCTGGCTTCCTCTTCTTCAATGAGATAATAAAATAACAGGAAGAAACTTCTTAAGACTTATTTGATCATGAATTCAGGCATCCAAGGAAGTTGAGAGATGAAGAGAAAGAAGAAACGAAAAACATCCTTGCTGCCAAAAGCTCTGGAAAAATTATAAAATAATATTATAAAACTCCCCGAATGTCAGACACAAAGAATCAGGACCATAAGGTTTATTGAAGTCTATAGATAAGGGTCAATGGAATTCAGGAGGGATTGGACTTGGACCATGTGTGGGAATGTAATGTCTGTAAAGATTATAAGCTGATGATGCACTTAACTCTGCTCCCACCAGTTCTACCTGCTTCTCTCCTAGACTGAGGGTGATTTTTTTTTTAAAAAAAAGACAGAGAAAGAAAACTTTCAAATAATTGGACAATAGAGTTTGGCGCCTTATTGATCAGTTCTCCTAATTCAACTCTTGCTTTCACTGCAATTTCATGTTTACTTCTTCCCTGGGGAATCACATTTAGGCAGGATATTAAGCACAGAAAGGGAAGATACCTTCCATCCCACAAATCACCTTGTGTAGTGTTGCTATCAAATTCAAACTTAATAGAGTCTCAAAAAAGGGAATGTCATGAGATACATATAGCTGATATAAAGAATGACTCCAACATTATAGAAAATTAAACAGAAGTTGAAGTTGCTCAATGAATTATTATTTTTGGAACAAAATTCATCGTTCTTATGGCTTGCCTATTTTGCATTCTGAAGTAGAACCTTGAAAAGCAACTTTGGGGCAACCCTGAATTAAATTAGTTGCAAAAACTTTTATCAAGTGTAGCAGTACCCATCTGCCCCATTTTAATAAGGGTTTTGCCACTCTTCTGAGGTTAAATGTTTACTACAGTGATGCATTAATAACTCAAAATGTTTAATTATGTCAATGCCCCATTTAATTAAACCCAACATGATAAACTGTCAGCATTCCCATTATGAAGCCCTATTTTGATTGGCTTATAATGCAGTGATAAAAATTCATTTCATGCTCCAGAATGACATACAAGGTCTCCACTTGTGAGTGACTATGGTTATTACTGTCATATATAAACAGCTGTATCGTGGCATTTACAAACAATATGTGGTTTAAAGGACAAAATTATTAAATATAGTCCATCTTTATATTTGGAAAGGGCAAATCTTTCAAATGGTTTTCATGGAATTGCTTTCTTCCTTGCTTGTTTTTATTCAAAGCAGGAGATAATAGAAGATTAGATATAGATAGATAGATAGATAGATAGATAGATAGATAGATAGATAGATAGATAGATAGATAGATAGATCGATCGATCGATAGATAGATAGATAGATAGATAGATAGATAGATAGATAGATAGATAGATAGATAGATAGATAGATAGATATAGAGATTGATTAGACAGGCAGGCAGGCAGGCAGGCAGACAGACAGACAGACAGACAGACAGACAGACAGACAGACAGACGGAATGTGCTTGTTGAAACTAGCAATTATACAGAAAATATTCATTTGCTGGCTCAACACGAGACACTTCAGCCCAAAGTTTCAATTGAAAATATTAAAGTAACACTGGATTTCTTATTATTTTATTTAATGATCACTGCCATTGTGAGTTAACAGCTTAATTTAGGATCTTTTGATAGATATAACATTTTCTACCCACAATTGTTCAGTGTGGTTATTGTCCCCAATACTACCTGCAAAAGGTCAGTAGAAGCATACACAAATATTTCACTGTTTTTGCCCCTCCCAGTATAAAATTGTATATATTAGTGTAGTTTCTTTTGGGAGAAATGCCACAGGAAGTGGAACATGATTCCATTTGCTGGTTTAATAGTCCTGAAAGATCTGGTCAAGAATGTCCAATGTCATATTTAGTGATACTTTGCCTGTCTTTGTTTTATCAGAATATTCTCTAATTGGAAAGTTCCCTTTCAACAGTTAAAAATATACCTTTACAAAAAAAGTTTGAGTTTAAAAAGCAACTGTGAAGCTAATTAAGTAGTAAAGATTACTACTAATACAAGAAGACATTAACTTGATATCTAAGGACCCGTAGTGACATTATATGCAAAACTTTTTCCCAACTGACATTCATATTGTTGGAGTAAATGACATTTGGAGAAGAAACAGTAAAAAAATATTTTAATTGGGTGAAAACATACCAAAAATATCCTAACCTTAAATCTATTTGCCTTATTGTATTTTATATATACTAGATGAATTACCTAATCCAAGGTTATCTTTAGCATTAATATGTACAGATGTTTCTGTACTGTTAATTCATTGCCTTGACACACAGTCAGAAAAAGTGATCTTCCAGTTGAAGATAATATAGAAATAGGCCAGTGGAAATCCATATTTCAATTCGAAACATCTCTACATTGGTATTACATTGGTAGAAATGGTGGTAGACTTTAGAAGAAACCCTCCCATACGACCACCTCTTACAATACTAGACAACACAGTATCAACAGTGGAGACCTTCAAATTTCTAAGTTCTACTATATCACATGACCTAAAATGGACACCTAACATCAAAAACATCATCAAAAAAGCACAACAAAGAATGTTCTTTCTGTGCCAACTCAGAAAGCTCAAACTGCCCAAGGAGCTGCTGATCCAGTTCTACAGAGGAATTATTGAGTCTGTCATCTGCACCTCTATAACTGTCTGGTTTGGTACTGCAACCCAACATTTCTCCAGAACTTCAAGGAAGATTATTTTTTCTTTCTTGGCCATCTTCATTAGTTCAAATTTAGCAGGTAATTTTCTAACTCATATTTTATTCCACTGCCTCACTGTAGCAGTTCAAAATCATCTAGGCCACTGATTAATTGTCTGATTGCTTGTAGGACTTATGGGTTCTATGTCCCATTTATGTGCAATTATTGTAAATCGAATTGCAAAGTTAACTCAAAAGTGCAAAAACTCTCATTTCTGGAATCATTTCTACCCAAATTTAATCAATGTAAAAACAAAATAAGCCTAAAATTAAATGAAATGTTGGGAAATATAGCTATAAAAATTAGCTTGTGGAGGGAGGAAACAATTTTTTAAACAGGCGAGAGCTCTCAAGACATGGCTCCTCCATGTCTTTTGCAGTAAACCTTTCTCTGCAAACAGTGACACATTTTTTTACAAGGGAAAAGAATATTTATTGCTACATGTACTGATACTGCTTTCAAACAAGTGGAAAAAGAACAATGCCAGATAAATCATATTGTTTTATGATAATAGGGAGAGAGTGGGAAAGGCATATGCCCCTTAACATCTGTCTAAGAAATCTAAACCCTTCAAGAAGAGATGACATTTACTGAAACTAGCACTTCTGTTTTTCCTAAGAGGAACATTACGGGAGAATCAACCTTGGCAAAAACTATCTTCATAGCTATATCTGCATGATGTTAAATGTCAGGCATTGTCAGGCTCCAAAAACAATCAAGTATCTTCTAAGAATTTTCCTTTATTGTTCCTCGTGTATGGACAGAAATCTTGCCAAACTAAAACAAGCTACTTGCATCCTTAAAAATATCATTTGACAATGTCTAAGGAGAAACTGTCTTGACCCTCTTCCTCCCAACAACACTATCTAAAATTTGTTGTCTTCTACTCCTCTTGAACTCATTCCCTCCCTTCTGGGAATCCATACTACATTCCACCAGAAACATCTTTGATTATCAGAACAGTCAATTGGTATCCCTCTATAAAACTAAATCTAGTCTCCAAAGGAATAATGTAGTTCCTTATCTAATTACCAAAGCATCTAATGTGATCTGCAATTGTAGATGAGCAGACAGAGTTGGGGCCAAAGATAAGTGAGTCATCAGCTTAGAATCATTATATTCCCACAAACAATTTAAGTCTAACCCCCCCCCCCTTGAACTTCACTGATCCTTACCTGGTATTAATTTAGTACTGAATCTTAGTTAACTAGACACCTTGTTTATAGGCTTTAGCAATTCAGCTTCTTAACTGCAACTTAATGCATGGTCCCAATCCTTTGTGCTTACCAGAAATCTTGGATCAGCTATATACTAAATCAAATGTGGCAATGTCTAGCAGAAAATATGGTTTTCCAACTTCTGGAGATTATTAAGGTTGGAGATGGATAAGAAATAAAGACATTGCCCCTTCTCCTTTGTTGTTTAAATAAATACTTGGTTTTAGTGTCATATTCTATCATAGTCCCAAAATTTGCAACAATATTTTCCCTATCTTTCCAGTATTTTCCCATTCCTTTTTGCCTCTGGGAATCTGCATGTGTTTTTGGAGAAGACATAGAAAAATGCATAGATTAAGAAAGATGTTTTTTTTTTCCTTTCTTTTCACCTCAACTCTAAGACATAGTTTTCATTTATGGCCTACATTAGGAGCAAAGGAAGTGACATTTTTAAAGTGAGAAAGGTCAGACTTGTCAACTTAAAATAATTGGGTACTTCCCCCCAACAGCCCTATTTTAAAGGTCTTCAGACTAGTCTGAGAAATTTTGTGGTGCTTGTCTTCTGTGGAAATGCATTTTCGATTATGAGCAGTGTTCAATAGTTTTCTTTTGATACCTGCTAGGTACATCCTTATCTGTCTGAAATAGTCTAGGTAATCTAATCCCTTACCATTATTTCTCAAAGGCAATGGTCATAATAATAATAGAGAGCAGATGGGAAGTCTAGTTGTTTCACTAGAGATGCCATTATCAACCATCAAATATCTTAATAGCTTCTTAAGTGAGGATGCAGTATCACAGGCCATCCTGGATTGATTCCAAAACCTGCCTAGGACTTTTAATCGTAATACAAATTATGGCACAAGAGAAATGGAAAGGAGAAACTGTATATATACTCTCACCCAAATTGTTTCAGTTGGTTTTTTAAAGGCAACTGGACTTGCTTTGTTTTTCCTTGAAGATATTTCACTTATCATCCAAGAAGCTTTATTGGTTCTTCAAAAAAAAAATTGCCTTTTAAAAAAACACCTTTGAGACAACCATGACCTGGATGACTGAGAATCTCCATCGACATCTCACCCAAATTCAAGTGTTGTGTTTCACTTGAATGACTTCAACATCTTGCTGATCTTGATATTGGACATTTTCAGGGTAAATAAAGCAAAATAATTTTTAAGACCACCTCTAATTTGCATGTCATTATTAAGTCATCATTTGTTACCCTCACTATTAATAGCATCGCCTTCTGGCTGCATATTCCCATGGCTACATTTTTCCCTGGAGAGTCATTTCAAGAGTATTAACCTTATGCATTAAAAGACATAAGTTATATTAATGCATACCTTCATTCTGGCAGTCACATACAAAAATATTTCTGAACTCTGACCATTTTTAAAAAAAATAAGTACAAGTTTTAAATCTTGATATAATGCTAAATAGAATTAAAGGGGACATCAAAATGGTAATAAATAAGCTTTCAAATGTGTGATGACTTTGTGTTTGCTTTTGGTCAATCACACAGAGCCATTGTTGAGTGAAAACGTCAATTTACTTGATAGAAGGAGAGTTTAACCATGAATTTTACCTGGTATCCCCATCTTTGCTTAAATACCATCACAATATCTGCATGGATAGTTTGTGGAGCTCCACTTCATTTCTTAAGAGGAAAAATTAACCTGTATATATAAATAACATTTTTTTTTATCCAAGCAAGAGAAAAACACTGAAACATTGAAAGTTTAACTATAATTCTTGATTACCTCAATTTGCGTCTTATTAATTGGACCCTAAATGAATGTACAACCGAACCTATACATGCAGCCTGTAGAATGCTGTTATGACTCTGGGGCTGGAGCAGTTGGTAACAAACAACACTAGGCTCAACAATTGCTTAGATCTCATCTTCTGCAATGGCTTAAACTCAAATTATGGCCTAGAAGTTAAAGAACCTTTTTCTAACAGTGATCACAGCATGATTGATTCTTATCTCAATTTGTGTCCTTGCAAACAGGGTCATAATGATGGGACTCCAAATTATAATTTTTAAAAAGCCGACTATGATCTCATAGCTGCCAACCTCGCATCTCTTGATTGGCACCTTCTGTTCACAGGTTGTATAACAGCCAAAGACCATTATAACACTTTTTTGCTCAAAGTCAATAGAGCCATTACCCTATATGTACCAGAAATAACCCCTAAAGCCAACCCCCTTCCAAATTACCCATAACTATAAAAAAGTTACAATCCCAAAAAAATCTCTTTGGCAAGAAGACAAAACTGGCTACATAGCTAATTTTAAAAACTACTACAAAGCCTTATGCCACCAGATAAAGGCAGAATTGATCAATCACTATTGCAAACAGGAGGAAGAGTTGTTAAACTTGAAGTCCACCCGAGCCTTCTATAATTTTGTAAACACCAAACTTAAAGACTCGAAAACTATGCCACTGCTAAAAGGGTCTAATGGGGAAGAATGTAAAGATGAAACTGTTAAGGCCAACCTCTTCAATGCGTTCTTGAGATCAGTCTTTGTTGACAGCAATGGCTCTGCCCCCCAATCTTTCCTAGTCGTACCATAACAAATTGTAATGATTTACTACATATTCATTTTACAGTAGATTACATTGAAACGGCACTACATAACCTAAAGCCATCTGCATCTATTGGCCTGATGGATTATGTGCCTACTTTTTAAAAAAAGCTTGCCACTGCCCTAGCTGAAACTCTATGCACAATCTCTGAGGTATCCTTCAGAACCAGCTCCTTGCCTGACCTATGGTCATTAGCCATGGTCAGACCTATCTTTAAAAAGGGAGATCCTAGTCTAGTAGAAAATTACAGCCCAATCTCACTGTGTTGCATCACCTGTAAAGTCATGGAATCCATTATAAACCAATCCATCACCCTCCATTTAGAGACAAACAACCTGCTTTCTAACTATGAGCCCACTGTAACTACATAACCAAAAAGGCATTGACCTAATCCTACGTAGCTTTTTCTCTGGTAATATCACACTACTAACTAGAGCATATAAAATATTTGCTAGACCAATACTTGAATACAGCTCATCAGTCTGGAACCCACATTACGTATCTGATATTAACACAGTTGAGAAAGTCCAGAAATATTTCACAAGAAGAGTTCTCCATTCCTCTACTCGTTGCAGAATACCTTATGCCACCAGACTTGAAATTCTAGACCTATAAAACCTAAAACTACACTGCCTTCGGTCCAATCTAAATATAGTATATAAAATCATACATTACAATGACTTACCTGTCAATAAATACTTCAGCTTCAACCATAACAATACAAGAGCACACAATACATACAAACTCAGTTAACCACACCAAACTTGATTACAGGAAATACAACTTCAGCAACAGAGTGGTGAATGTCTGGAATACTCTACCTGACTCTGTGGTTTCTTCCCCAAACCTCAAAAACTTTAACCTTAGACTGTTTACTATTGACCTCACCCCTTTCCTAACAGGTCTGTAGGGGGCATGCATAAGTGCACCAATGTGCCTACCATCCCAGTCCAATTGTTTCTTTTATTTTTCTTATATGTATCCATTTCATGCATTCATAACTATGTTTATACTTATACCTATTATCTTGTAAGCCAGGGGTCGCCAACCTTTTGGACCTCAGGGATCACCATACTCATAATTTTAGATCCCAGGGAACACTAACTGGCTCTGTGGGTGTGGCCTAATTTGTGAGTGTGGCTTGGTGGTGATGTGACTGGCTGGGTATGGCTTGTATGTAAATATTATGAATATTTACATAAATATTGAATTTTTTTTTATTAAAAAAGAGCAACTTTTACCCAAAATCAGGCAAAGTAGGCAGGCAGTTTGAGTTGCTCACAGAATCACAGATTCATTCAGAGATCTATCTATCTGCCATCGGCTAGCTCAGTCTGTCACATAAAATTTGCTGGCAAGCAAACTCGCAAAATTAACTCACAGCACACCATGTATGTAAATATTGAATTTTTTATTTAAAAAAGAACTTTTACCCAAAATAAGGCAAAGCAGGCAGATTGAGTTGCTCACAGAATCATTCAATGATCTATCTATCTGCCATTGGCTAGCTCAGTCTCTCAAATTTGCTTGCCATGAGTCTGCGCTGAATTTGCTTGAAAGCAAACTTTCAATCCTAAGGGAGGTTTGGCTGTACTTAAAAGCAGAGCCGAAGATCTAAAGACCAGCTGGAAAGCAAAAAATCCAACCATTTCCTGCTTCCTAGCTAATCTAAATCTCCCGGCACAGAGAACAGATGATGGTCAGAAAAAGGAAAAATAGAAATTTAGCAGGCTAGTTTACTGGGTAAGGAGTGAGTGGGGGGGAGGGTTCCCGCGGGCCATATGGGTGGTGCAGCCTGGATTAATTGCTTTGGGGGGGTGCTCTTGGGATGAGATTTCTCTGTGGCCCACCAAAATTTTCTCACAGCCCACCAGTGGGCTGCGGCCCACCAGTTGGCAACCGCTGTTGTAAGCAATTGACAAATCAAATAAATCAAATAAATAAATAAATAAATTGTCCTCTAATCTGCTACTCTTACACTGCAGAAACATTTGGACCACACATCTTGACCAGGGTAACGCAATAGACACAATTTACATAGACTTCTGTAAAGCCTTTGATTCAGTGGTGCACAACAAACTACTGTTGAAACTAAGTTCTTACAGCATCTCCAGATTCCTGCACAGGTGGATAGCCGCATTCCTGTCAAACAGGCAACAAATAATCAGAATAGGGAGGGCCCTATCAAATCCGGCACCCCCAAGGTGTCCCCCAAGGAAGCGTTTTAGGACCCACACTCTTTCTGCTTTACATCAATGACCTATGTGATCATATTAAAGGCAGCTGCATCCTCTTTACTGATGACGTAAAATTATTTAACACCACTGACAATGCTGCTGCCCCTTGACTTTGTGTCGGAATGATCACACAATTGGCAACTCTAAATCTCAACTAATAAATGCTTGTACCTTATGATTCTCGACTCTTGATGAATGTATCTTTTCCTTTATGTATACTGAGAGTATTTACACCAAGACAAATTCCTTATGTGTCCAATCACACTTGGCCAATAAAGTATTCTATTCTATTCTATTCTATTCTATTCTATTCTATTCTATTCTATTCTATTCTATTCTATTCTATTCTATTCTATTCTATTCTCTGTCCTACAGATTGGCAATAAAAATCAGAACACCAAAAACAAGTTGGGTGGAAACGATCTTGCAGATGGCCCTCACTCTGTCAAGGACCTAGGAGTACTCAACTCAAATGATCTAAGCCTCAGAGCTCACTGTAACAGCATTGTCAAAAAGGCATTAACAGTTGTTAACCTAATTTTGCCGAGCTGCTTCTCTGGTATCATTGTATTACTAACAAGAGCATACAAGACCTTTGCCAGACCAATTCTTGAATACAGTTTGTCTGCCTGGAACCCACACTGTATATCAAACATTAACATGATTGAGCAAGTCCAGAGGTATTTCAGAAGAAGAGTACTCCACTCCTTTACTCACCATAGAATCCCTTATGCCATCAGGCTTGAAATTTTGGGCTTGGACAATCTGGAATTGTGCTGCCTGTGGTCCAATCTAAGCACAGTACACAAAATTGTCTGCTACAACATCTTGCCCATCAACAACTTCTTCAGCTTCAACCACAATAATACACTGGCAAACAATCGATACAAACTCAAGGTAAACTGCTTCAAACTCAATTGCAGAAAATATGATTTCAGCAACAGAGTGGTCAATGCCTGGAATGCTCTACCCGACTCTGTTGTTACAGCCTCAAATCCTCACAGTTTCAACCTCAAATTGTTTACCATGGACCTCACCCCATTCCTAAGAGGTCCGTAAAGCACACCAGTGTGCATACCGTCCCTGTCCCCATTTATCCATATTTACTTCCTTCCTTCATGTTCATACCTATACTTGCTATCTTGTACATGTTCAACAAATAAATAAATAAATAAATAACTCATGACTACATTTTGGAGGACTAGCAGTGAATCATTATTTAGTGGTCAAAATGGGTATTTAGGCTAAATTATGCTCATCCAAACCCTTTTCAACTTAGAAGTCACACCATCCTGTTTGAACTAAGGAAGATTTTTATTTATTTTAATTATTTTTAAAATTGAAGATTAATCAACTGTTTTGGTTAAAAGGGAGACATTTGTGTCCTGCATTGAGTAAAAGGGGATATAAATTTAGCTCTCGAGTCCAGCCAATACTTTTTAAAATGATTCTGGTCACACATGTCTAAAGATCATAATTCTGGATGGAATGGGACAACTTGCCACAGCCAACTTCTCATCATGCCAACTCTCTACAGCCAGCTCATCATGGCCAATTCAATTCAATTATTTAAAATATTATTATTTATTTTTTGTTATTCAGATTTCACTTTGTCCCTCCTTTTGCACCCTTTCTTTAATGATTCTATTTTACCATTTCATTGGTATCAGTGTAACTCTTGTCCTGCAGTGACTTGGCTGTGGAAAGTTTTCCCATGACAAGTTGGCTGCAATGAGTTGGCTGTGGCGAGTTGGCTGTGGTGAGTTGGCTGTGATGAGTTGGTTGTGATGAGTTGGCTGTGATGAGTTGGCTGTGGCGAGTTGGCTGTGGCGAGTTGGCTGTGGCGAGATGGCTGTGGCGAGTTGGCTGTGGCGAGTTGGCTGTGGCGAGTTGGCTGTGACGAGTTGGCTGTGATGAGTTGGCTGTGGCGAGTTGGCTGTGGTGAGTTGGCTGTGGCGAGGTGGCTGTCGCGAGTTGGCTGTGGCGAGTTGGCTGTGGCGAGTTGGCTGTGGCGAGTTGGCTGTGGCGAGATGGCTGTGGCGAGTTGGCTGTGGCGAGTTGGCTGTGGCGAGTTGGCTGTGGCGAGATGGCTGTGGCGAGTTGGCTGTGGTGAGTTGGCTGTGGCGAGTTGGCTGTGGCGAGATGGCTGTGGCGAGTTGGCTGTGGTGAGTTGGCTGTGGTGACTTGCGAGTTGGCAGCAGTGTATTGTCACAGACCCCATTCTGGAGGAATTTCAGTTAGTAAACACCATCACAGCCTCATCCTTTGGCTTTTTATTAATCTAAACACTAGATGGATGTGAGAGCTAACCGATGCAGATTAGAAAGGTTTAGTCAATGCTTTCAGAGGAAGAAAATCCTCTTTTTCTATGCCAAATTCATTAAACGACCCATCTCACAATTGCATACAATAATCAGTGGCATTAAACCTATGCTAATTCAACTCACAATCAGGGAAGTTGATTTAACCTGACACCCTTTCCAATGTCATTCATCCCATCTAATTAGTTGGTAAGGAGTTTTGTGTTCCCATTGTTTTAAGATTGTAGGGCTTTCTAAAAGGCACTATTAATATGCTTTTTTTCCAGAATGTAGAAGCAGAAAACTATTGATATTCAAATGAAAAAAAAATGCTGTTTAGAACAGCTGATTGTGGCTTCCTTTATTTGTCAGAAAGTGAATTGCATTTGATGACAGAGGTCCACCTTTACCATCATTGTCCACGTGTGGAATATAACCACCAAATTAAATATTTTCACTTCACACTTGAGCAGCTAAAATTACTTCAGTATGGAATCTTTTAGCAAAACTAAACTGAACTTTTGCCTGCATTATCGCTGTAAGCACCCAAAACTAGTGATTTACCCTTTCTTCTTTTCAAGCTCTCAATAAACAGCACACTAAACCACATAGCATATGAATCATGTCCATTCTATGACACATGGACAGTCATAGCACTGCAACTGGAATGAACAACATTATTATTCAATGCTACAAAGAGAAGTTCTGATCAACAAAGATCTCCAACTATTAGGGTCCCTTATCATGGCAACTATTTGTGAAATTATGGATAAAGGAAGATGGGGACAACCTATTGTCCAGAACATCTGAGGGCAAGCCAAGAAGTAACAGATGGAAACTTATCAAAGAGAGATCCATTCTGTAATCACTTAATTTGGGGTAAAGTTGGGGCAACTGGAACTAAGGAAAAATTTCCTGACAGAACAATTAATCAGTGACATGGTTTAACTCCCGAAGTTGCCGGTGCTCCAACACTGGAGGTTTTAAAGAAAAAAATGGATAGCCATTTGCCCAGAATGGTGTAGGATTTCCTATTTATTCCGCATTCTGTATTTAAATAAAAGCACAGGTCACAATTCACATATCCCTTCCCTTCCCTACCCTTCCCTTCCATGCAATTCTGTGAGTAGCATTTAAGCTACAGTTCAAGTTGTCCTTGAAAAACCTATTTAAAAGTAGCTCCAAAAGTAACTCTAAAGGGCAAGGTTAGATAAAATAGGTATATATTATAATTACACCAGTAACATGTATCTATGAAATACCACAGGTATAATTTAGATATATATCACACATTCTATCCAAAATAAATTGAAATAAAAGTGTAATACAAAGCTGGAAAAATATATACTTACAAAGTGTTGTATCTCTCTGACAAGTACTCAAAAGGGGGCTTAAAAGCAATAAAAATTACTGCTAGGAAAATCAAAGTGTTCCCTTGCCCAGATTTTATGGATGCCATAAAAATTGGAGATGGGGGGAATAGCTCTAGTTAAGCCAGGCTGATGAAATGATATACTGCCAGAAAAGTATGCAAGGTTTTCGCTGAGACAGATTTAGAGTTGATATACACATATATATCAAATACAATATAATTTTGATGCATATTAAATACCGCCTGGACAGAACTTTACTGCAGATGTTCACGAAATAATTTATATTTTTTCTCTACTGCCTAATGAGTAAGATCACCTACTAACTTCTATCTAAAATGCTTGCTCCCATGGCAATCAACTATTACTTTGTGTCCTGGCAAAGAATTATTTTATAGCCTTAGGTTATTTTTTTTCCAACTAAGAAGAGAGAGTAAAAAGGAGAGTACAAGCTACTGATGGATGATAAAACCAGACCCAGCTTGGGGAAATTCCTTAGAAGATACATGAATGGCAATAAATGTTGACAGTCACTGAAACTTGATTATCAAGATGTGCTGAACAAAGGATCAGACACACATGTATTTATTTAGTATATGGCAAATACATGGACTTATAGTGGTTCAAATGTTAATGTCCAGTCCACCCAGCTATTCAAGGACAGGGTGGTCTATATTGAAAAAATCAGACATTGGGCTGGTGTAAGCTTTTGATGGACATTTGGACACAGTGTGGTGGATATTTTGTTGAGGAGCACCACAGTCTCACTGAGAGGTAAAGACAAGACCCCACTTAAACAATGAGTCCTGGCAGACACCATGTTGGGTACGGATCCTGTTCAGAGTTGACCAATGCTGGCAAGGAAGGTAAAACCTGGCACCTTTTGTATAGGGTCATTGTGTAGGACCTGTTTCTGGGTGTTTTGCAGCCCATTTGGCTTTCAACTGTGTGTTGATGTCAAAGTTGTTAGCTGTTGAGTGAATGCCAGAGAGGGCTTCCTGGATTTAAGCCTGCCAATTGATAGATGAGGAAGATCAGTATGTAAAGGAAGAAGTGGGTTTCTCATAATTTTGTTGTACTCCTTCAATAAGGCTTAAAATGAAGGAAAAGATACATGTCCCAGGATATTGTTGCAAGATCCAATTTTGGTCAGTAAGCAGAACCAGAGGTTTAGTCTTCCAGGCTGTTGGATTCATGCTAGAGCCCATCCTCGGGTAATTTATCTCTGCCAGAATGTATGCTTTGGGCTATTCTATGCATAAAAAAAAAGAAAAGAAGAAAAAAATACTATGATTTTTTTAAAGAGACCATACTAATATGCACCACAGTTTGGTATACATGTTAATCTAAAATATAAATATTTAAAACCCTTTGGTTGCGGGAAAAATGAGATGAGCTGCAACATTTGAGGAAGTAAGAAAACTAACAGATAACCATGTTCCGATTTGCACATTCATCTCAGAAATTTTTTTTAATAAAACTAGTCATCTTTAGTAACAACAGTGATAGCTAAAAGAAATTTGTGTATATTTCTGATACAAGGCAAAGTGGAGGAAAACACCACAGCTTGGTCTAGTGGTTAATGTGCTAGTTTAGAAACCAGGAGATGTGAGTTCTAGTGCCACCTTAGGCCTGAAAGCCAGCTGGGTGACCTTGAGCCAGTCACATACTCTCAGCCTAACTCACCTCACACAGTTGTTGTGGTGAAATTAGAGGAAAGGAGTATTAGGTATGTCCATCACCTTGAGTTGTTTATAAAAAATAATAAAGGTGGGATCTAAATATATATGCAAATAAATAATAGGAAATAAATCTACAAAAAAATCACTATTTTGACCCATTCTGAACACACCATGAAATTTTTCAACCTTAACTGGTAATTTCTAGTACAAAATAGGTACCATTTTTTAAATCAATAGGAGGAAATAAGTTAGCACTGTAAGTTCACTTTAAGATCGTCTTGTAAACATTTGTAGATGGGTTGTCTGTCAAAACTCATTCTTTCCACTTGCATATCTGTTTGTTTGTTTATTTTTACTTTAATGCTGAAGGATATGTAAAGGCTGAATGCTGTTCTCAGATGACAAAGGAGCTTACTATACAGAATGCCTCCACCCTCCACCCCAAAGCAAGCAAATGGTTATAAATGTGAACATTTCAAATGCAGGACATTTACTTTGTCAATGTCAGAGTGTACAAGCAAGTGTAATAAGCTGACTGGAGGGTAACATATTGGTGAGGGGAAGTAATAGTGCTGCTTGTTAGTTCATCAGATTCCTGTTTATTTATCTTTGACTGTCGTTTTGTTTGCATTGTTAGCAAATCTGACAAGCGCTTTGATATGGGCAGGTTGCACAATCAACAGTTTATACTCATTTCTGAGGCTAACAGACAAAGGTCATGTTGCCCTTGCCTTATTCTGTTGTATTGTGATGCCTTGACCAGGTTGCTGCTAAGCACAATTATTTTTTTAAAGTAGTAAAATTGTGAAATGGTACTAGCCAGCACTGTAAAGTTGTAGCAACGTTAGGGCAGAATCTCATCTGCCATCATCAGGCTTCTGTATAGTGCAGGGGTTCCCAACCTAGGGTACGGCACCCCCTGCGGATGCGAGACGATATTCCAGGGAGTGTGAGAAAAGTCCAGGTAAATAATAGGATATTGGCTATATGTTGGCATTTTTATTTATTATGCAATGGATTAACTTTGTTTTCATTTTAGAGTTAAGTATCGTTATTTAGTGGCCGTCACATACATAGCTGAAAAGATTCAATCCTACCATATATTTAACGCGTTCAGTAGTTCCTAAAGTCTAAATTTCAGGGGATGCGAGGTTCGAGTGAAATTTCTTTAGGGGTGCGGGGCAAAAAAAAGGTTGGGAACCACTGGTATAGTGTATAGAGGATGGCAGATGAGATTCTGCCAAAACGTTGCTACAACTTTAAAAGCACAACTATAATGACGTGGGAAAATACCCGAACAAAGCTGAATACTATCTATCTATCTATCTATCTATCTATCTATCTATCTATCTATCTATCTATCTATCTATCTATCTATCTATCTATCTATATGTAGGTCTAGGTGTGTTCGGGTCTTTTCCCGTGTAAGATTAAGAGTATCTTGGTGACATTTCAGCGAGGTCCCACTCACCATCCTCAGGCTGGTGTTTTCGGCTTCGTGCCAGTGGAAGCAGTGTGTGATCGGAGCTGCCGTCTCTCTATAGAGGCTCCAATTTTACGTGGGAGAAAACCCGAATAACCAAAGATCCATATATATATGTATATGTATATGTATATGTATATGTATATGTATATGTATGTGTATGTGTGTGTGTGTGTGTGTGTGTGTGTGTGTGTGTGTGTGTGTGTGTGTGTGTGGATTTTCAGGGATACAGGTATGCAGGTCTTGGCGTGTTTGGGTCTTTTTCCGTGTAAGATTGAGAGCATCTTGGCAACGTTTCAATTAGGTCCCACTCGCCATCGTCAGGCTGGTGCTTTCGACTTTGTGCTTGTGCACAAAGCATGAAGCACGAAGCTGAAAGCACCAGCCTGAAGATGGCGAGTGGGACCTCGTCGAGACATTGCCAAGATGCTCTCAATCTTACACAGGAAAAGACCCAAACATGCCAAGACCTGCATATATATTTTCAATATCAATATCAATATCTATATCTATATCTATATCTATATCTATATCTATATCTATATCTATATCTATATCTATATCTATATCTATATCTATATCTATATCTATCTATCTATCTATCTATCTATCTATCTATCTATCTATCTATCTATCTATCTATCTATCTATCTAATATCTCTATCTCTATCTCTATCTCTATCTCTATCTCTATCTCTATCTCTATCTCTATCTCTATCTCTATCTCTATCTCTATATCTATATCTATATCTATATCTATCTATCTATCTATCTATCTATCTATCTATCTATCTATCTATCTATCTATATATTCTTAAGTTTTCATGGTACTTACATGTATGGCATTCAGCTTTGTTCGGGTATTTTCCCACGTCATAGTAGTGGTGCTTTTAAAGTTGTAGCAACGTTTCAGCAGAATCTCATCTGCCATCATCAGGCTTTTGTATAGTGTTCGTCTGTGAGTTAGACTTTTACAGTGGTTTCAGATTTAAATTTGGGGCAGCCTATTGCTGTGCCAGAATGGTTTTTTCTTCATCCTGATTGGTTGAGAGTCTGTCACGAAATCTCTAATTGGTTTTAGGCTTTTCAGTCCCAACCTATTTAGAAAATGCTGTGTTTGTGAAAAGAGGCTGAACTCTAAGAAGTCTAGATTAGGTTCTACAGCAGTGATGGCGAATCTTTTAGGCACTGAGTGCCGAAAATGTATGTGCGCATGCCCAAACTGCAAGGTGCATGTGCGCCCTGTGCATGTGCCCCGCATCCCATGCACGGATGCACCCAATGCATGTGTGCACACCCCGTGGATGCGCGGCAGAGGCCCGAAGACCAGCTGGCCAGTGGGAGGCATGCGCACATGCGTGGCAGAGACTCAAAACACAGCTGGGGCGATGGTGTGTGTGCCCACAGAGAGGGCTCTGCTTTCTACCTCTGGCACATGTGCCATAGGTTCGCCACCATTGCCCTATGGATTCAGTCATAATTGTGGACCCAAATGAGGGTCCTTCTCATCCTCTTTATTTCTGAAAAGCTTATCATCTTATGTAAACAAAATGGCAGGCAGTTATGCATAATTCAAGGTTGCCCAAAGTGATTAAAACTGATCCCCCTCTATTAAAATAACATTTATTGAATTATTTTCATATGAGAAATGTTGGGGGGAGGGGGAGGTTGATGAACCATCTGAATCTTCATGAAGAGATTGATGAGCTGAAAAGTTTGAGCATCCCTGTTGTAGACATCTCCAAACTAGAATTATTGGTCCATATATGATGCTTGTTTCTATATTTTTGAAAAAAATTATTATAGACATCAAATCAAGTCAAGATGGGTACAAATTGATGAGAACCTTATTGCCCCTATCTGTTAGTTTTATACACAACATACATGCATGCATATATGAAACTGTACCAATATTCACTAATATCTCCTTAAACCAATGGTTCCCAACCTTTTTTTCGCCCCTCACCCCTAAAGAAATTTCACTCGAACCTCGCACCCCCTGAAATTTAGACTTTAGGAACTACTGAATGCATTAAATATATGGTAGGATTGAATCTTTTCAGTTATGTATGTGACAGCCACTAAATAACGATACTTAACTCTAAAATGAAAACAAAGTTAATCCATTGCATAATAAATAAAAATGCCAACATATAGCCAATATCCTATTATTTACCTGGACTTTTCTCACACCCCCTGGAATATCGTCTCGCACCCCCAGGGGGTGCGAGCACCCCAGGTTGGGAACCCCTGCCTTAAACGAAAGAGTTAAAGTTTCATTAAAAGGAGATTTTTTTTTTGCCTGCCTTGATTAAGTGCACAGGACTGATTCTAATGTTAATCAGTTAATGTTTCGTTTAATTGAGAGAGGATTTGAACTGATTGTTAAGCCTGGATTCCCAACGGGTGTTAAGGAAAACAAACTAAACAGAACGTGCAGCGAAGTCAGATAGGAAGACAGGTAAATGTGTGAGATAAGTTTTTAGTTAACACGGAGTAAAAATACAGATACGCTTGTGCTATCAAAAATATAGTTTATTCCATTTAAGAATTATAGCATAGTCAAAATAACGGTCCATTAGTCATATACCAATTTCAGTCAAGTCTTGTCGGGATACTCTATTTGCAAAGTCCGTGTTGAATAGCCAATGTTAGTTCACTTACAATAAATCAATCCAATCTTTATTTTCTCTCCGTTGAGAAAAATCAACACTTCTTCTCTCCCGTTTCAGCAAGAACGCAGTCATCAATCCATCCAGTAATTAGGGATCAGTAAGCCAGAGAGAGAGCTGCAATTCCTCACTTCTAATATAGTGCTTTTACAACCACACCCTTAATTACATTCTTCCTGTTAAAGTTACACACACTTTAACTAACAAACCATGATACCATATTTATTATTTTTACCCAAACCAGTTAGGGTAAACAATGTTATCCCTAACACTGATTTTTTTTCTTCCACTCTTAGACTAGCAGGCTCACAAATCCAGGTTATCACTCCTCCTTGGATGCCATCAGATGACAAATACCAAAATAACGATGTACCAGAGGAAATGTTTTGAATGCCACTACAACTGATTTTATAACTTGCTCATAAAAAATAGAGTTTTCTGCCTTGTTTGTGCTTTTACTTCAATGATAGAATAGAGAAATCTTGAAAAGAAGAAATTCAGTTTTGTCAGTGAGGGATATAGCACAGAATTCGAGAGGAACTAATATTCCTCCCATTTGACAATTGTTTTAATGGAGGTTTCATTAGCTCTGAAAACCATATTTAAAAAAAGAAAAGAAAAAAATATTGGACATGTCTAATTGGAAGGTGATAATTATTTTCTTGGCTTGAACTTAAGATGAAACATAGTTGTCTTATTAGCTTTTACATATGCTTTTCCCTGACAGCTTGGAACAGGGACTACAAAATGGAGCATTTTATTGCCTTATGAAATAATTAGCATTTCCAAGGTACAAACAGCATACTAAAACTCTTCCCAATTACACACTATAAGCAAGAAATAATAATGAGGAAGTGTTTATGGTTCTATAAAATCACATTGCTCCATTCTAGGAATAACTGTCAAAGATTTCACATTAGTTAAGGCAATATTGAAATGACTTGGGGTGAGATGTTTTTTTCCAAATGTCTTGTGAAATTAGGATAATGCTACCTATCTTCTTGCAATCCTACTCTAAAAAGTTTGCACAGTATGAAGGTGGCCAAAGGAATAGCTAGTGACTACGTAATCCACAATCCCTGTCCCAAAGGTGTTTTTTCAACAGGCAATTGGCAGTTCTTTTGTTTTTCTTTGAAGACTTTTGCTTCTCATCCAAGAACTGAAGAAGCTTCTTGGATGAGAAGCAAAACGTCTTCAAGGAAAAAAAAAAGGAAAGTTCAGTTGCCTCATGAAAAAAATGAAACACCTTTGGGACAACCATGACCTGGATGACTGAGAATCTCCATAGACATTTACAATCCCTGTCTGTGATGATTCCTTGTACTGTAATCCAAGCTACTAATGGTTGCTGAAGACTCCTAATTAATATTTTCAACAGTGTATCAGGTTGTAATTTGAAAATTCTACAAGAGAGTGGAGATGAACCTGAACACCCACAACCCTTTCCCCCATACCTGCATATAATGAATCAAATCAGCCAACATTCCAATGAACTTTTTATAACATTTTATTTAGAATATAACTATATTACAGGGACTTAGAAGTGACATGGTACTACTTCTATTTAGTTGATTCAATCTAATGGAAAACCTACTTTCTGAAGGTAAATATCCAGGTTCCCAAATACAGCTGACAGATATTCCAATCTACATCTCTGTGAGAGATGCGTCTTTTAGATGGTAACCAGCTTCTCTGTCAATATTATCCTTTCTAATTAATATATTTAGCATCTAAAACTGGAAAGCAGGGTTTATTGGTCTCTCATTTAATCTAATACATTGATTTATCAAATCAGAAGATACGTGTGGAAATTGAGGGTACTTCAAAAAACCTTTCTAAATTGACTTTCCGTGAATTATTTACTTTGATACAAGAAGACATTTCAGGGATCCATTTTGTTTTTCTTGTGTACAGTTTTCCCAGTGTGTGTTGAGTTATTGAACTGAAAGTTGCAGTAGCTAGCCAGACAGTGAATTAACTTAAAGTCATGGGTTGATTCTATGCCCATAGACCAAGTTCTGGATCCCCCTAGACAAGGATTACAAAGTTTCATCTTTCATCTGTGCTTTGCTTAAATGACAAAACTGTTTCTATACTCTGTAGATTTCTCTTTCATTTAATCTTTGAGATTGGTTTACTTTTTTTTATTTGTTTCCTATATTTCACTCATCATAACAGGTTCTTCAGTCATGATTTGGATCCCAGTTTGTGGTTGATATGTCATTGTTGATCCATTATCCAATTTTGGCTTCTTCAGTTCTGCCCTTCAAATCTAAGTAACTCAAGTTCTCTTTTCTGGCCAGTTTCTGATTTTTGACTTCTTAGCTGAATTAAAGTTTCCATCCATGACCCCTTATCACTGATCTCTAGTGACTCATTTCCCAATCTCACTTTAACTGAAACCAAAGGTGCAAGCTTAGGAGCAGCCATTTTAGATTTCTCTTGTTATCCAAGAGCAAAGTGAGACTAGGTGGGGTCTTTTTTTATATTGTAGGAAATTCAATATGATTTCTAGTAGAAATTCACTACCTTAGGATTTGGAGAACTATATTACATGTCAGAAATATGAATCCCAATGGAATGCTATTGGCAAGTCAGTTGCTGAGAAATATAAGATGTTCTTTCTAGATCTGCTGGAAATAAGTCATGGTTTAAGGGGTACCCTTGGAGAACAAGAAAGTTAAGAACCAGATCCAGATAGATAGGCAAATATTGGCCTATTAACCAGACAAGGAACAGAAGAGAGCAGTGTTGATAATTGTAACAGTGCCAAGTTACAGCAACATCAGCAAGAAAGAATATGAGAAACTGGAGGGCCTGAAGTTGGAACTAGAAAGGATATGGAAAGTAAAGGCCAAAGTGATCCCAAGGTGGTAGGACCACTCAGGGATGTGACTCCTAAACTGTGACAATGACTCCAACAGACCCTAGGAACAATGTCAGAGCTCTTCATCCAGAAAAGTTTGATGTTAGGAACAGCTAAGAACCTGCACAGAACCCTCAAACAGCCTTCTGTTAGAAGACTCAAGATTGAGGAACAGACATGTCATCCACAAGGGTGAGAAGGGAATTTTCTTTTTTTGATAGGTAAGTAGGTAGGTAGGTGGATGAATGGATGGATGGATGTAGATGGTGTGTGTGTGTGTGTGTGTGTGTGTGTATCAACATCATTCCGCCAGAGATTAGAATGGCCCCCACTCTTCCAGAAGGTGCTGAAGACCTGACTCTGCCTGCGGAATGCAGAATGCAGTGGGCCTGGACAACACAGAGTGGGTTGGAGCCCATTAAATTGCTCATGTGATGTCCCCGGGGTGGAGGGTTATTTTTATTATTTTATTATATGTTATTAATTTATTCTATGATTCTCTCTTTTATTGGTTTTATTGTTTTTTATATGAGGTTTTTATGTTCTTGTAAGCCGCCTTGAGTCGCCATATGCGAATAGGTGGCAATATAAATTTCCTAAATAAAATAAATTATATATGTTGTCAGGCTACAGAACTGTTTCCCATTCAATTAGCAAGAATGAACTTCTGAGAACCAAATGTATCAAAAGGAATCCTTTATTGAGATGAGACAATTCAAGCAGGAGTCCAAAGCAGCGTCTGAGGTCCCTCAGGCATACAGGGATACATAAGGGAGTTTATCTCAATGTGTATTTAGTGAAACAAAAGCCAGTATGTTAACTCCCCTCCCACCCCTTCTGTAGGAACAATCTTTCTCACAGTTTCCCAGGACATACCTAATTTCCCCCCATCCCCTTTTTAGAATGAAGTTTTTCCAGAGATTCCCTGGATACATCTCACTGTGGAATTTTTATGATCTTCTCATCTCCTGGCTGTGCCTCTCTGAGGTGATAGGTTCTGGCCGGCTTTTCTCCCTCCATTGTATCATGTGTGGGTATACAAATTCAATATAAGGTTAAATATATTCAGGTTACATCAAGAAAGGATTTCTTTATCAGCTTCCCCCCCCCCTTTTCTTCTTCCACTGAAGAAATGACAGATACATGGATCTGACATATGTATATGTATATGCATATGTATATGTATATCAATACATGCACATATGTGTGTGGGGGTGGGGTGGGGGGGTGTTTGTCGTCCTCAGTGCAATGCAGCTTTTTAGCAATCTTTCGCTGAGTCTGTGCCATCAGGCAGAACAATATTCACAGAAACATAGCTCTAAAGTTATTTTTAATATAACCCATGGTGGAATTGAAGTGGAGCACATTTATTCCCTAAAATTACTTGTATTACCACAAATTCAGTGTGTGTGTGTGTGTGTGTGTGTGTGTGTGTGTGTGTGAAGACTGGGAGAATTAATAAACAGCTGTTCACTCTAATGGGAATAGCAGGTTAAGGGTTCAAAGGTAACTAACTTCTGTGACTGGTAATTTAATTCATTTTAAATGCACTTTTTTCTTTCTCCTGAATAGAAAAGGAAAATACCAAAAGCATTTAATTTTCTATGCAATGTGCACCAGTTAATGACTTCTTTGGCAAATAGATGAATCCAAATGATTTTTACTTTTTGGAAACTATTTTTATAAATGTTCAAGGTCAGTTATTGCTATGCAAGTCTTTCAATGAAGCCTATCACTTCATCAACATGGTATTTTTCTCCATCTGCAGTATATCAATGACTTGACAATGCACTGTGTTTCCAATGTTTAAAGTAAAGAATAGAAAGACTGTATAGAGGCTAGCATCTGAAAAGCATGTATATTTGTGCATGGAGTCAAACGGAAGAGATTAAAATTATCAATAAATATCTCTGTGCATGTGCACGCGTCTCCCACGCACCCCCCCTCTGCCCCCTGCGCATGCTCACCAGATACCCGACAATCAGCTGTCGGGCGGCAGGGCACGCACATGTGCAGTGGGGCTCTTCCGGGAGACTTCTCGTGTGCCGGGGGAAATGGCTCTGCATGCAACTTCCAGCACGCATGGCATAGGTTCGCCAACACGGATCTAAAGCAATTCTGTGAAGATCCATCTTAAAAACTCCTTTCACAATTAGTCCATAAAAACATGTCAGACTAGGTGTGCTAGGTATGACATTAATTTAGTCAGAAGATACTGCGCCAACTCAGGAAGCTCAAACTGCCCAAGGAGCTGCTGATTCAGTTCTACAGGAACTGAAGGAATTGTTGAGTCTGTCATCTGCACCTCTATAACTGTCTGGTTTGGTTCTGCAAACCAACAAGACAGACACTGACTTCAACAGATAATTAGAACTGCAGAAAAAATAGTTGCTACCAACCTGCCTTCCATTGAGGACCTGTATACTACACGAATCAAAAAGAGGGCTGTTGAAAATATCTACAGACCCTTCACATCCTGGACATAAATTGTTTCAACTTCTACCCTCAAAATGATGCTATAGGGCACGGCACACAAGAACAACTAGACACAAGGACAGTTTTTCCCCCGAATGCCATCACTCTGCTAAACAATTAATTTCCACAATACTGTCAAATTATTTACTAAGACTGTATTACTATTATTCTACTCATCCTTCCTAGTACCTACCTCTTTCCACTTATGACTATAACCATGTTGCTTGTATCTTTACAATTTATATTGTTTTATTTGTATCCTAGTATGATTTGATTGCTTATTAGTAACCTATGACTATCACTAAGTGTTGTATCTTATGATTCTTGATGAATGTATTTTATTTTTTCTTATGTATACTGAGAGCATATGCACCAAAGACAACTTCTTTGTGTGTCCAATCACGCTTAGCCAATAAAGAATTCTGTTCTGCTCTGCTCTGCTCTGCTCTACTCTATTCTATTCTATTCTTCTGGCTAAGGAGCACAGCCGGTAAAATTTGTGCAGCAGCCACCAGATTTCCATGCATAGTCGAGTTATCTATATTTTATTACTCCAATTGCCAAACATGGTTTTCTTCTTCTTTTCCATCTCCTTTATCAGAAAAAATATTAGAGAATGCAGCCCATCCCTCATTTCTAAAAGCTTGCCTAATTACCATCTTTGTTGATCACTCCAAAGGTTCTTTTAATCTGAGAGATATATGTGTACTATCTACAACCAAGTAAATGGAAGTTGTAAATAGTTCTGGCAGCACTGTGTGTGTCTGTGTGTATGTGTGGTCTTAGCTTTACAGTTTGAAGAAATGAACAGGCAATCCTATGGTTTCTTACATTTCCATGAGAAAAAGAGATTGCAAAAAAGCTCAGGCAGTAGCCAACAAGAATAGAGATGGGCAAATACAATGTCTCCAATACTCCTATCTTCAAAGTTTTGTTCTCTCACATTCTTTCCATTCCATTTATGAAGATGCTATATCTGCAACTATTGGCAATTTCTTCTATAACCTAACTAGCTGGCTGAACTGGTTTTGAACAATTGCAGGATCAATTATTCCATAAACGGATAATTCACTTATCTGGGATGGCATAAACTTCCTGTATTCCTAATATTCTCACTGAACAATGATGAAATTTAAAATTTAAATCCTAGAATAAACTCAACATACTATTATTTATCAACTTACTCTCTTTTTTCATTAAAAAAAAATTCTTTATTGAAATTCAAGATATTAAAAAAAATTACAAAATATTAAAAAGATTAGCAAAAGTTTCTGTAGAAGAAATTATGTCAATATCTTTCAACATCACTTTCGTGACAGTACCATAAATGCCATAGATACACATAATATTTGACAGTTATTTATTGTATTAGTGATATTAATTCACAGTGCTCTTGCTACTATTCATAAACAAAAATGTTTCATCTTTATAGGTCAATAGTTCAAGTATGAAAAGAAGTATTATGTTAATACTGAAATATATATATATATATATATATATATATATATATATATATATATATATATGTATGTATGTATGTATGTATGTATGTATGTATGTATGTATGTATGTATGTATGTATGTATGGCATTCGGCTTTGTTCGGGTATTTTCCCACGTCATTGTAGTTGTTCTTTTAAAGTTGTAGCAACGTTTCAGCAGAATCTCATCTGCCATCATCAGGCTTCTGTATAGTGTTCGTCTGTGAGTCAGACTTTTACAGTGGTTTCAGATTTAAATTTGGGGCAGCCTATTGCTGTGCCAGAAAGCATGAATAGAAGAGATGATTCCACCAGGCTGTCAATCATTTGGAAGCCTGCACTCACAAACAAAAAAATCTCCACACCACAAGCCAGGCAAACACCTGGGCACAAACAGATCCCCCCTGATACCTCCAGCTCAAACACACCCCAACCAGGCACCCAGATGAAACCCAGCTTCCTAACTAATGATAGCCGTCCATTTACCCGAAGCCAAGCTGCACTAAAGGCCTCCAATAAAGCAACACAATGCTGCCAGCCAATCAAGATACAAAAAGAGCCAAAAAACAGACAGAAGATATTAGAGACACCAATCAAGCAGAACACAGCAAACTCCGAGACCAATAAACACAGACCAAGACTCCCAACCAATCAGGATGAAGAAAAAACCATTCTGGCACAGCAATAGGCTGCCCCAAATTTAAATCTGAAACCACTGTAAAAGTCTGACTCACAGACGAACACTATACAGAAGCCTGATGATGGCAGATGAGATTCTGCTGAAATGTTGTACAATCTTTAAAGAACAATTACAATGACGGGAAATATCGAACAAAGCTGAATGCCATACATGAGTCACCACAAAACTTAAGAAAACAAATATATATATATATATATATATATATATATATATATATATATATATATATATATATATATATATATATATATATGTTTTCTTAAGTTTTCATGGTACTTACATGTATGGCATTCAGCTTTGTTCGGTATTTTCCCACGCCATTGTAGTTGTTCTTTAAAGGGTGCATAGTTCAGCCTTAATGTGTGTCTTGTCTGCCAGGCGTTTGGTTCTGGTAATTAGTGTTTTAGCCACGGAGTTTATCTGTGCTGGGTGGTGGTGGGATTGGGCGTTGAGGTAGCGGTTGGTGTGTTTTCTTCTGGTATATGGTGTGTCCTAGTGTGCCATCTGTTTTTTTTGTAGATTAGTACATCTAGGAATGGCTGTCAGTACTTTAGTCAGGGTGCATAGTTCAGCCTTAATGTGTGTCTTGTCTGCCAGGCGTTTGGTTCTGGTAATTAGTGTTTTAGCCACGGAGTTTATCTGTGCTGGGTGGTGGTGGGATTGGGCGTTGAGGTAGCGGTTGGTGTGTGTTTTCTTCTGGTATATGGTGTGTCCTAGTGTGCCATCTGTTTTTTTTTGTAGATTAGTACATCTAGGAATGGTAGTTGTTTGTTTGTTTCTGTTTCCATGGTGAACTTGATTTTGGGGTGTGCGCTGTTTAGGTGTGTTAGGAAATTGTTTAGGTTTTCTTGTCCATGGGGCCAAATCACGAATGTGTCATCGATGTATCTTAACCATAGTTTGGGTTTGAGGATGGCATTGGCCAGGGCTCTGGATTCGAATTCTTCCATGAACAGGTTAGCAATGACAGGTGACAGTGGTGATCCCATCACAAATAGAAGGAGCCCCCATTCTGGCACAGCAATAGGCTGCCCCAAATTTAAATCTGAAACCACTGTAAAAGTCTGACCCACAGACGGACACAATACAGAAGCCTGATGATGGCAGATGAGATTCTGCTGAAACGTTACTACAACTTTAAAAGAACTACAATGACGTGGGAAAATACCCAACCAAGCCGAACACCATATATATATATATATATATATATATATATATATATATATATATATATATATATATATATATATATATATATATATATGTTTTCTTAAGTTTCGGTACTTACATGTATGGTGTTGGCTTGGTTCGGTATTTTCCTCACGTCATTGTAGTTCTTTGTGTAGCAACGTTTCAGCAGAATCCATCTGCCATCATCAGGCTTCTGTTGTGTCCGTCTGTGAGTCAGACTTTACAGTGGTTTCAGATTTGAATTTGGGGCAGCCTATTGCTGTGCCAGAATGAATGTTTTTCTTCATCCTGATTGGTTGGGAGTCTTGGTCTGTGTTTATTGGTCTCGGAGTTTGCTGTGTTCTGCTTGATTGGTGTCTCTAATATCTTCTGTCTGTTTTTGGCTCTTTTGTATCTTGATTGGCTGGCAGCATTGTGTTGCTTTAATGGAGGTCTTTAGTGCAGCTTGGCTTCGGGTAAATGGACGGCTATCATTAGTTAGGAAGCTGGGTTTCATCTGGGTGCCTGGTTGGGATGTGTTTGAGCTGGAGGTATCAGGGGGATCTGTTTGTGCCCAGGTGTTTGCCTGGCTTGTGGTGTGGAGATTTTTTTGTTTGTGAGTGCAGGCTTCCAAATGATTGACAGCCTGGTGGAATCATCTCTTCTATTCATGCTTTCTGGTCTTTTTCAATCTCTATGGCTTCTCTGATGATTCTGTGATTAGGGTTTTCTATAGTGGCCAGGGTTTTGGTGCCATTGAAGTTGATGCTATGACCTGTGGCTTCCATGTGTTGGACTAGTGAGGAAGTGTGTTCCAGCTTTTTGACTGCATTTTTGTGTTCATCCAGGCGGGTGCTTATTCTTCTATTGGTCTGTCTAATGTATGTGGTCGGGCATGATGCAGGGGACTTCGATATGCCTTGGTTTTCCAGGTCAATTTTATCTTTGGGGTTGCTAAGGATGGCTGCTATTTTTCTGTCTGTTTTGAAGGCAGTCCTGATGTGATGTCTGTGTAGTACCTTACATTTTGTCTGTAGTACTCTTATGTAGGGCAGTGACATGCCCTACATAAGAGGTACTACAGACAAAATTAGTAAGGTACTACACAGACATCACATCAGGACTGCCTTCAAAACAGACAGAAAAATAGCAGCCATCCTTAGCAACCCCAAAGATAAAATTGACCTGGAAAACCAAGGCATATACGAAGTCCCCTGTGCATCATGCCCGGCCACATACATTGGACAGACCAATAGAAGAATAAGCACCCGCCTGGATGAACACAAAAATGCAGTCAAAAAGCTGGAACACACTTCCTCACTAGTCCAACACATGGAAGCCACAGGTCATAGCATCAACTTCAATGGCACCAAAACCCTGGCCACTATAGAAAACCCTAATCACAGAATCATCAGAGAAGCCATAGAGATTGAAAAAGACCAGAAAGCATGAATAGAAGAGATGATTCCACCAGGCTGTCAATCATTTGGAAGCCTGCACTCACAAACAAAAATCTCCACACCACAAGCCAGGCAAACACCTGGGCACAAACAGATCCCCCTGATACCTCCAGCTCAAACACATCCCAACCAGGCACCCAGATGAAACCCAGCTTCCTAACTAATGATAGCCGTCCATTTACCCGAAGCCAAGCTGCACTAAAGACCTCCATTAAAGCAACACAATGCTGCCAGCCAATCAAGATACAAAAAGAGCCAAAAACAGACAGAAGATATTAGAGACACCAATCAAGCAGAACACAGCAAACTCCGAGACCAATAAACACAGACCAAGACTCCCAACCAATCAGGATGAAGAAAAACCATTCTGGCACAGCAATAGGCTGCCCCAAATTCAAATCTGAAACCACTGTAAAAGTCTGACTCACAGACGGACACAATACAGAAGCCTGATGATGGCAGATGAGATTCTGCTGAAACGTTGCTACAACTTTAAAAGAACTACAATGACGTGGGAAAATACCCGAACCAAGCCGAACACCATACATGTAAGTACCGCGAAAACTTAAGAAAATATATATATATATATATATATATATATATATATATATATATATATATATATATATATATGTATATATATATGTATGTATGTAGGTAGGTAGGTAGGTAGGTAGGTAGGTAGGTAGGTAGGTAGGTAGGTAGGTAGGTAGGTCTAGGTATGTTTGGGTCTTTTCCCATGTAAGATTGAGAGTATCTTGGTGACGTTTCGGCGAGGTCCCACTCACCATCCTCAGGCTGGTGCTTTCGGCTTCGTGCCAGTGCAAGCAGTGTGTGATCAGAGCTGCTGTCTCTCTATAAATACTATTGGTGGGGGCTGGTGTGCTGGGCTGATTGGCTGCGCTGCTGCTTCTTGATTGGTTGATGGAGTTGATGTTGGTATAATGGGCTGTGTGATGGCCTTGTGAGTTTTGTTGTGGAGATATCCTGGATCTTCCTGAGATTTCCTGAGTTTTCTGATGTGATGTCCTGAGCAGGTGGCTGTGATGTAGCATTCTGGGTTTTAGTCTGGCTTTGAGTTTGGGGTCTGGGTCTGCGTTCTTGGCGTGTGTCAGTTTGTTTAGTTTTGGGGCCAGGGGGTGCGACAGCTGGCAAAGCAGCCGTGGTCTGTGTTCTGGATGGTGGTTGTCCTTCGTTTATAGGATGGGCTTGGGCCTGGATCTGATGAGGGGGATTGGTGGTGGTGTCCCATGTTGTTTTGGGTCTGGTGTTGGTTTTTGTGGCTGGGACTCATTTGTTGGTGAGGGCTAGCTTCCAGATGTCTGGTAGGCAGGAGGTATCGTCCCGTCTATTCATGTTATGGGGGTGTTTCTCTATCTCTATGGCTTCCCTGATTATTCTCTTGCTGGAGTGTTCAGTGTTGGATATTAATTTGGTTCCTTCAAAATTAATTTCATGTCCTGTGGCTTTAAGGTGCTGGAAGAGGGAGGAAGTATTTTCTTCTCTTCTGACTGCTTTTTTGTGTTCTGCGATGCGTGCATTTATTCTCCTGTTGGTTTGTCCAATGTATGTGGCTGGGCAATTGTTGCATGGTATTTCATAAACTCCTTGATTTTCTAGCTGGATCTTGTCTTTCGGGTTTCTTAGGATGTTGGCTATTTTTTGGTCAGTGCCGAAAGCTGTCCTGATATTGTGTTTGTGGAGAATTTTGCTGATTTTGTCTGTGGTGCCTTTGATGTAGGGGAGGAGTGCGATACCGTTGTCTTGTTCTGTGTCTTGGTTTGTTGGGGATTAGATTGGTGATAGTGTTTCTTTGGAATCCGTTGGAAATTAATATGTTTGTGAGGGTGTGTAATTCTGTTCTCAGGTGGTCTTTGTTGGCTGGGCATTTGGTTCTGGAGATGAGGGTCTTGGCTCCAGAGTTGATCTGTGCAGGGTGGTGATGGGATTGTGCATTTAGGTAGTGGTTGGTGTTTTTTTTTTTCTGGTAGATGGTGTGTCCTAGGGAGCCATTGGGTTTGTTGTAAATTAGGACGTCCAGGAAGGGAAGTTGGTTGTTGGTTTCTGTTTCCACGGTGAATTGTATTTTGGGGAGTAGGTTGTTAAGATGTGTGAGGAAGTTGTCCAGTTTTTCTTTCCCATGTGGCCAAATTACGAAAGTGTCATCTACATATCTGAGCCAGAGTTTGGGTTTGTGTTCGGATTTGTCTAGAGCGTTGGTTTCAAAGTGTTCCATGTATAGGTTAGCGATGACGGGTGAGAGGGGTGATCCCTTGGGTGCTCCTTCTATCTGTTTGCATCTTTGTCCATTGTGGATGAAGTATGTGTTGGTTAGGCAGTGGTTGGTCAGATCTAGGATGTGTTTGGGGGGGTTGTATTTGTTTTGGGTGGCTGTCAAGGCTTCTTTGATGGGTACTTGGGTGAAGAGGGATATGACATCAAAGCTCACGAGTAGGTCACTGGGTTGTAGGTTTTGTTTCTTTATTGTTTCTATGAAGTGGAAGGAGTTTTGTACATGTGAGGTGATGGATTCTGTGTAGGGCTGGAATTGTTTGGCGAGAAATTTGGCAAGATTCTGTAGAGGTGAGCCTATGGAGCTGACTATGGGTCTGAGTGGTATTCCAAAATAAAAGCATCTCCCATCAGTGAAGAGATCCAGCAGAGACTCATCCCCAGAGAAAAATCATCCAGATGCCCTAAGCTCTATGGCCTCCCCAAAATACACAAAGAAGGAATACCACAATTGAATATTCTCCCCTCAGAGATTAGAATTGCTCCAAACCTGTTGGCATTTAAAAACGTGGCTATTTACCCAGCCTATGGCTCAGAATATATGAAGGACCCCATTACTTAATTTTACTGTTAGTTGATTAATTAACAGATCCTGTTTATACATATTTATTTGATGGATGTATTTATTGTCTTAATTTTTTAAATTATTATAACTTTAGAATTTTAGAATTGTCAACTGCCTAGAGTCATTTGGTTAAGTTTGGCTGCTATAGAAATTGAATAAATAAATAAATAAACTACCTCCAGGCTTGCATATCACTTTTAAACCCCCATGTCAATTGGCGGGATAATGTCTTGATGTTCTTCCAGAAGGTCAGAAGACTATGGTCTTCTACTTCTATATGTTCTATATCTAACCTACTTCCATCATGGAGAGGACAGTGTTGTGTATATAGCCATTCCCACTATAGAGAGCAGCATGATAGCAATAGCACTTAGACTTATATACCACTGCACAGTGCTTTACAGCCCTCTCTAAGTGGATTACAGAGTCAGCATATTGCCCCCAACAATCTGGGTCTTCATTTTACCAACCTCAGAAGAATGGAAGCCTAACTCAACCTTGAGCCTGGTGAAATTCAAACTGCCAAATTGAAGGCAGTCAGCAGCCAGCAGAAGTAGTCTGCAGTACTGCATTCTAACCACTGCACCACCACAGCTCTTATGCAAGGATCCCATCAAGAAAAAAATATATAATATATACACACACAGTGAATGCAGTTGCAGAGTACGGGGTTTTTAAGTCTATAAATATTTATATATAGCAATTCTTCTTTTTAGATAAACCTGTAACTAACTTTTGGTTTGTCCCATATGCAAATTACTTTATTCAATTTTCCAACTTTGTTATTGTGTCCTCCTCCTCCTCCAGCAATTGATTTTTTTTATTTTTAAAAATTCCTAAACTCTGGGATTTTCAGGCAAAGAAAATGTAAATATTTATAACATTTTCTCATTAGATAAACCTGCAACTTATGCTCTGTCCTACTTTCAAATTAATTAATTCAATTTTTCAACTTTGTTGTTGCTATTCTTCTTATTCCAGGGCAACCTTTTAAAAAAATATATCTGTAGGATGTAGATACAGGTGATCCTGATGGTTGGAGAAATATGGCTGTTTCTTCCAATCTCAAATTCTCTCTATTTTGTTTATGAAGTAATATATAAACATCCACTTCTTCAGTGGTTGAATTCATTTTTTTTTTTACTACTGGTTCTGTGGGTGTGGCTTATTTGGTGGGTGTGGCTTGGTCATGTGACTGTGTGGGTGTGGCTTGGTCATGTGATTGGGTGGCCATGGCCAACTCAATGTCACTCACATCAAGGGGTGCCTCGCCTGGCCCCTCCCCTTCCAGCCATTCCTTGTCACAACGTATCTATACATCTGTAAAAATGTTGTTCAGCTTTTTTGACTTTATTATTTATGTACTATAGATGTACTTTCATGGACCACTGAAGGAGGAAATTGCTCACAAGCTTTGCCCAAGAGTGTGATAAGCAACAGGCTTTTAAGGGGCTGCCACAAAGAAAAGAGGGGCAATGTATTTTCCAAATAAGCAGGATGTAAACAAGAAGCAATGGATGGAAACTGAACAAAGAGAGAAGCAACCTAAAACTAAGGATAAACTTCTTGACAGTGAGAACAATTAACCTGTGGACCTGCTTTTCTCTAGAAAAGCACTCAATCACTGGAAGTTTTCAGAAAAAACTGGACAGCCATTTCTCTGAAATGGTATAGGGTTCCCCCAAGGTCCCTCTAAGTGTCATTCTGTTATTCTGACACTTTCCCAGGACCTCTACTCAAATTTATTTCATAATTTCACATATTAAATAGCCATTCATGTAATACAACCTGCATATTGTTCAAAACAGTAATTATTATGGCTGATGTTAAACAGCAAGCCTAAAAGTCAAATATCACAAGAGTGCTTGTTTCTCTGTATGTATACAAAATATCGCATACCAGGAAAAGCATATTAAGCTGGATTTATGCAACCTGATGTACAAAATAAACAGACACATATTTATGCTCTGGACTAGACATTGAATGCATGTATTGCAAACCCTGAAAAATACCTGGGCAAAAGAAAGGCAGTAAAATAGGTGTAAGGACAGTGTAAAATATTAACACATGATAAATAATGGAACAATTAAAAATAATAGTACAGAGTTTTATCTCTTTTTCTCTCCCTTCCTATTTCTTTTTTTCTTTCTTTCTTTCTTTCTTTCTTTCTTTCTTTCTTTCTTTCTTTCTTTCTTTCTTTCTTTCTTTCTTTCTTTCTTTCTTTCTTTCTTTCTTTCTTGTCTCTCTCTCACACCCACCCACACCCACACCATTCTCTTCCTATTTCTTTTTCTTTCTTTCTTTCATTTCTCTCTCTCTCTCTCTCTCTCTCTCTCTCTCTCTCTCTCACACACACACACACACACATACACAC
The DNA here is from genome assembly GCF_049901735.1 of Notechis scutatus. Taxonomy (NCBI): domain Eukaryota; kingdom Metazoa; phylum Chordata; class Lepidosauria; order Squamata; family Elapidae; genus Notechis; species Notechis scutatus. The sequence goes on from NC_142015.1 coordinate 10,155,883, forward strand.
ACACACACACACACACACACCTGGTCTGGGATGAACTGAATGATCCAGCAAGCTCCAGTCAGCAGCATGCAGTGGAAAAAGGAAGAAAGCGGGTGGCATGTCCTCCCAAAGATCTTTGGTGGCCATTTGCTTTCTTGCAGGTGGCAGTGGCAGGAGGGCAGGGTGGGTGGATGTCACAGCCAAGGGCTGCTGAAAATTGTGCACCACATTTGCAACCCCAGCTGGGACATCCACCTGCCCTTGCTGAGCCTCAGCTGCCACATGGTAGGGAAAGCTGGGAAAGTGCCATGTGGGATGGAGCTGCCAGCCAAGCTGGGGAATGGTAGGGAAGGCTTGGAAAAGTCCAGGGATGGTAGGGAAGGCCTGGAAAAATCTGGGAATGGTGGGGGAGGGGCTAACATGACTTGCAGGCTTACCTGTGAGCAGGAAGATCAGGGCTGCTCAGTTGGGGGGCAGGCACCACGTGGGAAGGCTAGAATGGCAAGCCATGAGGATGCAGGAGGGGAGGAATAACTGGGAGGGGTGAGTGGCAGGTGGGCGGGCAGGGTGGGTGGGATGAGTGAGTATCATGAGGGTGGGGCAAGTGAGTGAGTGAAGACCAAGTGACTGGGTGGGGGTGTGGCCAGCCAGATGTTGCTACCGGCTCGGCGACCCATGCCAAATTCTTGCTACCAGTTCGCCCAATCCAGAGCGAACCAGCTGAATACCACCTCTGTACTTCGTCCTCCTCTTTCTAAAAACCATAACAAAACAAGTCAGCAAATTCTCCAGTACCAATGGCAAAGATCACACAAACTGATTATATATGATGACATAATCCAGTCATCTAAATGATTCACTGGAATCTCTGTAAAAATTACCAAGTGCCAGTGATGAAAAATTGGTAGGAAAATAAAGTTGAAAAGTAGTCAAAAATGAGTAAATTAAAATATTATGGAATTTCCAGTATTATGGAAGTTTTTACTGATAAGGTCTTGTTTCATAATACACCAGGTTGGGTAAGGGAGATAGTAGAATAGAAGATAAAGAATTGAAAAAGATCACAATGTATCAAGATCTGAAAATCAAAACTGAATGATTGATCCTACAAAATTGATGAGGATAATGCATAAGATATAGGGGTAATGCTTTTTCCTCCCTTGGGGTTAACCTCCAATATATTAAAAATGAATTCTCATTCAGAAGAGCTCAATGAGTATGAAGAGCAACGCCAGTGAAAGAATTGGTAATTGTGAGTTCACATTGTTGTGAAACATAATTCATATGCTGTCTGACTCAATGCTGCTATAGGGATAATAGTATGGTGATGATTTGTACATGAAACATTTCCAATATTTCCATGCTGATATCCCATCTGAGAATAGAAACAAACAGTTCTCTCTCATTCTGAGCTTTTTCCTAGGTAATTGTTGTTGTTGCTGTTGTTGTTGTTGTATGTCGTGAAGTAATGTCTGACCCATTGTTCCTCCAGGCCTTCCTGTCCCCTACCATCCCCCAGATGGCATCATCATCCTAGGTAATTATTATACCCTAAATTCCTAAAATATATGGCAGATTGGGAAAATAAATTTCTTGCAGTTTACATCTTGTTTCAGAATTAGACCAGAGAGTCTATTTCACATTTCACATTTTATTTGTTCTTTCTCAAAGTCTCTCTCCCTCTCCTCCCCTTCCTCCCTCCCTCCCTCCCTCCCTCCTCCCCTCCCTCCCTCTCCCCTCTCTCTGTGTTCATGCATGGAGAGCTAATACTGGACCGGGAATAGAGAGAAGGATCAAATCCCTATTCAATTATAAAGTTCACTTACAGAGCTCAGCTTCACCTGTCTCACAGGATTATTGTAAGGATAACATCAGATAAAAAGCATGTGAATTTGAACTTTACAGAGTTACTAGTTTATACATTGTTTGGGGCAGTGTTGGAAGAGGAGTTATGCCGCTAGAGTATTTAGGAAATGTAACTTCTTAAAAGTCTTTAAACTTTCTTAAAACAAAATGAAGTTTTTCAAGTAAAGCTATATATTTATTTAAATACATAATCCTCTCATCTCTCCACCTCAAAAAGTTAAGTTTTAATATTAAATGTTAATCAAATTAATAAATTTTAATATTTTAAGCTGCCCAGATTTACCATGTGGGGGCTAATAAATTGAATAAATAAAAATAAAATAAAATATTGTTTTGTCTCCTGAAGATCGGTCTAATTTGAACTTTTGAGCTTCCAAACATGATGAAATATTGATTCCTTTGATTAACAAAGACATGGATGTCCATGGATAAAACACTGGAAATAAATAATTTAAGAATAAGTTCAGTTTCTGTTTAATTTTTCCCTAAGGCAAAAGGATGCTTGTATGTGCCTAGGCATCTGCTAAATCCAACTTGATGAGACAGCAATGGCATCAGTGATCAAAAATAAAATAAAAAAAATAGACAAGATAAGATAAGATAAGATAAGATAAAAGACAAAAGACAGTGGTCAAGAACAAGGAAATGGTTTCAGATTTAGTCACAGAGTAAATTCTACAAAAGTTGAACATTAAGGGATCCAGAGTTCTCCAAACCTGATTGCAGAAAGTATGACTTCAGCAACAGAGCGGTCAATGCTGGAATGCACTACCTGACTCTGTTGTTACATCCTCTAACCCCCACTCCTTTCACCTCAAACTCTCCACTACTGACCTCTCCCCGTTCCTAAGAGGTCTCTAACAGGTGTGCAAAAGTGCACAATCCTGCCTATCCCTGTCCTATTGTCCGTATTTATGCATACCTATTTCCTGTATTCTTATTCATGTTTCTACTTACACCTATTATTTTGTAAACGATTGACAAATCAAATAAATAAATAAAATAAATAGAATACACTCCTGTTATATTCCTTGTCAGACCAAAATAGAACCAGGCAATTTCTAATTCTTCCTGCATCTAATTTGCATGGAGTTATTCTCATCTCAAATCATTATCAGCCTTAGAAGGCCATGGTCAATAGATGAAGCCATCTTACTCCCTGCACTATGTTTGTTAAGGAATTGAATCAATCAGAATGGCATTAAAGGAATTTCCTGGGATGGTTGAATGCATCTCTGGAACATTGGTTAACTTTACAGAGAAGAACAGATAAATTAGGCCTTGGGAGAAAACTTTTCAAAGCTATTTGTAATCACTAATAGTTATGAATAATCAGACTAGACTAGAAATAATCATGCTAATAGCAATGGGGGGAGGGGGAATAAATTAGATGTACTAAAATTATGCTGGAATAATTTTGTTCAATATGCTGTCTGTAATTACAAAGCAAAATACAAGTGTCTTTTGACCTTTTGAATAACCAGCAGGGTGATCTTATGAAATGTACCCAGTAATCTCCCTAAGAAGCCAGGAAATTCATGGTTTAAAGCCAAGTGTGATAATTAACCTCTTGATTGTTTTCACAAATAAATATACCACATCTACAGTTTATTTGTACATATATTCAAGGATCCCAGATTAGCACATCTTTATTGTACAGTGTTCTACCAGTATGTGCAAGTTTTCACAAATGAATCAGCAATGATTTTGGTGTCATTTCATCAATATGCATTATGATATAAAGGCTGAGAAGAAAAAGAACCCAAAGCTGTAGGATCCCCCCGCCCAAAAAAAAAAAAAAAAAAAAAGGAAGGGTGAAGTTATAGTTTGGAAACAGAATCAGGCATTACGCTTCTTCAATCCAGGGACAAATATTTATCCATAATATTACAAAGCACTACAATTCTGAAAGATGCAGTTGGAATTGGAAAACTGATATTGGTCAGATATGATGAACTTATTAGTTGGATTCTGATTTGAACAGCAGTATTGCATAAATGTCGATAAACATATTGTTCTGACAAACAAGCTATGTTCATATTGCCCATAATTCATTTTCTTTAGGACAATCTGACAATAATTTTCAGCTGGTGTTGGGATACTTTTAAAGAAGCCTTTTTCTAAAGGACATGTATCCATGCTGTAATTAGACTTCAGGCCCTGTTCCAAAATGTGATGTTAATTCTAATGACAGAATTGGCTTTCTTGATCCTGAAACTGAACTTATACAAACCTTTAAGTTATTGCCATGTTCTGAATCTGCTTTATGCTATATTCTCTGACCTAAGCCAGAAAGGGTGACAGAATCTCCTTTAGAGCATATCAAACTCGTCAGACCTAGGTATGAAATCGTATTTCAAATCCTAGATCCATAAAAACTGTCTGTGAGGAAAAAGAAGAAAAGTTAGCCTTTAAGATAGATAGGTAGATAGATAGGTAGATATCATATCAAGAGCAACTGCGTTCTCTTCGCTGATGATGTAAAGCTATTCAACACCACAGACAATACTGCTACCCTTCAAAAAGACCTCGATATGTATCAGAATGGTCAAACAAATGGCAACTTCAAATCTCAACAAATAAATGCTCTGTCCTACATATTGGCAAAAAAAATCAGAAAATAAAATACAATCTGAATACTCAAGTCCTTGTTGATGATCCAAACTCTGCAAAGGATCTTGGAGTACTCATCTCTAATGACCTAAGTGCTAGAGCCCACTGTAACTACATAGCCAAAAAGGCATTAAGAGTTGATAACCTAATGTTACGTAGCTTTTTCTCTGGTAATATTACACTACTAACTAGAGCATACAAAACATTTGCTAGACCAATACTCAAATACAGCTCATCAGTCTGGAACCCACATTACGTATCTGATATTAATACAGTGGAGAAAATCCAGAAATATTTCACAAGAAGAGTTCTCCACTCCTCTACTCGTTGCAGAATATCTTATGCCGCCAGACTTGAAATTCTAGACCTAGAAAACCTAGAACTACGCTGCCTTTGGTTCGATCTAAGTATAGTATATAAAATCATACATTGCAACGTCCTACCTGTCAATGAATACTTCAGCTTCAACCATAACAACACAAGAGCAAACAATAGATACAAACTCAAGGTTAATCACACCAAACTTCATTGTAGGAAATATGACTTCAGCAACAGAGTGGTCAATGTCTGGAATACTCTACCTGACTCTGTGGTTTCTTCCCAAAAACCCCAAAAAACTTTAACCTTAGACTGTCTAGTATTGACCTCACCCCTTTCCTAAGAGGTCTGTAGGGGGCGTGCATAAGTGCACCAACATGCCTACCATCCCTGTCCTATTGTTTCTTTTATTTTTATTTTTTTCTTATATGTATTCATAACTATGTTTTTACTTATACCTATTATCTTGTAAGCAATTGACAAAAATAAATAAATAAAATAAATAAAAATAAAATAAAACCTCATCTTGATTTTGTTTTTTTATATAATGGTACAAAGAGAAACTCTGATAGACTTAAAATTGATGTCAGATCTTCAGGGTAGACCAGTTCATAAAACAATCAATTACACTGAACAGAATCAATGCAGGATTATTCTGATTTTCTTTCCTACAATTTTCCAGGGCTGAGTTACCATTTCTCCTCCTTTAAAGACACATCCATGCCTTCATCCAGTTTATCTTTACATTCCTAAAGCTCATGTAGGCCAGACAAGGAATAATGGATGGAAACTGAACAAGGAGAGATTTAACCTGGAAACAAGGAGAAACTTTCTGACAATGAGAACAATCAACCAATCGAATAGCTTGCCCTTAGAAGTTGTGGGAGTGCCATCAGTTGAGACTTTCAAGAAGAGATTGGACTGCCATTTGTCAGAAATGGTGTAGGGTCTCCCGTTTGGGTGGGGGGTTGGACTAGATGACCTACAAGGTCCCTTCCAACTCTGATTATCTGTATCCTTTACAGTCCATGGACATTCTTATTTTCTGATGCTTCCTATCAGTTATGATCACTTCTTATGGTTGCTTTTACTTTTGCATAATAAATAGCCATAAGACTATTTCTTAGTCTTATGGCTATTTCTTAGCTATCAAGGAAACATCTGCAGAATTATGTGGCTTTAGGAATGGATTTATGAATGTGGAATTAAGTAAAACCTAGAGGAATGCATTGTTTTCCCTTTCAACCTAATAGTAGCAAGTTCAACTGCTCAATAATTTGCCTTCAGGCTGTATCTTTTATGTCCTTTTCACTGAACAGCTTCAGTATTCAGAGTACATTACCCGAACGAAAAAGTTTCACCCATGCTGGCTCCGTTCAATATATCTTTCAGTCCATTTTGTTTTATTTACCTTATTTTATCTTTCATCTTATTTTATTTCCAGGTTTTATGTGAGATAAGGTTGTCTGAAATAAATGGCTACTAACAACTGTCATTCATGGTGGGGAGAGTTACACTATCATAATGTTGAATTTATTGTGGTGCCCAGCTTTAACTGAGTGCCGTATTTCAAAAAGTGGGTTAACTCAGGAAAGCAGAATAAAGCTTCTCATTTGTGTTTTAAATCAGGAAATGTGAATTGGGTCATTCTGACTGAAGAAGAAGGCTAAAGAAAATCCATGATCACCCCTGTTACTTTTACAATAAACACCAGTGGAAAGCTTTTAGTAAAATATACAAGATTAAAAGTCACATACCAAATCAAAAGAACTGAAGGAGTTTCTCTGAGTCCAGCACTTAAAATAGACTAAGCTTGTTCTGGAGTATTACTGTAAATACCATGAGTGTTTAAAACTGAGCCAAATAAATGTTTGGCGAAAGAGAGGGTTTCATTATCAATGTTAAAAATATCTAGTTATATGCCATAACATAAACAGGCTGTGATAAATACAGCAAAGCCATTTGAAACTATCATATGCTCATTAAAATGAGTGATTCACTAATTACTTGTGCTACGCTAGGTTGGCACCATGACCTATGGGATATAGGGAGCGCACCGATATTTTTGCAGCCATTATATTGTGTAATATCCATAAAGCTGCGTGCACAGAAATTGAATGCATCAGGAAGCATATTTGTTTAACATTCTTCATTCTTTGGGGAGACACAATGCAATATTCATGATGAGATGCAAAATTGTTAATTGTGATAGTGTATTCATTTATCTGGGAGGAAATCCTACAGAACTCCTCATTTAATGTGTAGGTGCCTATAACATTGTAGAAATATAAAATGGATATAGTACAATATTAAATAATTGATAAGTATTGGGTTTAGCATACTTATTTTCCCCAAAAGATTCTCAAACTTTGGAAGGGTGCCTGCAGCCCACTGAATTGTTTTGGAGAATGTATACATGAATCTAGAGTAATTGGAGATTATAGGAGCTTCCATAATACGGAAACCCAGAATTGGATGGTGAGGTATCCCACTGCCAATTTTTTTAAATATGAATTTGTCTGATGCAGTTAAGGCTAATTGTGAGAAAGAAAATCAGAATAATCCATGTAGACAACTTTCCAAGGTGCTATTAGAGTAGGTTCAACAGGTTCAACAGGTATAACAGGTGTAAACAGGGTGTAAACAGGGCCAAACCAAGAACTTTTATGGCTAAGCAAAATCTCAGTTTAGAAGAAGTCATTCCTGTTACTCTTAGTCACCAACAACCCAATAGGCATGCAAGGTAGGTGACCCCAGTTTTGGATGATTCTGTGTGGTGCACCTAATCAGTTGTGGGATTACTCCTTCCCTCTGTTCCCAGGAATCAAAACTTAATTTGAATAACTCACTGGAGTGGGGACACTCCATGTCCCCTCCCTGAAATCTCACAATCTACTGGGAACTCAGAAATGTGCCTTTTCCATGGCTGCCTTGTGGAATACCACCTTCCCAGGGGCAATTTGGTAGGCTCTCACCATTCTAGACTTTTGGAAGGCTTTACTGATGTGCCAGGACTGTTTGCTGTGGGACCTGCCAAGAGGACAATTATGGTCAGGCTATTTGTTTTATTGTTTCACTATTTATACTGATTTATTATTGTTTTATGTATTGGTTTTGTCATTGTGAACTACCCAGGGTTGCTTATGATGGAGCAGCCATATAAATCTTTTAAATAAATAAATACACAGCAATTTCTCAGGAATATTCAGATAGAGATGGCTCTAAAGACCTGGTTCTTTCCCCAGGCAATTGGCCAGAATGTTACATTTTCAATTCCCTGTTAGCTGATTAGAGTCACTTGGCAAGTGGTGGTCCTAAAAAGTGAAGAAACGAATACCTAAAATCAAATATATTGTTTTTTCTTGCCACCACCACCACCCCCAGCAAAACAAAATCCTTCTCTATTTTTATGTTGTAAGGTGACCTGAAAAAACAGGGAAAGTACAAAAAGTACATTTATAGAGATTTACAGCAAGAGAGAAGGATATTTAAAAAAATTAAATTAAGTTGTATTTTGTAAATTAAAACTAGTTGTAAACAGGTACCCTTAAGGTTACTGTTTAGGTTAACTACTGTAGACTTCTTTTAGATCTCAGAGGATAATTCTTAGTAATTTATAGAGTGCTAATTAATTGTAGACTACTAATCTTGGCCTTCTTTGACAATAATGATTTAATCCCAAATCTCTCAGTTCCACAGTTGAAGGATTTTCTCAGGTTAAAATTCTAATCATTGCTCAGACTTGTCATTCTATTGATGGCTGTCAGATCCCTCTCTCTTCAGTCTATCCTATCTTGAGTTTTAAACAGGGAGATGGTGCCCTACATCCCTTTAATCCTGGTGCTTTCCTCCTCGGAAAGATATATTTTTAATGTCCCGAAGAAGAAAATTATGATTATCATCATATGATATACATTTACAGGCATTTGAAGCACAATTATGTTTTTCCATCTGCCATTACAAGAGACAGACTGACCAACATCTTGCATTTCCCATTATCAGGACTAAGGTTTGTTATAGTAAATTGGGGCAGGGAAATATGTTGTCATCACAGAAATTCATTCTGCAAAGTGACCTTTTGTCTTACATGGGAATAAAAAAAAAATGGAAGAATAAAAAATGTTAGTTTAAATTACTGCTATGGAAACATCTCCAGGATGAGTTTTTTTTCCTGAAGCTTAAAAACAATTGTAAATTTGCATTTGGTCATTGAGGACTGAAGATTTAAAGATGGTTGTGAGGTCATCAGCAGGATGACACTGTACTTTTGACCTCTTCTTGCTTAAAGCTGCTTAATTGCTTTCCTGCCTTTCCATTCTGTTTTGATATTGGCTCATTTCAGCTAATTTATTAATAGTTAAAGGAAATAGAATTGATTGTTTTGCTACATACAGTCTTGCTGCTCTGTGAATTGCAAATGGGTTCCATATGGCTTGCACACTGCTTATCTTTCTATTTGAGGGACTAAAGCATTGAGTGTAGGAAGCAGACTCTATGATAACATGGTTCCTTTGTCAAAACTATTTTATTCTACTTGCACAGGCTCAACAACACAAATGAGAAATATAAGCAGATGTATCAAAACCACTCTAACTTGCTGGCTTCCTGATCTGAGCCAGCTTTATGAAGACAAGATGCACTAGTGAGAGAATACCAAAAAATTATCAGCAGCAAGATTCAAGTCCAGAAAACCCCCACTGGCACCTGCCCAACATCTGCCCAACAACTTTAACATCAAACCCCAATGAAAAGCCAAATGGCTCACTGAACATCTAGTCATAAGAAGACATATAAATAACCCCACAAAAAAGGTGAAAGGCTTTGAACTACTATGTCAGCAGTGGACAATCCTGAATAGGATTTACACCTCACACAGCATCTGCCAGGATGCTCCATCTAAATGAGGCATAGCATCCTCCCTTCACTGTGACTGTAGGATCCTACATCAAACTATAGATCACATTGTGATTGGCTATAAGCTGAGGGCCTATACCGGTCCAGTATCTGATTCTTTTTAATATAAACAGTGTTGCCCTTCAATGGTTAGATGATCTAGACATTGGTATTTGAACATAGATCTCTTTAACATTTATATTTTATTGGGTTCTACTAATCTAGATGTTAACATATATTAACATCTAGACATCTAGGTGATTATATATATTGCTAGTCCGCATATGATATTCCACGCCTAAATAAATAAATAAATCTAGTTGAAGATAAATATATTAGTTAAATGCCATGCCTATAGAAGGTGGTGACAAGAACTTATTCTACTTCCATTTCGTACTGAAGCTATCCCTTCAGTTTCTCTTTAATAAAATGTCTTAGGTTTTCTATGGGAAATTAGATACATACTTGAATATCATGCTGTGTCAGTGTCATAGCTCGATTTGCATACCCAGCTCACAGCCAGACAAGAAGCAATGGGGGAGGGTATGGATTGGGATGCAAGGAAGGGAGGTAATAGAATGCAAAAGCACCAACTCCACAGTGAGACATACCAGCATTGCAAGATCACTGGCTAGGAAAGTTCACTAAAGTCTGTTCCCCAAATAAACTGAACGTAATTGATTGGACAGAGTAAAGTGACAATGGGAGTGATGCAGTGGCCTAGAGGTGTAGCTCTTGCCTAACAATCATGAGGCTGTGAGTTTGATGCTAGGTAGAGGCAGATATTTCTCTCTCTGGGTGCACTGAGAATATATCTGCTGCATAAAATTCCACATTGGCGACAGTAAGGGCATCCGGCCAGTAAACACTCAGCTCCATTCAGATGCCCAGACTCCACCCCGCAAGGGATTATGGGGTCATTAAAAGAGGATGGTGATGAGTAAAATGACAATGGGAAGGGCCATGGGGAAGAAGGGAACATTTAACTATGCTGTTTCCATGTGAAACCGTTAGAATTGGCTTCACTACTTCCATATCCATATCTGCTCTATAAATTATACTCTTAGAAACAAAGAATGGCCCAGGAGACTTTATTTGCTGTGTGTACTGAGTGGAACAGTTGGCAGTCAGATTCCCCCTAAAAAAATCTCTGGCAACATTTGCTCTTCTCGGCATATATATTACTAGCCTCTACTTGAGATATCTAATAGGATACTTCCTATTTAATTTTCTGGGCAATAAAAGTATTTAAAGCATATTAATTCAGTCAGAGTTAATTTACTCCATTCCCCCCCCCGCACCATTCTTTGCAAAATTATTTTTCATTGCTCTTATAGAGGCTCTTATTTTGTAAATGAATGAGTTCGTTACATTTGGTTTCAGATGTGATTTTTCCTTATTGGAAATGTCAGCTTTCACAGTTCATTAACATTGGAGAAAGAAGGAGGCAATAAGACGTACATACAAACAAACAAAAATAGAAAGTAGGAAGACTAGGAAACATGGCAGAAAAACACAAGCACCTCAGACATAATAAGGAAAAAATATCAAAGTGTATAGTTTTAACTGAAAGTTCCTTCCAAAACCTGGTGGTTGATATTTAAATTGATAATCATATTATTCACTTTAGCTACCTTCAGTCAAGACCTGCATCCTATAGGCTTGCAACCACAAATGAGCCACACATTTATGTTGCTAGGTGAGACAGTTTTTAAGTGAGTTTTGCCCTAAATTATGACTTTTCTTGCCATAGTTGTTAAGTTAATCTCTGCAGTTCTTAAATTAGTAACATGGTTGTTAAGTGAATCTGGCACCCTCATCCAGTTTGCTTGTCAGAAGGTAGCAAATGACCCTGGGACACTACAACCATCATAAATTTGACCCAGTTGCAAAGTGTCCAAATTTTAATCTTGTGACTGTGGGGATGCTGCAATGGTCATAAGTGTGAATCACAGTCATAAGTTACTTTTTTAGTGCTGTTGTAAGTTGAAACTGTTACTAAATTAACTGTTGTAAGTTGAGGAAGAAAAAGTAGATCTTTCATTAGGGGCATTTTCTGGAGTACTCACTATGTACGTAATTCCTCCAAGTTGGTAGTATCTGAATGTGCTCCTTAGTTTTCAGTCATGCCATCTTTTCACAGCGGGTAATAAATCCAGAAAAAAGTGATATTGATCAGCAATGTACTACAACCTGCCAATATCTCTTTGACATATTATTATGCTAATTTCAGGTCTTCCATTAAGTCTGGAGTTGACTGTCAACTAGAATGTATGCCTATAACTGTCAACTAGTATGTATGCCTATAACAGTTTAATTTAATCATTGTGGCATGATGCCCATCTCTTGAAATTTAAAAAAAAATGGGGAATCCAGATTCAATTTTTATTATTAAACTCATAAAATGATTGAAAAAGACATTCTACAACCTACTATGGATACTTTATCCATCATAGAAACAAATTCATTTTGTGCAATACATTTTGTCATTTTGGTACTTTGCATCAAAAAAAAAAAAAAACTGAAATCAATTGATCATTACCAGTTAGCAAAGTATCAATGTTTCTCTATCCATCATAATGATAATTTATTAATATGTCTATAACACATAGCAAAAATGTGAAATATACAAGTATAATATCTTAAATTAGATATGAAGAAATTGATGCATAGTTGATATGTAATAGAATATTGAATATTGTTCTCAGAGACTTTGGCTTCTGACGAATGATAGAAAATCCAGGAACAGTTAGCAGGTAGATAATACTAGAGCAGAAAATCTAAAAGAAAAGCAAGAAAAGGGGAAGATAGGTTAGAAAAAAAATTTCTGATTGTCTATGGTATTTGAAAAATAATTGTTTAGTTTTGTGGGTTAACATTTCTCAGGATCAGTTTTTATGTGAAATGATATGAAATGATATGTGCGGCTATTTGAGTTTATTGGCATTTCTGAGGAAGATAAAAAATTTATGAAGTCTCTCAGAGTATGGGTGTTGCTGAAGGAGGGAATGCTTTTTTTTTTTTTTGCATCGTATTATTGATGGGTATGTCTTATCTAACAAAGAGACAGACTATGGGTGACATGATAGGAGTCTTCCAATATTTGAGGGGCTGTCATGGGTGTGGGTCGACCTACTCTCTTCAAAGCACCTGAGGGCAAGACATCAAGGAACAGGTGGAAGCTTATTAAGGAGAGATCCAACCTAGAGCTAAGGAGATATTTCCTGACAGTGAGAACAATTAATCAGTGGAAAGGCTTACCTGCAGAAGTTGTGTGTGCTCTAACACTAGAGATTTTCAAGAAGAGACTGGATAGCCATTTGTCCCAAATGGTAAAAGGTGTTAGGGTTCCAAGTAACATACTCATAGCAAACAAAACTTCCAAGTAACATACCAAAGCAAACAAAACTCTTCCTCAAAGAATAAGTTTATTGTATATGTCATATTGGCACAGGCTGGTGAAAACCGGCTCTGAATATTCCCATCATTTTCAGCTAATTAAAAGTGAAAGTTTATCACTTTCTCAAAACAATCAATCACATGGTCCAATCAGCATACTGTCCAGTTGCTAGGTGACTCCAGTCCCCTACTTCCAAGTATCTGCAGAAATGTCCTTGGTTCCCACAAGAAAGTATTTTGTTTTGGCTACAACTATCTTTATTCCCCCCTCCCTAGGCCTCTTCTCTGGTGTGTCAGCACTGAAGTCTCAAAATAGCCTGTCAGGCCAGTTTCAGAGTTGACACAGGGAGCAGGTTGGAGTAGAGAACCTCCAAAGTCCCTTCTTATTCTGTTAGTTGACTCAAGTGACAGACGGTACAGAACAATTTCTTCTGTTCTTGATTTATGCTCACATAAAAAAAGTGGAGGTGGTTATGGGAAGGGATTATTTTCAGTCTTGAATTAAGAACTGAGCTGAAGAACTGAAGTCCTTTATGTTCCGCATTAGATTAAATACAATTACTTTGAACACCCAGGGTTTATATTCCAATCTTGGAATTTGCAATTCTAGATGATGTCTCTAGAGCCAGGATATTCTTTTCACTTTTGCAATTTAAATTCCTATTTGCACAACACTCAAGAGTCAATTATTGCTACAATCAGAATGTTTTTCTCTCCAAAAAGTTAAAGCTACAAGCTAATAAGCTCTTGTTAAAAATGGCTAGTGGTGCTGCTTGCCTAGCCAGATGCATGCTTGCCTACACAGGTGCAAAAGTAGTTTATAGTCTTCAAGTTCATCCTGCTTTTAATTGTAAATATGGCAAATTTGTGTGATAAGCATATTAAATTCAAACTGCATGAGCATCACTATTCTAAATCAAAATGTGACTCTAATACACTACTCTAATATACTGGCAGCAGTCAACTAGTAGCATTCACCACATTTAAAAAATAGTTAACAACTTGTCATAATGTGTAAAAGAACAGTTCTCCTCTTGCTTATTCACATTTCAAGAGGCATATGACATTAATTAACAAGGAATGGAAAGCCAACAATAATCTGGAATTATACTTTCCTTACATCCTTATATTTCTGTGCTAATTTAAAGGGGTGTGCATTGCTATTCCCCCCCAAAACCAACATTGATTGAATGATTGAAACAATTAATTATCCTTCCAGAATCTGCCCCTTTCCTTTTAATGAAAGCTTTCCACTTATTTTCTCAGGTCCACAAAACCAATCTGTTCTTTAAAAGCAGCACAGTGGTTGGGAGTGTGATTGACTTCGACACTATCATGTCACAGCCATCTGCTAATTGGAATACATTGAAAACTTTTGAAGTTGATCAAATGTTTGTCACTTTTAGCTGGCAATTAATATGGGGAACAATGTACAGGACCAGGAGGAATGAACACACAGAGACAGGGAGAGAGAGGTGGGGAGAGAGAAAGAGGGAGGGAGGGAGAGGGAGGGAGAGAGAGAGAGATTTCTGAATTGAATTAGAAACATGACAGAAATCAATCACTGGATATGTTTGCACCATCAGCTGGATTGTTGAATGCAGAATCACAAAACTGATGTAAAGTGGGGGTAGAATTTTATATTTAAAATTCATTGTGCTTGCAGGTATTTAACCTGATTAGAGGGATTTCTGGTTTAGAGTATCTGTTCAGAAACTAACAGAAATGGCTGCACCTGAAGGGGGCAGAGTAAAGCTTTTTGAAAAACAAACATGAAAACAATGCAGCTTATCAGACAAGCTTATCTGGGAATCACTGGGAGACCTCAAAATATTTCCAATGAGCCAAGTCACCACAGAGCAGGAGAACCATGTTAAGGAAATATGGGATTCAGATGAGAGAAGCAGGATGGGAAGAAGTGAAGGATGGAATAGTTAATCTGTCCCTTTCCAATTCTTATTCTCTATGATCTTCAGGAGATGAAATAACAATTGCAGAAACATAAATTGATGGAAGTGAAAAAGATTAAGTCATTGTCTTGATTCAGCTTCATTTAAAAACCTTTCTTTGAATCACACATACACTCTTAGTCTTCTAGTCAACTGCACTCCTTTTCAACTATTTAGCAATGACCATAGCTTCTAAATTTAGATCTTCTCATGAACTTTGACTTATGGGGGATTGTCAGGAAAGCTACACTTCAAAGCCAAAGTCAGAGAAATGTTTGTTCTGTCATTAGATCTATAGCAAAATATAGTCTTGCTAACCCTTAAGGAAATTATTTCCTGAATTGTAGAGAGTACAACATGTCCAATGAGATCTACATAGAGAACCAAAAATTAAAAAGTCATTTTTGTAGATGAAGAGATATTTAATTATAGTGCTGTCGAATATCACCCTATTTTATACCACACTGAATTATAGTTCCTATAGTTTCAAAATTAATATTAATTACAATGTTAGTGATAGATTTTTTTTAGTAATTCAGTGATTTTGTATTAATTAAAATAATTTTTAAAAATTAATATTCTATAGGATTTATATATTAATATCTTAGATTAATATTTATATCATACACTTTTATACAGCACTGTCTTATATTATTGATTCCATGATCTTAATCATAATGTTGTGGCAAAATTGTGATTTTATATTATGTGCTTCTAATTCAAAATTAGGTTAGATTACTGGAATTGTTATAAATTTCATCACTTAATGATACTTTACACTGTTCAACAGCATGAATAAATATTATTTCCTTCTTTATTTTCTTACTTACATTCATTAAATCAGGTAAGCAAAACATCTTACCCATTACCTTCATCGAAGTAATTGGCCAACTGGAAAGTAAAGGATTCCATACCATAATATTTGTTTACAACTTTGAGTGAGAAATGCGATGGTGGTGATTAATATTAAAGGAAAGAAGCAATTTGTTGAAATAATAGTTGGTGATTGTCAACAACAGTTTCAAACTGGCCTAAATTAAATTAAATTAAAATGTATTCCTATTAGCCAAGCCAATCTTCTCAAGCAAAATGCCCTTCCAAAGTAATGATAGGAGTAACAAAATGTAACAGAATAGCAGTTGGAATGGACCTTGGAAGTCTTCTAGTACAACTACCTGGTCAAGCAGGAAACCCTATACCAGTGATGGCGAACCTTTTTGTTGTGGTGTGCCAAAAGCGTGTGCACGCATATGCTGGCACCTGCAATGTAATGCTCCCCTCCCTCCCTGTGCATCCATGTGAAATAACCCTCCACGCTGCCTTACCTGCACTGCGCATGCATGCGCCTCCCAGCTGATTTTTGGCTCGTTTGAGGTTGTTTTTGCCCTCCCGAAGGCTCAAGGGAAGCCTCTGCAGCCTCGGGAATGCTGAAAAATGGGCCTTCTGGAAATACCGGAAGTGCTGAAATGGGCCCGTTTTCAGCTTCCCGAGGCTTCCCTTGAGCCCCCAGGAGGGCGAAAACGGCCTCAAGCGGGCCAAAAATCAGCTGAGAGGTGCACACCCGCACAAATGGCTCTGTGTGCCACCTGTGCCATAGGTTCGCCATCACTGCCCCATACCATTTCAGACAAATTGTTCTCCAATCTCTTCTTAAAAGCCTCCAGTGATGGAGCGCTCACAAGTTCTGAAAGCAAGCTGTTCAACTGTTCCATTGATCTCACTGTTAGTTTAGTAGCAAAATGGTGTCATTGAAACTCCCAAGTATGTCACCGCGTCTGGACTTTGTGCTTCAGGTGGAATGAAATTTTGACTTTGCATTTTGCTCATTAGATAAGTTTGTTGTGATAGAAATGACTAGTATATATTATTATGAGCCATTGTGGTGCAGTGATTCAAACAGGGGTGGGATTATACTGGTATGGACCAGTTCTATAGAACCGGTTGTTACGATTCTGCACAATTTGGAGAACTGGCAAATTGTGCCACAGGCTGGCCCCGCCCCTGCCCTGCCTCCCCCAGTCACTCCTTACCTGGCATGCATGCCATCCAACTTGCCTGCATTGTGCCTTCACCTAATTTTTGGTAAGTTGCTATTTTTCCTTTTTTCCTCCAACCATCAGCTGTTCTGACTATCAGCTGTGCCGTGCAATTTAGATTAGCTAAAAAGCAGGAAATCCTGGGATTTCTTTCTTTCTTTCTTTTTTTGTAGATTTTATTTGAGTTTTCACAAAAAGAAACACAATTAAAACATCTTTTTTGAAAGCAGCATAATCCCGGGTTACATTTCTTCATGCAGACACAAATTCAGGTTCATGCTCATTTTTATATTCTATTCCATATCTTATTACAATTTTACAATTTCTGCATAGCTTCTCCCCTCTTTTAATTTTCTCAATTTTATTTTAATTTCAATTCATTTCAATTCAATTCATTTCAATTCAAATCATTGTATTTTTGTCTGTCCTGTTTCAATTGTCTATTATCTTTTCTCATTAAACAAAATTTCTCCTGTAGTTACTGATTGGAGTATGATGCCTTTATATCTTTCCCCTAAAATTATAACACTCAATATAAGACATAGCTTCCATTCGGATTCTGTTTGGTACATTCTTAAACTACACACAGTATTCTTAAAAAAAAGAAAAAAATATAAATGTATATAATTAAAACAACATTCTATTCCAATTCAATTCTATCATTAATATTAATATTCATTAAAGTCTTAAGATTTTTCACGTTACTTTTCAATTAAATATCATACTTCTATGGGAACAATTATAAACTGTCCATAATCAATTCCCCCCCCTCTTCACTTATATTTTATAAAACATTGACTAATTAAAGTGTTCCCATTCCTTCCTAATTCAATTTTCTCATTTATTTTATTTCTTTTACTTTGTTCACAAACATTTCACTAAGTTACACTAACCATTCTATCCCTCATTCTAATCATATGTTGTTTCCAATTTTCTAAAATTATTTCTATTTCAAATATAACAACACAATCCCATGTACCTTTACAGAATCCCCCTTTCAATTAGATTTTCACCCATTATCTCTAAATAGGTCCTGTTTCTTTATATCTTGCTCCGGACCTTTGTAACTTCTTTTCCTTTCCTTCTTCCCTCTCTTCTTCTCCCTCCCCTTTTTATCCCTTTGTCTCTCTACCTCTACTTCCCTCTTCTGTATTCCCCTTTTCTGTTGCTTTCCAGTATTATACTTATTTTTTGAATTATTTTTCTTTTCTTTGGTTGTTTTTTTAAATCTTAAATTCTCCATCCTCTTCTCCCCCTTTCCTTTTTCTTCCCCACATAGAGTTACTTGTTCATTAAAGATGGCTTCTTCTTTGTCCCAGTCTTCTTGTTTTGCAGTCTTTTCTTGTTGTTTCTCATAGTTCCAAATCTCCATCTCTAAAAATTGAAAAACGAAGCCAAAGGAACCCTTCCCTTCTTGTGCATCTTCTTTGTACTTTTTAAGTTCAATTTTCAATTCATCCAAGAGTAATGCCATTGTAGAAACTTTTTAAACAACCACCCGATTGATTTTAGTCATTCAAATATAATAGCCAAATATCCAAAAGTCACCAAGTAACCCAAATACACACAAACTGTTTCTTTTTGCTCTTTCCCCCCCCACTTTCTCTTCCTATTTAGTTGCAACATTTCAGTTAAAATGTATCTTTTAGAAGTCTTGTTGAAATTTTACTTTAGATTCTTTTAAAGTCCAGGCAGTTTCCTCCCTCTTCCAGATCTTTTTCTCTCCCTTCCTGCTTATAGAAGAAAGTTTTTAATGTCCAGAAATCTTTATTATCCCTTTGGCATTTAGTTATATTTTCAGCTTAATTGCCCATTGATGCCAAAGCGGATTTTTCCAATTTCTTTTTCTTAATTGTCAATATAAGGAAGGAGAGAGAAGAAGAAAAAAAAGCCAAACCTTTCTCTTTTCACTTTCTTTCACTGCTTCCAACTCTTCTTTGGGAGCGATGTTATTTCTTGTAAAATTTAAATTCCAGGGTACCTTAGTTATTGCTTTTTCAACTTGGCCCGGTCAGCCAAAACTTTCACTTCTTATCTTCCTCCTGCACATTCTTTTCCGGTTGAGTACTTCTTTGAGGTGGCCATTTCTGACCACCGCTCCTACCGCCTTCAGGAAAGGGAGTTTGGCCAGCTGAGGAGGAGAGATGCGGCTCTCCTCGACCCTGCTGGCAGTCTCCCCCTTCTTCACCACCTCTACAGGGTGGCTTAGCCCCAAAACCAGCCGGCTCGGGGTGCTCCAGCGGCGAACCCAGGCAGAAACTGCACATGATTGCGGATTCCTGTCTGTCGCCGAAGCCCTTAAAACCGGAAGAGGAAATCCTGGGATTTCTTGCTTTCTAGCTAATCTAAATTGCTGTTGTACTGCTTTGCCTTCGCCCAGGAGCCTTCCCTGAGGCCCAGTCAGGAGTTGTATTCAGGGGCTTGGGGTGTAGGGGGAGAAGTGGCCTGAAAGCGGAGTTGAACCTTCCTCAGGACTGAAGCTTCTACTTTTCATTGCACTCAGGCAGCAAATTCCAGAAAGGTAGATCTGTGAGTGAATCTGCGATTCTGCAAGCAACTCAATCTGCCTGCCTGCCTGCTTTGCCTGATTTTAGGTAAAAGATGCTCTCTTTTTTAATAAAAAATTCAACATTTACATACATGGTATGTTGTGAGTTAATTTTGTGAGTTTTCTTGCTAGCAAATTTTACGTGACAGACTCAGGCAGCAGATTGCAGAAAGATAGATCTGTGAGTGAATCTGTGATTCTGTGAGCAATTCAATCTGCCTGCCTGCTTTGCCTGATTTTGGGTAAAAGTTGCTCATTTTTAATAAAAATTCAATATTTACATAAATATTTAGAATATTTACAAACAAGCCATGCCCAGCCAGTAACGTGACTACCAAGCCATGCCCACCCAGCAAGCCATGCCCACACAGTCACATGATCAGCAAACCACACCCATAAATTAAGCCACGCCCACAGAACCAGTTGTTAAAAAAATTGAATCCCACCCCTGGGTTCGAATGCAATATTGCAGGCTAATTCTGCCAACTGCCAATTGCTAGCAGTTTGGGAGTTCGATTCTCACTGGCTCAAGGTTGACTCAGCCTTTCATCCTTCCGAGGTGGGTAAAATCAGGGCCCAGCTTGTTGGGGGCAATAGGCTGACTCTCTAAAGCATTTAGAGAGGGCTGTAAAGTATGTGAAGTGGTGTGTAAGTCTAATTACTATTGCTATCATGTAAAAGTAAGAAGTTGAGGCTCTATGTTATTGTCTTATTCTCCTATGCTAATAAAAGTGAAATGTGAATGCTTTTCTTTCTTCCCCACTTCCCCCTAGACTTTATCCTATTCCCTTTTTCCTCCCTGACTTTCCTATTATTTTCATTTTTCTTTGTATTTTATATTTTGATAAACCAATACAAAAATTTTAAAAAGAAACTGCCAAGTATAGTATTCTTTTCAACCATTGTGCTTTTCACTGAACAGAAAGAGAAAAGAGACTTCAGTTTGTCACCTAATAAGAAAGTGGCTTAGGAAGAATGCTTAGCTTTGTTTTCAACTTATATTTAGCCCACTAGGAGACCAGACCAGACGAGACCAGAAAATCAGCTCTGCAAGAAAAGTAGTTACACTTTATTTGAGATTGCCTGTAACATCAGAATAAGTGTGCTTGCTCTGACATTTTTTATTTGTGACCATTATCATACTAGTCATAGAGGTGGCTCTCAAGCCATATTTAGTCATATATGTGGTTCTCAAGACATTGGACTATCCATATATGTACCTCTTAGCCATATTAATATATAGGACTCTAGCTTATGATCCAGGACATCTTCTGATGCTTTTAAGTGTTGATAAGTAGAACTTGGCAGCATTGCATGTTGTAGCAGGCTTGATATCTGAAAACAGCAGGAAGGGGGACTTCCGGTTTGAGCCTCTTCGCGGACAGACCAAAACCGCGATTGTGCGTGGTTTCGATCCGTGCTCGCTGCTGGAGCACTCCAAGCTGGCTGGTTTCGGGGCTAAGCCACCCCGTAGAGGTGGTGAAGAGGGGGGAGACTGCCAGCAGGGTTGAGGAGAGCCTCATCTCTCCTTCTCCATTACTCCCTTTCCCGAAGGCAGTTGCAGCGGTGGTCAGAAATTGCTACCTCAAAGAAGAACTTGACCGGAAAAGAATGTGCAGGAGGAAGATAAGAAGAGAAAGTTTTGGTTGACTGGGTTAAACTGCAAAAGCAACAATTAAGGTACCCTGGAATTTAAACTAAAAAAAAAAGTAACATCGTTCCCAAAGAAGATTTTGAAGCAGTGAAGGAGAGAGAAAAGGGAAAGGATTTGTTTTTTTTTTCTTCTCTCCTTTTCCCTATACTGACAGTTAAGAGATCTAAATATGAAATTGGATAAAAAAATCCACTTTAACATCAATAGGCATTTAAGCTGAAAATAAAATGTCAAAGGGATAATAAAGATTTCTGGATGCTTAAAACCTTTTAAAAGCAGGAAAGGAGAGAAAAAGAATAAAAGGGCAGGATCTGGAAAAAAGGGAGGAGACTGCCTGGAATTAAAAGGAATTTACAGTAAAACCTCAACAAGACTTCTAAAAGATACATTTTAACAGAAACTTGGCTACAAAATAGTAAAACCCCAGGAAGAGAAAGTGGAAAAAAGAAGCATGAAGAAACAGCTTGGGAGTATTTGGATTATTTGGTGATCTCTGGATTTTTGGCTATTGCATTTGAATGACTAAAATCAATCAGTTGGTTGTTTAAAAGTGTTTTAAAATGGCACTACTTTTAGATGAACTGAAAATGGAACTTTAAAAGTACAAAGAAGATGCACAAGAAGGGAGAGGTTCTTTTTGCTTCGTATTTCAATTCTTAGAAATGGACATCTCGAACTATGAGAAACAAGAAGAAATGCCTGCAGAACAAGAAGACTGGGACAAAGAAGAAGCCATCTTTAATGCACAAGTAATTTTATGTGGGGAAAAAAAAGGAAAGGGGCGAAAGAGAATGAAAAGTTTAAGATTTGAAAAAACAACCAAGAAAAGGAATAATAACTTGAAAAATAAGTATAATATTGGAAAGCAACAGAAGAGAGGAATACAGAAGAGAGAATTAGAAGTAGAGAGACAAGGGGGTAAAAAGGGGAGGGAGAAGAAGAGAGGGAAGAAGGAAAGGAAAAGAAGTTATAAAGGACAGAAACAAGATATGGAGAAACAGGGCTTATTTAGAGATAATGGGTGAAAATTTAATTGAAAAAGGGATTCTGCAAAGGTACATAAGATAGTATTGTTATATTAGAAATAGAAATAATTTTAGAAAATATGAAACAATGTATGAATAAAATGATGGATAAAATAGTTATTGTAATCTAGTGAAATGTTTGTTAATAAATAAATGAAATAAAATGAACGAGATAATTGAATTAGGAAAGGATGGGAACATTTTAATTATTTAATGTTTTATAAAATATAAGGGAAGAGAAATAGGAGGGAAAATTAATTACGGAAAGCTTATAAGTATTCCCAAGGAAGTATGATATTTAATTGAAAAGTAATGTTAAAGATGTTAAGACTTTAATGAATATTAATGATAGAATTGAATTGGAATGGAATGAGTGTTTTAATTACATATATTAATAATCACTTTTTAAGAATATAGTGTGTATTTTAAGAATGTACCAAGCAGAATTTGATTGGAAGTTATGTATTATATTGAATGTTATAACCTCAAGGTATATATTGAAGCTTAAATAAGAGTTGAATGGATAAAATTAAAAGATATAAAGGTGTCATACTCCAATTAGTAACTACAGGAGAAAATTTGTTTAATGAGAAAAGAAAATATGAAATTGAAACAGGACAGACAAAAGTATAAATATAATGATTTGAATGATTGATATGAGAGAATTAAAATAAAATTGAGAAAATTAAGAGAGGAGAAAAACTATGTAGAAAATGTAAAACAGTAATAAGATATGGAATAGAACATAAAAGTGATCATGAAATTGAGTTTGTGTCTGTATGAAGAAGTGTAACCCGGGACCATGGTATTTTCAAAAAAAAGATGTTTTATTTGAATTATGTGTTTTTTGTGTGTGTGTGAAAACCCAAATAAAATTTTCAAAAAGAAAAAGGAAAACAGCAGGAAGGTGCAGAATTGTCCTGTGCTCCTTGGGTATTTGTGCAGTAATGGTGAGATAGGACAGTACAAATATCTCTGCGATATAGGCACTGGAGAAACACATGCTAAGATCTGCTTTATCTTTATATCTTATAGTTTTTTCACAGTTAATATAGATATTATTTTATGGCTAAAAATTAAACTTTTTTTCCTTTTGTTCCATCCTAAACTATCTTAGTTTAGCTTTGTGCAAGTTGTTTACACGCATTAACTTTCCCAAGGCTGAGATAGAAAGTCTTTAAGGCCATACACCATGAGCTATGTTAGTGTCCAGGACAGACATAAAAGTTCTACTGATAGATTGCACCTATCCATGCGATTCTGGGGACATCAAAGCATTCAAATGCATGCTATTTTATTGCTGTCTGAATTAGGACTATATGCTACCTTTGTTATGCTGTTTCCCTGCATTATTATGCCAACTGCTTCTTTCAGATTCCATCACTAGGCCCGTAAGTAAATACTGTATAGCTTGAGGAAGATTGGATGGCAACTGATATAAAAATGATTGGTTCTGTAAATTTGAATGTAGTTTATTTATTTTATTTCACTTCTTTTACTACTTAGGATATGATTGATCTTCGATTCTGATAAAGACTTGTATTCAGAAGGTCACAAAAAGCAGCAATATAAACATACAAAAGGCAGGTGCCAAACATTTATTACAGTGAGCATTCCCATGTATAAACCACAATAATCTTTATTCACTTTTAAAGACACAATAGAAAATGTAATACCAAGACTTACTGCAATGAAATTACTTTGACTTTGCATGGAATGGAAAAGGAACAGTTGAATAGGATATTTTCCCTGATTAAAGTTATTGTGCAAGTTAAAATTATTGCTTATATTAACATAAAGATTTCTTTACCACATTTAAACTATGTACTTTCATCCTGAAATTTAAAAAAAGACTACCTTTGGCTCAGGCAAAAAGATATGAATAAGTTAAGTCATGGAATGAAACAAAATGTTAAAAAGTTCTGATATTTATCATGGTGGCAGAGTGGTTAGAATGCAGTACTGCAGGCTACTTCTTTTCAGCTTTGGAAGCCACATTAACATCAGAAACTTCCACACTGCCACATTCTTGAGCATGGGAAGATGGGAGGGGGGATTTCATGGAGCATATGTGGTTAGACATAATAACATTCTTCTTTAAAGTCAAGGTCATGTTATTCCTGCACCTGGTTGAGGAGTAGTAGAGGGGATGTCTCAAGTTGGAATGGATGGTGATTGGGGCATGTGATGGAATGATGGATGCAGGGGGTGGGTTTGTAATGTTTTACTTATTGGAGGAAAACCTGGAACTACTCTAATAAAAGGAAACTGAGAAAATGCCAGTCTCAGAGTTTTTAACTGGAGTTGATTTTTTTCTGGAATGCTGACACTTCTGCTGACAGTTCGGCAGGTTGAGTTCGGCAGTTTGAGTCACACAGACTCAAGGTTGACTCAGCCTTCCATCCTTCCAAGGTCAGTAATTTGAGGACCCAGATTGTCAGGGGCAATATGCTGACTCTGTAACCCGCAAGAGAGGGCTGTAAAGCCTTGTGAAGCAGTATGTACAGTAAATCTAAGTGCTATTGCTATTTACCAAGCACATCTAAATTATTTACAATTCCCAATTGTAAATAATTCTTTACAATTCCCAAGGCATGTCATAACTTTTGAGGACCCTTAATGTTTGGAAATTGAAAGCTGAAACATTTGACACGCACTAAATTGGATTACTTTTGGTTAATTCCAGTGAATTCTTCCACTTCACATGTTCAACTGAGAATTCTCCACCAATATTGAGAGAAGAGGGTCATATGAAAAACACTATAGATATAGAAATGGACACCACTCACACCTTTACTGGCATTCCATTCTATTAATGGAGGCTGCAATCTTCTTACCTGAGAATATGTCACAATGCATCCAGTGGACTTACTTCTGAGCAGAAAATCTGATTTGAATTGTATAAATGAAACAGAATACAGAATAACAGAGTTGGAAAGGATCTCAGAGGTCTTCTAGTCCAACCCCTGCTCCAGCAGGAGACCCTGTATCACTCCATACAAATGGCTGTCCAATTTCTTATTAATAACCACCAGTGTTGGAGCATGTACAACTCCTCAGAGCAAGCTGTTCTATTGATTAATTGTTCAAATGTGTATTTTTATAAATTCCATAGTAAAATCTGCCTGTCTATATGTTCATCAATCCATGTGTCCATCCGTTCATAGATCCAATGATCTATAGATGAATCAACTGATCTATTAATCCATCCATCCAACCAACCACCCATCCAATTTATCTTTTTTAGGTATGTCTTCTAGTAGAAAAGTATATCTAGTATATCTGCTTTCATGCAAACTTACCTAACTTCAGTGCAGGATGACAATGGACAGGAATTCTACAACGCTCTGATTTATTTTATTACATTTACTTTTACAAAATCATTCTTATTTTCAATAGAAAGCTTATCCCAGAGTGTTTTGATACTTGACAAAAATCATAAGTATAAAAAATATAGAGACACATATTAATTAAAACAATACTCTAGGCCAGTTGTAGAGCTCATGCACTACACGTAGAAAGTTCCAGGTTCAATCCTGGTATCCCCAAATTTCACCTTAAAATATAGAAAAGTCACTGCAATCCATATGGCCAAAGCTGAATAAGAAGAAATAGAACCCTTGTTCATGATAGTTATGGAACATACTTTCCCAGTCACTACTCATCTCATTTTTATGGCTTTTGAAGCAGTTGGGAAAACTGAAATTGAGATCATTTTTCCCTGAAACCAAATAATGTTACCACCAGGATCTTGACTTGATCTAGAATAGCTTCACATAATTCACAACAAATTGTAGAAGATGACCAGGTTAAGCTTCAGGGAGGGGTCAAACATGTCATCAGTCTTGAGCCCCTTCATGCCCACAAGAGATGTAACTCCAGCCCACCTTAAATTCCATCTACCACCATTTTGCTTGGACCATTAATTGTTCAGATTCTTGTAGAGAGCTTAAGCTTGCAATAAACCTTTATACTCATTTGAACTGTCTGGATCTCCTGATTTTTCTGGTGCCTGACACATATAGTCTTACTATCAATAGCACTTAGACTTATATAATGCTTCATAGTGCTTTCCAGCTCTTTCTAAGCAGTTTACACAGTCAGCATTTTGCCCTCAGAAATCTTGGTCCTCGTTTTACTGACCTTGGAAGGATGGAAATCTGAGTCAATCTTGAGCTGCTCAGAATTGAACTCCTGGCAGTCAGCAGAATTATCCTGCAATATTACATTCTAACCATTGTGCCATCACAGCTCATAAACCTTAAACCAAGAAAACCCCAAACATGGACATTTATACAGTAGTTGATCCAGTGAGTGGTCAGAAAGCAGAAAATCTATGTTAGGAAATCCTGTTGCTATGAGTTTTTTTTTTTAATTATTATTTTGTAAGGAAAAAAAACCCAGCCTGCTGTGGAAAGAAATATCTCCTTGTTGTCTGTAAGTGTCAAGCACTCTGATGGAGGAAGGAAGAAAATGAATAAAAACCTACAAAAGGACCGCAGCATGGAAAGAAAGACAAACATGTTTTTGTACAATACATTTTGTTGATTTCTTTGCCTCTGTGCTCAGCACAGTATTCCATCATGATACTGTTTAAGCTTTAGCCATATTTTCTTATTCATAGTTTAAAGGGGACTCTATTCCTTTCTGCTAAAGTCTCAGATCGACTGAAGCTTGATTGCTATGTGAAAAGCAATTTAAAGGAGAGAGGAAAAAATGTGGAAAATGCAAGACCTGGAGAGATCGTTTTGAAGAATTACATATGAAACTTTCACCCAATTTTCAACTATTCTGGAAGTAGAAAGCACATATACCTATAAATATTTTAACAACTTTTAAAGGCTTTTTAGAGGCTACAGCAAGTTGGATTAAGATTTTCAGGTTTCCACTATAGCTATTCTCTCTCTTCTTTTTACATTGTTTTTCAATGTCTGCCACAGTGGTGGTATTCTATTAGTTCGGCCCGGTTCTGGCGAGCCGGTAGCAGTGATGAGCAGCAGAGACCAAACTGGTTCTCCCCATCGCTCTGCTGTTGGGCCCACCCACACGCCTGGGCTCCCATACTCACCTTTATCCGCTGAATTTGAAGTGCAGCTGCTTTACGCGGCACAGAAGAGTGCCGCACGGCAGCTTCTGAAGCGACCAGGATTGTGCAGGCTTGCAGGAGGCGAGTTAGAATGGGATGATGGAGCGGGGAAGAGGTACTATAGATATGGTATTTCCAATAAAAGTATTCTTTGAGGAATTCAATTGCCTTGGAGTATTGCTTGCCATAGATTTATTATTTGGGGCCTTGACAGTAGGTTGATTATGCAGATGCAACTTCCAGGTGTGATTTAAGGAAGTAGACAGCCAGATGGAATACGGATGACTTGACATCAGCTATTGTAGCAATGGCAAAGAAATTGGGCCTAAAGCATCTGAAGGAAACTGGATTGCTTATCCCAAAGCAGTGGTGGGATTCAGCCGGTTTGGGATGGTTCAAGCGAACCGGTAGTAAAAATTCTGTCTGGCCTTGCCCACCTTACCCAGTCACTCCTCATCTCATCCGCTCACCTGGCATAGCTGCTGCTGCTCTCTGCCTGGCCCCCTGGCTTGCCTCAACTACACAGTCTCTGAGGTCCAGTCAGCTTGCCTGTCTTCAGCTGCATCCCATTCGGCACTCTCCACGTGGCCCAGCTGAGCTGCCCTGAGCTGCCTGGCAGCCTGGGTAAGTCTGCAAGCAGCAAGGCCTGAATCCCAGTCTAGCTGCCTCCCACGTGGCCCAGCTAAGCTGCCCTGATTTGTCTAGGTGAGTGACTGCTAGCAGCAAAGCCCAAATCCTGCTATGCCACCCCTGTGGTACCCGAGGCCCTGCGCACTTCCCTGCCTTCCACGCTGCCTTCCCTGCTGTTCCTGCTGTTCCTGTGGCCCCGCTGCCTTCCCCGTTGCCAGGCCCACTTGCTTGCCTTCCCTACTCCCTTCTATGCAGCACATGGACCTGCCATGCTTGCCTTCCCCCCCTGCTACTTGCCTTTCCCCCCGCTGCTTGCCTTTCTCCCCTGCCATGCTTCCCCTTTGGGAAAGCTGGTCTGGGAAGGGTGGTCGACCGCCAGCTATGGCCTCACCCTACAGCCGGTCCCGTATTCCCGTGGCTGCCTCCCACCCAGCCAGCTGACTAATCACCTTGAACTTCTGCTGCCGCCAACTTTTCTCCATACTGAGACACTGATGCCACTGCTCTCACCATGGAGGAGAGAGAGAGAGAGACAGCAGCCATTTTGGTGCAGAGAAAAGTCGCGCCTCTCCCCATATTCCTCTCACCATGAGCAGTCTCGTGCAGCACCTTTTAACTTAGCACACTTCACAAAAGGAGGAGCGCATGCTGCCTCCCCCATCTGTGAAGCATGCTAAATTTAAAGGTGCTGCTCGCGGCCAAAGGAATATGGGGACATGTGTGACTTTTCCCCATGCTGAGCTGGAGAGAGATGAGAGAGAGAAACAGAGATGAGAAACAGAGAGAGAGGGAGAAAGAGAAAGAGATGAGAGAGATGAGAGAGAGATGAGTGAGAGGAGATGAGAGAGAGGAAGAGAGAGAGAGGAGAGAGAGAGAAAGAGATGAAAAACAAAGATGGAGAGAGAAAGAAAGAAATGAGATAGAGAGTGGGGGGAAAGAAAGAGACAAAGAGAGAGAGATACCTTTCTTAAAAAAAATTAAAAAATGACTCTTTGAGTTTTTAAGGTTGCAGACCCCTGGGTTAGGCAAACACCATGGTCGTTAAGTGAACCTTGTGGTCATTAAGTGAACACTGTGGTTGTTAAACAAGTCCATTTTCCCCAATGGGCATTTTTAACTGGAAACCAGAAGGAATTGTTGGAAACTGGCAAAAAACATAGAAAATCTCAGTCACGTGACTGTGTGCGATGTTGTAACTGGTCATAAGTGTGTGTGTGTGTGTGTGTGTGTTTGTGCATGCTGTCAAAATTCCTAAAACAGGTCAAGTAGTTCTGGGGAGGTCAGTCGTAAATTAGAATACTTGCTAAGCAACTGGCCATTAAGCAATGACCACTTGTATTTGATTTGCCAGTCTCATGGCCACCTAGCCATGTCCACCTACTAGCCATGCCCACCTACTAGCCATGCCCACCTACTAGGCATGCTCACAGAACCGGTAGTAAAAATTTTGAATCCCACCACAACCCCAAAGTAATCCTTCACAACAACCAAAAACTTGGAATGCCACACAGATTCAATATATGCATATTTAAGCTAGACTAGCATGGACAAGAGACCTTTTATCTGAATAATAGATCTGGGATAACAATTAGTGGGACCATTGTAATAGGAGCTGTCCAATAAATGTTAAAAGGTGGGCCTCTGTTTGCACATCCTATTCCCACTTACTCCTCACTGTTTATGCTACTTTGATTATGGTTAAAACAATACAACACAAACTCAGCCTCTGTGATGAATAAAGTTATTCACTGAATTATAAAATGTGTTTTCTAATGATTAGGATATTGATTATTCAGCTGCAGATATTAGTATGCTTTCTTAAATAACTTAAGATAGCCTCTTTGTTTGTGTTCTATGCATGGATATATCTTGTGGA
Organism: Notechis scutatus; assembly: GCF_049901735.1. Taxonomy (NCBI): domain Eukaryota; kingdom Metazoa; phylum Chordata; class Lepidosauria; order Squamata; family Elapidae; genus Notechis; species Notechis scutatus. The sequence goes on from NC_142015.1 coordinate 10,185,755, forward strand.
TAGCAGGCTTGGCACCTACATTCACTAACCTTGTCTGTTTTATTTCCAAAGTGTTGACCAGATGGTCAGTTGTTTTGGTGCTGTAGCTAGTTGGGGAGGGAAGGGAAGAATTGTAATTATGGGAATGCGCAGGGCTGCAGCAAACACCCAAGGCAAATGACAGAAAGTCATTTTTGCATTTAGATTCTCGAGACACGATAACACGAGTGCATAGAAAATATAACTGCCTGGAAGGAACATTCAATTATTACAGTGCATCGCCTCCCCACTCCCACCCTGTCCAACTTTTCCTTTTCTTGCCCAAACTCTTATATTTATTGCTTCCAGAATGACAAAAAAAGAGCAAAATGAATTTTCCAAAGTAAATGTTTGTCCCAAGTAATGGTTTATTAGTGAAAATAATGACAACAGCAATAATTGGAAGTGAATACTCATGACATGTTAATAATGTCAGAGAAGTTAATTTAACGGCATAAAAATAAAGATGGGCACAGTGATAGACAACATCCTAGGCATGCTGTGAATATTCAATTTATCTTAAAATAAATACTGAAGAAACATTTTCAGCTGCATATTACGTGTTCCCCTTAAGTATACTGTTTCTTAACATATAAAAGAGTCAAAACCTTTTAGATATCATTCTCTTATTTTCTTATAAACAGAATTCAACCAGCTATACTTAGGCTTTCTTTGGTTTTAGAAAAGTACATCTCTAACCAGGACTTTTTAAAAAGACTATATATATATATATATATATATATATATATATATATATATATATATATGTATGTATGTATGTATGTATGTATGTATGTATGTATGTATGTATGTATGTATGTATGTATGTATGTATGTATGTATGGTATGTATCTATCTATCTATCTATCTATCTATCTATCTATCTATCTATCTATCTATCTATCTATCTATCTAGTATTCAGCTTTGGGTATTTTCCACGTCATTGTAGTTGTGCTTTTCAAGTTGTAGCAGCGTTTGGCAGAATCTCATCTGCCATCATCAGGCTTCTGTATTGTGTTCGTCTGTGAGAAGAACACAATACAGAAGCCTGATGATGGCAGATGAGATTCTGCTGAACGCTGCTACAACTTGAAAAGCACAACTACAATGACGTGGAAAATACCGAGCAAAGCTGAATACCATACATGTAAGTACCCGAAACTGAAACTTAAGAAAATAAATATATATATATATATATATATATATATATATATATATATATATATATATATATATATATATATATATATATGGATCTTTGGTTATTCGGGTTTTCTCCGCGTAAGATTGGAAGTATCTAGGCAACGTTTCGATGAAGTCTCATTCATCATCTTCAGGCTTCTGTCTTCGGCTCTGTGCTTCTCAGAGTGATGTGAGCTTGCAGCTGCTTCTTCCTTTTAACTGCTAGTGGGGTGTGACTTGATTGGTTGGGGGCTTGGCTGTGTTCTGATTGGGTGGGGTGTGTTCTCATTGGTTGGGGGTTTGGCTGTGTTCTGATTGGTTGGGGGTTGGCCATGTTCTGATTGGCTGGAGGCGTGTTCTGTTCAGGTGGGGGCTTGGTTGTGCTCAGGTTGGTCTTAGTTACTGGGGGATTTGAGCTGGTGAGCTGTGATCTTGCTGTTTGGCTTCGAGTTCGTGGTCGTGCTGCATCTTCATGGTGGGGGTCAGTTCGCTTCATGTATGGCTCAGAGGGGGGGGTTGAAGTGGGTAGTGATGCAGCTGCAGTGCGGCTTCTGGTCTGTGGTCGCGTCTCATCTTCTGTGTGGGTGTGAGTCTGCTTTTTACGTGGAAGTGTGGTGGTGGCATCTTGTGTGGCCCTCGTGGGTGTGGGTCTGGTGTCATTCATCATGTTAGGTACTCGTCTGTTCATGAGGGCGGGTTTCCAAATGGCTGGTAAGCGGGAGGTGTCATCTCTTTTATTCATGCTGTGTGGGCGTTTTTCTATCTCTATGGCTTCTCTGATTATTCTGTTGTTGAAGTGTTCGGTTTTGGCGATAGTTCTGGTATTTTTAAAGTCAATCTCATGTCCTGTGGCTTTGAGGTGTTGGACCAGGGAAGAGGTCGGTTCTTCTTTTTTGATTGAGTTCTTATGTTCTTCAACGCGTGCATTTATTCTCCTGTTAGTTTGTCCAATGTATGTGGTGGGGCAGGTGGTGCAAGGGATTTCGTATACTCCCTGGTGCAGCTGCATCACTACCCACTTCAACCCCCCCTGAGCCATACATGAAGCGAACTGACCCCCACCATGAAGATGCAGCACGACCACGAACTCGAAGCCAAACAGCAAGATCACAGCTCACCAGCTCAAATCCCCCAGTAACTAAGACCAACCTGAGCACAACCAAGCCCTCACCTGAACAGAACACGCCTCCAGCCAATCAGAACATGGCCAACCCCCCAACCAATCAGAACACAGCCAAACCCCCAACCAATGAGAACACACCCCCACCCAATCAGAACACAGCCAAGCCCCCAACCAATCAAGTCACACCCCACTAGCAGTTAAAAGGAAGAAGCAGCTGCAAGCTCACATCACTCTGAGAAGCACAGAGCCGAAGACAGAAGCCTGAAGATGATGAATGAGACTTCATCGAAACGTTGCCTAGATACTTCCAATCTTACGCGGGAGAAAACCCGAATAACCAAAGATCCACATACAAATACCCATGAGAACCTCAGAAAACATATTATATATATATATATATATATATATATATATATATATATATATATATATATATATATATATAAAGAGAGAGAGAGAGAGAGAGAGAGAGAGAGAGAGAGAGAGAGAGAGAGAGAGAGAGAGAGAGAGAGAGAGAGAGAGAGAGAGAGAGAATGTTTTCCAAATCTTAGTTGTGAAAAAATGAGTGACCACTAAATGGCAGCAAAGTATTCTTTGCCGCCATTTAATGATGGTCTGAATTTTGCAACTTATTTCATTGCAACCCTAACTATAACTAAGAGATACAGAGACAGACACACACAATGGTTTGGGATGGCAGAATTACACTTAGTAATCTATGGTATATAAACTAAATTATGCTATAGTTAGTTTTTGTGATGTTCAGTCCTGATATATTGCTCAATTTGTTTTTGTAGTTAGTTGTTGCTAAACCTTCCTGGATCAGTAGCATCTGAAACTGGAATGGGTGAAGGTTGCTAATCTGTTGATAACTCTAGTTTTGAGGCTTCAGTCTAGGAAGCCAGAGTTATTTTAGAATCAACTCTACTCCGCGTCTGGCCTTTAGCCTGATGGGGGCTATGTTCGGGTTTAGGCTAAATGAGATAGGGGTCCCACAGTACTTGCCTAACGTCCCATCGAATATGTCTCGGAACTCCTCCATCAGGTCTTTTTCCCAGTCTGTATCGGTGACGCTGTTGATTCCTGTCACTTCGATTCCCAGAGGCGCGAACCATTCTAAACCAAGCAGGCTGGGGCGGTCTCGGTCAATGATGGTCAATGGAAGAATTTCAGTGTGTTTCTTGAATTTTACCTTGAAATGTCCCAATCCAACTACCGGAATCTTGTTCCCTTGGTAGTCTTTTAACATCAGGCTTTGCTCTTCGAGTTCTTTCCGCCGTATGTATGGTATCAAGTTTTTTATTGTGTTCCATGATACCATTGACAGATATGAGCCGGAGTCTACTTCCATTTCGCATGGCTCTCCTTCTATCTTGACATTTATTCGAACCTTCTTAGCATCAGTTGCTCTAGCGTTTCCAATCATAATCGTCTGATGTGTTTCTTCCTTCTCGTTGAGTCGCTGACTTCTATTTTCCCGGCTCCAACGACTTCCGGTTGGCTTCTCCTTAGTTCTGGGGGGCGGGGGGGGGGTGCTGCCTCGTCTTTTTGGACTATAGCTCTTTTTGTTTTGGCAGACCCTTGCAATGTGCCCCCGTTTTTCGCAGTGTCTGCAGATGGCGTCCATAAAACAGCACTCAGAATGCAGGTGATTTCCTCCGCATCCGGCACACTGAAAATCAGATTTTCTCCCTCTTCTTTCTCACTGGTTCCGCTCTGACTGGAGTCTGTTTACCTCTTCGTCTTCTTCCTCAGAATCGGTTGATGACTCAATGTCTTCATGGTGGGTGGTTGCGGTAGTGTGTTTCTGGGTACCTTCCGCTTTCTTTTCCCTGCTCTGGCTTGGACTGTTGGCCGTATTCATTTGCTTCATTTTCGCCGCAGATTTTTTTTGCTGCCTCAGCTGCGGTCGCTTCAGCGATGGCTTCATTTATGGTAATGTTGGGTCGATTAAGCAGTTTGCTCTGCAGGGTAGCGTCTCTCATTCCGAGGACTATGCGATCCCTCATGGCTTCATCCATGTTGAGGAACTCGCATGCCCCTCCAATGTCCCTTAGTGCTGCTACGAAGTCCCCAATACTCTCGCCTTCTCATTGATCCCGTTTATAAAATTCGTGTCTTCGAATGAGGTTGGACACAACAGGCGTGTAATGGTTTCTTAGCAGTTGGTTCAGGTCTGGCCATGCCATCTGTTTGATATCGTTCGGTTTCGCCAATGCCTTTGCCATTTTAAAAATGGTCGGACCGCAATGTGTCGGGAATACGGCTCTCTTCCTCTGGTCAGTGATTCCTTGTAGTTCGTTGCTTTCCAGGAAAATCAGGAACCTGTCAATATATGATTCCCAGTCTTCTTCAGCTGGGTTGAACGGTGCGGGTGGCGAGTTGTTGCCGGCCATCTCATCGATTTTTCGGCTTACGTTGCCATGTGCTTATGGTCTTTGTTCCTTCGATCCCATCCTCGTTGCCAGTGTTCTATTGCCAGAACAAAGCAGACTCGAGACCGGAGTTGAATTCAGCTCTTTATTAACTGTTAGTAACTTCAACTAAAGTCGAGCTGCGGCAGCCCTTTTTATAGCGGCTGCTCGCGGCTCGCAACCAATGGCATTTATTTAAAACTCCCGCCGCTTAGGCGGCCAATCAGAACTGTTGTTATCTACCAATCGCTAGGTGGCAATGTCTGTCCAATAGGAATGCAGTATTACGAGTATGCAAAACAAGTACATAACACAAACAATCAAAAAGTTAAACATAATGCTCATTTAGCAAGAGCACTAATTAATTAAGCCTATAACTTATGCAGGAAAGCAACCAATGGCAAACCTTATGCCCAAGGAGGCATGGATTGACATATAGCTGTTTCTGCATGCACAAGGAGGGTTTCAAATGGTTAATGGCAACTGCCTCAGCAAACTGCAGGAAATGAGAGTTCTGAAGGCATAGTAGAACTTTTAATGCACCCCCCCTTGTGCATGCAGAAATGGCTTTATGTCAATCTATGCTTCCCGTGGGCATAAGGCTTGCCATTGGTTGCTTTCCTGCATACATTATAGGCTTAATTAATTAATGCTCTTGCTAGATCTTATATCTGAGGCTGTTTTCAACCATATTATTATAATGCTTATTTATCAAAAATAAAATTTCAGAATCAATATCATTATGTAGGTTACAAAATATGATTTTTTGTCCAGTTCCAGCCCTAAAGGAAAAACCAAAATCTGAATCTAATACTTTTTTTCCCCAAAACATTTATTTGTAAAAACTGCAAGGAAAATTTATGGTAATAAAAAAGGGCAATAGTTGCATTTCAAAGAAGATGATAATTAATTAAAGATTTAAGCAATTAGTGATAAGAAAAAAGGGATTGGTGAAACCTTAATGTTTAAATTATATTCATTATAATATTACTGAGCTCCCTCTCCCCATTTCTTTCTCTTTCCTTTTTGTCCTATATTTGTCTGTATTTAAGCCCATGCTGCTTATTTTGTTGTTTATTTAGATTTTGTTGTTTGGGGAAAGGACAAAAATATGTTCTTGTTGTCTGAATTGATTGGCAATAATTGTGATCTCTCCACCCTAAAGGTACAGAGCACCAAACATGTATTGCACATAAAACAAAGTCCAATTTTGGGCAAAATCTCAGGAATTCTGTTTAGCTGGTAATCCTCAATAAAACTAATTTAGTCTTCCATCACACTTCTCCCTTTCTCCTATCTAGATATGAAGTTAATCCTTGAAAAAGGAAACCACAAATCCAGCCTCATAGCGGTAATCCTTAGTTAATATTGCTTTGCTTTTTGCAGTTCTACATTTTCCAAATTTTCATAGGAATTATAATTATATATTTCAGTCAATTTATCGACCTGTCTGAATATATTTGATTATTTGTTATTACAATCAATGAGCAGCCAGACTGTGACAAACAGAAATGCAAAGGCAATAGAAAAACAATTCAACAAATAAAATATATGGTATGTTATAAAGCTGGAGGTTGTGAGGTTTATATAAAAGAAAATATATCATCCGGCCAAGTACTAAAATCATATAAAATTATTGTTAGTGCTGCTATAAAACAAAATAAAAGGAAATCCTTGCTAGTGGGCACACACTTGGATGAAATGAATAGATTTGTATTTCATAATTACAAAGAGAGCAAAATAGGACAACTGACAGTCAAGAGGATGTTACAGGTTTTATAAATGGCCCAATGTGCTGTTTGTCAGCCGAGAATGTAATATTATAAAGCAGCATAACCCATTATTGTATTCATGTTGTCTAAGATCCATTTTCTCTCTAGCTATTATTCTTTTGATGCTTCCAACCAGACCTTGGATGGATGCTTCTCCTTTATTACCTTTATAGTAAATGGAGAGATCCTGCAATTAAAATTAGATTATTCAATTAGCTTCAGTTCATGAAGGAACCCCACTCAGACCCTGGATAACCAATAAACTAAAAAATAAAATAAGCAACAGTTACTGGATCTGGTTAGTATTTGAATAGGAGGCTAATAGAACATCAGAGAACTATAAACTATATCAGCCAATTGAAAAGGCAATGTAGAAGATGGTAATAGTAATTCATTTCTGTATTGTACATTCATATTAAACCAATTCAGAGCCTTTCCCTTTTAATTCAAAGAGGCAATGTTGCAGTTTTCCTGACAAGGGAAAACAAGCAACTGTGAGACCAAGGGAAGGCAAGTTGAATTTATTTTTCAGATAATAATTTGTATTACAGTTTATAATTGCAAAGATAAAAAATAAAGACTAATAAAATAAAAAGAAAAATGGAGAGAAAAAAGAAAAAGAAAAAAGATAGCAAAGAAAAAGGATCTATAAAAAATGACTTCCCCCTTTCATCACAAGAAAAAAAAATGCGAACTAATAAAAAGAAAAAGTAGAGAGAAAAAAAGAAAAGCAACAAAAGATAGTAAAGAAAAAAGATCTATAAAGAAACGACTTCCTCCCCTTCATTAAAAAGAGCAAATGCAAACTAATAAAAATATAAACAAGAAAAGAAAAAGATGAAGAGAAAAAAATAAAAAATAAAGCAAAGAATAAGAATAAGAATAAAAGGAGGGAATTTCATCCCCCTTCATCTCAAGATGTACAAATAATTCATCACCTTTTCTGATGCTGCAAAAGTCACCACAGTCATTATTTTTAAGCAGTTACTTGGTACAACTCCATTTGTGCTCAGCTACATACTAAGAAACGTCAACCAGTCCATTCAGTTTAAAACTTTCTAAAAGTGAAATGTTTTAGATAATGATCTGGGATGAACAATGAAAGACAACTAGTCAATTTGCTTCTTCAAAACAATACTACAGGATTTTTCTTCTTCTTCCTCTCCCCTGAAGTGTTGAATATTTTCTTAAATTTCCTAAGAATTGAATTTTGGAATCATTTTAGCTTGACCCTTTAACAAAGCGGAAGTAGCCTTGGTTCTCTCTTCTCCCATTATTCCCCTATTGAAGTAAAAATCTTCAAAGCTTCTGTCCAAAAATATTCCCCTAAGGCAATATGAGAAAAAGAGGCAAGATCCACACACAGTCCCTGTGTCAACAGCGGAAACAAGTGATTCCTTTAGGGCCCAATTATATTCCACATAGCCACAGATGTAAGGTGCGAGAGCAGCTTTCCCACTTAAGAGACTTTGAAGCACATTATATTCGGCCTCTTTGCTCCTAATGAAAAAAGACAAGCAAAACAAAAGTACAAATCATATTTTACTCGAATTCCAGTGCATAAAATATTGCTAATTGTATCTAAGCTATAATTTGTACAACTGAAAACTAATGTTATAATACGGATCAATTCATATTAAGATGATATACTAAGATTTGAGTCTAATTCCTAGGGTGCAAAACATAGATATGATTGATAAAGGCAGGAATATATTGAAAATATATCTTCACCAGTTGATACTTAAAGGAACCAAGGAAATCTTTCTGACTTAGTGCCTACTTACAAGGTATAAAGCAATGTTGTATTCTAGTTATTTTATTATTTAATTTATCTATGTATAAAAACGAAATACCACTCCCTCATCATCACAAAATCTCCAGAACCGTAAAGCCTACAAACTTGAAATTTGACACTATGTTCCTCTTAGTTTCTAGGTGCTAAAAAAGGATTTTTCAAAATGACCATCAGAGCATTAGCATTTCATATATTATTATTAACACGCTCTGATGCTAAGGAATTCTATTTCATCCTCCCCACCTAAAAAGAAATCTGTTCCAAATGCAAAACACAAGCAGAGGAGAGGAGTTTCAGTTTCAGTTTCACAGCACCAAGCAGCTTTAGTACAGAACAGTTGAGCTAAGCCACGCCCAGGCTCCTTGTTGTCTCCTTCTTGCTCACACAGCAAATACTGTTTCACTTTCCAAACAGCCCTGAACTCTCTCACACACTGACAGGATGCTAGCCAGATGAATACTGATGAATGCTGGTAGGCAGAGGGATATTTTTTCTCTTATTTCCCTCCCCAAAAACTTGCCCAATCACATAGTTTTGTAGTGAAGCATGGGTACCCTGCTAGTATACTAATAATATGGTGGTAAGACTCATAAAATTAAAACATCATCCTTGAAACCCTGGCTAGTAGACCCATCATACATAGATAATACAGTCATCATTTCTACTTGAGGACAGCCCTAAAATCAATTGTATCCTACTGCATAGACAATTTATTTATTTATTGTGAAAAAAACTAAACATTATGGTCTTTATAAAAAAAGCCTTGTAAACATAATTATAGGAGGCGAAGAAATAGAAATGAACAAATTTAGGGCTTCAAATGCCTTGCAATTTTTTTTTTTTATGCCACCAGTTCAGGGAAGCCCCAAATTTGGTCCCTAAAAGAGAAGGTCAGAAGACGTAAAACTCCCATATTAAGATTCTCCCCCCCCCCACCTCAGGAAAGGAGGCAATTATATATTACAATTATACTACTAGTATGGTATATTGTATTATATACTTAGTGGACTAAAAGTATCTGAACACAAAATAATAACACAGCTGTTCTATGGCTTCCAAATGTGTGCATATAAGAACCTGGAACCATTAGAAACTATATAATCAATCTTGCAAGGGAACCTGTTTTAATTATTATTTATATATCATATTTACATAAATCATATTTTTGATTCTTCATTGTGCTACCAATTCAACCCTTCAGACTGAAGCCAGAATTATTCCAATTAACATCTGTGTGTAAATAGCACACATTAGTTACTATCTCCAACTAATTTTCAATGTCATTGTGGACATTTCTTCAGTGAATTGATTCCAATGGGGTTTGCTCAGGCCAAACCATCTTTCAAATAACACATCGGAGATAATGATCTTAGCCCCACCATATATTTAGTGAGCCCATAAAAAAGTGTTGCTCTTACTCATTACCTGTACAATATTATTCTCCCAAACACCAGCAGAGCTTTGACTCTTACTCACTGCAATGTCTTCCCCTCTGCTGGGTCTTGGAGGGAAGGTTTTATAATATACCAAAAGAGCTGTCTCTTTGTCCTTGTAGTTAAGGGCAGGTGGAAATCGTAAGCCATATGTTGCTGAGATTCAGTCTTAGAATAATACATTGAGTGAGAAGAGGAAAGGGATCCAAAACTGCACATTTTAACTGCATTCTATGCTAAATATGAATCAGAATATGAAAGACACTTCTGTTTTTCTTAGGATGTTTGAGAATTTCTTTTCAACTTCTCCTGGAGATCTTTTCAATTATTTTTTCTTGCCAGATGAGCATAGGATTCAACTAGTATCATTGTTTTTATTTCTTAACTTTAAAATGCCCTATAGGGGGCTCTTTAAAAGACTTGGAATTTAATAGGAAGTGTGGGTGGCTGCAAACTATTGGAAAGGTAATTGAACAATGAAAGAGAATATTCCCACATACACCTTCATTACCTTCTAACTTAATAAATGCAAAGAACTTGATAGCCTTCTCTTGTGAATTTCCCCAGCATTCTGCTTGCAAAGGAAGTCTGGAAACATCTCCTTTTTCATCAGATCAAAAGTGAACAACTATTTTAAAAGTGCAGAATTGCCCTAATTAATTAGCATGAAAATAGAAGACAGTGTTGCCATGCCATGATCAAAGATACCTCCCACAGTGCAAAATGAAAATTCAACAGTTACAATAATTGAGTGGAAGTGTTATCTGGGCTATGCTATTACCACTTTCACATGCACAATTTTCTACATCTTGATCACTTCCTCAAATAGTTGCTATGTTCCAAGCTAAACAGGCCCAATGACTAGTCAGATGGTGATTTCATCCAACTGTCTCAACAAGGAACTGGCAGACTGAGACTGCACTGTTTTCCATGTACACCAGCCAAATATTTGCATTTCATCCCAGAACATGATGAAAAGGTTGCTCACTGATCTTGATCTCAACAACATGAAGGTGGGAGAAAACATTAAATATTTGCTTTTCGTGGATATATGAACATGGAAAAAAGGACTGGGGATAAATCAATTTTTAAAGGCATACCATGCCAATGATTTTTCTCAATAGATGAATGATTTCAGAAGAGGAAATGCACAAATGGCAGTCAAATTAAAAAGGGAAAGTGTCTTTCCATTTTGAATTGGATTTGTAGCTGTCTTTCTTGCACTCCCTTGAATGAAACGTATGCCATCTCTTTTAAACATGCTTTATAACTGATTCCAAAACATGTGGTTATGAATCAGATTGTGTCTAAAGAAGACAGGCCAGTATGTCTGCAAAAACTGGTCCATTGTGCCAAAGTTGTCCTATACTTGCAATTAAATTGTGCAAGTATCACATGATGACTGGAAATCAATTTGATGTGCACGAGGACAATATTTCATTATTTCTTTCTCCCTATTGAAAAGTTTGAGATGTTGAAATGTCCATATCTGAGCAATCCTGCAATCCTTTTTTATAGATTATACTACAATTCTGCCATCCTTTTTTTATAGATTATACTACATTTCCTGGGACAATATGTGGGAAAATGTCATGGGGGGTGCAAATCCACTTAGAATTAGGTCTCCATGAATTTGGAGTGAATGGTTGTAAGTCAAGCACTATCTCTATTAAAAATATTTCAATAATTTAGGTTATTAGCATTAAAGACATCAAAAAATATCTTTTAGGTTTAGCTGTTCTTGTTTCTACTTGGATCAGTACGAATGACAATCTGTAACATGATGAAGAATAGAAAAATCACTTGGAGAGAAGCTTTTAGCCTAACAATCGTAAGTGGTTGATACATAATTGAACTTCTCTATTTCTCCCAGTGTCTTTGATCATCCTTTCCAGGACACAGAGATGATCAGAAAAGGAGAGTATACTCTTTCCTTCCTTCTCCTTCTCTCCCCCCTCTGGAAATCTGGTAAAGATACATAGAGCAGATGCCTTGTGTTCAGTGAATGAGTGCGGGTATGTGATGGAGTAGCTATTCAACATGGGACTTCTTTGATGAACAGACAGGTATGGAAAAGTGGAAATTTAAATAAAGGCTTGGGAGATTTTTCGGTGCTGGATCCTTTAGGGATGAAAGAAGTAAAAAAGACTTTGTTTCAGATACATACTTGTTTCCTTCTTGTCCCTATGTGGCAGATTTTGTTCGTTTTGATTTTGAAAGGTTGGTAACTGTGTGGCTCAATCAAGGAGGAAGCATATTTTTCTGCTCATTAACTCTGGTCTGTTTTATATTTTGTCTTCCAGAGCAGAAAAAGGAAATCTTGAGAAAGTTTGGGAAGCTGAATTTTCTTCTGAGAACTTGTATAAGGCTAGTTGATAATGAACAGACTCCACATTCTTGGGGAGATAAGAGATTTCACTGGACATAGAAAAATTACTCAGAATTTCAAAGCCTTCTTCAATGCAAAAGGGGATATAAGAAGTACAGTAAATGCATAAGGAAAAGCTTAACCTCTGAATCTGAAAGTTAAAGAGTGCTCTTGAGTTTAATGATTTAGGGAAGACATTTTTATGCTTTAAGATCTGTTTGGGACTCCTAAATGACAAAAGAGGCAAATGGGAGAATAGAAGGGAGAAGCATTATAGTAACTCAAACTCACTGTAATATGTTATAGCATTTTGGTGTTAGTTGTTAACAGAAAACAGATGCAGAGTATTTCTAATGTGTTTAAGAAATCCAAATTTCAGATTGCAGGAACTGGATATATCTAGTCTGGTGAAGATATAGATAGATATATCCTTCTAGTCTACAGGTGAAACTCGAAAAATTAGAATATCATGCAAAAGTTCATTTATTTCAGTAATGCAACTTAAAAGGTGAAACTAATATATGAGATAGACTCACTACATGCAAAGCAAGATAGTTCAAGCCGTGATTTATCATAATTGTGATGATTATGGCTTACAGCTTATGAAAACCCCAAATCCACAATCTCAGAAAATTAGAATATTACATGCAATCAATAAAACAAGGATTGTACATAGAACAATATCAGATCTCTGAAAAGCATAAGCATGCATATGTACTCAGTACTTGGTTTGGGCCCCTTTTGTAGCAATTACTGCCTCAGTGCGGTGTGGCATGGAAGCTATCAGCCTGTGGCACTGCTGAGGTGTTATGGAAGACCAGGATGCTTCAGTAGATGTCTTCAGCTCTTCTGCATTGTTCGGTCTCATGTCTCTCATCTTTCTCTTGGCAATGCCCCATAGATTCTATGGGGTTCAGGTCAGGCGAGTTTGCTGGCCAATCATGCACAGTAATCCCACAGTCATTGAACCAGGTTTTGGTGCTTTTGGCAGTGTGGGCAGGTGCCAAATGAAGTCAGCATCTCCATAAAGCTCGTCTGTGGAAGGAAGCATGAAGTGCTCCAAAATCTCCTGATAGACGGCTGCATTGACTCTGGACTTAATGAAGCACAGTGGACCAACACCAGCAGATGACATGGCTCCCCAGATCAACACAGACTGTGGAAACTTCACATTGTACTTCAAGCATCTTGCTGTGTGTGCCTTTCCATTCTTCCTCCAGACTCTGGGTCCTTGGTTTCCAAATGAGATGCAAAAGTTGCTCTCATCAGAAAAGAGGACTTTGGACCACTGAGCAACAGACCAGCTCTGTTTTTCTTTAGCCCAGGTAAGATGCTTCTGATGTTGTTCGTTGTTCAAGAGTGGCTTGACAAGAGGAATACGACATTTGAAGCCCACGTCCAGGATCCGTCTGTGTGTGGTGGCTCTTGATGCACTGACTCCAGCTTCAGTCCACTCCTTGTGAAAGTCCCCAACACTTTTGAATGGCCTTTTCCTGACAATCCTCTCCAGGCTGCGGTCATCCTCGCTGCTCGTGCACCTTTTTCTTCCACACTTTTCCCTTCCACACAACTTTCTATTAATGTGCTTTGATACAGCACTTTGGAAACATCCAACTTCTTTTGTAATTACCTTTTGAAGCTTTCCCTCCTTATGGAGGGTGTCAATGATGGTTTTCTGCACAACTGTCAGGTCAGCAGTCTTTCCCATGATTGTGATTCCTACTGAACCAGACTGAGAGACCATTTAAAGGCTCAGGAACCCTTTGCAGGTGTTATGGCTTAATTAGCTGATTAGACTGGGACACTTTGAGCCTAGAATATTGAACCTTTTCACAATATTCTAATTTTCTGAGATTGTGGATTTGTGATTTTCATGAGCTGTAAGCCATAATCATCTCAATTATGACACATCATGGCTTAAATTATCTTGCTTTACATGTAATGAGTCTATCTCATATATTTGGTTCACCTTTTAAGTTGCATTACTGAAATAAATGAACTTTTGCATGATTTTCTAATTTTTTTAGTTTCACCTGTTGTCTAGAAGGATGAGGGATGACATGATAGCAACGATAGCAATGTTCCAGTATTTGAAGGGCTGCCACAAGTATGAGGGGTTCAATCTATTTTCCAAAGCACCAGAAAGCAAAAAAAAGAAACAATTGATGGAATCTAATCAAGGAGAGAAGCAACTTAGAACTAAGGAGAATTTTCCTAACATGAGAAAATTAACCAGTGAAATGGCTTGCCTTCAAAAGTTGTGGGTTTGCCATCACTCGAGGCTTTTAAGATGGTGATTGAGGCAAATGCCTAACCGCATTACTGGAGACAGGGTCTGGGGTCTGGGGCCAATGGAGCCGTGATCTACCTCAACTGGGACTGCTGAAAAATTTTGGAAGGTTCTGAGAACTGAGAACTTGCCAGCAATTCCGAGAGTGAGCAGAGAGAGTGAGCCAGGACATCATCCCGAGCAGAGAGCCTAAGACTCCACTCCGTAGGATGCCATTCCGAATGGGTGAGACCTGAAAGAACTGGGACTGGTGGATAATGAATAGGGCATGCAAAGATCAAAGAGCAGATAGCGGAGAGCGGATAGTGATAAGAGCCGACACGAGCTGTGAATAAATGAGAGCGGAGAGTGTATAGCAGAGAGCGGATACAGATAAGAGCTGGGACGAGCTGTGTTTAGATGGGAGTTTGATTCAGACACTTACAGAGAGACTGATTCTGGGAGTGAAGATTGACTGGTGTAGAGTGTGTATCTGAACTGCAGAGAAAGAGACAAAACTGACAGAGGGTAATCCAAAACATCCGAAAGGGAGTAGGGACTAGAGGAAAGCAAGAGAATGTAATTCTAAACGGTTGCTAATTGGGGAGAACAAAGGAGACTCACGGAGAATTGATAGTCTCCATATAAATCACCCAGCTGATTAGTCAGCCTGAATTTAAATTCCCACTCAGCTGATTGGACAACCTCCACTAAACCCCCACCCAAATCTCATCCTTTCCAAACTCCAAAGTAGATGATTGGTGAGGTCATTCAAATCTTCTCCATTCAAATCTATCAAACAGCAATGCTTCCTCTTTAAAACAAGAACAAAACTAACAAAACAACAACAACAACCCCGTGGCTTTAAGGAAAAACAAAGGAACTTTACACAACAATACTTCACTACCTCCACTATATCAATACCTCAAGTCCAAATATTTATAGATAATGCTTTGTCTATAATAATTGATTTATCACATAATAGTATAATAATTAATTGTTAAATGACCACTAATTTACTGATCCATTGAATTGATAGAGATTTAATACTGTATCATTGATTATCTAGTCTATTGATTGATTGATTGATTCTTAGTAATAAGTTGATTGATTGATTTTTAGTAATAAGTAACCTTACTTTTGATTTGTTCTCTAACTTATCAATTAACATTTATTAATTACCAACATTCATTAAGTAACCGTCTACCTATCACATTAATTAGCTATTGTAATTGTTTAGTGTACTATTGTCATTGACCATGCCAGCCAGAAACTCCAGAAACTCCAAATCCTCCATTACCAAACAATAACAAAGAAATAATATCTCTACCAACGACCTCCCAGACTCCTGTACATGCTTCAGATGTCTTAAAACCATCAATGAAAGCGAAAATAACATCAAATGCCTATGTGACAATCAAGCCCATCTTGCCTGCTTAAACTGAAACAAAGATGTAGCTGATCTCCTCAAAGCATCAGATACATTCCCTTGTCTATGTCCATCATGTTTTCCTAAGCTAAATAAACCAAGTACCCTGCCTGACAGAGTTGATAGCATAGAATCACTCCTGCACTCAATAGAAAAACACTTAGCAACACATTTTGAAACAATTATACAAGGAAGCCTAATTTCTCTTGAAAAAAAAATACACCACTACCTATCAGCTCAAAAACAAATCCCAACCCAACAACCACTACCACAACTACTACATCAACTACAATCACAACTACAATCAAAAATAACCACAAACGCAACCACAAATAATTACTATCCCATCAAATAATTCCACAAATGACATCCCCTTACTCATCAGAGATATCATGGAACGTGATCAGAAATGTCCAAATGCCATCTTATTTGGTCTTGAAGACACCAACGAATCAGATGACATCACCAAAGTTCATAATATCATAAGCAACTCAAATACAACAAACATCTCTCCTGAAGATATCATTGAAATAACCAGAGATGGCCCTGAGTTCAAATACAATAATAGCTCGGTGGCCCCAAAATTTTGTAGAGTTGTATGCAAAAATGAGTCCAGCAAACGTATATTCATTCATACAATAAACGCCATTGCAAAAACCAATCCCAACCACAAAAAACTTCACTCAAGACCAGACTTATCCATACTGCAAAGAATCCGCTCCCGTGAACTCCGCAATGAACTCAAAAGACGTCTAGACAATGGAGAGAAGGATCTGTACATTGACCACCTCACAGATTGCATCAAAAGTAAATCACACAACCCACAACTCCACATCCATCCCTACCTCATCCAACCCACCATCATTCAAAACTAGGCACGCACCCCCCTAACTACCTCAATTCCAACTACAACTGGCCTTAAATGCAAGCTACTCAATTCAAGAAGCCTTGTGAATAAAATACCTGAATTTCTCCTCTTACTAAATATGGCTAAATTCAACATCATATTTGTCTGTGAAACATGGCTCAATGCATCTCTGTCTGACTCCATTAGCACAGTAAGACTATCATGTTTACCAATTAGATCGTGAAATCCGTAGAGGAGGTGATGTTGCTATCTTCTATAAAAAGTCCTTACATCTAAAAAACATCCAAGTTACCCAAGAGTTACTCTTCCTGAGACCATCATCTGTGATCTATCCTTAAATATCACATTTTGATTCTTACTATGTTACAGAGACCCTGATGATGACATCAAACATGTAAACAAGCTAAATTCACCACTAACATGGGCAACATCCTGCCCACACATTTTTATCTTTCTTGGTGACTTCAATCTACCTCACATTAACTGTACCTTAAACAAATGTAAAACTGAACCCATACATGCAACCTTCTACAATGCTGTAACAAACCTGGGACTGGTACAGCTAGTAACCAACAATACTAGACTTAACAATTACCTCGATCTCATCTTCTGCAATAGTTTCAATTCAATTTACAGAATACAAATTAAAAAAACCTTTTCCAACAGTGACCACAGAATGATTGACTTTTGTCTCAACATACGTCCACACAAAAATCAACATAATGACGCGATCCCCAATTATAACTTCAAAAAAGGCAACTATGATCTTATAGACAATGATCTCTCATCCCTTGATTGGCAATCTCTATTCACTGGATGCAATACTGTTGAAGACCATTACAACATATTTTTACTTGAAGTCAAAAGAGTCTTCAAACTATATGTACCAATAACAACTCCAAAAACCAGAAAAAACAGATTACCCATAACAATAAGGAAGCTTCAATTCAAAAAGAGATCACTTTGGAGGAAAAACAAATCTGGTCACGTTGCCAACTTCAAAAGCTGATACAAAAATTTATGCCACCAGATAAAGACTGAATGCACCAATTATCACATTAAACAAGAGGAAAACCTTCTATGCACCAATTCCACCCACGCTTTCTACAATTTTGTAAACAACAAAGTAAAAGACTCAAGGTCCATCCCACCCCTGAAAGGACCTAATGGTAAAGACTGCAATGACGACACCATTAAAGCCAACATCTTTAACACATTCTTTGGCTCAGTATTTGTAAACAGCAATGGATCATGCCTAGTATTTCCTAGTCGAACCACAGACAACTACAATGATCTAATACATATCGATTTTACAGAAGACAATGTTGAAAAAGCACTATGCAATCTAAAACCATCTCTATCTATTGGATCAGACGGAATATGTGCCTACTTCTTAAAAAAGCTATCCACTGCCATAGCAGAACCTGAAAGCATAATCTTTGAAAAATCTTTCACGACCAGTTCCTTGCCAAAACTATGGTCACAAGCCACAGTCATCCCCATCTTCAAAAAGGGAGACTCCAGCCTAGTTGAAAATTACAGACCAATCTCTTTATGCTGCATCACCTGTCAAGTCATGGAATCAATTATTAACCAATCCATTATCCCCCACTTAGAGACAAACAACCTACTCTCTAATAAACAATTTGGTTTCAGAAAAAAACTATCCTGCAATCTGCAACTCTTACACTGCAAAAACATATGGATTACACAACTCAATCAGGGCAAAGCAATAGACGCAACCTACATAGACTTCTGTAAAGCCTTTGATTCAGTGGTACACGACAAACTACTCCTAAAACTAAAACCTTATGGTATCTCTGGACACCTGCATAACTGGATAAAAGCATTCCTGTCAAACAGACAACAAATAGTCAGAATTGGCAGCATCCTATCAAATTCTGTACCTGTCAATAGTGGTGTCCCCCAAGGCAGTGTTCTAGGGCCAACTGTCTTCATACTCTACATAAATGACCTCTGTGATCATATTAAGAGCAATTGCATTCTCTTCACTGTAAAGCTATTCAATACCACAGACAATACTGCTACCCTTCAAAAAGACCTCAACTATGTAACAGAATGGTCAAACAAATGGCAACTTCAAATCTCAACAAATAAATATTGGCAAAAAAATCAAAAAATAAACTACAGGCTGAATAGTCAAGACCTTATTGATGATCCAAACTCTGTCCAAGATTCTTGACAGAGTACTTATCTCTAATGATCTAAGTGCTAGAGCCCACTGTAACTACATAGCCAAAAAGGCATTAAGTGTTGTTAACCTAATCTTACATAGCTTTTTCTCTGGTAATATTACACTACTAACTAGAGCATACAAAATATTTGCTAGACCAATACTCAAATACAGATCATCAGTTTGGAACCCACATTACGTATCTGATATTAACAGAATTGAGAAAGTCCAGAAATATTTCACAAGAAGAGTTCTCCACTCCTCTACTCATTGCAGAATACCTTATGCCACCAGATTTGAAATTCTAGACCTAGAAAACCTAGAACTACGCTGCCTTAGGTCTGATCTCAGTATAGTATATAAAATCATACATTGCAATGTCCTACCTGTCAATGAATACTTCAGCTTCAACTATAACAATACAAGAGCAAACAATAGATACAAACTCAAGGTTAATTGCACCAATCTTGATTGCAGGAAATACGACTTCAGCAACAGAGTGGTCAATGTCTGGAATACTCTACCTGACTCTGTGGTTTCTTCCCCAAACCCCAAAAACTTTAACCTTAGACTGTCTACTATTGACCTCACCCCTTTCCTAAGAGGTCTGTAGGGGGCGTGCATAAGCGCACCAACATGTCTACCGCCCCTGTCCTATTGTTTCTTTTTTATTTTTCTTACACGTATCCATGTATTCATAACTATGAGTTTACTTGTACCTATTATCTTGTAAGCAATTGACAAACCAAATAAAATAAATAAATAAAAATGAATAAAATAAATATCTGGAATGGTACTGGGGTGTCCTGCTTGTACAGGAGGCTAGACTGGAAGGCCTCCAAGGTGGCTTCTAACTCTCTTATTCCTGTTCTGTTCTGTTTTGAAACATTATGGAGAATCTGTGTTTCATTTTTACTTTATTTCACCTTCCTATTTTTTTCCATGACAGAACCCGAGGCAATACACACAGACTTTGTAAAGAAGTCAGAATATGACTTATATCCTACATCTTAGATCATGTCCAAAGACATCTGTTGCTATCACAATGTTACACCACACAGTTAATAAGAGGTATATATTCATAGTTTATTTATTTCTCTCTTTCTATTCCTTCTCATTCACAGGTGACTTATACTGCTGTTCAGACAAAATGATCTCCCTCTCCCTCTCCCTCTCTCTCTCTCTCTCCCAATGCCCATCTCACAGGGTTGTTGCTGTGTGGAAAATAAAAGGCAGTAATATTAGGTATCGATATATATATATATATATATCACCTTGACATGGTAGTGGGGCTTATGTGCTCTGAGAAAGATAAAAGATAAGATCAAGGTTCAACCATACTGCACAGGTCTCATCCGAGGATCAGAAAGAATACCTCTTGTGAACAGTGTGATTAGATGTAATTTAGAGAAGCCGATACTGAATTGCTCACCATCCAGCTCAATAAGGACTGCCCAAAGTCCTGGAGTTCCTGGAAAAATATGTGTGATTTTGGTTATCAAGTATTCAGCATCTAGTGGCATTGAGCCATTAAGAGTTTTAGAAGATCTGTGGGGAAAAACAAACACACACTTTCTTCATTATTATTTATTCTCAATGAATGAAACCCATTAAGTATGTTCTTTAGATTTCTCCAAATTGGAATACAGAGGCATTCTAATACACAGTTCAATTTTACCAACTTATTGTACACCAACCCTCTTTCTGATAGGTATCCTAAGCAAATAATTTCCACTGTTTTGGAAATAAAGGATAACTGGTTGTTAAAATGATTTTACTACAAATATCATAATTTAGGACATTTGATTTTCACATGTAAGTAAGAAAAATTATTAATTTCATCTAGCATACTACATAGTCTATATTGTACTATAAGCCATGATACTAAACAATTTTAGATATGCTGAGGGTAGTAAAGTAGAAAGTCCTTTGCTCAGCAGCTATTGTTCAAAATATTCCGCGCTTGCTAACTCCTGAATCAAACTTTTGCTGATCTACGCACCTTAGAACATGTTCAGAGTGTGATAAGTCAAGTTGATATACATCCTAGAACATCAAAATAGCTTTAAAAAGAGAACTGATGCTAAATTGCCCAGAGACAACATACTATGATGGTTTTTCTGAATATTTTATGACGTGATTTGTGGAGAAAATGATGTTTTAAACATGACTAATACCAATTCATGTAATATTATAATAAGAACAATAGAATGATGGAGTACTTGGACAATACAAACAATTCAGTCAAATATTTGGTAAATAGAATTGGCTGAAAAAAATTAAAAGGCAAATAAAAAAAAAGAATGCTACTGGCATCATTAGAGCAAATGGAAAGTTTGGGCTTTCCTTTTGTATAAGATGAGCAAAGTAATTAAAACAGTTCTTTATTAAAGAAACAAATCAACTTTTGTACTCTTATTACATGTTGGAACAAAGAAACTGAAACCAAAGACCAGAAAGCAGCAGCAGCAATGACAAAAACAATTATGGACAGATGTAATCAATCTAAAATATCTAAAATAAGGTTGTACTAAGAATGAGAAAAAATGAGTTTAGCATTATAAAAGAATACAGTCTGGGGGGCAAGATAACTACAGAAATTTCAAAAGAAATATGACAGTAATTATGACAGTAGAAGTCTGAAAGCTGGCCAAGAAAATGAAGTACCTACAAACCTGATTTGGAACTAAACAAAATAAAACATTGAATTTTGGAAAACTGTGTGGGAGAATGGTAAAGAACAAAATGAAAAAGCATAATGGATCAACAAACCTGAAAAAGAATTTGATGGAAAACAAATAGCTGTGGGGATAACAGAAGAAATGGTTCATATGCTAGTTTGGAAATCTTGTAAGATGGAGAACTCAAGACAATATCAACTATGTAGCTTTTGGCTCAATACTTGATGAGCTTTCAATTCAACCTAGCAATACAGCTAAATGATCTTCTATAGATACAAGAAGTGGGGAAGGGAAATGGTTCAATTGTTAAAGATGCTGAGCTTGTCAGCTGTAAAGCTGACAACCTGGATTTGAGACCTGAGTGCTGCACAACAGGGTGAACACCCATTTTTGCCCCAGCTCCTGCCCACCTAGCAATTCAAAAGCATGCACATGTGAGTAGATAAATCGGAACCACTTGAGTGGGAGGGTAACAGGATTCAGTGCACCTTGGTGTATAGTCATGCTGGCCACATAACGATGGAAATGTTTTTGGGCAATATTAACTTTCTCAGCTAAGAAACAGAGATGAACCCCACACTCCAGAGTCAGAAACCTTTTAGATACAAGAAATGAAGAGTAGGTGACATCTAGAAGAATATTCCTACTACTATAAGAAAATGGCAACTGCCTATTCAAGTCTTCAAACATTTTCTTGGCAAGGTGTTGTAAGTGGCTTGTTATTTTCTGCTTCCTATAGCTGAGAGAGTGTGACTGGCCCCAGGTTATCCAGCTGACTTTATGCTGAAGGGGTACTACAATTAGTTGTTTCTAGTCTGATGCCTTAACCCCTACACCAGACTGGTTCTCCTAATCAAATTACAGCAAACCTCTACAATAAATGTTTAATTGAATGAAAAGGCAATTTTTCCAATAGAACAAAAGGGACTGGCAAAACTTCGAATGGCACAACAAAGCTACTAGCAAAATAAAAATATCAAAAAAAAAAAAAAAACTTTATAGCCAGTGTAGACTGTTTGCCTCACTCAGAGCTAGCTTTAAAAGCACTTGCATGTTTTTGGAATAAGATTTTAAGAAGATTCATGGAAATATCAACAGTCTCATCAAAAACCAACTTTAGGGTGAACAGAGAAGTAAAAATAAAGTCAGACAAGTTCTATGGATATTTGGTCCCCCAAGTTCTCTTTGTGCAGACAATGATTCCACTCAGAAGAATTCTGAACAAAATCCATTGTCAGCACCTTAGAAAAGAAATTTGGCTTGGAAAAATATGCTAAAGTTGCAATTAAAAGAGGCCAAAATATATGAGAAGATATGCTACAATTAACAAATGGAAATGCTATTAGATACCTGGCATTTGAAGAAGTGCATAAATATTTAGAATTAATGGAAGCTTCTAACATATTTTATGGCCAATTTAAAAGGCCTACTAGTTTACATTACTGTATATCAAATGAATCCAAAAATGTAAAACTAAAAGATAGAAATATTGTAAAAGCAATAAACACTGAAGCAATCCTTCTAATTAGGGACTTCAGGGATAATTGATTAACTCAAGGCTAATTGGACAAAATTGATATAAAGAAAAAAAAGAAATGAAGGAACATACAGTATGCAATTCATCAGAGAGATAGAATTCACATGTTATACGTACCAAATATACAAATGGAAAATTATTATTGCAACTAAACTGCAAGTAGAACAATACATATCTGAATTTTAAAAATAATAAAAGTGGATCTTCTTATAAAATTTTGTAAGGAAAAATCCACAAATAGTTCACAAATACTAATTCTAATACTAGCAATGTAGTGATTCAAAGTTGGATGAACACCTGGAAAAGCAAACTATTCCATGACCAATTGAATATGAAAATAAAAGCAGAACAAAATCAAATATGAATGTTAGAACATGACAGAGAGAGAGAGAGAGAGAGAGAGAGAGAGAGAGAGAGAGAGAGAGAGAGAGAGAGAGAGAACAATCATGGTGACTCAGGTCCTGGAAACCCAAACCATCATCCAAAGCTGAAAATATTTCTGACAATTCCATATATTGATTATGAATAATAAAGGATGAAACTATAGATTGTCTCAGTAATTGATCACATAAACTAGCTCAGAACATATATAAGACTATGATAAGTCCAAAAATGGGCAGCTTTATAAATTAGGTAGATAGATGATGGATGGATGAAGATAGAGATAGTAGATAGACATGATAGATAGATAGATAGATAGATAGATAGATAGATAGATAGATAGATAGATAGATAGATAGATAGATGATAGATGGATGGATGGATAGATAGATAGATAGATAGATAGATAGATAGAGGCAACATAGGTGGTGCTCTGCTGTATTATAATTTTTTCGTACATATTTTCCTTGGGCTTTGATAGAAGCATGTGAAGGATAGTGATCTTTTTTTACAATCACTGCCCATTAGACTTTTGCAAGGGAAGCACTGTTAAAGAAGTAGAAAAGATTATTGTATATGGTGTTGTGAATGATTCAAGCAGCCTTTCCAGCAGGAATGTATCATTTTACTGTGAATTAGCAAAACTGATATTTGTTCTGCCATATATCCTATTTTTAGCAAATCAGGTCACTTCTTTCTTGAAAGGAAAGGAAAACCTTGAGTGGACTTCTCCAATCTTCCATTGTAGATAGTATATTATCTGAAAGTCTGGATTTTTGTTTTTCTTGGCAGCTGTTCATTATTTATTCTCCCAACTACCCTGGACTGTCTTATAAACTAAGTTTGTAACTAGAAGGCTAGAGAAAAATCCTCAATTGATCTTGCCTATCTGTGACATGACAGTTTGGCCACCTACAGCATGATGTTCAAAGGTTTTGAGAACTGGTGGCAAGATTCATCAGTTTTAACTTTCTGCAGTACATCCAAGCTCACATCTGAGAGCAATATAAATCATCATTATTAACTACCTCTCAGAGGTTTTATAAAACAGTCACAAGTGGAAAGGCTGGACAGAGGTCATTCCTTTCCTTAGCAGACTTTTAGCTGCTTCTACAGTAAATCATTACTTTGCTCTCTGACTCTAAAATCTACAATCAGCCCAATTCTTTTCTTAACCTGTGGGTAAATGCTAATTCCATGGGCTTTTGGCAGGCAAAGTGATGTTCGGGAAGCTTTTAAAGGTTACTGCTACCCTAACACAGAGTTGCTTCTTGTAATACTACTTTATTGTCAGAATCTTCAGGGTGATCTAGTAGTGTATGAAGACTACACTGAACCAGTAAAACCATTTGATATATGTGGTTTCAGTTATGCCCAAAAATGGACAGAAATAAGTTGAAGATTGATTCATCTATGCCTCATCCTTCACCGTTCTTTGCCCCTTCTATTAAACCATGAACCCTATTTTTTTCTCATCAATTCCAGTAATGTTGTAATGTCCCAGTGTCCCATATAAGCCACTTTTAAAAGGTATTTTTTAAAGTTCACCCAATGTTAGAAGAAGACATTCTGCACTCCCAGTAAGAGTAGAAAGAAGAGTTTCTCCCAAAGTTGCCTTTTTTTTAGGAGGTGTGGAGATTTCTGAGACTTTTTAATTTATCTCCAAATATAAATTTAGACTTAATATTATGTAAATAGTGGCCTCTATTGGATGGGGAGAGGGGGAAAGATAGGGCGAATGAACTCAAACCTTTCATTGAATCAACTGACTGGTTGCTTAAACTGTCAAGATATTCTGAAAGTCCCAGGATTGCAAAATAACAACCATCAAGAACATTCATCATTCAGTGAAACATTATCAAGAAAGATCTTGTTACTTTGGACTTACAGCTAAATTTTAATGAATACGATGGATGAGATGGTTTTGAAAGGTGAAACCTCACAGATGGGACTGAAAGCTAGATCAACACTAGGGCTTCAGAAACTGAAACAGATAAATTGTTTGGCCGATAAGGTAGAGAGGAATAGGAAGTCTCCTTGATATATACAACTGCATCTGAAATACAAAGAAAAAAGAAAATGCAAGGAAATATATTATTCAATTGTTCTTAGTCTGTCTTCTCTTTCCCTTACCCTACATTTAAAACTTAGTAAATTCTATCATGTGTTATCAGCATAGGCTGCTTAGAACAGTCATTTCATTCATTATTCAGGGAACTTTCA
This sequence comes from Notechis scutatus, assembly GCF_049901735.1. Lineage (NCBI taxonomy): Eukaryota > Metazoa > Chordata > Lepidosauria > Squamata > Elapidae > Notechis > Notechis scutatus. Next base: position 10,211,443 of record NC_142015.1, read on the forward strand.
CCTTCTTTTTTAAAGAGAGGGAGAGAAGAAAGAAAAGAAAGATTGTTTGATATTACAAAATATTTTCTTGAAGTTGAATTCTAAGCATTATCTCCAGTGATTAGGAAATCACACAGAGACCAGTCAAAATCTTTGGTTGATTGAGGCATAGATGAAAAATGTATTTGGCATGAAAATATGAGAAATTCCAGAACACACCCTATGAATTCGCTGCATATGTATGAACACATGTACTTACACACAATCATGTATGACAAATACAGAACTTTTATTTTTGGCATCTTTGGTGTACAGTAAAGCAGATTCCTTCCTTAAAGCACCTACAGTAATAAGAAGGGGAGAGAAAAATGGGAGCAGGATGTAGTGAAAGATTCATGTTAAAAAGGGTAGGAAACAGTGATTCTTTAAGTGATTTATCCTTTAGTTAAAGTGACCCTTTAATTAAACTTAAAGCCTTAATTAACATAGAGCAGAGTTTTTAGAGGTTTCCTCATATATTTTGCAGAAGAAATTGCTTTTTAAAACATCAGAAAACTATTACAGAATAAAGGGTATTTTCCATCTGCCTTTTTTAAAAGGAAAAAGTGATCTAACCAGTTAGAAGTTTCAGCTTGGGGGCAGATGAGAAATGCAGTTCAAAATAGGGACAGAAGTGGCAAAAGAACATGTAGTTCTCTAAACTAAGTTTAATTCAATGGTGTTATTGGATTACATATGAAAGTGCTAAAGTTGAATGTTAGAACCATTGACTGTAGCATTTAAGAAGTCCTGGAGTATAGGAGAAGTGCTGGAAGACTGGAGAAGAGCTAATATTATTTCAGTCTTTTTAAAAAATCCTGAAAAAAAGTAGGTCCAGGAAACTACAGGTGAGTCAGCAGGACATCAATACCTTTGAAAAATCTAAAAAACTTCAAGCAATGGGTTTGCAAATGTTTAGAAAGATACATGAACACTGCTAGAAATCAACACAGGTTTATTAAAAATCAGATAAGATCAGATACATTTTATTGCTGGGGGAGTGGAGAACAAAGTGACTAGAGTAATAGATGAAGGATGTTGTGACTCTAAATTTCAGTAAGGTACTTGATATAAAGATTGATAAAATGGAATAAGGTGGGATGAATAGTCTCACTACCAGGTGAATTTGCAGTTGGCTGATCAATAGTACCTAACACAAGGTCATTCATTAGATTGATGTCCACAAGGAGAGATAAATCTACTAGGCTGTCTGAAGGTTTTGTCCTAATCTCAGTGTTCATCATTTTTATAAATTGTATAGATGAGAAATAGAAGAGATGCTATTCAGATTTGCAGAAGACACAAAGCTAGGGATGATGTTGATACCTCAGGAGATCAGTTTAACATTCAAAAGGTTAAACTGATCTTCTGAGGTATTAACAATCATCCCCAGCTTTGTGTCATCTGCACATCTGATGAGCATCTCTTCTATCACTCATCTTATACAATTTATAAAAATGTAAAAATTGATAGACTTGAACATTGGCTTTATCCAATAAAAGTATGTGACAACTCATAAAATATGTATAAGGTCTTTTTAGAGTTGCCAACAGAAAGGGAGGGGGGAGCAGTGGGCAACTTGTATTCCATAAATATTTTCAAAGATAGTTTCTAGGTGACCAAAGTTTCTGTCACGCAAAATTCTAACTGAAGAGTATGATTGATGACTCTTGGCTATAGATGTGCCCATTGGAGAATATGAATTATGTTACACTCAGGGGGTGGGGGAAAACCAGGGTCAAGGGTGACAATGAATGATGTATCTCAGAGTTGGTTACACCCAGGCAGCGCTGACATGTTTACTCCTAATAAGTTTTGAAAATCTGGCTAGAGACTCATGATTTAAAGGGGGGTAACTACTGGAGCCCTGATAGTATGTTCAATGGTGAGAAATGTAAGGTTTTGCACTCAGGTAGGAAAAATCTGTGCACAGGTACAAATTTTGGCATTAATACTAGTGACAAGAATTGGGCATGCTAGTAGATGACAGATTAAAATGAATCAGAACTATGCTGTATCTGCCAAAAGAGGTAATGCAGTTTTGGCCTGCATCAAAATAAGTACACTATTAAGATGATGGGAAATACTAATTAATGCTGTGCTGATCACAGCAACTTAGACTTATATGCCACTTCACAGTGCTTTACAGCCCTCTCTAAGCAGTTTACAGAGTCAGCATATTATCCCCAACAATCTGGGTCCTCACTTTACCAACCTCCAAAGGATAAAGGCTGAGTCAACTCTGAGCCAGTCAGAATCAAATTTCTGGCAGTTGGCAGAATTAACCAGCTATACTGCATTCTAACCATTGTGCCACCATGGCACTTGATAATAAGTACTGTTCTCTATTCCATGGAACACCCAAGATAGTGAGGAACTTAGAGGTTGAATCCTAATAAGAATAGTTAAAATGGAGTAATATCCCAGGGAAGTGTTTATTCTTTACAGAGAATAAACTTTACAGAGGAAGACCTAAACTCAGAAGAAAAAAAAAGGAAAAGTTTCCTGACCATAAGAACCATTAAGTTCATGAACAAGAAATACTAGAAGGCTGAAGACCTTGGTAAAACATTAAACATTCTGCTGCCAACCAATGACTTAAATAAGGGAAAACATTTAATGAGGTTGAAGAATATTTGTTTTTGAACAAGTCCAAGATATGAGCTAGATATGACACTATCTTTGTGAGTTAGATGCATATGTAATATTCCTGTACAAAGAACATTGTTCTGAGCATTGGAAGCATCACCCTCAATTCTCAAAGTAACATGTTGAAGATAACATGCTTTGTCTCAACATAAGTCCAGTCCATTTTAGCCAACCACTTTCCCTGAAAGCCAGAAGACGTATAGAAGCCGTTAAAAGGCCAGAGAAGCAGCTGGACTAAAGTGTCATAATTAAATAAATAAAAGATCCATGCTGTTTTATGAATCTCCTGCAGTGGGGTTATGTGATTGAACCATCTTCTAATTTAATTGCTCAAATGTAGTGAGTTTCCACACTTTAATCCATAGCATTTGACAGAGAAGGACTGCACTCTGTAAAAATTTTCTGTGATTGCCAACTATGACTTAATAAGACACATCCAAGAGGAGGTTTTGATAACTAGGAAAAAAAGTTAATGGGAATGGAAAATAAGAGAAGCAGCAAGTGAGGTACATTAGATGATTGTCTTTGATTACATGGCTAACTGGGTGCTTTTAGAATTTCTATAACCATCAGTTGTTCCACAATTCCTTCCCTTCATTAATTTTTTTTTTCCCCAAGAAACAATTCTCAAAAAAAGCCAAATGAGTGATTTTAACCTATTTCTTCAGATCTACCCTACAGGTTTCCAAGAGGCACCAATCAAAGTCCTACATTTATGTCATCAAGATGATGACAGCAATCTTCGAAACTGTGAGGATTCACAAACATTTATCTGGCACAATCACAGCAGTTAAGTACAAACTTAAGATGTCAGAGCAATACCTTTGGTTGAAGCTTTGACTAATGAGTTTTGAAAATAGGGGTGAGCTCTCAAACAGATTGAATCACACCAGGAAAGAGAAAGAAGTTTGGAAACAGAGCTGAGATACTGTAGGACTTCCAGATCTAGACAGGCAGGCAAATACTAGCCAATCAACCAGACATTGTGATAATAGACAAGGACCAGAAGACAGCAATAGTGATAAATGTAGTGGTGCCAAGCCACAATAACGTCAGGAACAAAAGAAAAATGAGAAACTGGAAAAGTACCAGAGTGTGAAGGAGGAACTGGAGAGAATGTAGAAAGTAGAGGCAAAAGTGATCCCAGTGGTGGTAGGAGCACTTGGGACTGTGATTTCTAAACTGGGAGAGGGGCCCCCAACAGATCTCAGGAACAATATCATAGCTCTTGGTGCAGAAGATGCAGTGCTAGGAACAGTTAAGATACTGCACAGAGCCCTCAGACTCCCAGGCCAATGCTAGAGGACCCAAGGCTGAGAAGGTTGAGAAAGGAACTTGTTTGTATGTTTGTACATGCATCTGTGCTTGCACACACACACACACACACACACACACACACACAAGAAGACAGGGAGGGAGGGAGGGGAGGGAGGGGGGGGGGAGGGAGGGAGGGAAAGAGAATTATCCAACAGAAAATTATGGGCAAGCTTAAAACCAGCACAGTCAACATGACATTTTACCTTGCAGAAAAATTATCCAGCGTTTTTAAATCACTTCTTATTCAATTGAAGGAAATAGAATTGTCTTTTTACATTTCTTTTGTGCAATAACAGAATGTCAGTGACATTCTAATTCTCAATCATCCTGAAATTAAGGTAGAAAAAAATTGCAATCCTTTTTACACAAGAAACATTTCTAATGTAGAACACTTTGAAGCAAAAGGGCTTCTGAAGGATTTAGGGTTCTCTTGACAGAGATAATGAATGTCAGAGAAAAAAATGCCACCAATTCTCAAACCACCTAACAATGCTGTGTTCCACATTTATGCAGCATTCATTTATTTCCAAAGGAGAAGAAAAGGGCAAATTGTTACAGTTGAGAGTAACATTCCCGAGTTTAGTAACAAGGCAGGTTGAGGGGATTATGTGCACATCTAATCTTTCATTGTACAATAATCTCTTGAGTGGTCAACATATTTCTTGACTTCCCACACTTCAATTAAATCAGAAAGGAACTCCCTCTCATTGAGTTGTTTCAGGCAAGGAAATGTGAGCAGCCCAAAAAAGTTACCAAAAGCTGGAAATCTAAATCAGAGAAAGCAAGGAAGCTACTTCAGATAACAAATAACAGATAATCAGAGTTGGAAGGGACCTTGTAGGTCATCTAGTCCAACCCCCCACCCAAGCAGGAGACCTTACACCATTACTGACAAATGGCAGTCCAGTCTCTTCTTGAAAGGTTCCAGCGATGAAGCTCTCACAACTTCTGAAGGCAAGCTCTTCTCTGCAATTTTTCTAGAGTCTCAACATCTTTGTTATAGTGTGGTGACCAAAAGCGGATGCAGTACTCTAGGTGTGGTCTTACTAAGGCTTTATAGAGTGGTATTAGTACCTCACTTGATCTTAACTGTATCCCTCTGTTAATGCAATTTAGGATTGCATTGGCTTTTTTGGCTGCCGCTGCACACTGCTGGCTCCTATTTAGCTGGTTGTCCACTAAGACTCTGAGATCCCTCTCACAGACACTGCTATTAAGCCTGGTTTCACCCAGTCTATATGGGTACTTTTGGTTTTTCTTGCCTAAATGTAGGACTTTACTTTTCTCTACATTGAATTTAATTTTGTTAAATAGGGTCCAGTGTTCAAGTCTGTCAAGATCCCTCTGGATCTGTAGCCTATTTTCTAAGGTGTTAGCTATTCCTGCCTGCTTAGTGTCATCTGCAAATTTGGTAAGTTCCCCTTCTATTCCCTCATCTGAGTCGTTTATGAAGATATTGAAGAGTGCTGGGCCTAAGGCAGAACCTTGTGGCACCCCACTGCTTATTTCTCATGTTAGATGTGTACTAGATAATGTACTCAAGTGGAATGCTATGCATGCTAATGGAGTGTAGTCCTAATTAATTGTATAGATAGGATTTTAATCGATGCACAGTTGTAGTTCTAAGGTCAAAATCAAGCTAAAAAATAGCAAAATATAGAATGCTTTTAACAATAATACCTGAATATTTTTTGTCCAGTTGGAACTCAAAATTTCTCCTCAAAGATTTAGCAAATATTGGGAATGTATCTAAGTGCTCTGTCAATAAAATTGAACAGTAAAACAAGTTGCATGGCTCTCGAAAGGCAGTTGGATAAATATATGTACCTCATTAGTTTAGGTAAATTACTTTAGACAATTTCTATTATTGTTGTTACATCAAGGAATACCTGCATCAGTTAATTTAAGGGGCCAGTTAAATTTGATGGGTTTCAATAGAGCCTACAATAGATAAGTAAGTCATATTGATATGAATATTTTCTCCTTCAAAACTGACACTTCTAACACCATCTGATAATTAAAGCAGAAAAGACAGTTAATAGGGCCTTGGTGGCCCCAATGAGTTTAAAAAAAGAAATCCAGGGTAGATTTCATCCATTGCTTAATCAACACACAATAATCATGTTAAACCTTCACACTTGTCTTCTTTGCTTTGATTACTTTAAAAAGAGTCAATTTATTAAAATTTAATAAAATGTAGAGAAGCTGCAAAAAAACCAAACCCTCATTTGCAGATCAATTTTATTCTGAGCTTTCTTCTTTGTTTTCTGTTGTCAATCTGAGGAGGAAGAAGGGAACTAACTTTAGCTACTATGGGAATCTACTTCTGAAATATCTATTCTTTCCTGTAATTATATAAATGAACAATCTGTTGAGCTGTCATTCCATATATGAAGGGTCCTGACCTTGGCTGTTTTCTTACAGACAGTTCATAACCCAAACTAGGTAACATCATGAGTGCTAAAAAGGAAATCTCTTTATATTCTAGGGGCTTGCCCTGTCAGAGTTCTTGGGAGTGGTCATGGAGTTCTTTGGTTAGGCTGTTTTCTATTAGCACCAATGCTGACAGGGCCAAAAAAAAAAAAAAACCATTAGAGAAGTTTCATCATGAGACTTTCTTTTGGGGTCTTATTTTGGTTTGAGAAGCCAAGGAGCTGGAGGAAGGATTATACAGTAAAAGAGAGGACATTCAGAAATAACACAACCTAAAAGTTAAGTAGGTTCATGAACATCACACTCTACCCTTTAAATTCTACTTCGGGAAAGCAAAAAAATGAAGGAAGGAAGGGAGGAAGGGAGGAAGGAAGGAAGGAAGGAAGGAAGGAAGGAAGGAAGGAAGGAAGGAAGGAAGGAAGGAAGGAAGGAAGGAAGGAAGGAAAGTAATTATGGGTGCTCCATCACTGGAGGTTTTCAAGAAAAGATTGAACAACCATTTGTTCAGGATGGCATGGCTCAGAAATGGAATAGCAGACTCTAAAGCCCCTTCCAGACCTATGATTCTATAATTATTTTCTCTGAATAGTTTTAATATCCTCTGAAACAAAATCCAATGTTTTGAAATCCTATGCACACTGGAAAATATTTCCAGAATTTAAAAAAAAAAATCCATTGGATTGTAGTCTTCTTTTGTCCTCCTCACTTTTGTCCTCCTCACTTTCCAAGCATTTTGCAATGTTTTCCCAGTTTGGTTTGGCTTACTTATTTTGGGCACCATATGCAATGAAAGGACAGAATTGCTTTTCTCCGCCCTCATTTCTTTACTACTTTACTACTACACTTCAAGTGAGGATGGGATGGAGTGGGGGAACAACTTGATTTCATAATTCATTAGTTAACATTTATAATGCATATTAGAGATGTAGAGTATTAGGCAAATATTAAGTGCTATTGTCATTAAATGATCTTCCTAAAGTTAAAGATGGTCAATATTGTGCATTAACAATGACTTGTGGAAAATAGTTAATGGCCCAAGCAGTAATTTAGCACTTTGATTGATGCCTTGTATAACAGAGTGTGAAAGTACAGTAATGGGAACAAAAAGAATGTGTGTGTGTGGGGGGGGTAGAGATACCCCCAGATAGTTACATCTGCTACTCACTCTCATCTCAATGTGCAATAGTAAAAGAAAATTTATATAGGAAGAGTAGGCTCCATATATTCAATTACAGTAAGCATTTCAACCATCAGCAATTGCTGGTTAAGTCCTCATTCAACCAAATTTGAAGATAAAATTAATATTAAGTATAAATGGTTCTAGCAACGAAAAAATCTCAGGGGATTTGTAAGTGTCCTCCACATAGTGTGACAATATGGCATCATTTAACACATTGCAACTCATTTGACATTTGAACAGGAGAGAGGGTATTTTTTTGTGTGTGTTAATATATTTTAAGAACCAATGAATGATTTCTATATTTCTTCATGTAAATCCTTTGTGTAGGAACTTTTCATTCTCTCCATTTAAAAAAAAATCTTAATGGGATGAAATAACCTGGAGTGCAATGCCAAGAGGGGCTAAAGAGGAGTCATGTTCTTCAATTACATGATGCTACTACACAATCAAATGAATAAAATGGTCTCCTGTTGAAGTTTAGATGGGAATGGAATTATTTCCTGCTCAGGATATAACAATATTTTTATAAGCTGAATTATTGGACTTCTGCAGGAGAAGAACAGGTAAAGTTTAGGGGTGAAGTCAAGAGAAAAATCAGCCCAGAGTCGTTATGTTCCCACAAGTGGTTTGAGTTCAATTCTTCTTGTATTGGAACTTATCTAGTTCCAATTTAGTGCTGACCATGAGTTGACTAGATTACTATCAAGGGCAAAGAATCAAATGTTAAGTTCCAGTTAAGCTGATTTATTGCTCAGGCCTATACACAACAATCTAGTCCAGGGGTCCCCAACCACCGGGCCCCGGACCGGTACCGGTCCGTGGATCATTTTCTACCGGGCCGCCGGTTTGCTGGGCGCTGCCATCTTGTTTTGATGAGAAAGTGCTTCCGGGTGAGCTTTTCCGGTTGGAAAGCAGCGTTTGGGTCCTGAAGGAATCCTCGCACCTTAGTTTCATTGAAGGTGGGGGGTGGCTTCGAACGAAGAGCTGTCCCGATGGCGGAGGAGATTAAGAAAGCACAAAAAAGATACAAAGGAGGAGTTGAAGGTGGTGGGGAGAAGCGGGGGACGGCTGGTTGGCCGGTCGCTCGGCTTGCCTTGCCTTGTCATGTGTGCTGATGCCGGTACCGGGCTGCGGATCATTTTGTGATGCTGGTACCGGGCCACGGCACAAAAAAGGTTGGGGGCCACTGATCTAGTCAACTCGTGGACAACTTTAAATTGGTGCTAGATAAAGGTTAACAGAATTCAAGAGAGGTTGGACTTTGACCACCTATGGAACCTTAAGGACTCCAGTCTGATTATCCACCTCTAGGCTCTGCCTTTTTTTCTCCTACAACTTCCTCAAAGAAATATATATGCAGAGTTCACACAGAAAGATCAAGTAGATGATTCTTCAAAGATATGTGTTCTTTATCTCTAGAAACTCCATTCATTACAACCAAATGTTGTTTAAACAGACCTGTTATCTTAAGTCTTCCATTTCAATTGTTGCCATTTTTATCATATGCAAATGTCCCTTGCAGAACAGAATTATGTGTGCACATTTTCACAACTCTTGTTATCATCTGCAACTCGATATAGGGTTGTGTCAATGGAAGTAATTTGCACCTTCAGCTCCATCCCCAAAGTTGTGATAAGATTATGAGCGGTGCACATACATGTGTGAAGCAGACACAATTGTCATTCGCAAAGTTGTGATTTACCAATCTAATGGACAGCAAAGATGTGTTGTAGTGATATGGCAACTATACTAAAGTGTTTTTCCTTCTTTCTAAAAGAGGTAAGAAATAAAAATAAGATTGCTTATTATTTAAATGTGTTGATCATGTTTCATTATAATCATCCCAAAGTAAGACTCTAAAGCTGCTAAAATTGACAACATCTTTAAAACAACCTTTAAAGCCACAGTGCCATGAAGAACTGCAATAAAATACATGGACTCAGTTAATGAGTGATCAAGTATGTATTTTTTTTTCAGAGTGCTCTGAATGGAGGTAGAGCTTTTTTTTTTTTCAAAGGAAGTTGGAAAAAAGAACATTTCTGAGCACTGGCAATGAAAAACATATGAGAAAATGCACTTTTGAGATATATTATTGTAAGGTTTTTTTCTAGAGAAACTTTTCAAAAATAAAAGCCTATCATGTTTTTTTTTTAAATAATAATGATAAAGTATCTAACTGGGGAAGAAAAAGCTTCATTACAGCTTTGATTTGTTAAGGAAAAAGCAGCCTGAACATTTTAAAAGATCTAGGAGAACTTCTTTTATCTCCTTTCAGAGAAGGGAAAGTGTGAGATGTGCCTGAATGAAAGTGGTTTAAGAAGGATGGTTGAATTGTTACCAGATCTAATATATCTGAAAACTTCCTTACATCTAATGTTGTTTCTCGAGCTCGCCAGTATGACTTTATCCTACTACCCTGATAAGCGTTGCAAGTATAATAGCACATAGCTCAAATCTGATATGGTTTTCTGAGAACAGCCAAGGAATTCTCCAAAGGCAACTGGAGAAATTTATATATGAACCATTCTCTGGACAATAAAAATAAATTAGTTGGGTCAATTTCTGCTGACTACTCAGATTTGAAGTAGCAATAGCAATAGCACTTGGACTAATATCCCTCTCTAAGCCCTTAGACTTTACAGGCCTCTCTAAGCAGTTTACAGAGTCAGCCTACTGCCCCCAACAATTTGGGTCCTTATTTTACCCACCTTGGAACAATGGAAGGCTGAGTCAACCTTGAGCCTGGTGAGATTTGAACTGCCAAATTTGCAGGCAGATGGCAGTCAACCCAAGTCGCCTGCAGTACTTCACTGTGCCACCGTAGCTCATAAAGTAAATAAATAATTTATGTAATGCAGGTACTGTCCCTCTGCATACACACACATGGAGCTCCTGCCTGTACCAGGGACTGGTCCTAGTAAAATGGGATTTAGTAAACTCTTCATTCCCTTGACTGACCTGTGGAAATTAGAAAAGTCTTTGTTGTGCAGATTAGTTCAGAAAAGAAAGTCTCCAAGATTGAATTCAGATTTAGGATTATTTTTGTGTGTGTGTGGTTATCTTTTTAAACATGGCTTGCCAATTCAACTTTTCCAATAACTGGACTTTCTAATGAAGAGCTATTTTCCCTGCCCTATGTGGCCTTCATCCCTGGAATGCACTTGTTTCTGTTCTACCTGCTTTCTGGTTTAATTTGAAGATGCCTTTAATTAATTTTATGACTGGTCCTTGAATAGTTTGCAGCAATTTATTTGATCTTTCTGGGGGAGGGGGAATCGAATGGGAAATTTGATTTCCTTTTGTTGCTAATCTTTGTTTAGGAAATTTGTATCTTGCCTTCCTGGAAGAAAAAATGTGCTTGCTGGAATTTTGACTATGGCAGGAATCAAGACTCAAAAGCAGACCAAGTGTTGGGATTGTCATCCAGGGGGTCTCTTAAGGCTTTCAGGAGCACTGATCCTCAGCTTGCTGGATATGAAACCATGGTCATTAAGTTGGCTTCTAGGGACCTACTGGCTGAGTACTAGGAATTGCTCTTCCTGAGCTTGACTTAATGGATTGGCAATAGAGTTCCCCAGATTTATAGTCTTATGGGACTTCAAAAGGGAGTTCATGGATACCATGACAGCCATGAGTCTTTTGCAGGTTAACTAGGGCCCAACATGGGACAGTAATTCTATTTACTGTTAGAACAATGGTAATGTGATATGGAACTGGGGAGGCTTTTAGTGTCCCCCTTGTCATGGCCAGATCATACCCTAATGACTGTAGGATTCTCGAAAAACAAGATTTCAACAGTGGTGGGACTCTACCCCACTGGGTTTCCCTACTGGTTTGATTGCGCACTTTGCACTCGCAGCTTTGCAAACACCAGCTGAGGCACTGCTGCACCAATCAACTGAGAGGATAAAGAACAGAAAACCGCAGAGGTGGTTGGGAGGGCCGATCCTCCGCTTTTCTCTTTTTTCTCCTCTCAGCTGATCGTCAGAGCTTTTTTTTACTACCGGTTCAGCAGGTAGGATATTTTGCTATCAGTTTAGCTAAACCGGACCGAACCGGTAGCATTTCACAACTGGATTTCAAGTTCTTTACAAGCTCTGGGTTTGTTGGTGTTCTATGAGCTTGGTTGTTTTCTTGCACACATTCCATTTCCAAAGTAAGTCACATTATAAGTGCTAGTAGGAAGTGAGATTTGTTCTCCTTGTATACACTAGTGATTTGCCGTGTCAGTGTTGGTGGAGTATTCTTGGGTGCTTTCTTGTATAGGCTGCTGTTTAGCTTACTTGTCTGAGTGGGTAGTTTCTTGATTAGGGGTATTGTTAACTTCTTGATTGTTGGTCTAGGGTTAGTTAATCTTGGTGCTAATCTCTGCTCATCATGGTATTGATTGCTGGTGAGGAGTTGCTTTGGTCTCTTTATTTCGGCTTTTTATTGTCTCTTTTGAATGGTATGTACATGCTGTTTATCTCTATGTGCCTGTTGATGGCTGATTTGTATAAATGCCAGTTTTCCGGGAATTCTCCAGAATTTTTGGACTTGGCTTGGTCTAGGATGTTCAGTTTCCCAGCTGAAATTATGGGAAAGGAATAATTACCTATATTATTAATTTCCATGGTGGGTTGCTGTTGTTAATGCAAATTTTCCCTCCCTTACATTTTCAGCTGTAAGGTCACATTGCTGTATATATTTTGTTTGTGATGTCCCATTGCATTTTGGAGAGACTCCAAATTCAGCAAAACACCAGAAGAAAGAACAGTGACTTTAACCCATGTCAGAGATGATGAGGCTGATTAGATCTGAAGTCAATCAAAATTTGTGAAATCTCAATAATCGGATACAGTGTATCAAACAGAGAAGGACAATGAAAATACTACATTTTTATTGTAGTCTTTCTTTTCATTTTATTACAAGAAGAGAAGCTTTGCTGAAGAGTTCTTATGTTTGTGTGTGTGTGTGTGTGTGTGTAAAATTGTATTTTTTCTTAGCAGATAATTTGTACTTATCTCTGAATAGCAATAGCACTTAGACTTACATACCACTTCACGGTGCTTTACAGCCCTCTCTAGGTGGTTTTGTATGCAAAAAAGTTCCCTGATTTTTGAGTATTTATGGAAAGGTCTTAGTTTATTATGAATGAAATGACAGAATCATTGTTGTGCAGCTAATAGGACCAAGAAGAACTGATCTCTAGAGGGTGTGGTTATACGAGCTTTGTAAAGGAAGGGTTACCATAAAGTTCAGTTCTTCTGCTCTTGCCATGCCTGCCTGCCTGCCTTTCTCTCTAGGTGAAGGTCTATAGTGCAAGAGAAATAAAAGAATTATAAATAAGGTTTATACCAAAATAACTCTAAGGTAAATACACCACACATAGAGAAAGCCTGAAATTTATCCCTGGATTTCAGTTGTAGGATTTCATGGCCAAAGATAGGTGCTTCCATCCTTGCCATAGTATGTGAGGACCTGTGTATGAGGTACCCCAGCCATTGAAAACATTGCTCATATTTTGTTTTATTGCAAATTATATGCCCCATTTAGGCTTAGATAGTTATCATCTCCATTGGACAGGACAGCCCACTGGGAATCCAATTACAGATTAGCTTATTTCTTCCTGGGCTCTAATGCAAATATTGTGATCAGTTCTTAATTAAGGCAGTTGAGCTAAGAACCCCGTGTCAGGGTTCCAATGATTGCCCTAATTAAATCATGAACCTTGAGCCAAGCTTCAAAAGAATTCAAAAGATTTATTAGGAGCAACATGTCTGGCACTAACCCATATGGAGCGAACTCTGAGACATATAATTTACTATCACCTATGACCCTGTTTCCCCCCATCCCCCTGGGTGTGTCATAAATCAGATTCACAGCTGAGTGTCATCAATCACAGTCTCCAATGAAAGATTTTCATGGGCAGAAGATCCAGTAGCCTAGGCTACAATCTCCACTAGATAAGCATGGAATGTGCTTCTGGCCTTCACCTGACGCATTGCTCCATCAGGCCTTTCCCCCCTCCTTCTAATGTCAATTTAGGAACAGGCATAGGAATGATTTATGAGTTGACACCCATACATCAAACAAATTGGGGTACCCTGCAAGGGAGATTTACTTGATTGTTGACTCCTTGTATAATTGTATATTTATCTTATCACTGTCTGTCTGTCTGTCTGTCTACTCATTGTTTAATAAAGAACATCACTTCCTTTTTATAAAAGATAATGACAACCAGGCAGAAATCTAGGCTTTTATTATAGTTTATTTTATGATATATGTTTTGCACAAATGTATACAAAATATTCAGGATATTGAGTGCTAAATTTGGAGATTACTCTGTGACACTTTTAATTTTATCCTAGATTTCTAAAGTTTGTTCCTTTCTTTCTTATTTTAAGTTATTTCCTTTTGACTTCAGTTTCTTGCCTTGAAACTTAGCTCTGTACTTAACAATATCCTTCTCTGCCTGAACATTAATTTCTGCAGTGTACTCCTCCTGTTTTCATTCCCCCATCATTATCTCTGTAGCTTCTTTTTTTGACTCTTTTATAGTTTTACCACTTAGCTCTTAGACATCCATTGCTTTTAAATATCTCTTCTATCTCTTGCCTTGAGATAGCAGATTAACCCACTTACCTCTGAGTGCAATGAAAATGTTCCTTGACCTTGTCTTCTTCTAGTTTTTTCTTCTAGCATCTTGAGGTTAGGTCTCACATTTGTCCATTTCTTGACCATCTCTTGTCCCTCAGTCTCCAACTTACTCTTAACTTTTATCTGAGTTTATGTAAATATAGCAATAGCATTTAACCTTATATACTGCCTCATAGCACTTTACAGAACTCTTAGGCAATTTACAGAGTCAGTCTATTGCCCCCAACAATCTGGGTTCTCATTTTACCGACCTCGGAAGGATGCAAGGCTGAATCAACCTTGACTCCAGGCTGTGGGTAGAGCCCTGTCAGGATCAAACTCCAGGCTGTGATCAGAGTTTGCCTTCAATATGCACTTTAACTATTGTGTTACTAGGATTTCTCTAATAACTTGATGAGTTATTATATAGTGTCTGGGCAGTTTACAATATAACCATTATTTGCATATCGCTCCCAAATGGGTCCTTATTTTAGCAACCTTGGAAGAATGGACAGCTGAGTCAGCCTTGACTCCAGGCTCTGGGCAGAGTTTGCTGGCAATTCTGCACTTTAGCCATTGTGCCATCAGTATAGCTCTATTGCTGGCCTCCTGGTTTTTCCTTATTCTGGTCTTGCAGCTCTCCTCATTCTTAATGAGCTGTCCATTACAAATCTTTGGGGAAACCAATATATGTTCTTCCTCCAATCATCTTCTTTTTGGTCTGGATCTTCTTAAAATTTTTGCTCTGCTGGATTGCCAATTATAGTTTATTTGCATCTGTCAGCTACCCCCAGTCGTGCCTCTAACAGTACTATATCTTCCATTACTTGCCACTTAATTTTTCTTCATGGAACATTTTATGAGCAATGTTATTTATGAGTTTGTTTGTTTGTTTGTTTTTGTAATTTCTGGTTTTTTTCTTTTCTCTTTTTTAATCACTCATGAAGAGTTGCTTTTCTAACCAGTATCTCTGCTCTACTAGTCTCAGGTCCTTATTTAATAGTTCTCAGGCCCACTTCCTTCTTCCAGAAAACTACTTTTCTATGTGTTGTAGGATATGCATGCCTGTTGGGAGACACTAACAAGTAGCTAATATCTTGGTGAGAGTAAGGAGAATTTTCCTTGTCACAAAAACAAATACCTTATAAGTATTTATTTATTGCCAAATAGAAGAATAGAGCATATGGAATGGGATTTGTTGATACAGTAATTACTCTTGATATGTCAACAGAAAGATTGCCAAAATGTCCCTATTTTATTCCACAAGATGCTGAAAGGCCACAGTATTTAAGTATGGATGTATAATACAAATTTGTATAAGGAGTAAAGGATTGAAACTGATACAATTTGAATCCATATTCTGATTTGGAAATTTATTTGATTTCAACATCAATACATCACTCTGACAAGTACATTTTTGGGTACATGTGTGAAAAAGTGCTTGAATAGTCCAAAGTGATTGAATCATCTACTTTGATTCAAGGCTTTGATCTGGAAACTTGTTCCAATTCAGAAATTCAGTCAAGATGAAGATTTGAACTGATGCTTTATGCAGTCATAATGATTAAGGATTATGAGACTGTTTTAAGTGTCAGGTTAATATTATTGGGATGAAATTTTTCCAAACAGCTCCATCATATGATGGAAACTGAAAAGGAAAAAAATATGTATTAGATAGTATTAATTGCTTTAAATAATCCAGAAAAAGAACTGTGAAATGGAAATTAAGGGCTTACAACTCAACTTTGATGTGCTACACCTATGATTTCCCATTATGGAGAAGGGTTAAAGTGATCAAGCTTGGAACACTTTACACCATCAAAAACATGATGGCCAGACTTCCAGTTTGAGCTTCTTCAGTGACAGACCGAAACCGCAACTCTGCACGGTTTCAATCTGTGCTCACCGCTGGAGCGCCCCGAGCCAGCTGGTTTGGGGGCTAAGCCACCCCGTAGAGGTGGTGAAGAATGAGGAGACTCCCAGCAGGGTTGAGGAGAGCCACATCTCTCCTCAGCTGGCCATTACTCCCTTTCCGAAGGCGGTTGTAGCGGTGGTCAGAAATGGCCACCACAAAGAAATACTGGCCACCACAAAGAAGAAATGGCCACCACAAAGAAGAAATGGCCACCACAAAGAAGAATGTGCAGGAGGAAGATAAGAAGAGAAAGTTTTGGTTGACCGGGTCAAACAGCAAAAGCAACAAATAAGGTACCCTGGAATTTAAACAATAAAAAAATAATAATGTTCCCAAAGAAGATCTTTAAGCAGCGAAGAAGAGAGAAAAGGGAAAGGATTTGGTTGTTTTCCTTTTCCTATACTGACAGCTAAGAGACTTAAGCAAGAAATTGGAAAAAAATCCACTTTGATATTAATAGGCATTTAATGCTGAAAATAAAAAGTCAAAGGGATAATAAAGATTTCTGGATACTTAAAAGCTTTTGAAAACAGGAAAGGAGAGAAAAAGAATAAAAGGGCAGGATCTGGAAGGGAGGAGACTGCCTGGAATTAAAAAGAACTCACAGTAAAACCTCAACAAGACTTCTAAAAGATACATTTTAACTGAAACATGGCAACAAAATAGTAAAACCCCAGGAAGAGAAAGTGAAAAAAGAAATAAGAAGAAATAGCTCGGGAGTATTTGGATTACTTGGTGATCTCTGGATTCTTGGTTACTGCATTTGAATGACTAAAATCAATCAGGTAGTTGTTTAAAAGTGTTTAAATGGCTCCTCTCTTAAAAGAACTGAAAATGGAACTTAAAAAGTACAAAGAAGATGCACAAGAAGGGAGAGGTTCTTTTGGCTTCGTATTTCAGTTCTTAGAAATGGAGATTTGGGATGATGGGAAACAACAAGAAATGCCTGTAGAACAAGAAGATTGGGACAAAGAAGAAGCCATCTTTAATGAACAAGTAATCTTAGGTGGGGAAAACAAGGAAAGGGGGGAAAGAGAATGGAAAGTTTAAGACTGGGAAAAACAACCCAAAAAAAGAATAGATTGAAAAATAAGTATAAAATCAGAAAGCAACAGAAGAGGGAAATGCAGAAGAGAGAATGAGAAGTAGAGAGACAAGGGGGTAAAAAGGGGAGGAAGAAGAAAAGAGGGAAGATAGAAAGGAAAAGAAGTTATAAAGGACAGAAACAAGATATAGAGAAACAGGGCCTATTTAGAGATAATGGGTGAAAATCTAATTGAAAAAGGGATTCTGCAAAGGTACATAAGATAGTATTGATTAAAATGTTTGATAAAATAGTTATCATAATTTAATGGAATGTTTGTCAATAAATAAATGTAATAAAACGAATATTTAATGATTTATAAAACAAATGTGAAGAGAAATAAGGGAAAAATTAATTATGGAGATTATATGTGTCTTCAAGGAAGTATGGTATTTAATTGAAAAGAAATGTTAAAGATGTTAAGACTTTAATGAATATTAATGATAGAACTGAATTGGAATGGAATGAGGGTTTTAATTACATATATTTATAATCCTTTTTTAAAGAATATAGTGTGTATTATAAGAATGTACCAAGCAGAATACGATTGGAAGTTATGTATTATGTATTATATTGAATGTTACAACCTTAAGGTATATATTGAAGTTTCAATAAGAGTTGAATGGATAAAATTAAAAGATATAAAGGTGTCATACTCCAATTAGTAACTACAGGAGAAAATTTGTTTAATGAGAAAAGATAATATGAAATTGAAACAGAACAGACAAAAGTATAAATATAATGATTTGAATTGAGATGAGATAATCAAATTAAAATCGAGAAAATCAAAAGAGGGGGAAAACTATATAGAAAATGCAAAATAGTAATAAGATATGGAATAGAACACAAAAATGAGCATGAAACTGAGTTTGTGTCTGTATAAAGAAGTATAACCCGGGACCATGCTATTTTCAAAAAAGATGTTTTACTTGTATTATGTTTTTTTGTGTGTGTGAAAACCCAAATAAAACTTTAATTAAAAAAACAAAAACAAAAAAACAAAAACATGGTGGCCCCAAATCTTCAGTACTATTTTTATATGTAAATTATATGAAACACTTTGAACAATTTTCTTTTTATGCAGCATTACAGATCAAATAGATATTCCAAGGAAAAATATTTTTATGTCCCTCTAAAAATTATCCCTCTTCATTAATGATATTGCACTTCAAAAGCAGGACAATTTTTATAAAACTGTACATCGAAAATATTGGTATCAAAAAATAAAAATCCTGTGATACTTTACCTATGATCTTGTATCTCAGGAGAGCTAGGATATTAAGTCCTTTTAAAAATGTAATCTTGAGATGCCCTTGTATCTTTACAAAATAAATGTTCAACTGTGCATGAAATTTCCTAGCAAGCAATCCTATAGCAAGGAATTGCATTGCTTTATATTTAGAGGACCTTCTCGGACTGTAATCTCTATGATTCACAGCTGGAAGGGATTTTTAAAAGGCTGTGCAAGCATTTTGAAAAAAAAAAGCCACATTATTTCTGAGGAGATATAAATTGAAAGGGAAAAAGTCCCGCTGAAACCCATCATGCCTGGCTTCCTCTTTGACTCCCATAGTTTTGACTTTTTAAAAAAATGGGACTTCAGGGGAGAAATAGCAACTTTGATGAGTCTAAGTGATAGTTTGAAAGAGAAGGGAAGCACATATTTTTCAAGGAAGCGGCCCCTTGAATTTGCCACTCCATAGAATTAGGTTTGCTTTATTTTCTGCTCCACTTTTACAGGCCATTTGATGCCTAACGTGGAAAGCCATTTTTGTTATTGCGAAGGGAGAAAATAAGACAACAGGGTTATTTCACCGGCCGCTTGTGTATGAACAAGTGTTGCAAGATTTCTTGAGCTGCCAAAAACAAATTGCAGGAATAAGCACATTTAAAGTGTGTGAGCTCATAGATTTGAAAGTTGACAAAGACCCAATTTTATAATGTCATTTATTAGATTTTTTTAAAAAGAGACTTTCCTATCATACACAGATTTAGTTATTGAACAAATCTAAACTAAACAAGTATTGGGTATTTATGAATTGAACTGAATTTTTTTCATCTCAATGATTTTTGTTTTGTTTTAATGACCACCAGCTTTTCAATATTTCTCGTCCTGTTCTTGTGAGCTACAGATAATTTCCAATTTCAGGTAGGAATCATCTGTTACCCAAAGTCTCTTGGGAGGCCAAGAACTGCCTGGGGAATTGAAATAAGAGTTGGATGGGACCAAAAATGAACAGTGGCAAGAATAAATCATTCTTTCTAAAATATTTGAATGCAACTTTCTCTTATATAAAGGACTTTTCATTCAATTCCCCCCATTTTATGACTATTTTCAGTATTATTCACTACATAGCCAGAAATGTATTCTCTATTTTAGAATGAACATTTCCTATTTGGGATGGATCACTTTTTACTCTTTTGCCTTGGTTACACTGGTTTGGGCTACCTTAGCTGTTCTATCAGTGATTTATTAAGTCTCCTGAAACACCAAAACACATGTACATCTGTACAAATAATCCTTGATTTATGACTACAACTGAGACCAGAATTTCTGTTGCTAATCAAGGCAGTTGTTTAATGAATCATACACAATTTTGCAACTTGTTTTTACCATGGTTGTTAAGTGAATCATTGAAGTTGTTGAGTGAATCATGTAGTTATTAAGTAAATCTGGCTTTCCTGCTTGAATTTGCTTCTTGAAAGCTGGCTGGGAAAGTTTCAAATGACAATCACATGATTCTGGAAATATTGCAACCATAAATACATGGCAGTTGCCAGGCACCCAAATTTTGATCACATGACTGTGGGAATGCTCCAAATGCCATAAGTATAAAGATGAGTTGTAAGTCACTTTTTAAACTGCCATTGTAACTTTGAACGATCACTAAATGAATGGTTGTTAAGTCAAGGATTACCTCTACATTTTGTGTAGAGCTAACCTTACACTGTTTATCATACTACCCACAAAAGGCCACCAAGAAAAGCTTTTTTAAAGATCCATTAGCATCCTGAGTTTAAAGCAGAAAAATAGAAGGTCTGATTTATTTGCAGCACAATACAGGTAGTCCTCAACATACAACCATAACTGAGCCCCAAATTTATGTTCTTAAATGAGACATTTGTTGTGAGTTTTCCCCCTGTTTTACAACCTTTCTTGCCTCGATTGTTAAGTGAATTGCTGCAGTTGATAAGTTAATAACCTGATTGTTAAGTGAATTTGGCTTTCTGTCAGGCTCCGAGTACGACACGGCATTCTCGGAGGCCCGCCAGCTCACCTAAGCTACCATTGGCACTGTCTCCTTCTCCTACATGCCGGCCGATGGATCCCAGCACTGAAAGTAGCCAACATTGAGAGTCGTGCTGTAACAATGTCAGCAGTGTGATGTGCCCCTATAGGCTGCTGGTAATTTGCTTTGACAGCTGCGGGGCTGGATCATTTGGTGGCTCAGTTCAGCGCATCACTTCGGGGACAGTTGGGGCACATGTGGGTGGTAACTAGGAATGGCTTGGGTGGAGGGTGAAGGTGACACAAGGTGGGGATCAGTTAGTAAGGGTCGGAATAGGATAGGGACATAGGCGTTTCAAAGGATTAATAGCAAGTAGGAATAATAGGTTAGGCGTGGCCAGGATTATAGCTGCGTGTAGGAATGGGTGTGGTTGGGTGTGCCTAGAGTAATGATAATAAAAGGAAAAGGGATGTAAGCAGTCTCAATGCCTGGCTTTGAACCTTTCTTGCCAGATAAGAGTATTTGCTGATATATTGTATAAACCATCATTTCCCAAAACAGGATCTGGCATTTGTATTCATTTCAAGACTTCAATACTCAAGGACTGGCTGAGACTTTCCCTATTGACTTTGCTTGTTAGAAGATTGCAAAAGGTGACCACATGATCTTGGGACACAGCAATGGTCATAAGTATGAATCAGTTACCAAGCATCTGAATTTTGATCACATGATCAATGGGGATGCTGTAAAGGTTGTATATGTGAAAAACATTCCAAAAATCTGTTTTTCTCCCAGTGCTATTGTAACATTGAATGGTAATTAAAAAAAGGACTACCTGTAAATTATAAACAAAAAAAGTAGTAAGATGTTGGAATAGCATTAAATATTTCTGTCCTGCTATGATACATCGAATAACAAAGTCCCCACCCTTAAAAATTAGATATGCTTATTCTATCAACCAACAGCAGTATGTATTTTTATGCATTCAGGTTTAATTTTTATGCATTCAGGTTTAACTACTAAACAGTCTCACCTTCTGCCTCTCCATTTTGCTGTAGCTTTTCTATTGTCAAAGGATGTAACCAGGCTACACCATCCAGGGAAGTGATAACTGACTTAACAGATGGTGGGGGAGAACAATAATTGATCCACTGGGGCAGATAATGAGTGAACCATGGAGTGAGAAGCATAAATAATTGGATTTGCAAATATCAACTAAAAATTACAGGAAGAGTGACATTGTTGGCTGATCATCATCACTTATACTGTTTTGATATTTTGTGTATTATGAAATGTCTCTGAAATGCCAATTCCTCAAGGCTATTATGTGCCCAATGTTGGAGAAACATTAAAATGCGGACCATGGAGGAAGGGATTATGAAGATGGCAGAAATTGCAAAAATTGACCTGTTTGATCATGGATGAAATAATAAATACTTTTGCAAAAGGCTGGAACACTTTTATGGACTTTTTTTTTTAACTGAAAATAAAAATAAAACAAAATGGCAGTTTCTGGATTTGGTGATGAAAAAGGGTTGAATATGGGATAGAAGGAAACTATATAATGTAATCTTAAAGTATGAGGAGGGATAATTAACTTGTTTGTAACTGTTGTAAAGAAGACAGGAAGTTTATTTATTTTTATTTCTTTGTTGTCAAACATGTACAAGATAGCAGGTATAAATATAACCATAAATACAAATAAAGGAAGTGAATACAGATAAATGGGGACAGTAAGACAGGGATGGTAGACACACTGGTGTGCCTATGCACACCCCCTTTACAGACCTCTTAGGAATGGGGTGAAGTCCATGGTAGACAGTTTTGAGGTTGAAGCTGTGAGAGTTTGAGGCTGTAACAATGGAGTTGGGTAGAGCAATCCAGGCATTGACCACTCTGTTGCTGAAGCTGTATATTCTTCAATTGAGTTTGAAGTGGTTTACTTTGAGTTTGTATTGATTGTTTGCCTGTGTATTGTGGTTGAAGCTGAAGAAGTCGTTGAATGTCAGGTGGTGCTCCATTCAAAATCCAAGAAAGAAACACTTAAACTCTATTATATAGAGAAAAGATATATTTTATTAGAAATCAAGTGGTAGCATCAAAAGAATTCTGAATCTGAGGAATTGCGCACGAAAAACACATATACAAAGTGATGGCAACGTTCCCACCCACAATAGCTAAAACTGTCCATCCAATTGAAGTTGTGTATAATGTCATGTGAGGCATCTTCAGGTGGTGATGCAGACATCTGCCCATTGGCTTTGGCCTATTTTGATGAAGAGTTGCGATTGCGCAGTAAGCAAGCAAGTAAGCATAAACAATACAGTTTTCCCCCAAGTTATGCAGTTCATTCTCTAAACCTCCAGCACATTTCCCACACCCACAAAGCCAAATATTTCACCCAGAAGGTGAAGTACACCTTTGAAGGAAAGGAAAGGAATCTTGAAGCTGACAGACAGTCACTGACATTGTAGCAGACAATTTTGTGTACAATGCTTAGACCAGAGTACAGGCAGAGCAATTCCAGATTGTCCAAGCCCAAAATTTCAATAATGGTGGCATAAAGGATTCTATTGTGAGTAGAGGAGTGGAGTACTCTTCTTGTGAAATACCTCTGGACCTGCTCAATCGTGTTAATGTCCAATATACAGTGTGGATTCCAGACTAATGAGATGTATTCAAAAATTGGTCTGGCAAAGGTTTTGTATGCCTTAGTTAACAATCCAATGTTACCAGAGAAGTTTCGCAAAATTAGGTTAACAACTCTTAATGCCTTTTTGGCAATGCCATTACAGTGAGCTCTAAGGCTTAGATCATTTGAGTCCTTGACATAGTGAGATCATTTCCACCCAACTTGTATTT
Organism: Notechis scutatus; assembly: GCF_049901735.1. Taxonomy (NCBI): domain Eukaryota; kingdom Metazoa; phylum Chordata; class Lepidosauria; order Squamata; family Elapidae; genus Notechis; species Notechis scutatus. The sequence goes on from NC_142015.1 coordinate 10,234,749, forward strand.
GTTGTTCTGATTTTTATTGCCAATCTGCAGGACAGAGCATTTATTAGTTGAGATTTGGAGTTGCCAATGGTGCATCCATTCTGACACATAGTCAAGGTCGCTTTTTAGGGCAGCAGCATTGTCAGTGGTATTAAAAAAAATTACGTCATCAGCGAAGGGGACATAGTTGCTTTTAATATGATCACATAGCTCATCAAAGCAGAAAGAGTGTGGGTCCTAAAACAGCTTGCTGACAGAGTTGACAGCTGCCTTGGGGGGACACTGCTGTTAACTAGTGCCAGATTAGATAGGGCCCTCCCTATTTTGACTATTTGTTGCCTGTTTGACAGGAACGCAGCTATCCACTTGTGCAGGGAACCGGAGATGCTCTAGGAACTTAGTTTCAACAGTAGTTTGTTGTGCACCACTGAATCAAAGGCTTTACAGAAGTCTATGTAAATTGCATCTATTGCTTTAACATGGTCAAGGTGTGGTCCAAATGTTTCTGCAGTGTAAGAGTTGCAGATTACAGGACAATTTTTTTCTGAAACCAAACTGTTCGTTAGAAAGTAGGTTGTTTGTTTGTAAGTGGAGGGTGATGGATTGGTTTATAATTGATTCCATAACTTTACAGGTGATGCAACACAGTGAAATTGGCCTGTAATTTTCTACTAGACTAGGGTCTCCCTTTTTAAAGATAGATATGACTGTGGCTAATGACTAATCGGTCGGGCAAGGAGTTGGTTCTGAAGGATACCTCATAGATTGTGCATAGAGGTTCAGCTAAGGCAGTGGCAAGCTTTTTCAAGAAGTAGGCACATAATCCATCAGGGCTAATAGATAGAGATAGCTTTAGGTTACATAGTGCTGTTTCAATGTTATAAGTAAGAGTTGCAATATGGATGATGCCATGCAGTTCCAAAGGCTTTTGATTGTCATTACGAATTATATAAATTATGGATATAAATCCTTCCATCTTCCACTATTCAGTCAGAACTGAAGAAGCTTCTTGGATGTGAAATGAAACGTCCTCAAGGAAAAACAAGACCAGTTGCCTTTGGGGGAAAAATGGGACAACCATGATCTGAATGATACTCCATAGATATTCTTACTACTAGTTTGAAATGATACACCATTTGTTTTTAGGATAATATGTGAATAAATTTCTTTTTTAAAAAAAACATACTGATACTGCATATTCTCACACACATTCAAGAAGTTGAACTTATTTTAGGTTGTTTTCCTTTTTAATAACAGCCTGATGAAATGACTATTCTAGGGCCTAACTTGAATATCTCTTGTCTTTGACTAACTCTTCTCATTGTTTTTTTTTCATCTCAGTTTTGACCCAAGTAGTGCTCAACTTACATAATAGAGTCCAGAATTTACATCATATATCATGATAGTTATAACTCAAGGCATCCATATATCCAACTTGATTTTACAACATTTTTGTAGCAGGCATTAAGCAAATACAGTGGTCATAAAGAGAATTCAATGGTTATTAAGTGAATGCCATAGGCATTAAGCAATCGTCCAAGGTACTTTTTGCTGTAAACCAGAAATAACACAGTTTCCAGCAAAAAACATAGTACATCCCAATCATATGACCATGGGATGCATAAATAAGATAACAGATTAACAGAGTTGGAAGGGATCTTGTAGGTCATCTAGTCAAACCCTCCCGAATGCAGTCTCAGGTCCCAAAATGTGAACATGTCACTGAGGAGGTAGTGCCTGTCAGAACATTGAATTTGGGTTATAAGTACCTCTTTTGGGGGAGAGGGGAAGGTCAATTGCAACTTCAAATGATCACTTAAGCAACCAGCCTATGTGGAGGCTTACCTAAAGTGTAGCGGAGTCTCTTCTGCCTGAGCTACAAATAGCATTGCAGCAGAAGCTCATTCTTTAAATGTGAAGAATGACAGTGGATAGAGAAGAGAAGCAGCAGACATAGAATGAGCTGGATGTAGATGGCCTCAATGGCCTAATTTATTTTCTTAAATTGGGATAGCTCCAACGAACACGAAGTGCTTTTTCTGACACTCATGCAGGCTTGATTTGTGCCAACATTGAATCCCTGTTCCTGGCTTCTCTCCTCTAGGAGACAACTCTGAAGCATTTCATAAAGGAGGAACATTTCAGCTTTGTTATTTCAGAGGCTTGGAACCAAGATGTTGATTGCTGTAATTACACTGCCAAGCAGTAGAGTGGATGTATTATCACAGCAGCTAAAAATACTGGGAGGAGGATAATCCTTGTTGCAAGAAATGTGCCATGCAGTATTCAAGAGCAGGTGTTGCTAGAAGTATTACTTATTTCATCTCGGTCTGTCTGTGACAATGTGTTCAATACACACGCACACACACACACACACACACACACACACACCGTTCAGTTGGGTGATTGGTATATGTATAACCCTGCTTTTGACCAGTGCTTTAAAAAAGGATTATTATTATTTTTTAAAAAAAGCAGTTGTTTAATTAGAAGTGCTGGCAAGGAGGCTAGAAGGGAATCACTAAAGCAGGAATTCTTCACCTTTTTTGTCCACAGACTCCTTTGAGAGTCTTGTGAAACCTACAGTCTGCTTCCTAGAAAAATGAATTAAAATGCATTCAATATAAAACAGGCAAAATAAAATGGTAATTCTTTCTCCATCCATATTCACAGACCCCCTAGAATCTACCCATAATGGCTCATGAGGGGGAACTTTAATTTAAGAATCCCTGCACAAAATTATGCTCTTTAATTTTCTCTCTTGCATCTGGATTTTCTTTCATTTCGTTACTCTAAAACAGGGGTCCCCAACCACCGGTCCGCGGACCGGTACCGGTCCGCGGAACAACTCCTACCGGGCGCGGCTTGCTGGGCGCCGCCATCTTTTTCATGAAAAAGTGCTTCCAGTGAGCTTTTCCGGGTAGAAAGCTCACGAAGCACGTTTTCATCAAAAGATGATGGCGTATGCTCGTGAGCTTTCTGGGTAGAAAGCCATTTCTACCCAGAAAAGCTCACCGAAGCGTAGCGCCGCCATCTTTTTGATGAAACGTGCTTCCGTGAGGTCACCGGAAGCACTTTTTCATCAAAAAAAGATGGCGGTGCCCAGCTGATGCCGGTACCGGGTCGCGGCGCCCAGCTGATGCCAGTACCGGGCCGCGGCGTCAAAAAGGTTGGGGATCACTGCTCTAAAATATAAGTGCACCAGATTTTCCTCACTCTTGACATTTTTACAACAGCTGCATTCTATACCATGCTGTACAAGGGAGGTTTGCAGAAGCTTTTAGTTCCTTGTCTATGAAGAGTCTCAGTTATCCAGGCCATGGTTGTCCCAAAGGTGCTTTTTTCAGAAGGCAACTGGACTTCCTTATTTTTCTTTGAAGATGTTTCACTTCTCATCCAAGCTCTGATTGGATGGTGGGGGATGGAAGGATTTGTATTCCTTGCAAACAGCTGGTCATTTGCAGTCTTTTAGAGGGTTGTTGGAGGTTGTCTATGCCCTTAGGGTCACTGACAATGGGTGTGGAGCCTTCTTGGAACTGCTGAGAGGACTGTGTTGTGGAGCTGTGCTTTCTGAAGGAAGTTTTTCTGCTCTGTGTCCCTTCACTGTTGGCACAGGCTGTTGGGGGTGAGTCTGTTTTGTCTGCATCTCAAACTGAAGTGCAAATAGTTACTGTAGTCTACATTTTTTTCTAGAAACCCATTCATACTCCCACACCATTCGAAGGGTGTTCATTCCAAAGTGCATAGATAAATGTCTATGGAGATTCTCAGTTATCTAGGGCATGGTTGTACCAAAGGTGCTTTTTTCAAGAGGCAATTGGACTTTCTTGTTTTTCTTTCTTTTAATTCCTTAGAGTTGTTTATTTCAGTTCTTTCACTTCCTATTTATTTCTCATTAGTGTATAATTAATGCTGTTGATGTTATACTAAAAGAAGATGTGGAATGCCAATATGCTTGTCGCATGCTTGCTTATTTATTTGCTTGCATGCTTGCTTGTTTGTTTGCTTGCTTGTGCACATTTAGGCCACTCAGCAACAATGTGCAGACATTAAAATCAGCAGGAACCTTTCTCTTAAATAACAGAAAAACAAGTTGGAAGGGACCTTGGAGATCTTCTAGTTCAACCCCTGCTCAACGGGAGACTCTATAGCATTTCAGACAAATGATTGTCCAATTTCTTCTTAAAAAATATCCAGCATTGAAGCACTCACAATTTCTGGAGGCAAGCCATTACACTGATTAATTGTTCTCACTGACAGGAAATTTTTCCTTAGTTCTAGGTTAGATAGCTCCTTGATAAGTTTCCATCAATTACTTCTACCTTTACTTTGGATATATTTTATGTAGAACATGGGAAAGGGCCTTCCTGTGTCTTCTACAAAGTTTGATATACTTTTGTATCAAACAGGTTCGTCTACAAAGAAAAGAATATGAGGAATGCACTTTCTGCTGACCCTTCTTTTATTGTGTCCTGACTTCCTGGAGATTGTGACCCACACTTGAAAAATGCAGAATTACTTAATAATCATTTTTTTAAAAAAATAACTATGTTTTACTTATGTAAGCCATTTGCAGGGTCTTCTGGGTCAGGAGTTGGAATATCAATTGAATAAATAACTGGTAAATGTTCTCCAAGTGAGTTCAATAATTCTCTGAATAACTATATTAAATGGTTCATGAGTATAAGTGCCTTGAAATACATTGTTAAAAGAGTGAAATAATTTGTGAAGCATTTTATGATATCTTGCATTAACATTCCTTCTGACATTATGCTTCATAGACTTTTCATCCAAGCATTTAAGAATGAAAGCATAACATTACACTCATTATAATTCAGAAGATTTATCTTCCCACTTAACCTATTTTCCCAGATTTCTGTAAAGATAAAACAAAGGCAGATCAACATGTCTTAAGCATCTAGAGCAGAGGTCTCCAACCTTGGCAACTTTAAGACTTGTGGACTTCAATTCCCAGAATTCTCCAGGCTGGCTGGAGAATTCTGGGAATTGAAGTCCACAAGTCTTAAAGTTGCCAAGGTTGGAGACCTCTGATCTAGAGGAAAGCCAGATTATGAATGCAATAATAAATTACCTGTATGAGAAGAGCAGGCAGAACCAGGGGATGAAGTCAAGAGGGCAATCTGCTTTGCGTCTTTATGTTCTCACAAATGATCTAAGTCCAGCCCCTGTTGAATTTCGCCAATTCTTATCTAGCACCAATTTAGTGCTGACCATTGGTTGACTAGGTTCTTGAGTATAGGCATAAATCAACTTAACTGGAACTTAATGTGCAATTCTGATTCTTCATGCCTGACATTACCGAAACAAACAAAGAAAAACAAGCATTTTCTTGGTGACAGCTTTTTCCTACATTCTGTGTAAAATAATAAAGTACAAGGGTGGGTATAGTTTCTCCCTCCTTATATATTGTGTTGACTATTTTATTAGCATATCATTAGTCCATAGATTGTACCATTGTACTGTTATATTCTAATAAATCAGATGACATCTCAGTCTGTTTAACTTCTTGGGAGCGGCGAAGATTGGATAACTACTGCTTCCTAGCTGAGCGTTGCGCTCATATGTCTATGTCTCTTGAAAGACACTTATTTAAGGGAAGGCAGTTAGCAGAACATTTTGTAAAATGCTGCAGTTTCTGATTCTAAGGATTGCACACTGGAGCCATTGTTGCTTGGCAATCTTGCTGTAGGGAAAGCTGTCTTCTTTGATCTCATAAATCAGCCAGGCAGGCTTTTAATTAGCCTTGGATGTTTGGGAGCTGAAAGAAAGGCAACAGGATGTCCCCTTGAAGCTAACGTTGTGCTCACTGGGACATACTTACAATAATTGGTGTGTCATTATGCAAGCATTATGTCTCAATATAAGCGGAGGGGCAAAGGGAAGGCAGCTATATTCATCCAAAGTTAAATTCCGCTGGGTGACAGGATGAATAAGTATTAGGAATTGATACCCCCTTTGCTATTTGCATTTCATGCCATATGGTTGAAGGTAGTGAAAAGACAGGGAAGATTAAGTGCCTCCCCCATAATATCATTAACAAGAAAGACCTCCTGGAAATATTGTAGTTTAGGAGGTTCCCCATACATTTCCACCCATTCCTACTCCCTCCCCAAAAAGTGTTTCAGAGAATCTTCATCATCAGGAACCAGCTACAGTAGAGATGATTTCTTGGAAAACATTTCCTGCATCTGTAAAAATCAACTATTTGGGGGTTTGGGGGAAGTCAGTTCTTGAAATTCTCCATCCTATTTGTAGGTAGAGAAATTAATGGAGAGACTGTTTTTGTAAAAAGGACTAATATCAAGCACCGGGGAAATCAGGAGATTCAGCCAGTTCAAATGAGAATAAAGATTTATTGCAAGATGAAGTGATCTACAAGAATCTGGCTAACTAACAGTCAAAGGAAATGAATTGGAATTAAGGAGACATTCTAGGAGGGTTGGACTTAGATCTCTTGTAAGTATGCAGTGACTCGTAACTTATGATGCATTTGATCCCTCCCTTGGGCTCAAGTTGGTCATCTCCAACAACTATATGAGCCATGACTGATCCTTGTCTCACCTCTAGGCTTCCCCAAATTTGGCAATATTTTTTAATATATTTATTGAAAGTTTCAAAACAAAAAAAGAATATATTTTAAAAAATGAGAAACATGTTCTCACATTTTTGCAATGATGTCATGGCAGTGTACATTTCTATTAGTGTCAATTAAAGTCATTTGTTATAAGTAAATCTATAACTTGTTTCCTAGATCCTTACTTTTTATGTTATTATTACAATTATAATACAATATTTATTTAATTGATTAATTATATTACTTTACATACATACATAGCTATATATACATTTATCCTTGTTTCCATTTTTCTTTGTTTTGTTTAATCAGTTTCACTAGACATCTTTACTTCCTTTTTATACAACCATTTGTACCATATATTCCAAGTTGTAAAAAACTCCCCCTCTTCCTTATTTTTTTAGTAACATGGTTAGTCTAACCATTTCTGCACATTGGTGGATTTTATTAGTTATTGCCAGGTCCATGGGTGTCATTGTTGATTTCCAGTTTTGGGCAAAGACTATCCTTGCTGCTATAATGAAATGTGATATCAGATGATGGTGTTTTTTGCTCCATGTCGGTTCTATCATTCCAAGTAGAAAGGTCTCTGGGTTGAATTTAATCTTTAGTTTTGTCATCTCTTCTAACCATGTCTGTATCTTAGAGCAGTACTTTTGGGCTTGAGGACATGTCCACCACATGTGAAAATACGTTCCCTGGCTAAAGTTACATTTCCAACATTTGGGTGACATATTAAGGAACATCCTAGCAAGTCTTGCCGGTGGGAGTGCCAGCAATAAAACATTTTTATAAATGAGACTGATAACATTAATTTATAGTTAGTTCACCAAATTCATTCCCATTTTTCTAGTTCAATATTGTGGCCACAATTTTTAGCCCATGTTATCATGCTCTCCTTAACTGTTTCCTCTTCCATTTTAAATTTCAATAAATAATTGTACTTTTTGGTAATCATCTTTTTTTCACTTCCTTGTAAAATTTTCTCTAATTCCTGATCTGTATTATAAAATCCAAATTGTTCCTTGTCTTTTTTGTGTTTTGCTTGAATTTGAACGTACGACCACCACCCAATTTCAATTCCCTGTGTTTTTAATTGTATCTGTGTTTTCAAGTCACCTTCGTCTGTTATTAATTCTTTATATTTTATTGTTTTGTTCAAATCCATAACATTGGAATATACTAGTGCCTCCATTGGAGATAGCCAGAGAGGTATTTTCAGAACTTGGGCTCAGGTTGGTTATCTCCTACAACTATATGAGCCATGACTGATCCTTGTCTCACCTCTAGGCTTCCCCAAATTTGGCAATTTAATAGCATCATAATTTTCCACAATTTAGGATAACTATAACTGTCAAACAGACAACAAATGGTCAAAATTGGGAGCGTCCTATCAAATTCTGTACCTGTCAACAGTGAGGTCCCCCAAGGCAGTGTTCTAGGACCATCTCTCTTCAAACTCTACATAAAGGACCTCTGTGATCATATTAAGAACAACTGCGTTCTTTTCGCTGATGATGTAAAGCTATTCAACACCACAGAAAATACTGCTACCCTTCAAAAAAGACCTCGACTATGTATCAGAATGGTCAAACAAATGGCAACTTCTAATATCAACAAATAAATGCTCTGTCTTACATATTGGCAAAAAAAATCAGAAAATAAAATACAATCTGAATAATCAAGTCCTTGTTGATGATCCAAACTCTGCAAAGGATCTTGGAGTATTCATCTCTAATTATCTAAGTGCGAGAACCCATTGTAACTACATAGCCAAAAAGAGTTGTTAACCTAATCCTGCGTAGCTTTTTCTCAGGTAATATCACACTACTAACTTAGAGCATACAAAACTTTTGTTAGACCAATACTTGAATACAGCTCATCAGTCTGGAACCCGCATTACATATCTGATATTAATACAGTGGAGAAAGTCCAGAAATATTTCACAAGAGGAGCTCTCCACTCCTCTACTCATTGCAGAATACCTTATGCCACCAGACTTGAAATTCTAGACCTAGAAAACCTAGAACTATGACGCCTTCGGTCTGATCTAATTATAGTACATAAAATTATTCATTGCAATGTTTTACCTGTCAATGAATACTTCAGCTTCAACCATAACAATACAAGAGAAAACAATAGATACAAACTCAAGGTTAACTGCACCAAACTTGATTGCAGGAAATATGACTTCAGCAACAGAGTGGTCAATGTCTGGAATACTCTACCTGACTCTGTGGTTTCTTTTCCAAACCCCAAAAACTTTAACCGTAGACTGTCTACTATTGACCTCACCTTTTTCCTAAAGAGGTCTGTAGGGGGCGTGCATAAGCACAACAATGTACCTTCCCTGTCCTATTGTTTCTTTTTATCTTTCTTATGTGTATTCATTTCGTGTATTCATAACTATGTTTATACTTATACCTGTTATCTTATAATCGCTTGACAAAATAAATAAATAAATAAATAAATAAATAAATAAATAAATAAATAAATAAACAAACAAACAAACAAACAAATAAATAAATAAATAAATAAATACTAATTATCTGTCCACAATTATCAGGGCAATTTTAGTTAACTTTTAAATGTCAACATAACATTTAAACACACAAAAAAGGATTTTGTCAGGCTCCAGAAACCAAGAAAACATTCTTCCAAGCAGATTTCTTTATTGTCCTACAGACAGAATCTTGCCAAAGTAAAGCAAAGTACCACTCGCATAAAGAAAATGTGCTGAGAACTATTAGGAAAGAACTTTTTTCACCCTCTTTCTCACCCAAACTATCTGAATTGAGTTGTTTCTTACTTCTCTGGAATGCCTCCCTCCTGAGAATCTGGACAATAATCCATCACATACTTGGTTTCGGCTTCTTTAAGGATATAAGCAATTGCACAAAGAACCATGTGTATAAAATTGTTAAAATGTAGGCAAAGATACATAAAAAGTAAAGAAATGCTTTCTTGTTTCCCTTTTTCTTTTTTTAGTAAGTGGAGATAGAATGTATATGAAATGTGAAACAAATAGTAGAGACCAATTCTGCATATGACTGATAAGACCTTGTGTTATTATGTTGTTTCAATGCAGTGTGTATTCATTTTCACTGGGGCAGACGCAGGGAGAAAAGGCAAAGAAATGAAATCTGAACAAATGAGATCTATCCCTTTTGCCCCTCGTCTTGAAAGGTAAGATATCAGATACCAACAGAACATTGAGAATCTTTGAAGAGATTCAACTCTTTCTGAAGTCAATTGGATTTTGAAAGAAAGCCAGTGTCATGTCATGTGTAGGTATTAGCAAAGTAACAGAATAAGAGAGTTGAAAGGAACTTTAGAGATCTTCTAGTCCAACCCCCTGCTCAAGCAGGACACTCTATACCATTGCAGACAAATGGCAGTCCAGTCTCCTTTTAAAAGTCTCCAGTGATAGAACAACCACAATTCAGAAGACAAGTTGTTTCACTGTTCTCACTGTTAGGAAATTTTGGCTGCTTCTTTCTTTGATTAGTTTCCATCCATTGTTTTCTGTCTTGCTTTCTGATGCTTTGGAAAATAGGTTGACCCTATCATTTTTGTGGCAGCTCCTCAAATATGGAAACACTGTTGGATTAAGACTCGGGAACTGAAGCTCAATCCACAGCAGTTCACAGAATAACTTTGTGCCAATCATTCTCTCTCTAAGTCCAGTCTACCTGGCAAGAGATGGAAGAGAGAATATTACTATATTCTTCTGCTTTAAGTGATTGTTACAAATACTTGCTTTCTTTTTTGCTACGTATGCCTAATTCCTCTCCTTCCTTGCTTCTGCTCTTTATCTCATTGGCCATTAACATTTTCTTTTTCATTTTTAAGAAATGCATTGTTTAACTGATTTTATTCTACATAAATGGACTGCAAGTCATAATATTGATTTAGTTTAGGAAATGGTTTTGTTTGCTGCCTTTTGGAGGTCTAAATGACTTGGAAAATGAAATAACCAATTTGAATTGTTTCTGGTGTTCTACCGGCAACTCCGAAGGCCACAAGCATTTCATAGACTGTTTCTGAGTGTAACCATTATTTTCATAGATCACTGCCTTATAACAATTACCATTAGGCAATCTGTGTATATGTGTGCCTATTCCTTCTTCAACACAACCTTCTTTTATGTCGCTTTTATAGACATTAAAGTAGCATTTTATTCTATAGCCAAGCTAAATTCTGAGAAAGAGCAATGATGGACAAGGTGCATCAAGAGCCCATAATTGTTGTTTTCCACAGTTCAGCCAAAGTTCTGTCATTCTTGGACTACAACATGACCACAACAACCAGCACAAGACATACACAAATTTGAAACAAATCAGTGCTTGCTTATTTCTTGATAAAGATACCTTGTTAGTATGTGGATTTTTCTTCCAATTACATCAGGGTTAAATTTCACCCCCTGCATGCTATATAGTCCTAATGGAAATTGTCCCTTCTTTTTTCTCTTAATTAAAAATGTCAGGATTATCTTCATGTCTAGTTTGTTTGATCTGAGCTTGACAAAAGATCTATTTTTCTTTCAGTCATACAGCTCTATGCTGACACGAGGCAAACAATTACATGATACATTACATTACATGATACAGTTTAAAAAAAACTAAGCTTGCTTTCTTGAGTGTTTACTTTTAAAATAATAATCAATCAAATATTTCTAACTAGTGATTTTATAGTCTCTAATCAATTGTCTTAGCTTTCAGAGGCAAGTAACATTTAAAAAACAACATTCAACCCAAATGTTCTGTACAGGAGGTTATTTTGGTAAGAGACCGAAATCAGAACAGCAATAAACAATTTGCAAGCAGAAAGGTTGAAGACATTATCTCCAAGGATGCTTTGTTGCTGCTGTTCTTCTTTTCCCCCTTGGTGTATTATGTGTGTGTGTGAGGGGAGGAGTGTGATTCCTTGCATTTATAGAATATCAATGCAATAGCTGATTGCCTAAAACAATCAGCAATAATTGTTTTCTCCTTAGTGCTCACCTAAACAGCTCCACCGTTGTTGTTTTATCTATTGTTATTGTTGAGTGTCAGCTTATATTTATTGGCCATTTTGTTTTGAGCTCTTCTAGAAAAGCCATCACTGTCTCTTCTTCCTCTGTGTGAACTATAATGCACACATTCAATATTTGGCAGTCAGAGACTCTATCATGTATGCAATTCAAATTGTTAAATACAGACACACAAACATATACATACACATACAAACACACATAAACACAAAACATTCATTGATTGGAAGGCTTAATTAGTTATTTTATTTTATTTCAAACAATATTGAAAATTTATTTTTCACAGTTATTTTATTTCATCATGTATCTACAACTCCATTTGTTCGTTCATTCATTCATTCATTCATCCATCCATTCTGTGTGTGTGTGTGTGTGAGAGAGAGAGAGAGAGAGAGAGAGAGAGAGGGAGGGAGGGAGGGAGGGAGGGAGGGAGAGGAGAGAGAGAGAGAGAGAGAGAGAGAGAGAGAGAGAGAGAGAGAGAGATGGGACAGAAATGGCATTGGTTGTACTTTTTGATGATCTCTGACAGGAGTGGGATTTGGTAATGCATCCATCCTTACTCTACCTGACCTCTCAACAGTTTTCAGTACCATTGACCATGGTCTCCTTTTGGAGCGACTTTGGGGGTTGCGAGTGGATAGCTTTGTGCTATTACTTCCTTCCTCTGTGGCCACACTCAGTCAGTGTTAATAGATCCAGCCCTCATCCACTGCTTTGCCTGATCTTGTAAGGCTCGGTACTCTCTGCTCTTTTTTTTTTTTTTGAAAATTTTATTTGGGTTTTCACAAAAACAAAATACAATTAAAACATCTTTTTTGAAAATAGCATGGTCCCAGGTTATCACTTCTTCATACAGACACAAAACTCAATTTCATGCTCATTTTTATATTCTGTTCCATATCTTATTACCATTTTATATTTTCTGTATAGTTTTTCCCCTCTTCTAATTTTCTCAACTTTGTTTGGATTATCTCAATTCAAATCATTATATTTATACTTTTGTCTGTCCTGTTACAATTTCACATTATCTTTTCTTATTAAACAATTTTTTCCCTGTAGTTACCAATTAGAGTATGACACCTTTATATCCTTTAATTTTATCCATTCAAGCTCTTATTTAAGCTTCAATGTACAGCTTTGAGATTATAGCATTCAATATAATACATAACTTCCAATCAAATTCTGCTTGGTACATTCTTAAAATAGACACTATATTCTTAAAAAGAAAAAATTATATATATATGTGTGTGTGTGTGTGTGTGTGTGTGTGTAAATACAACACATTCCATTCCAATTCAATTCTATCATTAATATGCATTAAAATCTTAACATGTTTAACATTTCTTTTCAATTGAATATCATACTTTCTTGGGAACACTTATAAACTTTCCATAGTTAATTCTTTTTTCCCCCCATATTTCTCACTTATATTTTTATAAATCATTAATAATAATTAAAAATGTTCCCTTTTAATTCTCTCAATCATTTTAATTCATTTATTTATTAACAAACATCCCACTGCATTACAATAAATATTTTATCCATCATCATATTTTCTAAAGTTATTTCTATTTGTAATATAACAAAGCTATCTTATGTACCTTTGCAGAATCCCTTTTACAATTAAATTTTCACCCATTATCTCTAAACAAACTTATGGTTATAATCCTTATATCTTTTCCCTGTTTCTCCATTTCTTGTTTCTGTCTTTTACAATTTCTTTTCCTTGCCTTCTTCCCCCTCTTCTTCTCCCTCCCCTTTTTACCCCCTCGTCTCTCTACTTCTAACTCTCTCATCTGTAATCCCCTCTTCTGTTGCTTTCTAATATTATACTTACTTTCAAATTGTTCTTCTTCTTTTTGGTTGTTTTTTCTAATCTTAAACCTTTCACTCTCACTCTTTTCCCCCCTTTCTTTTTTCCCCCCACTTAAAATTATTTGATCATTAAAGATGGCTTCTTCTTTGTCCCAATCTTCTTGTTCTGCAAGCGTTTCTTGTTGCTTCTCATAGTTCCAGATCTCCATTTCTAAGAATTGAAACACGAAGCCAAAAGAACTTCTCCCTTCTTGTGCGTCTTTTTTCCATTTTTAAAGTTCCGTTTTCAGTTTTTCTAAGAGTGATACCATTTTAAAAACTTTTAAAAAACCACCCAATTAATTTTAGTTATCTAGATGCAAAAACCAAAAATCACCAAGTAATCCAAATAATCCAAGGCTGTTTCTACTTGCTTCTTTTTTCCACTTTCTCTTCCTGGGGTTCTATTATTTTGTTACCAAGTTTCCATTAAAATGTATCTTTGAGGAATCTTGTTAAAATTTCACTGTAAGTTCCTTTTAATTATAGTTCCATTCCTTAATTCCAGGCAGTCTCCTCCATTTTTCCAGATCCTGCCCTTCTATTCTTTTTTTTCTCCTTTCCAGCTTTTAAAAACATTTAAATGTCCAGAAATCTTTATTTATCCCTTTGACTTTTATTTTCAGCTTAGATGCCTATTAATGTCAAAGTGGATTTTTTTTTTCAGTTTCTTGCTTAAGTCTCTTAGCTGTCAGTAAAAGGAAGGGAAGAAAAAAACCTAATCCTTTCCCTTCTCTCTCTCCTTCGCAGCTTCAAAATCTTCTTTGGGAACAATGTTGTTAAGTTTAAATTCCAGGGTACCTTATTTGTTGCTTTTGCTGTTTGACCCGGTCAACCAAAACTTTCTCTTCTTATTTTCCTCCTGCACATTCTTTTCCGGTTGAGTTCTTCTTTGTGGTGGCCATTTCTGACCACCGCTACAACTGCCTTCGGGAAAGGGAGTAATGGCCAGCTGGGGAGGAGAGATGCGGCTCTCCTCAACCCTGCAGGCAGTCTCCTCCTTCTTCACCACCTCTACAGGGTGGCTTAGCCCCGAAACCAGCTGGCTCGGGGCGCTCCAGCGGCGAGCACGGATCGAAGCCTTGGAGAGACAAGGTTTCAGTCTGTCGCCAAAGAAGCTCAAACCGGAAGTCCCAAGGTACTCTCTGCTCTTATTTAACATCTACATGAAGACATTGAATGAGATCATCCGTCACCATAGACTGAGATATCAGTATGCTGATGTATGTCTCAGCTGTGTATGAGTTAAGTGATTCCGTGACCTCCCTCTTGCATACCTGGAGGCTGTTAGGGGCTGGATGGGGAGCAATGGATTTAAATTGAACCCTGGCAAGACCAAGTGACTCTGGGTTTGGGGTTTTTTGGTCCATGGAGAATTTCCACCTTTGGTCTTGGATGTGATGACACTGCCCCAGTGCATAATCTGGGGATTCTCCTGGACTTGCAACTCCTGCTTGAAGGTCGCAGTCATGGCCAGGAAGGCCTTTGCACAACTGTGGGTTGTGCACCAGTTATGCCCTTTCCTGGGCCAACAATCCCCACTCACAGTCACTCATCCCTAGTCATCTCCAGTCTCGACTATTGCAGTGTGCTCTATATGTCCTGGAAAAGCATCTGGAAGCTCCAGTTGGTGCAAAATGCAGCAGACTGAATGGTTTTGTGCAGACTTTGGTGTGTGCACATGTCACTCTTCTGCAGGAGCTGCATTGGTTGCTAATTTGCTTCCAGGGGCAATTCAAGATGCTGGTTGTCACCTTTAAAGCCCTTCATGGCTTGGGACCAGGTTACCTGTGGGACTGTCTCTTACCAGTCGTATCCACCTGACCCACTAGAGTGGGGAGGCTGGGAATGTTGCAGGTCCTGTCCCCTAAGGAGATATATCACAAGGGGCACAGAAGAAGGGCCTTCTCTGTGGTGGCTCCCTCTGTCTGGAACATCAACCCTCCAGAAATTAGACTGACCTCCACTCTGACATGCTTTCAGAAAGCCCTGAAAACATGGTTCTGCCAATGGGCTTGGGGAGTCCAAGAGGGGGATAGAGCCCATGGGAAGAGTATGAGTTATTTTTATTTTTATTATTTATTTTATATTGTGTTTTTCTTTCCTGTAAGCTACCTGGCATCACCATGAGCAAGTAGGCAACAAAATAAATTTTCCAAATAAATACTCATGTGTCTCTGTGTGTGGTTTTCTGTTTTCTGTTTTTATCTCTAAGAAGTTTCCAAAAAGCTTGTGCAAATTATATCTGATAAGCCATGAAAATAGTTTGAAAAATCATATGTATCTGATTAGTAAGTCCAGCTGAAAAATCCAGTTCAGTTTTAATGTACTGTATTGATTAATTGAGTTGGCTCAAAATTCATTTCATATGCGCAAATACATTCAAGGTATGATAAAGATTCTAAAACAGAAGGTTTCTATGATAAACTGACTGACTTAGATAAGATTTTGACAGGTACTGATGAAAAGGTGATTAAAAAATTGTATGGATATCTATTAGAAATTAAACTAGAAGAAGAACAAGTTAAAGAAACGATGATTGCTTGGAGGAAGAATTTTGGATATGGGATTGATCTAGAGAAATGGCAAAAACTGTGGTCTCAAAATTATAAAATGACAATGTCAACAGCATATAAAGAAAATTTGTATAAGATGTTTTACAGGTGGCATTTTCCCCCACAAGAATAGCAAGAATGTTCAAGAATAAATCCGAAAAATGTTGGAAATGTCATGAGACACCTGGCTCATATTACCATATGTGGTGGACATGTGCGGATGCTAAAAAATATTGCACTAAAATCCACACGTGGTTGGAAAAAATGACAAAAAAGAATGTAGATTTGAAACCAGAGATGTTTTTATTGGGAATTTTACCTGAAATATGTAGTAAAGACTTGAAATACCTGATTGTAAATGTGTTAACAGCGGCTAGGATTGTATTTGCTAAAAACTGGAAAAATGAGAAAACACCATCACAGGAAGAAATCATTAAGAAAATATTGGAATGTGCTGAAATGAGTAGATTGACATTTGAAATTAGAGAACAAGAGGATAAACAATTTTATAAAATTTGGGATCTATTCTATCAATGGTTAGACAATAAAATATAGTAATGAAATATGTAGATTCTTAGAAAATAATGAATATATAAAGATGTATTCTTTTCTTATTATATCTACAAAATGATTTTAGGATAGATTTGGGATGATAATATGAACTGTCATAAAACAAATTAAGTAAAATATGATTATTTCATAAAACATGAATGAATAAAAGTATAGTCAAATGATTGGTTAATGATTATATTAATGTATTTAATATTTGATTGAAAATATGAGAGTATATACAATGTAATTGTAATTGAAGACTACGAAATGGAAGCACAAAACAATTTGTAAACCAACTGGCACACTGTATGTATATATATGGAAGATGGCTTGATGTTTTTATGTTTTGTTTGTTTATGTTTGTTTTAAAAACCAATAAAAAATAAAGAAATCATTATGATTTCCACAAAACCAGTATTTTTTTAAATTAGAAATAGAAGCAAAATTATTCAGTCCAATTAAATGAATCAAACTAATTTGGTGTGTCAAATCAGATGTATCAGACTGCCAAAAGATCATCATGCTGAATGGGTACATCTTTAATTGATCTATAAAGCCCTAATTGCAAGCCTGCTACATTGCATATAGTTCCAATAACTGCTGGACTTTTTCTCAACCGTATTTGATTCAATTTCTTATATGTTTTCTTCTTTTAAGGTTAGGTGAATATTCTGCACTGATGTTTGTTTGTTGTATTTTCAACATTTGGGTGACTCCCCTTATTTTGAATGGTTGAAGTAATTGTTTCCAGCCAACTATTCAGCTTTTCACAACTAGAGTTTGCCCTTTTGCCTTTAATAAATCTGCAGTGTCTCTCGAGTTTAACAAGTCAAAATTGTAATCTGTAAAAGATGCTGAAATTAGATATCTTTACAGTGAAGGCAAATATTCATGATGATAAAAAAAATCATAATATCATTTCAGAATCTACTGCTAATTTCATCTCTAGGAATTTTCATATCTTAATTTTCATAACTGGCTTATCCAAGTTGGCCAATTTTTTATATTTTGGTTCAAAATTCAAGAATTGACTTATCAGCAGATGGTTTGTTCCACAAGCATCTACTAGATATATGGGTACTTTGAAAAAGTATTAACAACATAGTCATGGATTGGTCCATCCATGGATAAGCCAAAGCCAAGTTTTTTCCAGTGCATTGGCACCTAAAAATCTTAGGTTATCTGTGAATATATACAGTAATTTTAACAAGTTTCAATCAAGATTATTTAAGATGGCATGAGCAAGTCTTTCCTAATCCTGGCTTAATTGTATTACTTGGCTATAATGTAATACTTACATTATTTGTTTATCCATATTCTTTCTGCCCATCTGGAAATGGGATAGGCTGTGGTCATAATTTTTAAAAGCCACATTCTATTGATTCCAGTTCATGGTTACATGAGTGCTTGATTTACATTAACTAATAACTAGATCTTCAAAACTAAAATTCCTCACTATCCCTCTATAGAGTCAATGGCTCTGTAGAGTCATTTCACCCACATCTCAAATGATATAGGATCTCCTGTTTGAACAAGGGGTTGGACTACAAGACCTCCAAAGTCCCTCTCAACCCTACTCTACTCTACCCTACCCTACTCTACTCCTCTATTAATATTAATGAATAACCTATTCATTGATGAACCTGAGTTTAAATACCTGCAATTAGCACACGTGAACAGAGTCATCCAGGCTGGTGGTCATCACTACATCTAATAATGATGAATTCTTCTCCCACGACACTTGCTTTTTGCATTACTAGTCCAACATACTGTATATAAAGATATTTTTAGGGCTTCTAAAGGGGAATCTGGTTTTAATTACTCTAGTGATGAATGATTTGTTCAATTTAAAGATCAAGGCATTTTCTTTTCCAGCACTTCAAAGTCATCAATATGTTTTCTTTGTTCAGCCTTTCTAATGGGCCAGTTTTCACAGTCATATATTACAACTGAGAAAACAATGGTCCCGACAATTATGTACTTTTGTTGCCAATGTGATGCTGCTGAACTTTAATAATCTACTCTGAACATTACCCACTTTATTTGATTAGGATTCCCATTGTACGACAGCGAAATGAAACAAAACCTTTGTAATTGGGAAAACCAAGCTTAGTATGTTGCCATCAATTAATGTCAAATGCATGTTAAACATTTTTTTGAAAGAAAAAAAAACTTTAATAGTGACATTAAAATAGGCATCACTTGAACTTTGGGGACCTTGGTGATTTTGAGCTTGGTAGTTTTCTTGCAGATGTTTTATTACCAAACTAGGTAATATCATCAGTGCTAGAGGCAATGGGGTTTATTCTTGTTTTTAGTGACTTGCCCTGTCAGTGTTGGTGGGAGTGTTCTTGGTGGTTCTTTGATTAGGCTCAGGGGTGGGTTTCTACCAGTTCTGTCCACCTTTGTAGAACGGGTAGTTCTGAAGAGCAGCAGACAGAGAGCATACATAGAACTGTTCTATGTCTGCTGCTATTTTGGCCCACCCGGGCTCTTACCTGACCTTTATTTCCTATGTTTTCAACCGCAGCTGCTTTGTGTGACACAGCTGTGGTTGAAAAAGCAGGAAAAAGGGGCTTTTCCAACTGCTGTGCACTTGCATGCAGCACTGCTCAGCTGTCCGGGCAGCTCAGCAGGTTGTAAATTGCACTCGCGTGAGTCGCGCATGCGCGAGTCGTGCAAACCGACAGAACCAGTAGTTATACCGGTCGGATCCCATCCCTGATTAGGCTATTGTTTACCGTTAGCTTGCTTGCCTGCATTGGAAGTTCTTTGATTGGGATATTCTATACTTCTTGATTATTGATCAAATGTTAATCTTAGTGCTGATCTCTGCTCATGTGGGGATTGATTGGTACTGAGGAGGGGTTTGTTTGTTTGTTTTTGGTTTTTGATTGTCTCTTTTGAGAGGCGTGTAGGTGTTGTCTGTTGATGGCCATCAATCTGTTGTTTTTACACTAGATTAAAAAATAAAAATATTTAAAAATATGGATAAGGGAGTCATAAAGAATACAATTATCATACCTATGTATTCTATTCACTAGCAAACCAAATACTTTAAAAGGAATTTGTAGACATACTTCAGTGTTGCACTAAGGATAAATCATGTCTAAAAACCATATGTCCTGCTGGAATATAGACATCAAACTTTTTGGCAATAGAACAACAGGGTTGAGGAAAGCTTTGTTAGGTCCATGTTTTCTAGAGAATAACCAAATTTGCACTTTGCCTATGCAGTCTTCATACTGCTTGATATAATTTTTGAAAATTATTCATGCCATTAAGCTGTCTCACTAAAATCAATCTTCTATTTATTGTTTAAAAATGTATATAAGATATTGCCTATAGATGCAAACACATATTTGCCTCATTTATTTATTTTGCAATAAGAATGAGATTGCTACTCCAAATACAGCACTCTTAATATTTTATTGATTTCGGATAAATCCAGATTCATCAGCTCAGATTGCTAAATCTTTTCAGGACCCTCCTCTCTTTATGATATCCTCAGCACTTTAGCACTATTAGTTACATGTTCCGCCCAAGTTTCAGAACTAAAATTAGAAGCTTCCCATTCCTTCTCTTGCCCACTGATAAACTTACTACTATAAACTAGTAGTCTTCTCTGTCAAATACTGCATACATTTATTTTAACAATGCCTGTCCTCCAGTAATTTCACAACTAAAAAGCCTTTTTCCTTCCTTTGAATGAAATATGTATGTGAACAACATTAGCTGTGAAAAAATGGTCATCACAGTTTGTCATACTCTTCAGTAGCTACTGGGTGAAATTGCAGGTAAAACTCTTCAAGTGATAATGTCCATATATGTTCTTTTAATTGCTTTTCCTTAATCTCTCTCACACATTCCCAGTATACTCACAGGGAGCTAACTTTTATGAACAATCTGATATGTCCTGTTCAGTTCAGAAAACAAGAAACACTACTCCAGTTCAAATTTGTGGATTTAAATCAATCATTTGAGGAACAAATATTGTGAGGGTTTTTTTTCTCCTGAAATTGATCCCTCTCACAATTCTTTATACCAAACTTGCTTTTCAGGGATTTAAAACAATTTGGTTGTGTTGATGTATATGTCCAAATCTGTGAAGCAACAACAAAAAAATCTGAAATATAATTTGAAAAATGGCCACTTTATGCCAATAATTAAGCATCAAATTCTTCTGTTGTAATAATAGTAACAGATGCCTTGGGTGCAATCCCAAAACATCTGCAGCACCACTTGAACACCATCAGCATTGACACAATTACCATCAGTCAACAGCAAAAGGCAGCTTTACTTGGAACAGCTTACATCCCATGACAATATCTTTAACACCATCAAACAACAACATCTGCCTAACCCTGGTCCTTGGAAAGGACTTGATAGGTGGATAAAAATGCCAAATCCAGTCTGAATATCTGACTGACTGTGTAACTAAATATAATAATACTCTGTATGATATTAAAGCAAGTGTTTATCACGGTGTCTGCTACAATTTCATAATGGTTTTTTTTTTATTTTTCACTGCAGTGAAAAATTGTTAGAAATATTGCAAACTGGAAAGGGAATTTGTGACCAAGTTGCTAAGCAGCAATAAATATATATTCTTGCTCTTCCTTGTGTGCAAAAACAGTGGTCCCTGATCTAAAATCACAGCAGAAGGCTGAGAATGAAGCATGAAATGAAAAATCTTTGCCTACTGCACAGAGAAAATGCCGACAGTGCCCTATCATTTATTATCTACCAATATGTGCTGTGAGCCGGACAAGAGAATACTTCAAACTTTGAAATCTCTTTCCTTCCAAATATTTCTTTCATGTATTTTTTTCCTATTGTGACTTGGCTGCTCTTGCTTCCATATCTGTGATGAAGCAGAACCAAACAAAGTTGCAGGTGATTTTACTATGGCTGGAAAAGAAATTCATTTTCTTTGCATGTTAATGCAAATATACTGCATTTCATTTCACATTTTTTTTAGCCAACTTCTGAAATAAAATTCCAAACTCAAGACTTCTGCTGGTTTTTTTTTTAAATCAGTCTAATGTATATAAAAAGAAAAGGTATGCTTAAAGATTTGTGGATTAGTGGAAACAATGTAGAAACACAGACAAGTTAGAAAAAAATTCAAAAAGTATATATTAGAAATATGATACTGGAATCAACTTGGTGATTTCACAAGAGTTTTCTTTTGAACCTTGACTAGGGTTCTTGAGATTTCTTTTGGTACCAATAAAGGAGACTATTTGTAGCTCAGGGATGAACCTTTATGCTCTCTGAGCTTGGTTGTTTTCTTCTAGACATTTCATTACCCAAACTAACTAACTAACTTACTTACTTACTTCATAGCATTTAGATTTATATATCACTCATAGTACTTTACAATACTCTCTGTGCAGTTTACAGTGTTATCATATTGCCTCCAACAATCTGGGTCCTCATTTTACTGACCTCAAAAGTATAGAAGGCAATGAGAAGTCTGCAATACAGCTGTCAGTGTTCCAACCAAACTCTCCATCCCAATTCAGCACTCAGAGACAAAGTCTATCCAAGTATGAATTTATTAGAGAAGTCATATTGGCACATTTGGGAAAACCCAAATCTGAACTACCACATTTCCTCCTGCTTTATTAAACTCACATGCAACCCCATTGCTGATGGCCCTCAAGACACACTCTCCAATCCACCTCCATTCTGAACTCCCGCCAAGTCCAGTCACTCCCCTTCAAACTCCAGCGACTCGGCTTTGAGCTCTGGCGAAAGAATATGGTTGTGGCTATCCTCCCTTCTCACTTCACTCTCTTTCCCATCCTCCCTTGTGGCAGCCCCAAATCCAATTCAAGATGGATGGGGGGGGCTGACAAATGTATTCTAACCACTGCACCACAATGGCTACCTATAA
Organism: Notechis scutatus; assembly: GCF_049901735.1. NCBI lineage: Eukaryota > Metazoa > Chordata > Lepidosauria > Squamata > Elapidae > Notechis > Notechis scutatus. The sequence continues at coordinate 10,257,218 of NC_142015.1, forward strand.
GCACTGATGATGTTACCTAATTTGGGTAATGAAATGCCTGCAAGAAAACAATTAAACACAGAAAATATCAAGAACCCCTAATTTCTTTTGGTTCTGTCTCTGAACCGACTATAATGTTGAAAATGAAGGAGGATGTTGTAAAGTGCTGCTATTCCCATTATATATAATTCAATTGCTCTGAAATATCCTTGTGTGCTCATGTTTCTTATGAAAGAAGATCTTTTAAGAAGTCTTCACTTGGATTTGGGTGAAAACATGAGATACTGTGGAGGCTGAAAATTGGACATTTCTATGGTGGGAATTCACATATGCCCTGTGGACATTTTGTATCCTAATGAAAGCAAAACTCCAGTCTTCACCGATGAAAGAGCAACAATGTGTAAAGTATATTGGAAGCAATGTACTATTATTATTATTATTATTATTATTATTATTATTATTATTATTATTATTATTATTATTGTTGTTGTTGTTGTTGTTGTTGTTGTTGTTGTTGTTGTTGTTAAACTTTGGTATAGAGACACATCTATATTTGTCCCCCCAGTGGACAGGGAAATTGAAGTGAATTTCAATGAAGAAAATCTGATGCTGATTGAAAACTATATCTAATCTGAATAGGGCAGATGACAGGATTATAGATCTGGAAGGAACTGTTGAGAAATAATTGATTTGGCAATGGTATTTCTGTTGAGGAAATTACGTTTGTCTTTCATCATCCGTATTAGACTGAAGCTACTTGTTCATATTTTTTATGATAAATATGTCCTGATGGCTCAGTAGTTAAGATGCTGGGCATGTCAGCTGGAAAGCTGACAGCCCAGGTTTGAAATCTGAGCTCCATGTGACAGGATGAGCTCCCCTCTTCACTCAGCTGCTGCCAACCTAATAGTTCAAAAGCATGCAAATGCAAGTAGATAAATAGGTACCACTTTGGTGGGACCTATTACTATGATAAATACAATTCCAAGAACAGAAGTTGTGATCAGACCAGATAACTCAACCATTTCATCTGACCAGACTGAGCCAGTGTATAAATTTCATCAACAAATACATATATCTCATCTATAACTATGTGTATAATTTCTTATTCCTATGTGGAGAACCTTTCTATTTGTCTCCATTAAAGTTCATTTATTATTTCCTTCATTCCTATCAAGATAATTTAGAATTGTGTTTGTCTTCTAACGTATTTCTATCTCACCCACTGTTGTTCATCTCTAAATTTGATAAGCGTTCCTTCTGCCTCTTCAGCAAATTGATTAATAAAATGAATTCCACAAGGCATATCCAATCCATAGCCTTGCTTCTCACATTAGCAAACCAGAAGCTCAAAATACAGCATCATGATATCAAACATCTGCTTTTGTTCTGCAGAAATTGATATTTAATAATATACAAATCCTTTGTGGGTGTTATAGATCCACAGACAGTGAGCACATCTTAACTTGAAGTTTGCGGCTCTATCCTTAATGCCATATGCACTAAAACTGCTTTCTGCTCCAGATATATATGCTTTCTTGTGATGGCTGCAATCTCATTCAAGTCCTGCCTATTCACATCAGCAAATCTATACATTTGCATGCACTCTATTCTTTCTGTTGTCTAATTATTCCATGAAAAACAGTATGGATTTGACTAGTGAAATAAAACCCTGCAAGACAACATTCTTGGGCAGCTTTAAAGCTATAAATCTCTTGTTGCAGAATGGCTTTTAAAAATTAAAATCTTGAACTAGAGATGCCAAGAAAATGCTAATGCGAGGGAAGGAAAAAGTAAATAGATAAAAGCAAACAAGCATGGATAGAAATTATACCATCCCCAAACTTAAGAACAAAATGTGCACAGATATAATCCAACAGGCGGTAATGCAAATTCTGTCAATACCTATTTATTTTTAATTTAGTTATGATAATCCCTAAACATCACTGTGAACGTTCTGCTTTAAATTTCATCTCATTTCTTACTTACTATGCATGAATTGTATATGCCTTCTGTCCCAGTCTTTGTTTCAAATACAGTGAAATATTTGGCTGTGGATACTTGGAAAACATAACAGGATTTATCTGTGCTGTCAGAATCTAAGTGTTATGATGAGAAATTTCAGAAGGGGGAGTAAAAGGAGGATAAATGATAAAGGCAGATGTATTTTTTTAAAATAAAAACTAGTGTAAAAGTAGGTAGCTCATGAAAGGAAAAATGATAATTAAATTTTTCCCAGTTTTAAAGTAAAATAACATGGCAAACAAATGTTATAGCAATAGCAATACCACTTAGACTTATCTACCGCTTTACAGTGCTGTACAGCCCTCTCTAAGCAGTTTACAGAGTCATCCTATTGCCCCCAACAATCTGGGTCCTCATTTTACCCACCTTGGAAGGATGGAAGACTGAGTCAAACTTGAGCCTGGTGTGATTCAAACTGCCAAATTGCAGGCAGCCAGCAGGCAAAAGAAATAGCTTGCAGTACTGCACTCTAACTACTGTGCCACCATGATTCATATAGTTATAAGTACTGAACCTGTTGTGAATCAATAAAAAGTAACTAAGCCCAAATGCAAAGCAGGTTTTGAAAGCCTGCACACCTGATTGGTCCTTAAACAACGAACAAAGATTGGTCCATAACAAGTCCCTGATTGGCCAATATTAGGACACTTCTTATTGGGTATTAGTTGAACTTGTTGCACATATTATTGGTTAATAGGGTAGCAGCCAACCCTATAAAAGGGTTACTGCTGCCCATAGCCTTGCTCTGTTCTGTTCTTTCTACTGTTATTAAAGAGTTTGAAGTCACTGGTCAGATGTCTGGTCTCTATTATTCTCCAAACTTAACAGAACCCATGGTGTAGACTTGTAACTAAAACCACAGCAGATATTCCTGAAGAAAAACTAGGAAAAAGACTTGAGCAGATTTTTGAGTGTCTGTGAAGTAGCCAATCAAATGGCAAGGGTTTACCTAGAAGAAAATAAATCTCAGTGTAAAAATCATTGCTTAAGATAGCAGAAGCAGGAAAACACTTTTAACTGTGAATAGGAAAACATAGATAGGAGTTGCAGTAATAGTGGATTGGAAAATGAACAGAACAATGATATCTTCTCCTGATGAGTCAGTTGCCAAGTGTCAGAATTTTGATCATGCGACCATGGGGATGTTGCAGTGGCCGTAAGTGTGAAAAACAATCATTTTTCTCAGTGCCTTTGTAGTTTTGAAAGGTTACTAAATGAACTGTTGTAAATACAAAGGAGAACTGGACTTTTTTTTTTTTTTTTTTGCAGATTCACTTTTTATTCATTAGTTCCCTATTGCTGGTCCCCAAGAAGATGAAAAGGACAGAGGTGTGACAAGGGTTCCTTGTCATCTAAAACATCTAAAATTCTTGGTTAAAACTTTTTTTTCTGTGTTGTTATTTCATCTGGAGATGCTTCAAGATACTCAAAAGTTCCTGGCAGAAGAGAAAGGAGAGAGATTGCCATGTTTGTCACCATCGTATCAAGTTAAGCATTTCTCCAGAAAATGTGTAAAATGTGTAAACTGTCCTCTGTCACTATTTCAGCCTTTTTGGAAAGGAAAACAATTTCCTTGTCACTTTTAGATATGTGTTTACAGAGCATATTGTTTTTTTCTGGTTGGTCTGCCAAACATCTAAAATACTGTACAAGAAAACACTTGTATTTGAAGGAAAGGATGATCATGAATGATTTTACCACCAAAGCACTGGGCTGATACAGGTACTCACCTGTTTTGTTCCCCCTTCTTTCAACTGATGACTGTTGTGCTATGGCTGATATGTATGCTGCCAACTATAAGTATATACGTATGTCTGTTTGTACTGCTGAATGCAGCACATGGTGCTCTCTCAATCAGTGCTTTGTCATAGCACTGTGTGCTCAAATGTCAACACAGTTGGTAGAATATAATGAGTTAACACACCTTGCCATGGTGACTTTTGGAATCATTTCTGTTACGAACTAATAAACTCATTCGTCAAAAACTATACTAGCTTACTTCAGCAGCAGGCTTGTAAGCCTGCACTTCTGATTGGCCCGCGGATAAGCGAATCGTGATTGGCCGATTCTGGCTGACATGATTGGCTGACAATGGGCCGTCGCCGATTGGACGCTTTTAGAGCGGTTACTTCAATTTCATTGGTTGTTGTGACAGCAGCTAGCTCTATAAAAGAGCTGCTGCTGCCCTTGTTGTTGTTCTGTTCTGAAGTCACTATTAAAGTGTTGAGTTGAGTCACTATAGATGCCTCATCTCCGTTATTGCGCCCACACCTCCAGATCTAACAATTTCCATGATGTCAATAAAAATGTTGCAGTTTTCTGCTAATAATCAGGAATAGGGTGAATCTCCTTAATAGAGGAGGTGTTTCCATTTAAATTTAAATTTCAGCCACTGGCACATCAATTAGGACTGGAAAAATTATCTGAAAAACTGGGAAGCAATTGCATATCCCCATCAACAAGAATTAGGCAAGATGATGGTTACTTCAAGGTCAGGTTTTATAACATTTTTCTGCCATACCTGAGATTAAATCAGTCTTGGGGAAATTGACATGGTGCTATATTGGATCAAAATACAAAGATTGACAGCCCTATAACAAGTGGGTCAGTGGCTTTAACCCTCAATTGTTCCCCATGTCTGAGAATCTGTTCATGAAATATGGAGCATGAGTATTTTTCAAAATTGAATTGTTTGTTGCAGCCAAGCAAAGCAAGAAGGGGATAAATACAAAAAGTTTTCAGTTATTCAAAGCAAATTTGTAAAATAAAATATACTGCTGTTTTTGCCAGGTAAACTTCACTGAGCCAACTTCGGGAATGTTAAATGAGACACAGGTTAGAGCCATTTAGTGCCGCAGTTAAGGGAGTAGTTAGAAAGCAGGATAATGTGAGTTCCCACTTTGGACCTGAAGCCAATTGGGTGCCCTTGGGTCAGCCATTGTCTCTCAACCTTAGGAAGAAGAAAGCAAAGAGAGATCACTTCTGAAAACTGCAGGGACTTGTTATCTCAAACACACACATGCAAACACACATGCAGACACACACAAAACCAAACACACAAATATAGACGAGGCACACATGCGTTTTCCAGCTTAATAGCAGAATAAGTAAACCAGCTTCATTCTTTATGGCTATGAGTCTCGTGAAATGTGTTCAGATCTGTTTCTTCCAAACAAAGAAAATCCTTGATTGTGAAATTCTAAATTAACCAATCATGTTTTCAGAGTGAAACAGGTACATTTGGAATCCATTATATTTTTTGGTCATTTAGTTTGTTATTTTTATTTACACGATACTATTATCTTTCATACTGTAGCTGGCAGTTCTTCAAGCTGATTCATACCTTATCCTATAATAACTATGCTTATATTAGAATTGAGATAGGATGGCATCATTCTATTTTAATTCTATTTATATAATGTTTTATCAGAATACATGGCTACATCATAAAACCACCAAATAAATACATTGTAGTAATAACTAGCAAACTAACTAACTAACTAACTAACTAACTAACTAACTAACTAACTAACTGTAGTAGTTCCTTCAGCCAAGTCTTTGTTGAAATCCAGTTCTAAATCCAGTGTTATTTTTTTCCTGATAAAATGTCTGTGATTTTAATTTCATCATCAAATATACTGCCTTTCCTTTTCCTTTCCTTAGTTTTCCTAAAAAGGAAAGGAGTAGATAGGAGTAGATAGGAATATTAAAACTAGATTTCTCTTTAGTCACAAAGATTCACTGAAAAATCAGGGTGGGAGAAGGAAGGAAGGAAGGAAGGAAGGAAGGAAGGAAGGAAGGAAGGAAGGAAGGAAGGAAGGAAGGAAGGAAAGAGAAGGGAGGGGGGGAGAGAGAGATTATTACATTTTACATCTCAACAATGTCTTTTGCTTATATTTGGGTGCAGACCATCATTACAACATGCCTCTTTCCCCCCCTCCCAATTTGCATTTTATATTCCACATCCTGGTAATGCCAGGAGCAATGAAATGGTTTTGTAATTAGGATGGAGAAGATAAAATACAAATACTGAATGGTTCATGCTGCTGGATAAAAATTAACATCTCTCTCAGTACCACTGGTGAAACAATATCCATACTGTAGCCAGTAAGAATCCCTCATCTTAACTGAATTCATGCAAAGAGCTGGATTTGTTCCAGCAAGGTTTTTTTTCTTCCTTGTAATAGATCAACATGCATTTCAAATCTTGGCAAATAAGAATTTTGGAAGAACTATTTGCAGAGCAAATTGCTAATAAATACTTTCCTTGGGTATTGAAAGAGGAATCCACTTGTGTATAAACAACTTAGTGTTTCTATAGAGTGAAGTGCTTAAGATAGCAAATTATTTTACTGAGAACCTATGAGGCATATATTTGAATGCGAACTTCCATTCCATGTAATCCATGTTTCCTTCCTGCCTTCCTTATTGGATTAGGCCAGTAATTCCTTCTAACAACCGGTTCTCCGAACTGCTTAGAATGTTAACAACCGGTTCTACCGAATAGGTGCGAACTGGTAGAATCCCACCCCTGCCTGCGATCCAAATCTATGTTCAGAAGATTTTTTTTAATTCTCACAGAAATGAAATGGACCTTGTTTTAAATTTCCATCTTCTCCATTCGTATAGCTCATTCATTCTTCCTTATTTATATTGTCCTCTCCCAAAACTTAAAGTAGTATATTAATAAAAAATGATCTGCAACAACGCATCAAATCCTAATCATCAATATCATAAAATTTGTAACTCATAAAATAAATTAATAAAGATTACCTTTAAAAATGCTAGATGTTTCACTTCAGGGAGCCATAGTCATTCATCAGGGCCACTTGGAAGTGCATGGTCAAATCATCATTGAGATAAAAAATACAGGAAAAAAAGAGGAGAACCCACACAGTTGTGAATGAACACAAATGGAGGCTTTTTGAACGTAAGAGAAGGAAGGAGCATCACTGGCTGCCTCTAATTCAGCACATCCTCCTTTTATATATTATGAATTTTTATCTGCTATCTCTGTTTGGTCCTTTTTTAATTCACCCATCATCACCTCTGTGAATAGGATGAATGAAAAAGAGGCATCAGTTTGATCATAGGACCAATATAATCATATGCAAATCTGTTTGAGCATCAATCCACTCATTTAGTTTCAATGAAATTTACTTGAATCAACTCACCACCTCTGAAAAAGATTTATTCCATACCTAGCCTATTAATGTGTTCCTTAATATCCAATTTTACAAAATGCTGTACTTAATGGTTTGCAATTTATGAGTTCAGCACTTCTGTCTCCTACCATTGGGTAGGAGATAGAGAAGCATAGTCAGCCACACCAACAGGCTGAAGAACAACCCGTGGGCTGTCAAACTTCTGAGCGGAAAATAACTTCATGTCAACATAGTATGATAGACTTGCGGGGCCGGCATGTTGTGCAACAAGGTCACGTAGTGTAAAAAGATTGGGACTGGGTTAGGGACTTCTGTCCTCACTGTGAGTTATGTTGCGGGGGGGACGGGGGACGGGACGTGGATGAAGGGAGGCTCAGCCAATGTCATTCTACACATGTTGTACTCTGACAATAAAGGTAATAATTTGAATTAGTGTAAGATATTCTGAGAAAGAAGGCTTATCATTTTGTTTTTTGGCCATTTTCTAGTTTAGAACAAAAACACTAGCTTTGGATACCTGTGGATTCTGCCATCTGTTTTAGCAAAGCAAAATCTGATTGTAAAGCTTGTTTTATGTGAATAACAGAGGTCTTAATCTTATGTAGGGACCCAATTTATTGTAGCTGTTAAGGTACTAAGCTAGAAGCCGGGAGATCATGCCTTCTGGTTCCACCTTACACACAAAGGCAGCTGGATGACCTTGATTCTCTCTTTCATCCCTAGGAACAGGCAAGGGCAAACCAAACCAACCAACAAATAAATTAATAAATAATTTGCTTCATGCAGAACCTCTATTTAAGCTGTGGGATCCTATAAAAGCTGATCCAGTTCATCACCCTGTTGTCTTCTGAATGATTCAGGCCTATATAGGGAAACACTATGATTTTCACCAATGAAAGTCAAAACCAGGTTTTTTAGAATGTTGATTTTGAGCTGTAGCTATAAAGCTTTTTCATCACATTTAGTAGTAAAATATGTATTCAAAGATATGCGAACAAGTCTATGTATGAAAAAACACCAAAATAAATAAAATAGCGTATCTACATTTTAGAATGCATAGTAGTTAGGACTAATCTAGGACTGATCTAAGCATAGTTCACAAAATTGTCTGCTACAACATCTTGCCTGTCAATGACTTCTTCAGCCTCAATCACAATAATACATGGGCAAACAACTGATACAAACTCAAGGTAAACCGCTCCAAACTCGATTGCAGAAAATATGACTTCAGCAACAGAGTGGTCAATGCCTGGAATGCTCTACCCGACTCTGTTGTTACAGCCTCAAATCCTCCCAGCTTCAACCTCAAACTGTCTACCATGTACCTCACCCCATTCCTAAGAGGTCCCTATCTTACTGTCCCCATTTATCTGTACTTATACCCTTTGTTCCTGTTTATGTTCATACTTACAGTATACTTGTTATCTTGTACATGTTTGACAGACAAACAAACAAACAAATAAATAAATTTGAATCTTCTCTATGTTACTGACTGTGAAATTAAATCATATTACTCTGAGGTAGAAATATCATATATCTAATTCTAAAAACATTTTCAGATGTATAGATATGTGTAAATGTAGCTTCCTCATAAAATTCTGTTCCTGGCAAGATAATTCAGACTTCAATTAAACTGGGACAATTTCCATAAATGTTTTACATGGATGCATCAGCCATTGTTGGTGTGACTGGGTTATCTCATGGTTTAATGTTGGAATGAATCATCAAAGCTAGCACTATTATTCCCCCTCCTGAAATCCCCCAGGTATGACTTTGATTTCCAGCATATTTAGGGAAGACTGAAATAGATCATATAATCCATTATGTTTATTTCTTTGATAGATTAATACTCCATCTTTCATTGAGGAGATCAAAGTTGCTTTCATTCCACTCCCTCCTACTTTCTCCACAACAAAGTTGGTTAAGTGACTCATCCAAAATCATCTAATGAACTTTCATAGGACTAGAACCCCAGGGCCAGACCAACACTTTAACCCCTGGACCACGCTAGCTGGCTTTTCTGTTCCCATATTGCCCTAGAACATATACTCTATTAATATTAATGTGAATGTATCTATGGTCTTTTTAAGATTCCACACAAATGAAGCAAGATGCTCCTCAACCTTTTAGTCATTACATTGGTCCATCTTTGTAATGACTTTGTAAGTACAGCTGTATTTTTTTCTTTCGTTCTCTTGCTGCAAAAGCTTATGGTGTATTTCTTTTCTCTTTTTTGTCTGTCAGCATGCAAGAGAACAATATATTCTTCGTGTGTCCTGCTGTCATAGACTAACAAGCTCAAATTAAATGGGAAATGGAATGGGAAAGGTAGAATGAAGAACAGGGCACTGAACTTGGTTTCATTTTGTTCCCATGGGATTATAAACAGAGTTTTATAAACATATCCCAAATATAACTTTCAGTTGCTAGATAAATAAACTATGCAGCCTCAAACTCAATGTCAGCAAGATGGATAACTTGTCTCAGCCTTTTTTACACTTGTTTAAACATTTGCAAATTAATTACAGAGTTTATGAAATCACCTTATCCTTGCACTTACAATATTTGTCTATGAGGCCACATCAGCTGCATCCAGTTCTGCAGGAACCACCATGTAAGTTATGGCCTGTTTATGCCTTCAAGAGAACCCTAATAAGCCCAATAGAGTAACTTCTATCCTCAGTGCCATCACTGTTGCCCATTTTTCAAAATAAAATATAGAGGTCCTCATGCAAACTCCATCCCAAGGACATATGAATGGCAACTTGTAAATTTCCTATCCTACAGTGGAAAGACTTGCAAACACTTTTAATTTAGGGAATGATGAGTTGGATCCTTTCCACATTAGCCTGTTTCTTGTGAAGTGAGACATCTTAAAGGATTCTACATAAACCACTATTTAGAAAAATATATTGCAAGATAAAGCGAATTAGAGGAATAATACAAGAGGAAAAGGAAGCGGAGAATCCATTAATCCCTTTTAAGAGAAAAAAAAAATCAGTTTATTTTTTTCCTATCTTACCATAAATAATCAAGGCTTTCATGCCCAGAAGGGTGAAGCTGTCTTAAGAAATACATTAGTCATAAAACAGGTAAAGTCTATTTATCTTCCTTTATATATTTACAAATATATTTGAAACAATTTGAAACCTTCTTTTTAATATCATAGGATTTCATGATAGGATGAAATCTCAAACATCCAAGACAATTACAAGAATAAAGTAATAAGTGTGATCTATTGTATATTGGACTACAAATCTAAATATGTAAGTTAGAAACAAAATACATCAAGTTTGTTATTGAGGGTTCCTATATTGGTTTGCTTGATTTACAGCAAATCCTGCTCTAGCTTCTCCCTCTCACTTTCTCCCTCTCCCTGTTGTGTGTTATTTCATCAAATCGTTCCTTTCTACCTTGTAGAGTTTTTTCTCATAGTTCATGAGCCATTGCAGATGCCTCATATAGAAACAGACAACTTTGATGCAGATTTTAAATGCAACAGCAATTACTCATCACTACTATTTTCATAAACAACTAATGAGATAATAAAGTGAAATGGAAACAGGGGGATATTGCAATGTCACTAAAAGAGTACCAAGGTAAAGCTAAGTAAATCTGCTGTATCTCTTCCATGTCCTTGACATCTTCTATTATTAAAAAAATCCTCCGGTCTCAAGGCTTAGGAAAAGCTGCTGCCTAAAACCTTGGAGCTTTATTGTCAATCATATTGAGCTGCTGGTGAGGCTGAATTTAGTATTGGAGAAGATAGAACACCTAGTACTTTCTCAAAAATACCCAACAGCACAATCAAATTACTTTCAGCAACTGTTTGCATCTGAAAACAACATATTGTGTGAAATATTGTGAGACTCAAAAAGAAATCTTCCTTTCTTCACTAATACTTGGCATTGTATTTAGGCAATTGTAAATTATTAGTGAGACATTCCTACCATTTATATGTGCCATCTGGCATATGTAGAATATAAAAGACAGCCAAAGAACACAACCCTTCAAGATGTATAAGGATAAAGGTATTCTGATAAGATTAATAAGGTTCTCCTCCTTTAGGAATACTTTACTTATTTAAATAACTGTGTTCTATGTGGGAAAAGAAAAAACATAACCATACCCAGCTAAATATAAGGTAATGACCAGTAAGAAATAAACTACACATAAAGGTTTTGCTTAGGATTTAACCTGAACATTATTTAAAGTACAGATACATTAAATTACATCCTTGACTTATGACCAAAATTTGAACCTAAAAATTTCATTGCTAAGCAAGACAGTTGTTAAGTGAATTTTGTCCCATTTTATGACATTCCTTGCCACCATGGTTAAGTGAATCACTATCGTTGTTAACAGTAACACTGCTGTTAAGTGAATCTGGCTTTGCTTATAAGACAGTCACAAAAGGTCGCATGACCTGAGACACTGCAACCATCATAAGTTCATGTCAGTTGCCAAGCATCCAAATTTTAATCACATGACTGCTGGAATGGTCATTAGCATGAAAAATGGCTGTAAGTTACTTTTTTTTAGTTGCCTTGTAATATTAAACTAAAGGAATGGTTCTAAGTCAAGAACTACCTGTATTTCAAATTTACATTGCTGTGAATAAGTTCCAGAGAGGCATATTTCCCATCCACAGCTCTTCATTTTTTATGTACATATCTCAGTATGGACAAGGAGGAAAAATAAAACAGACAGACAGAGGTACTTCACACTAGGAGGGATTAGTTTAACTGTAAAGCTGTATGATCAAGGGTTCATCAAAATGGGAGAACTCAGGTTCTCATTCACCTTCAACCATAGAAACTTCCTGGAATACTTTCAACCTCTCCTACTTTACAGAGTGGTTGTTAGCTGGCTAGAACAGTGGTGGCTAATTTTTTTGGCCCTGAGTGCTGACATAGGAGTGCATGCGCATGCACTGGAGCAACAAAACCCGGAAGAGTGTAGCTGGCCACTGCGCATATATGTGCAGCCAGTTCCTCTCTTTTGGGTTCCGTTGCATGCATACACGAAGACCAGCTGGTTGGCATGCATGCACATGATGTAATTTGGAAGAGAGCGGCTGGCTGCATGTGCACGTGTGCTGGACCATTTTTGTCTTCATTCATGCGTGCAACAGAACCCAGAAGTGCAGCTGGCGAATGTGTGTGTGCCCACAGAGAGGGCTCTTTGTGCCACCTCTGGCACGTGTGCCATAGGTTTGCCATCACAGGGCTAGAAGATCTCTCATATAAATCAATATGAGCTCTTGGTGAATTATTGTTATCATCTATATAGGGTTAAATCTAACTGGGAGGGGGAATTAATAGACAATCTCTTTTTTCAAGTACCAGGACAGACTAATCCCTTCTCATTGACCCAGTTAAGTATATAAAGGGAACAATGTGTCTTTGCATTGCCTTAAGTTGCATGAAATAATTACGCTGTGTTTTTGTTTAGAAAGGCATCTTATCTTGGCTTCTGTATATCCTTCCATCAATTCTTATTTTCAGAAAATGCTAAGCAAGTTGCTGTTTATTTCTTTGGTCATAGCTATGTCCTAGAGCTATCAGCTTCAATTACTGTAAACACAAAAGCTCATCAAACATTAAATCTGTTTCAAGTAGTTGCATTGTAACCAGCAGCAATGTTTTTCCTTTTATTCTGGTGGGTCTTTAGTGTTGCTTTGAGCACACATTGTGCATCCAATTTTATCCAAGATGCTTAGCATTTGAATGCATAAGGCAAAATGCTGTACTCTGCACTCTTTTCCATCAGATGGTACTCAAGCCATTTGATGCTTTAGGGATGAGGTCTTTAACTGGTGTAAAAATAAGTCTTAGGAACTCATCCAGGGGTGGGATTCAATTTTTTTAACAACCGGTTCTGTGGGCATGGCTTAGTTGGTGGGCATGGCCTGGTGATCATGTTATTGGCTGGGTGTGGCCCACTCAATATCACTCACATCGAGGCACGCATCTCCTCGCCTGGCCTCTCATGACTGTGGGGATGCTGCAACAGTTGTAAGTGTGAAAAATGGTCATAAGTCACTTTTTTCAGTTCCATTGTAACTTTGAATGGTCACTCCACACAAGCAAAGTACCAGCAAAGGAGGGGAAATAACTCCAGAGAAGTTCCTGAGACATGAAGTCTAGTCCTGCCAAGAATGTAATAAGGGTTAACGGAGAGGCAGTTTCTGTAAGCAACACCAGAATGTTTCCTTCCTACCTTCCTTGCAGGATTAGGTCAGTAATTTCTACTAACAACTGATTCTCCAAACTGCTTAGAATGTTAACAACCGGTTCTAGAGAATAGGTGAAAACTGGTAGAATGCCACCCCTGAACTCATCTTAGGAAAGCACATAAGGAAAGATCTTCAGTCAGAAACATCCAGGCCAATACTGCTTGTCAACCAGCCTAACGCACTCCTGACCACTAAAGATTGTTCTTTAGAATAGTTTCCCATTGCTTGCTACACAATTGTTTTTAAACTACTTCTGGGAACTGAACAGGACATCACATGTGACAGTTGGCTTAGAGTTCTTTCCATCCTACCACCCTCTTACACTGCCACATATAATTTACTTACAATCCAAGGAATATTCAAGGTACGTATACTGGTTACATAGAAATACAGGTAGTCCTCAACTTTTTTTGTTTTAATGACTATTCAAAAATATGTCAGTGCTAGTCCTCATGCATATGACTACCACAGTGTCCCAATGGTCATGCGATCAAATTTGGGTGCTTGGCAACTACAATTACCACAGTTGTGATTTCTGTCTTAGAGACACGTGATCACCATCTGCAACTTTCCTAGTGGACTTCCAACAAAGTCAAGGAGGGAAGCCAGATTCATTTAATAACTATATGATTTGCTTAAGGATCATTTTGATTTGATTTGCAACCATGGGAAAAATTGTAAAATCAGGTTTGACTCATTTAATGACCATATCACTTAGGGATGGATGTCCAGATCCCAATTACGGTCATAAGCCAAGGGCTACCTATATTGATTGGGACAATATAAAGATAATACTTCATGACTACAATAAGTCCTAAAACAGATTGTACACTATATTTTCTTTGCTATCTCATAAACATCAGGCAACATTATTTATCAAATCTAAGATGTTTTCATGATTCCTGCAGTCATGATGAATAGCATTTGATTGATTCTTCAGATACAATAGACTGAGAAATTATATGTACAACTAGTTGTCATTTAGCAACCACAATTGGGATTGGCAGCTTGGTTGTTAAGCAAAGCAATTGATAAGTATAACTGTAACTGTGTTTATGATCTTACTTCAGCTTTTTGTTGCTTTACAGACCAGCAAGATTGTAAATGTGAAGACTGGTTGCAAAGTTACTTTCTCATCACTATACTAACTGTAAATGGTCACTAAACAAGGCAGTCACTAAACAAGAACTACTTGCATATCATCTCATGCAAGTAGTTATTGTTTAGCATTTTATAAATGCTTGTTTGTAAAAGAAGAGTAGGCTGGGGGGCAAAATTAAATGAGTCATCAGCCTAGGATCATTGCATAACCATAAATATTTTGGTTCATATCCCAATTCAACATTTCAGAAAATAACCCCCTTTTTAATTATATTGCACCTAATTACACAAACATTAAACATTTTCCAGACACTCAGTTTTACATCCTTTACAAGTCCAAATAATTTCCCAGAGTTCTTGATTTTTCTGTTCTGTTAAAAAAAAATACAGCATTAAATACTAAAGCATTTATATGTGAGATTGCTTTTATATTTCTGGTAAAATCATTAAGTAAGAAAATGGAAATTAGGACTCGCATTCTAGAATACGGGTGAAGGAATTCCATGCTGTAAAAAGCAGTTTTAGTACATGTCCAGGATACGCTACATAAATGGATTTGCATTGGAAATGGAAATGTGTAGACACTACCTTATAAGAGGCAATGGTAATCTACAATGAACATACATTAAGGGCTGTGAGAGACAGACATATTGCTAATAAACCATCTTATTTCTCATCTCACTTGGCATAATTGCAATAGCAGAGGAATGATGCCTTCAGTCTCAGAAACAATTAGTTCATAGTGCATGCAGTCACTTCTTATTTTTAAGCAATCACATTTCTTTGCTGCATGAAAATTAAAGCAGAGAAGAGGATGTGAAGAAATAAATTTCAAATCTCAGAGCTATTCACTTGGCAAAGTAAATGGTGCTTCAAAACGGGAGGCTTTTGAAAGTTAATTTATAGCTGAATTATGTGCTGTCACTTTATAATATCCCTTATTGTATATTACTGACAACGGTTTACGTTTTAAAGGAATAGAAGCTGTTGTCATAATGTAAAAAAGTGATGGTAGGCATTCTGAATGGTCTTCATTCAGTTTATTTTCCTGTGAAGAGAAAACATGTGTGTGTGCTTGTGTTCTATTATTTTATATACACTATATATACCAAGCAGACTCCCTTTAGGTAGGAAAACAATAATTTTTTAAAAATAAATTTTATTAAGTTTCCAAATTTTAAAAACATAAAATAACACTTTATACATTGTTATCAACATCAAGACATCTTTTGCATCTCCTCACATTTTTCAGTATATGTATTTACTTATTCCTTTACCATTACATCTTATTCTTACTATAAATCAATATCTTTTATCCTTACATCTCAATCTTCTCCATGGTATATTTAAATATTTACATATTCCCTCATTGTTTTCCTAATTGCCATTTTATTTTATTTTTATTTCTAAACCACTCATACCAGGCATCCCAGGCCCTATAATAAATTGAATCTTCTCTGTCTTATTTTCATCGTTAGCCTGTCCATCTCTATACAATCTTTTTTTTTTTTTTATAACCAGGTAGGAAACCAATAATTACCCCAACTTCTCAGAAAGATATTTCTCTCCAATAGGGTGGAAGGCACTTTTTGAAACCACTGATTAAAACAGGAGGAAATACATAATGTAAAAGTTACAGGAATTGTGATAAGCAGAGTTGAACGGTAGCACTGTTGCTCCTCCTGACATAAAAATGGATAATCACAGATACAAAGAAATGGTGACTAAAGTTATATGGGGTCTAGACCAACTAGGCAGCACAGCCAGCTCAATGTAGCCAACTTGCCATGGCCAATATCACTCATATCGAGGCACGCATCTCATCGCCTGGCCTCTTATGACTGTGGGGATGCTGGAACAGTCATAAGTGTGAAAAATGGTCATAAGTCACTTTTTTCAGTGACATTGTAACTTTGAATAGTCACTCCACACAAGCAAAGTACCAGCAAAGGAGGGGAAATAACTCCAGAGAAGTTCCTGAGACAGGAAGTCTAGTCCTGCCAAGAATGTAATAAGGGTTAATGGAGAGGCAGTTTCTGTAAGCAATACCAGAATGTTTCCTTCCTGCCTTCCTTACTGGATTAGGCCAGTAATTTCTTCTAACAACCGGTTCTCCGAACTGCTTAGAATGTTAACAACCAGTTCTACCAAATAGGTGCGAACTGGTAGAATCCCACCCCTGGTCAGCTGCATCTCCAGGCTGCAGGCCTGTGGCTTGCATATCTTTGTTGATAGTATCTTGTCATTTCTGTTTTGGATGCCTATGAGGTCACCGGCTATTGACTTCTGGTTGGTAGGCAGTCTTGGCCATAGTGGAAGTTGCTGCTCTCTGAACATGTCCATACCACCAGAGTCTATCTTTACTTTTCTATGATTAGTGCCACACCAAAATGTTTTCTAATGGTGTCATTTTTGATGTGGCCAAGAAGAGAGATGCCCGATATCCAATGGAGCATTTCCATTTCCATGGTATGGAGATAGCTTTTGGTCCCTGTTGTTGCTACCCAGTGTTCAATGTCATATTGAATGGGCGGGTGGTTGTCTTGTAAATCTTAGATTTAAGACGGGTCTTAAATGTATAAGTATCCCAAAATTATTGTGGTAGTATTCTCTCATTGAATGGAATGAGTCGGGGTCACATGTGGATTGAGCAAGGTGTAATCAAAACAAAAACCAGACAGCAAGGCTTAATTCCATGTACTTTTCCATGTTCAATTCCCCTACCACGCATTCCAATCCCTTTGTTTCATCTCAACTATCTTTTGTTTTTATCCAGAAATATGTGGGTGAGAAATTGTTGATGTTCAGAACAGTCTTATTAAATTTTTCTTGACCTCAGACAGAGCAAAAAAGGACTTTGGGGCTTCATGCAGTCTGTAAAGTGAGCGTTAATAATTGTATCTACTGTAGAGTAAAATAAAAGAATATTAGGTGTTTTTTTTTAATCTGCTGGTTTTATCCTTGGTAAATTTCAGATGTTGATTATACCCCTAACTATGTCATTTATGCTTGCATGTATTATTTAGATTGCTTCCAATTGTTCGCGGAGTTAAAATTAAAACAAGATAAAATAAGAAGCTCCTTTGGGAGGCCAAGAGACTGCTGGAATACTATCAGGGGAAGTTGCAGACATATTGTTTGGGGCCTTAAGAGGATCAAAGTATACAGCTGATTGGACAATGCTAAGTAATTGTTTTATATGGAGAAATGAACTTTAACAAGTATCTAATCAGATAGTATAACTGTCAGCAGTAATTTGGGAGGGAAGATAACTAATCCTTTAACACATCTAGGGAACATTGCTATGTGTTCTGGATGGATGGAAGCTTATAAAACACACACAAAGAAACCATTGCTTAGCAAATAAATGTAAATCAAGTGGTTTCTATTTGAATGTGCAATGACATTCATCAATAATAGCTGTTTTCAGACCTTGAACCTTAAAAGTTTCACGAGACCTTAAAATATGGTTCTGTCATCAATTCTGGGGTTCTAGATGTGCATCAGAGTCTATGCAATGGCTATGTCAGTTTGTGTGGTGATTCTTTACCTGGACTGTGTTCTTGCATCTATGGTTATTTTTGTTTTTAAATGTTTTATGCTTTGTGTGATGTTTTTAATTGGTTAGCTGTCATATAACTCAAATATTTGATAGGAGAGAGAGAGACAGAGAGAGAGAGAGAGAGAGAGACAGAGAGACAGAGAGTCAAAGAGAGACAGAGACAGAGAGAGGGAGACAGGTAATAGAGACACATAAATAACTAGAGATACATATAAAGAGAGAGATAGACAGATATAGACAGACAGACAGACAGACAGACAGACAGACAGACAGACCGACAGACAAGAGAGAGAGAGAGAGAGACATATAAACAGAGAGTTTATTGAGAAGAGGTGTGGACTATCCCTATCATTCCACTTTAATCTTTGAAGGTAAAAAATATATACAGTACTTCATTCAAATGGAAGAGACTTGTAGTTTATATAAATGAAGCATGGATCTCTTGCTTTCAAAATTACAAGTAATTAAATGGCAAAAACCCTCACAAAAAACCTATGCCTTTGAATAAAAATGATAAGTCAGAAAAGGTGTTACCAGACTTCTGGTTTTTGGTCATCATTAGACTAACAACCCCACTCCTCCTATAAATAAAGTCAGGTCCATTGTTTAATATTACACTTTGTTCCACTGGCAATGATAGTCTCATAACATTTTTCAGTGAAAGGCATCAACTAGAATTTATAAAAATACAGTGTGCATGTCAAAAAAAATATCATGGCCTATACTTTCTAGTTGGTGGATGTAGGTAATAATAGGCTAGTTTGCAAGGTCTTCTCAAGGTTACCTATCTTAGCTTGCCTAGAATACTCAGAATACAATTAGTTTCTGGTAGTACTTGAGTTATATTGGCCAATATTTGTCAGAATTTACTGATATCATCATTGTTGGCAGGGATTACTGCATGTGAACCTAAACAGTCAGGCTGTAATTTAAGTTACATCTTTACTAATCTATAAGGATTTTTTCTGTAAAATTTCTGTTAACCACAGTCATAATAAATGGTAGCCATCAATATCTGTGAGGCTATCTGGTAATAACTATGGCATTAAGAAGATTACATTTCCTTGCCTTTCCCCCTCTCTCCTCCCCTGTGCTCCTTTTTCCTTCCTTCCTTCCTTCCTTCCTTCCTCCCTTCGCTCCCTCCCTTCCTCCCTCCTTCCTTCCTATTCCTTTTCCATGCTTCATGTACGATTGCTCATTCTAAAAAGGAATCAAATGAGGGTTAAGTAAGTATGTAGGTTCTTAATTTATTCTATTAATATATTTAATAAGCTATTAAAATTAATCATGAAGATTACAACTTTCAAAAATTAGAAGTCTGGGTTTATGAAGTGTTTTCAAGACCTTTTAAAATGCCAGCCAGAAGGTTAGTGCTATCAATTCAAGAGGGATTCTCTTTCGGGATTGTTGTGCTTGAAAAGACCTGACAGTTGTTGCATGGTTAGTCTGGGACAATTGCAACTGAATGTCCTCAGATGACCACCAACATTTCCACTTTTGAAGTGGGAAATGCTATAGTGCGCATTTTAGAAAAGCAAAACCAGAGTTATTCCCAGATGATACCTGTGTCAATTATAAGGAAAACAAGTTTAGTGATTCAGTAGGAACAAAGCCATTGTGTTTTGGTCTTCTGTCATGCATCTGATTCCCTCTTAGCATTTCCACAGAGATTTAGCTCTCTAAAGCCACATCTCCAGGATATAAATTGAATTAAATATTCCAGCCCCTTCTCACTGCCTGTAGATGTATGTTTTGTTGATAAGGAAAACTCTGGAGGAGCCCTCAGTGCCACACAGCAACTGTTGCCCTCATTATATTTCTGTTGGTTCAAAGCCTAATTTGGCAAAAAATTGCCACTCTAGATATTCAGGTCCAAAAACAGGAGTGGAAAGAACAAGAGACAATCACACAGAATGTTAATAAAGCAGGAAAGGACTTTAGAAGAAAGACAAAAAATTATGTTTGTTTAACTACAAATATAATGTTGGAGATGCTATGCAAGTTGTGTTATGAAGGTACAAAAGAATGAAATTTTAGCAAAGAGAAAAAAGTAAAGCTGTTTTTTAAAGGAAGAATATGTCTAACAAGCTTATTGTTAGAAAGCAATAAAATGAATAAATAAAAATAAAATAGATAAGTTAGTGAGAGTAGTAAGACCACTACATTTCTAAACTATTTTAAGCATTACAAAGTGATTTACTTACATTAGAAATATTTGATTTGGCTTTATAGATATTTCTTTACCATTAAAGGAGAATATTTGTAGTTCAAGGTTGAAATAAGACTCCTTGGTTCTCTCTGAGCTTTGTTATTTTCTTGTAGACATTTCATTATGCAAAATGGGTAACTTTATCAATGCTAGATATTTATTTTATTTAGACACCAAGTACAGGATGTAAAAATCCTATGTGCATATTTGATCTGAATCAGCGATTCATCTAACATTGATCTGAATAGGTGCAATGAGTCAACTTCATAAAAATTGTTAGGGTGTGCACATGCCCCAAAGTTCAACAAATTTTCATATGAATGAGGGGCATGAAATAAAATTGACATGTCAAATTGACTCAGGAACTGGATTCAGTATGAAGGGATAATTTTACAAAATTATCTTCTGACTAACTGAAGTTGAGCCAAAGCTTTCCGTAGTCCTATGCACAGACTAATCCTACTTTTGAGATATTGGACTTATTTCAAAGTTTATTGGCTTATGTTGATACAGCAACTCCTGTGTTCTTTGATAGGAAGACAAAATAAAATCATAATACAAACGTATTGCACAACATGTCTCTGTTGCTTTAATGCTGTACATTGATTCCAGAATGAAGCAAACCAAATTAAAACGAATGCAAGAAAAGCAAATAGCAATAATGGACATGATTGGGTTGTTGTTGTTGTTGTTGTTGTTGTTTGTCATCATCATCATCATCATCATCATCATCATCATCTTTGGTGAGATTCACAGACTTTGAGGCTGGTTGGTAGCTCAACAGCTCGAGTCCTAATCAACAAGCTAGGAACTGTTAAGATAGTGCGGAGGATATAAGCTATTCCAAGTAGGGTGGTTTTTTGTAGAATCAGGGTATTCAAATCTGATAAATTCAGAATTTCCAAATAGCAAGGTAGCTCTTTAGGTATTGCTCCAAGGGCTCCAATCACAATTGGGATAACACATGATTTCTTTTTCCAAAATCGCTCAACTTCAATTTGTAAGTCCTGGTACTGTGCAATTTTTTCTTGCTGCTTGTCTTCAATTCGTGCATCACCAGGTATTGCAATGTCAATGAACCAAGCCTTTTTCTTTTCAACTATTGTTATCTCAGGTGTGTTGAGGGCCAAGTGCCTGTCAGTCTGAATTCTGAAGTCCCACAAGATCTTGACTTTTTCATTCTCAAGAACCTTCTCAACCTGATGTTCCCGGGAGTTGTTACTATACTCAAATACAAACTTTTGGCACAGTTTCCAGTGAATGACTTTAACAACTTGGTTATAGTGTTCTAGATATTCAGTTTGTGAGATTTTGCTGCACCCACTGATTACTGATCACTGATTATTACCACTGAACTGTTTCATCTTTTTCATTACAGAGGTGGCATTTGCTGTTAGTGGTGACATGCTGAATCTTTGCCTTCATGCAATTTGTGGCTAAGGCTTGTTCTTGAGCAGCCAAAATAAAGCCTTCAGTTTCTTTTTTCAGTATTCCTGATTTTAGCCAGTTCCAAATAGTAGTAGTAGTAGTAGTAATTGTTATTGTTATTATCTTTTATTCATTAAATATAAAACTCAGTCAACAGAACACTTAAAAATGTATCACAAATGTCATTGACTGGCTCTGATGGTTGAAACAGGTTGCTGCCAGCATCCTAGGTATCAACCAAGAATCTTCTTAAAATGTATGTTGTTCTGAGTATGCAGTCTTTTGCAGCTCTGCTGGCGCTGCATCAGGAAGCTACAACTTCTTGGTGTATTTTGCAAAATTATTGGACATATTACCAAGTGCCCCAATGACAATGGGTATCACTGTTACATATTTCATCCATAATCGCATACTTTCAATTGCCAGGTCGCAATATTTCAAGATTTTTTCCAGTTCTTTTTCTTCGACTCTGGCATCTCCTGGTATAGCAATATCAATAAATTGTATGTTTCGGTTTTCGACAACTGTGATATCTGATGTGTTGTGTTCCAAATGACGATCCGTCTGAAGAATTGTTGTGTTCAACATAAATTTTACATATATTTCTCCCAGATATTATGACCTATTTATTAGGTTGAGCTGCGTCTGTATTATTTACTTTTGTCAGCACTCATTCCAAACTGCCTGAAGCAAAAAGGGAAATGGGTAGATAATCCAAATACAGAATACTAAAAAGGTCATGATTGTACAGAACAGAACCTGTGTGCTTAGAATTTGCAAGTTGTTTAAAAATTCATCTTTGGTGTTTTTCCAAGAGAGAGAGAATGAGAGTGAGGGACAGATAAATAAACATCAGCAAAAGGAAGAAGCAGCATGAAAATGACTCCTCTTTAATTGGACTGGTTACAATTGTGATTTTTCATTATTAATTGGGAGGGGAAGGGACACTATCTGCAATGAATGTTCAGTCCCATAATTATATATTCAAGGTCATACAGTAGTTAATGACAAACATTATTTTCTTTATTTCTGAATTCTACTTCCTTTTTCAAGTTGATTTATTAGAAAAGTTTGGTTTGTTAGTATGTTCACACACCATCAAGTTGCTGAGAGTCTCATTCTGGTCCAATCTTCTGAGTACATGATCTCATGTAAAGCAGCTATGATACTCTTCTAAACTTAAAGCTCGAAATAAATTTCAAGTAGTAAGAATATGACAAAGGTAAATGAATAGTGAGAATGTATTAACTGTGCTTGCTTATTCCCGCAGCAAACTTTTATACCTGGATCATCCCCTCTTGAATGTTCAATTTAGATTACATTGTTGGAAAGGTTTTTTTTTATGAGTCATAATGTGTTACTCCTGTTGTAAGACATAAGAATGCAAACACAAAATGGTTTACTGTCTTGTACAAGCCAATTTCTCTGCTCAAATTTGTTTGAGTCATTCAGGGCAATTCTGAGATCCTACATTTGATCTTCACATTAACATTGTATTTACAAAAGATTATCTTGTTTTTATTTTCAACCAGATCTTGCTGGCCTAGCCAATGGCAAGTGATTGTGGGATACTGGACTATAACATCCATAGGGTGCCAAGTTGCCAACCTGATAGAATTTTGAGTCAATGCAATATAGTGCATACATGCACGATATTTAGCAAGGTATGAAATCAACTTGGATTACAAAACTAAGAAAATAAATAGTATCAATTGCTGCTTAGGAAATTTTTGCTCATGTTCTTAAATCATGACCTTGTCCATTCCTGTTTTGAGAATAGGCTGCGAAGTATTGTAAACATAGTGGAATTCTTTTTTTTTTCTTTTTTTTTAATATTCTTTAAAAACAAAAAATACAAAAATCTCATTTCCATTAACAGTTATTGTGTCATTGTATATACATGTTTCTTATTTGGTGGCTATATATTATTTTTATCCTTATCCTTCACCCATTCGTACCACATCGCCCATGTCGCATAGTATTCTTGAACCTCTTTGCCTTTCAGTTCAATAGTGAATTTATCTAGTTCAGCACAGCCCATTATTTTTTGAATCAAAACTTCATCTGGTGGTATTTTATCACTCTTCCAATTTTGTGCTAACGTGATTCTTGCTGCAGTTAAGATATGTACAATAAGGTATCTTTTATCTTTACTCAAATTTCCTTTGATCATACCGAATAAAAACATTTCAGGTTCCAAATTCAATTTATATTTTGTAATCTCAAAAAGCCATCTCTGTATTTTCTTCCAGTATTTGTTGACCTCTATACATTGCCACCACATATGGAAAAACGTTCCTTTCTTTTGTTTGCACTTCCAGCATTCTGGTTTCAAGGTTGGATACATTTTCACCAGTCGTGCCGGCGCTAAGTGTCATCTACAAAACATTTTATATTGATTTTCTTTGAATGCCATTGACAAAGTCAGCTTCCAGTTCTTGGTCCAAGTCCTTTCCCACTCATCCAAATTTATATTATGACCCACATTTCTCGCCCAGGCAATCATTGGTCCCTTAACAATTTCCTCCTCTAGTTCTACCTCCAGTAAATAATTATATGTTCGTGTTATAAATTTTATATCCTTGCCTGTCAAGATTTGGTCCAATTTTTGTAAATCTTTATCTATCCCTAGCTCCTTTACATCTTTCTTAAATTTAGTTTGAATTTGCAACTATACCCACCAGTCTAATATTATCCCTTGTTCTTTTAGTTTATCCAGTGTTTTTAATTCCCCCTGTTCATCTACCAATTCTTTATATCTAATCATTTTTTTAATGTCCCTTGTATTTGGATATAATATAGTTTCCATAGGTGAGATCCAGTTTGGTCTTTTCAAATAATGCTTTTTTTTTTTTAATTTTCTCCCATGTTTGTAAAAGTGAGTCCCTTATCAAATGTCTATGGAAATAGGAGCGGATCTTATTCTTTTTATTCCATAGAAAGGCATGCCACCCAATTTGGAGGTCATGACCTTCTATCATCAAAATTCTTTTATTTTTTAAGTTTATCCACTCCTTAACCCATAGTAAAATTGCCGCTTGATAATATGTTTCCCATTTTGGGAGTCTAAGGCTGCCTCTGGTTCTACTATCTTGTAACGTTTTCAATTTTATTTGTGCTTTTCCCCCCATCCATATAAATTTCATTACCGTCCTATCTGATTCCTGAAACAATTTCTTATCTAATTTTATAGGTATTGTTTGAAAATAATACAATAGTTTCTGTAGTATGTTCATTTTTATGGCCGCTATTTGGCCTAATAGTGATAGTTGTAATTTTCCCCAATTGGCCAGATTTTTCTTTATCTGTGAAAGTAATTTCATATAATTATCCTCTTTTATGGAAGAGCATCTTCCTGTTAACCAAATTCCTAGATATTTAAGTTTTTTGACACTTTGTAATCCCAATTTCCTTTCCAATTGTTTTTTTTAACTTTCTATCAAGTTTTTGGTTATTACTTTTGTTTTATCTTTATTAATTTTTAGTCCTGCTACTGCCCCATATTCTTCTAATTCTTGAATTAGATAGGTCCCTGACTCCATTGGATCTTCCACAATAAATACTAAGTCATCCGCAAACGCCTGTACTTTATATTCTTCTTTTTTGCTCTTCAGTCCAATTATCTCCTTTCTTTGTCTAATCTGATTTAAAAGCACTTCGATGGTCAAGATAAAAAGCAGAGGCGACATTGAACATCCCTGCCTAACACCTTTCATAATCTTAAAGTTTTCAATAATCTCCCCATTTATAATTACCCTAGCTTTTTGGTTTGAATAAATTGTGCCAATCATTTTCTTGAATTTAGACCAAATCCCATATTTTCGACCTGTTGGATCAAGAACTGCCAGCTGAGATTGTCAAAGGCCTTCTGAGCATCCAAGAAAATCAACGCTGCCTGCTTTCCCGGGTGGGCCTCATAGTATTCTAATACAATTAATACTATCCTTATATTGTTCCTTATCTGTCTAGAACAGGGGTGGGCAAACTACAGCCCGTGGGCCACATCCGGCCCGTTGGTCTGTCCAATCTGGCCCGCCCCTGAAAAAATATTGCTGGGCGTGGCGTATTGCCCTGCGCCGCGTGGCCCCCAAAGCTGCAAAACAGTGCTCTCGGGGTAGGAAAGAAAAGAAGAACTTTGCAAAGGCCTCGGCTGGGAGTTCAAAATCACCTTCGAGTGTGACCTCTCCGAAGGTGAGTCCCCGCCGATCCCCCCTTTTTTTTCCGGGGCTTCCAGGCTTAAACTTTGCAAAGGCAAAGTTTGCAGGTGGGAGCGTCTTCCGGCCGAGGAGCGGGAAGGGTTCTGCCCGGTGGGCGGGCGGGCTGCTTGGAGCGGGCTGTTTGGAGCCACCTAAAGCTAGGCCGCTGCTGGTGGAGCCTTGCCCTGCCTTGGTGGCCCGTTTCCCGGCTCGGCGGTCCTGCTCGGGCGGCACTTTAAAAGCCTGCTCCCAGCACCCGAGCAACTTCCCAGAAACTTGCGGCTTCCTTTTTCCTCACAGGCGCTCACGCCTGGCCCCGAGCCGCGTGGTGGAGGGGAAACCCGGAGCACCACCGGGTCGCCTCCTCCAAGCAGCCCACCCGCCCGCCCGCCGGGCGGAACCCTTCCCGCTCCTTGGCGGGAAGACGCTCCTGCCTGCAAACTTTGCCTGTGCAAAGTTTAAGCCTGGAAGCCTCGGAAACCCGAGCAACTTCCCAGCAACTTTCGGCTTCCTTTTAACTCGCGGGCGCTCGCGCCTGGCCCCTAGCCGCATGGCGGAGGGGAAGCCCGGCGGGCGGGCGGGCTACTTGGATTAGGGGTTGAAGCTGCCTTGGAGGGGTGGCAGAGTAAGGGGAAGCCACAAGCCAGGTTGAGGGGATCTCCCCTCAATCTCCCCACATCTCCCCCCCTGGGCTTGGTCTTTTTTCCCCCGAAGATGACTGCAGCGGTGGTTTAAAATGGCCACCCCGAAGAGGAGGACTCAGCTGGATTAAGATTTATGCAGGAGGGAAGAAAGAGGTGGATAACATCTGAACTGGGACAACTGGGCAATACAACTAAACAAAAGTACCCTGGGATTAAGGTAACATGGAATGTTTAAGAAAAGAAAAGTGAGCGGTGAAATTACAAAGGGACAGGGGAAATATTTTTGTAAGCTAAGTGGGGCTTCGAACTGGGAAAGGAAGAAGCTGAAACTAAAGATTTAACTAAATTGGACTAAAATATTTGGGAATAAACAGGCATAAAATAAAGCTGGACTTAAGATTGTCAAAAAATAATAATAATAAAGTTTACAAATTGGAGACTGGACTGTGCTGGAATATTGAGGTTCAAAAAAACCTAAATAAAAAAATAGGGGGGAGAAGTGAAGACTTTGTATAATGGAGAGTGCCACCTTTTGACAAAAACTTGAGCTCAAACAAAAGGGAAAGCATCCTGTTTCTGAATGAACTTGTGTGGATATAACATTAAAAATATATTGAAACAAAGTAAGAATCTTAGAAAGTGAAAGCAGAACCAGAATAAAGAAAAAAGCAAGGGAAGACTGACTGTGGGATTGATTGATGTTTTTGGTATAGACCGTCGGGTAGAATAACTGAGAACTTTAGAAAATTGAAAGAAGAAAGAAGGAAAGTAAAAGTGTTTTTTTTTTTTTTTTTTTTTTTTTGTGGACTTTAACGATCATAAAATATAAGAGTGTGTAATGATGATATCTCCTCGGGAATTAAAAATGGAACTTAAAAATATGAGAGAATTACTACAGGAAAGAGGCGAATCACTTTGCTCTGTGTTAGAAAAAATGGAAATGGCGATTGAAGAACAAGAAGAAAGAGCTTCCGAGGAGGAGGAGTCGACTCAAGGAGAAGACATTTTAAATAGACAATTAACACAAAGAACACTATAAAGAAGTGGGGAAAGAAGGAAGGTTAAAAAGTTGAAATTTAAGTAGGCAATCAAAAAGGGGAATACCTGTGAAGTCAGGAAAGGCAGAAAGACCCAGCAGAAAAGGGGAAAGGAAGATATTAAGAAAGAGAGGGATATAAATTGGAATGAGAAAAGATATGGGGAAAAGAGGGGGAGGAGAAGCAGTAAGAAACAGGTGCATGAAATAAAGAAATACGGAAATAGTAAAATGTTGAAAAGAAAATGTTTTTTCAGAGATAATGGTTGATGAATTAAAAAGGGGATTCTGCAGGGTGACAAGGGGTAATAAGAATATTTCTGCAATTAAAAATAGGGTAATATAGATACTGATAACTCTTATTAAAAATCAAGCGGGGAAAATATGCTGTGGAATCCAAATGAAAAGATGTAATGATTATTATTGTAACTTCTTAAAAATAATGGTTTATTGGGAATCAAGATGAGGGAATAAAGGTATATTTTAATCATTGAGGTGTCACACTCAAAGCAGTAAAAGGGGGGAAACCTATACTTGGCTTTTTTTTTTAGTGTTAAAATTTGTATTAATCTAGAATTTATAAAAAGAATGTGTAATAGAAAGGCAATATGACAGACTAAAGAACCAACTAAATTAATAAGTTAATATAGACTATTAAAAGCAAGGAGAGACATTGGTAACTATTATTATTATTATTATTATTATTATTATTATTATTATTATTATTATTATTATTATTCAAACACATATTGTTTATCTTTATTTTTAAAATAAATATTAAAGGATTATATTTGAAATAATTGAAATGAAATAAAAAGATGTTTTGATTGAGATTAATGAAAGACGCTAGAATTAATGTGTTTGTTTCTCTCCTTACTGAAAATTTGGAATTGAAAAGGTAATAATAGAATTAAGTATGCATATATAAATGTATAATTGCTGTCATATTTGTATGTAAAGGTCATGACCTGGAAATATGTTGTCCACTAAAAAGAGATTTTTGTTTTTAATGTGAAAAACTGAATAAAATTTGTTTAAAAAAATTCTCCCTTGTGGGTCTACATATTTTTCTACTGCCTTAATTTCTTTTTTGACATATACCGCTATCCCTTTCTGTTTTTGATCTGCCAGGGCTACAAATAACCTTCCTAATTTAGGATATTCTAAACTTTTCCAAAATTGTTTTTTAATATGAACTTCTTGCAGGCATACTATTTCTGTTTGGCTAATCTAGATAGTATCTGTTTCCTTTTAATGGGTGAGTTTAGACCATTTATGTTTAATGATAATAGCTTTGTTTCTGTTTCCGTCTTTCTACTTGTGGGATATTATCTGTCTTCTGTTAATTCTAGTCTCTCTTTGCAGGTGTGTTCTTAATCTTCTTCCTTCCATCTCCTCCTTGTTCTCTCCTTCTTGTTCTAGGCCTCCTATGTCTTGCTGTTGTTGTTCTTCTTGGCTTTCTGTCTCTAGCTCCTCTCTACCGCTGCTTTCTTCTTCTGTTCCTCCAATCTGCTCATAGAAATCTTGCACCTTGTCTAAGTTATCTATCCTGATCCTCTTTTCCTGCCATGTTACCAACAAGCCTTCTGGAATTAACCATCAAAACATTATGTTCTTCTGGATAAGTTGTGTTGCCAAAAACTTATAGTCTTTTCTCTATTCACACACCTTCTTGGGAATCTGCTTCAGGATTTGCATTTCTTTATCTTTATAAACCAACGGTTCATCTCATGTTATCTTGTATATTATGTCACGTACTTGTTTCCTGGCAAATTGCATGTGGACTTCCCTGGGTAACCTGTTACATCGAGCGTAACTCGTTTGAACTCTATAGGCCTTGTCGATTTCTAGCAGGATCTCTCGGGTCTCCTTTTGTAAAGCTGGCGCAAGTAATTCTGCCATAAGCACATTCAGATCTTCATCTCTACTTTCAATGATATTTTGAAACCTCAAGTAATGGGCTGTGCGGTCCATCTCTCAGTGGATAATCTGTTCTTCTAATCTTTTATTTATTGTCATCATCCTTTTGTCCATTAGTTCCAGTTTCTTTTCATTTTGCACTGTTCTAAGTTTCACCTCTTCTAGTTTCTGCTCATTCTTTTGCATTGTTTGCTGTATAGTATCAACTTGGTCTTCTAATTTATTAATATTGCCTTTCAATTCCATATGATTTTGCAAAATATTCTCTTGTGTTTTTATCTGTTGTTCTTGCATTTTAAGCATGGTTTCTTGAATGGTCATTAACAAAGCCTGTATTGTTTTCATATTGGCTACAGTTTGTTTTTCTACCCCTGACATTCTTTCAATTGCCTTTTGACCGGCTGGTGATGTAATTGTCAATGTTGGACTAGATGTTGTCTTCTTTGCTGTTCTCCAGGCTGATGTCATGGCACTTGTCTTATTTTCAAGCTCTATTTATTTCTACCTATTTTATTATCTCCTTTACAATATATTTTAAACTAATCTCTTACTTTCAAATTATTCCTTCTTCTTTTCAAATCTCTTTATTATAATTATATAGAATTAGCACCACTTGTTATCCCTTTCTCTATTTCAAAGTCAATATCACTATATATCTAACAATATCCTACTCAGATAAAGCCTTCCTGCCTTTCCTTATGCACAAAGTATTAAATTTGTTCTTTTCCCCCCTTTTATCTATAATAAAGGGGGGAATCTAATTTCCATTTATATATAATCACCTAGATACACACTCCCCTTAATCTCTTAATATTGTAATCAAAACTTATTTATCACTATATTTCCTTAGTTCAATATATAATACTTAATCAAAGTAATTATAACCTCAAATATCACCCCAATAGAGAAGAAAAGACAAAAAGCCCCCCTTTTTAGTTTCTTAATTCACATTTAACTTAAAGCAGTAATCCAGTAGTCAGGTATTTGTCAATTGAAAGATCTATATCTGCATGTATCTCTATATATCTTACTTAAACACCCCTTTTCTATTTCTTTCTATACACAATGTATTGTAGTTTCTCCTTTATACAATAAAAGGGGGGTCAAGGTTTAGATTCTCTATACTCACAACAATTTACATTCTTCTTAAACTCTTAATATCCTACTCTAAGATTATTGATCACTACATTCCTTAACCCAATAATCCTATTTTGTCAAGATAACTATACTATCAAGTTATTTCAAATTAAAGAAGGAGAAAGCCTCCTTTTTGATTTCTTATACCCACAATCTCCTTAAGACAGTGCTCTAATAGACAAATACATTCAAATCATACAAGTCATACAGATCATGTTAATCATATAAATCAAACTTATATTTCAATACCAGCCTATATTGTTATCTTTAAAGTTTACAGTTCATATACCTCACTCAAAGATTTCCTTTTCTTTTCTCTCTGATCTCACCAACTCAGTCCAAACCGTTTTCCACTCTCCTCTCTTCCGCTTTGTCTTTCTACTACTCCCTCCAACTCTCTCTCTTTATGACTCCACTCATATCTTCTCTGTTTTTTCCAATCCTCCTTTGTCATCTCTGTTAGGGATATACACCCTAGCAGAATTTGCACGGCAGTCAGACAGACAGGCAAATATGTGAGATAAACGTTTTTGTAGCTTACACTCAGTAAAACAGATACACTGTGCTAGTTAAATAGTTTATTCCAGTAATAGATTTTTAGCATAGTCAAAACAGTCCATATATCATACACTAGTTCAGTCCATCTGGGGATTAATCAGTTGCAAAGTCCAGTGTCGAAAAAGAGGTCAGTAAACTTACAAATATCAGTCCAGTAATATATCTCTTTGCAGTAGAGATATGAAGAAGTCAAACCTCTTTTTTTTTTCAGCAACAGCAGAGAACACGCAGTTAACAATCCATCATCGTCAGCAAGCAATCCAGTAAGCCAGCAATCAATCAAGTTCTCTTGCTCCCTCTTATGGCGATTTACAGCCGCACCCAAAATTACATGCTTTACAATTAAAGTGACACACACTTAAATTCACTATCATAGTCTATATATATTATTTTACCCAAACTACGTTAGGTAACCTATGTTATTCCTAACAATCTTTTTCAGTCCACTCTCTGCAAAATTTTCTTCTTCTCCGCTCCCATTAATGTCCTCTCATCTCCTTCCGCTTGAAAATTGCTAAGTCACTGCTTTCTCTGTGTCTCTCCTTTCTCACCTCCATCGTCCTGACTTTCCATCTGATCCTTTCAATGTCTCTCCACTTCCACTTCACCTCCTCCTTCCTTCCAAGATTTTCTTTTCTTTCCTTCGTATCGCTCTCATGTCCCAATCAGATTCCACTTTCTCCTTCTCCACTCGCCATGTTGGTCTTGTAATCGCCCTCCATCCAAGAAGCAGAGAGAAGTCAATCATCTCTCCCTTATCACCTTCTTTTCACCACCTCCTCCTCTGGCTTCCCTGGATTTTCTTCTCCCACCAGTTCTCATCTTATTTCAATCTCCACTTTTCAGCTTCCTAGAACTATTCACTTCCAACTTATACCCCCTCTCCTTCAGTTTCTTTCCATTTGTAAAAAGTGCTGAATCACAGCTCTTTCTTACTGTCTCGCTGCCTATACTATGGGGTTATCCCCCCTCACTGGAGCTCTTTTTTCCTCAGAAACAAGTTCAAACTTACTTTTGGCAAATCATCACAGTTGCAACTTTGGGATTTTAACTTAAATGACACTTTCTGTTGATAATCTTCTCACTTCCTCCTCATTCACGGTTCAGCCATGGCCTCAGGTCTGCCATAATAAAATGACAGACACTTTCACTTTGGGTTTTCAAGGGTTTCCCTTCTTGCCGACTGGCGATCGCATTTCGCCTCGCCGTCTTCCGGGCTTCCCCTCTTCTCCGCTTGGCTCTCCAGGCTCCTCACGCCCCAAAAGGTCCCCAAAAGTGAAAAATGGGATCCAGAGATGGAGACCGCTCTCCCTTCACCCTTTCACCAAGGCATCACTGCTGGAAGTCCGGAATTCTTATTTTTAATCTCTGTCTTTCCTTTTCCCTCCAAGGAATCAGAGAAAATTTATTAAAAGGATGTAGTGTACTCACCTTTTATCTTCCAATTTATGGGAGATATTACACCAGCAGAATTGAACTGGGAAACACAGCAAGAATACTTATTGGATTTTAAAAAAAACTATTGTAGCTAGCATGTTGACCCTTCCAATTTTGAAATGGGTCATTAGAAAATGTCTTCCTTCCTTCCTTCCTTCCTTCCTTCCTTCCTTCCTTCCTTCCTTCCTTCCTTCCTTCCTTCCTTCCTTCCCAAATGTCAGTGAAATGTCATACATTTCTTCCATTAAGTCCTGAACAGGAATGTTATTTTCACCTCCAATACCATAAAGGAAACATGGTGGCTCAATAGCTAAGATGCTGAGCTAGTCAATCAGAACCCCTTAGCACTGCGTAATGAAGTGAGCTCCTGTTACTTGTCCCAGCTTCTGCCAACCTAGCAGTTTGAAAGCATGTAAAAATGCCAGTAGAAAAACAGGGACCACTTTGATGGGAAGGTAACAACATTCCGTGCGCTGGCCACATGACCACAGAGATGTCTTCAGACAGCACTGACTCTTTGGCTTTATAACAGAGATGAGCACCGCCCCCTAGAGTCGAAAACGACTAGCATGTATGTGCAAGGGGAACCTTTACCTTTATTAACCATAAATACTATACAGATGGTTTCAGAATTTTGTATGTTATAATTCTGAGACAGAATTATATAGTATCTGTCTCGTTCAGCTGGGATGAAGGCCTTTAATAGTCAATAACCTCAAAATTCCCTTTATTTATTGGGATGCCAATCCTATTTACACTGGATCTAGGTGACTGATTACTAGACTAGCACTCAAGGGCTGTCCTGCAGAGTAAAAAGTAAAGATTAATTCTGGAAGTAATTCTTAAGCAGGGGGTCTGGAACCTGTGGTCCTCCCAATATTGTTGAGCTCCATCTTGTGGCATTTTTCACAGTGTCATGTTTAAAATGCTGCTGGGGTAGAAAGTCAACAAAGTTTTGCATCTCAGATTTCTTAAGCAGCAGACAAGCTATCTCCAGAAATGGGGAATGAGCAGTTCAGCAAAGAGTTGTTATTACAGCACCAGAGCAATTCACCATCACCCAGTGAGAGAAGAAATTGCCAATAGAATGTAATAACTTTATTTATCAGCATAAACACTGCACTTTCACTTTTTGAATCACTCGTATTTTATATTTTACATACCCGCCCCATCCCCATAACCCCAACACAATCTTTTTTGTGCTGGCTAGGCAAAAAAAAAAAGGTATGGGATGTTCCTTTGTGCTTTTTCTGAGGTGAACTTTGATGGAGTGGAAGATAGAACTTCAGTCCTCTTTTCACTTTAGCTCTTTTTTACAGGTAATGCTGGGCTACCTCAGTGTTGCAGAATTTGTCATGATCATTCATCAAAAACTGATATTTGATCAAGGTGGTTTTTTTCTATGACTCTCCCATGAAGTTTCTTCTTCAACTCCACTTTTTAACTCTTAGTCTGGCTATTATATTCATCCTCAAAGTTTCTGCCCTCCTGGTGTGTTCTTCAGGAGCAATGCAGGAAACATAGGCCCTCTGCTCCATGATCCTCATCTTCAAAACTAACTTCTTCTGTTCATCCATGCATTTTGTCTTCAGTTCAACAAGCTAGTACACAGATAAATGAAAATGACTATTTACACAAGCTACTATCTCCCAAATTTGAGACATTAAAACATCTGCTAAACCACTTCTTCCAAAGGTAAGAGTTTCTGAAGAATTCAAAATCCTTTATGAAATGGGTTATAAAGTACAGGAAATCTTACATGTTCATTTGTATTCTTCCAGAATGTTTTGCATTACTTTCATTAAAAAAGAGGTTTCATTGCAGATGTAGTTATTGGAGCAAGCTATATATTGATTACATTGGCCACTGTAGAATCAGTTTATAACTAAATTGTCATTAATAGCTGTCCAATTCCTTAGAAATGCATCACAGTAAAAGTTGCTTTAAATAAACAGCTGATAGATAAATTAGGAGATAGAAGGAAGTATTATGGTAACTAGAGGAGTTGATAAATAATACTCTTATATTCTCTGTCTGTGATGGACTGATTTGCTCATGGCAAAGATGAGTGCCTTTCTACTAATGTGGGAACTGCCAAAGTAGACATTTTGTTAGAAGAACCTGTCAGGTCCCATAGATCCTTATGCCATTCTGGAGGGGACGGGGCCCTGGATATTCTTTTACAATCTCTTTCCTGTCACTTTGATGTACTTGCTTAGGAAAGGGGGGGGGAGGGAATTGCTTGGAGCCATCTGTTTTGTCTCAGCTTCGAAGAAATGGACAAAATGGCACCTGAGAACAACTTCTTATCACCTTCTCAGCTCAAGTTCAACTTCATACCTGTGGATTGGCTCAGCTTGGATTGGACATAGGGGAGGGGTTTTCTGCAATGTTCAATCTAATGGGTTTTGAGTGGGAACTTCAGATCCTGCCTTGCTTTCCTTGCTATCACTTTCCTTCAATAAAAGTTTCCTTTTGAAATAATGCCTGTTTCAAGAGTTCTGCTTTCTTGAAGGGAGAGGAGAGGCAAGTCCTTATATTAGGCAGGATAGGCAAAGTGGTCAACCCAAAGAAGCATCGCTCTACTGAGAGGACTTTGCAAACCATGTCCGATCAGGGCAGTGAGCATGGAGAGGGAGAGTGCTGGGGTGAGACCTCCACCATCACCCAACGGGGTGATCTGGATCACTGGAATGGAGAAGATAAAACAGTGGCAGCAGCTGATGGCTCAAGGGCTGACACTCTGGTCCCAATCATTGCCATTCCAGAAGATAGTGCAGCTACCACACCAGCCAACCCACTGCGCCTAGTGCCAATCCCTGTGAACATCCCAGGATCAGTGAGAGCCCCACAACTGGATTGAAAGACATCTCTTCTTCTTCTTCTTCTTAGCATTATTCCTATGCTATGGCAGGGTCTGCTTGTTGGCAAAGCCATTGCCATTTGGCTGATCCAGGGAATCTCACATATTTCATTATCTCCTTGATGCGATCCATCCACCTTTTCTTGGGTCTGCCTTAAGGTTGCTGGCCATCAGGCTCCAAATCCATGGCTGTCCTTGCCACTGAGTCTTTTTTTACCATGTACAATGTGTCCATGCCATAGTCTTCCTTCTCATATTTTTGCTACAATTGGCACAACTCTCAGGTGTCATCATTCATAATGTGGCTGAATCGCATTAGTCCAAGGCACCATTGGAGCATTTGCATTTCCATCACATGTATGTCTAGCTCATGCTTTGCCACTGTCCAACTCTCTGATCCATAGAAGAACCTAAATTATTTGTTTTTCTTTTGTTTATCCTGTACTTTTTCTTCAACCTTTTCTTCTTTTCTCTTAACTGTTTCTAATGTTACTTTTGCTCATGCTTCATGTAATAAATAATAACATTTCGTTAAAAAATAAAAGAAGCTTGGTTGTTACTGCTGTGAAGATCATAAGTCACTTTTTTCCAAATACCTTTTTTTTCTCATTTCCTGCACTTTTTTTTTCATCTTTTCATTCTTTTTTAATTCTCCCTTAAGAAAGTTACTTGTCATCTTTAGTAAATAATATCTTTTTTCATTATATATATTGACATTTGTCAGGGATGCTATAATTACAGGAATGCAATGAGCATGGTGTTCAACTAGCCTTTCCCCCAAAGGATCCTTTTCAAGTTCTCTGTTTCATTGAAGGAGATTCATTCTCTGAGCCTAAATATCCAACTTCTAGAGAGATTAAACCAACACATCTTTTTTTCCCACTGGAATTTTATAAAAGCTTCACATTAAAATGTCTTTCAATCACAAATATCATTGATTGGTTCTAAGCTGATGACAAGTTAGCAAAGAATGACTTCTGAGACCCAGAAGTCTCTCCAAAGCCCAGCTTATATCATTTGTGGTTTGAAACTCTGAACCACTTGTCAACTTTTCATGGAAGATTTAGATGACTTAGCCACAATTTATTACCACCTTTTCCTCCCTCTTGCTCTTGAAAATACACTTATTTCAGAAGCATTTCAGAGTTTTGGACAGATCCATTTCTTTTCTGAAGAGGAGAGGAGAGGAGAGGAGAGGAGAGGAAAGGAAAGGAAAGGAAAGGAAAGGAAAGGAAAGGAAAGGAAAGGAAAGGAAAGGAAAGGAAAGGAAAGGGAGGGAGGAGGGAGGAGGGAAGAGAAGGGAAAGAAAGAAAGAAAATAAAGGATATGTGGTAAGAAGATTATTATTGATTTATAATATAAAAATAAAACAATAAATATTAGGCAGGATATGTGGTAAGTAAATTACTAATTGACAGAAAAGGTGTTGTTATTGAATGAAAGACTTTTGTCTTGCTTTTGTTTTTCAGGCTGCAGTGTTTGTATGCTTTAAACTGTACAAACAGATGCTCAATACAAATATAATTTTCTATATTGGGCAATTAGACCACGACTGTGGAAATGTTTACCCAATGCTCTTTTAGGTGACATTAACTAAGGCATTTTGGTCAGGGGTGGAATTCAACCAGTGTTACTACCGGTTTGGTGACTACATTTTGCAGTTCAAAGTGACAACGGCACTAAAAAAAAGTGACTTATGACCATTTTTCACAGTTATCCCCATGATCATGTGATCAAAATTCAGTCGCTTG